>NW_024543066.1:46082500-46718750 GCF_018167655.1 Microtus oregoni
GGTCTATATTAGTCCCTGTTATGCTAATATATATAGGTCTATACCATTACTCCTAATAGGCTACTGTTCAGAATTGTTCCTCCCCAAACCAGTTTTACAACAGAAACGAGTGGCTGAAGCTATAGGATTCTGAGATATGTGATTGCTACTGCTAAATCCAGGTCCAGGATCGGTTTGACATTAAGGCCTGACATCTAAAAAGCCATGAACTTGTCTATCTTACCAATACAAGCTCCTGACCAGGGTAACCTCCAACAGAGATGGTGGCTCTCTAACAGTTGTACTTGGTGTGCCCTCTACAGTTAGTACCAGGATAACATCTAAAAGAGATGGTGGTTCCATGCCAGGTCTACTTGGTGTGCCCTCTATAGTCGGTGCCAGGGTAACCTCCAACAGAGATGGTGGTTCCATAGCAGTTCTGCTCACTTGTGCCCTCTACTGTCAGGGCCAGAGTAACATGCACACCACTAACACCTGTAACAGTTGCATTTGAAAAACATGGGCCACAAACATGACGGGTCCTGAAGATGTGAACCACTTAACACTTTTCAAGATCATATTGTCTTTGCTAGAGACCAGAGGTAAATCACACTAATGAGTGCAAAACTCAAGCCATTCCCCCTTGTTAAAAGAACAATATTTGGTTTTAAGTGTGTGTGTATGTGTGTGTGTGTGTGTGTGTGTGTGTGTGTGTGTGTATCTGTGTAGGGGTATGTGCAAGTGAGTACAAGTATCTTCAGAGGCTGGAATTTTGTACATCAGACCCCCTAGAGCTGGAGTTTCAGGCAGTTGTGAGCTATCCAGTGTGGGTTCTGGGGACTGAACTCAGGTCCTCAAGAAGAGCAGTATGTGCTCATAACCTCTGAACCCTCTGTTCAGTTCTCCTCCTCATCAGCTCCCTAAATACCATGTCATGCCCATGCTTGTCTTGGTCAGCATTTGTCTCAATTCCAGCTAGAATCAGGTTGCAAAGAGGGTGTCGGATCCCTTGGAGATGGTAGTTACAGGCTATTATGAGCGGCCCAATGAGAGTGTTAGGAACCAGTCTCCTATTGTAGTTCTATGGATGAATATAACTTAGAGTAGAAATGGTCCTCGATGGGGTTGTTTATCATCCAGATGACTCTAGACATAGAGTTCATAGGGGCAGTATAGGTAGAGAAATGAGATGTGGTCTGGGGTGGAAACGTGTCTGAAGGCAGGAGGGCACTGTAGAGTTCTTCCCTATGGACTCCTAGCTCCTGGAGGGTAACCTCAGTCATATTTATCTTTATAAACCCCGTGTCTAGCAGGGACCCACAAGACAGGATGAAATCTTACAGCAGAGCTGATTCCCTGGGAATCACAGCTGATGAACACAGCTGTGAAGAAGCCCACGGCGAGTGTTTTAAGTAACCAGGCTCTCGGCCCTCTTTGACTCACTGTTCTGACCCTGTGTCTTGAATACACTTTTGCTGACCACATCAAGGAAGAGAGGAATAACATACAACTGTGATCAAGTCTGCCACAACACCAATCTACTAACAGCATTCGTTCATCAAAGTCCATGATAATTTGCTGGGAAAGAGTCCCATTGGATTAGACTTTTAATTGGTATGAAATGCAGCCCAGAAACCAGGGTCTTGGGGAAATTCCATTCTGCAGGCTGGCAGTAATTAACCAGTCTCCTCTAGGGTTACTGCCCCCTGGAGTATTGGAGTTGGTAAATTGCCAGGCGGAGGTGGGGGAATTCTATTACCTAGAAGTGCAATCTCCATTTCTCTCCTCTACTCCCCTCCAGCCCTCTCTGAAGGAAGATGCAAATGAGCCATCTCTGACTCAGTGTCCTCAGGAAGTCCAAGGCTCCATGAAACTGGGAGACAAGGAACAGTAGTGTCTCCTGATGGTGGGATCATCTCCAACTTATTTTTGAGGGCAACATTACAAGAGACTGTTGTGGTGTTTAGAGTAATGTCACAAGATACCTCGGCCTGGTAGCTTTAGCAATGAATGTTGGTAGGTCAGAAGTCTGGAGACTTTGAAGTTCAAGGTCAAAGAGTTAATGCTGTTTGGGGGAGGTTACAGCACCTTTAGGAGGTTCAGCCTTGCCGAAGGAAGTACGTCACTGAAGTGGCTTTTGAGGGATTATAGCTCGACTTGACTTCCTGTGTTCTCAGCTTCCTGTATGTGAGTGGAAACGCGCCTAGTCCCCTTCTTGCCTTTGCCACCATGCTATGCCTTCACAGCCATGATGGACTCACTCTCTCTGGGAGACCATAAACCAATATAAACTGCCACTTTCCCTCTAAGCTTCCTTGGGTCATAGTTATTCTGTTACAATAGAAAAAAGTAATATAACAATGGAACACATGTATTTAGGGAGTAGATGAAAGATGGCTAAACAGGCATGTGTTTCTGTCAAAGCTCTTTAGGCACACACTTACAATCTGGGCATTTCCTTTCGTATCCGTTCCCCTAATAAAGAGAATTAGTCTTGAAGGGGGAAATGTGTATATACTATTTAACTTAATTCCATTGTAAAAATATGTCTTATACCATTAGGCAAGAATTTAAGAAAACATTTATTGCCATATTTAGGATGGGAAAAAATAGAAATACAATTCAAATACTCAGCAGTGATTAAATTACAGAAACCCTATACAGGCAAATGATGAAATGTACTTTGACATGAAAAGCTATAAAGGATGGTGAATTAAAAGCAGAAAGCAATCTATTTTTGCAAACATTAAACGTAATGGTGGTTTTGTACTTATTTGTCTGCCCTAATTACAGAAACACTTGTGCTTCTCTGAGTTGATAAAGTAGATGATGGTGTATGTGCAACTTAAAATATCTGGTTGTCTTTATGCATTTTCATTATATTTGGGACTCTCCCTATCATGATGGAGACTCCGTTACTGCCAGTCCTTGGACAGTCCTAGAAGTCTGGGCTCCTGTGAGTGTCTAGCTTGAAGTCTAGAAGTTCACTGCTTCCAGTTCAGTGCTATTCCGCTGTAGTTCAGTCTAGAAGAGGTTGTCTGCTTTCGCTGGCCTGAGCTCAGCCAGGAAGGCTCCTATCAGAGGACTTCATGGCCCATAGACTTTTATTTCACCCCCTACCCCTGTGTCTCAGGCTCCATGTGAGGGAACTGCACACACTCATCGTCTTCAGTGCCTTGGATTTGGAGTGTCTGCACTGCTTCTAGCTGGTTTTTCTCTTAGAACTTTCTTTAGGTACCTCCTTTCTCTTCAGCTGTGTTCCAGGTTTTCAAACCCCAAGATTCTCAGTTCAAGTCATTTATTTGCCTATCTTTATATTTTGTCCAATGAAGTATGTTAAGGTGGTTGGGTCCCCCAGTACCTGTGGCTGTGACTGTTTGGAAATGAAGTTAGGGAATGTTTTTCAGATGAGGTCATCCTGACCTGGGACAGGTTAGCCCAATGGCCTGCGACTATCATGGTCGCTCGTAATTATCTGTGTGATTGGACTGGGAAACAAGACACACGGTCCTGTCTGGTGTCTTCCTGGCACTACCAGGAAGGACTAACTGGGGGGAGAAGGCCCTCCCTCAGAGTGGATCAACCCTTCCAGAGGCAGCCCAGGTACATAGAAGCCAACACTGACTCCTGACTATTTGGTCTTCCAATGAGGGCCAACAACTCTCCAGGAATCCTCAGTTCTTCTGTGCTAGACTGAACTGTTGAACGCCCAGCTCCCTAGGCTGAGCAGCAGCCAGGTTCTCAGCCTCTTCAGTATGCAGCAGGCTATATTGGACTACCCAGATTATATTTTATAAGCCCAGCTAATAGATCCCCTTTACACATTCATCCTATTGGTTCTGCTCCTCCAAGAACCCAAATACATCATCCTAAAGGAGTTAGCAGGAGGTTTGACACATAAAGGCAGAGGCCAGGTAGCCTCATGCTACAGTGCATCAAGGGATCCCTTGAGTCCCCAGAGAGAGGTGGGGTCTGGGAGGGCTCGTTCCTCTCTCCCTGCCTGCAGTAGGAGCCAAAACTGAAAACACCTTGTCTCAGACTCTGGCCATGACACTTTAAGACAGTGAACTTCTGGGAGGGCTCTCTCCCCTCCCTCTCCCCTCCCTCTCCCTTCCTCTCCATCCCTTCTCCTCCCTCCCCGTCCCTTCTTGTCCCTCCTCTTCCCTCTCCCTTCCTCTCTGCTCCTCTTCCCCCTCTCCCTCCTCTCCCCCTCTACCTCCTCTCCCCCCTCTCCCATCCTCTCTCCCTTCCCGCAGCAGCCAGGCCCTGGAACACCTTATTTCAGACTCTGGCATGAAGCTTTAAGACAAAGAACTTCCATTTTAAGTCACTGATTTTGTTATCCACAATGATGTGGTGGTTTGAAAGAAAATGACCTGAGTTTTGTGCATGGTGATAGATATGGATCTATTTTAATTCTTCTACAGGTTGACATCCAGTTAAATGCCAGCACCATTTGTTGAAGATGCTTTCTTTCTTCCATTGTATACTTTTAGCTCCTTTGTCGAAAATCAGTTGTTCATAGGTTTGTGGGTTAATATCCGGGTCTTCGATTCGATTCCATTCGGTCAATGTCTCTGTTTTTATGCCAATACCAAGCTGTTTTCATTACTGTAGCTCTGTAATAGACTTTGAAGTCAGGGATGGTAATGCCTCCGGAAGTTCCTTTATTGTATAGGATTGTTTTGGCTATCCTGGGTTTTTTGTTTTTCCATATAAAGTTGATTATTGTTTTCTCAAGGTCTATGAAGAATTTTGTTGGGATTTTGAATTTATAGATTGCCTTTGGTAGAACTGCCATTTTTACTATGTTGATCCTACCCATCCATGAGCATGGGAGATCCTTCCATTTTCTGGTGTCCTCTTCAATTTCTTTCTTCAAAGCCTTAAAGTTCTTGTCAAATAGATGTTTCACTTCCTTGGTTAGAGTTACCCCAAGATACTTTATGCTATTTGTGGCTATCGTGAAAGGTGAAGTTTCTGATTTCCCTCTCTGCTTCTCTATCCTTTGTGTATATGAGGGCTACTGATTTACCCAGACCCAAAAAGATGAATATGGTATGTACTCACTCATTAGTGGACTCTAGCCATAAACAAAGGTCATTAAGCCTAGAGAAGCCAAATAACAAGGTGAACCCAAGGAAAAACATTTATAGATCCTCCTGGAAATTGGAAGCAAACAAGATTGCTGGGCAAAAGTTGGGAGCATGGGGATGGGGGTAGGGGTGAGGGTGGGGGAAGGAGAGAGGGGGAAAGAGAAGGGAGAAAGGAAAGACTAGAGAGAGCTTGGGGGAGTGGGAGGGTGGAGATGAAGGAAGGGCGGATATAGGAGCAGGGAAGAAGATATCTACATTAAGGGAACCATTTTAGATTTGGCAAGAGACTTGGCTCTAGAGGGGACAGGGATGTCCCCAGCTAGGTTCTTGGGCAGCAGAGAAGAGTGTGCCTGAATTGGCCTTGCCCCACTATCACACTGATGATTATCTCGAATATCGCCATAAAATCTTTGTCCGGCGACTGATGGAGATAGAGACAGAGCTCCTCATCAGAGCAACGGACTGAGCTCCCAATGTCCAGTTCAAGAGCAGAAGGAGGAAGAAGATGAGCAAGGAAGCCTGGACCGCAAGGGGTTGGTCCACCCACTGAGACAGTGTGCCTTTTCTAATGGAAGCTCACCAAATCCAGTTGGACCGGGACTGAATGAGCATGCGATCAAACTGGACTCTCTGAATGTGGCTGACAATGGGGGCAGACTGAGAAGCCATTGATAATGACACTAGGACTTGTTTCTACTGTCCTGGCATGTACTGGCTTCTTGGGACTCTAGTATATTTGGATGCAAAGCTTCCTAGGCCTGGATGTAGGGGGGAGGGCCTTGGACTTCCCACATGGCAGGGTTCCCTAACCTCTCTTAAGGAGGGAGGGAGAGGGAGAAGGATGGGAGGAGGGGAGGAAGTGTCAATTTTTGAATGGAAAAAAAAATGACCCTCAAAGGAAGTGGCACTATTAGGAGGTGTGACCTTGTTGGACGAAGTGTGTCACTGGGGAGGGGGTGGACTTTGAGGTCTTTCTTGCTCAAGCTTCCCTCAGTGGGACAGTCGACTTCCTGTTGCCTCTGGAGCACTCTCAGCTCCAGCACCACATCTGCCTGCACGCTGCCATGCTACCTGCCGTGATAAGGGACTAAACCTCTGAAACTGTAAGCGAGTCCCCTAAATTAAGTGTTTTCATTTATAAGAGTTGCATGGTCATGATGTCTCTTCACAGAAATAAAACCCTGACTAAGAAATGGCCATTAGCAGAACATTGGTAGCAGTCTGTGTCCTGTTCCCACAGCTCTGATTTGGTGGGGAAGGAGAAGTTAAACACAGTCTGTGCTTGTAAAACACAGCAACAGCCTGAAGTTGTGCAAGTGTGATGGTGGGAAAGCCAGAGAAGAATCACAGGAAACCAGAAGTGGAGAAGCCCAGCTGGTGCGGCTGGACTTGTTCCTCCAAGGGCCCAGGGACAAAAGAGTGAAGCATTGTATCCATCCTCCACCTCTCTCTTCCCTTTCCCCATTACTCTCCTCTTCTCTTCCACCTCTCTAGTCTCTGATTTCCCACTTGTTCCCCCCAATTCTCTCTCCTCCCCCTCCATCCCCTTCCCTTCCTTCCACCATCTCCCATGCTTCTCCTCTTTCCTCTCTGCTAAATTGTTGCCTTCTTGGGTCTTTTTTTTTTTAAAAAAAAAGACAAGGTCTCTTGTAGACCAGGGTGACCTCAAACTTACTATGTAGCTGAGGATGACCTTGAATTTCTGATCCTCCTGCCTCCACCTTCTGAATGCTGGGAGTACAAGTTTTCTGTGTGCTGGGGATCCAAGCCACAGCTGCATGCTGGAAAGGCACCCTTCCGGCTGAACCATGCCCTCATTCTAGTTTGGGTCTTAATTGCTCCATGCAGATGCTATCTCCAGCTGCGCTTATGAGAGTCCACTGAGAAGCAGGCTCAGCTGTTCCGAGTTGGTGGGACAGTCTGGCTGGAGAACACTTGTCCTCAGCTTGAGAAATGCTCTTGAAATGCTAAATGTATTTAATTCAGAACTGAAAACATCAGAGCTCAGAAGCCTATAGATGATTAAGAATGAATATAGAAGTGTTTTGTCAACTGTAAAACACTAAAGAATAGAACCAGTATTTCCCCAGTTGTCTGTGTGAAGCAATCTGCAGGAAGTTACTTTTTCCCCAATCTTAACTCTGTTCTCTGTCCTGTACCCACTCCCCCTTTCAGCCCTGTTCCCCACAGGCCTGGAAGCATCTCTGAGAGGAAATCAAGCCTCCAGAAAGAGCTGGCTCTGTGGAAGGACAAGAACAATGTCCCCAGATACACCAGGCATTGCCCTCCTTGGCCTCTTCCCCACTGCTCTGGCAAATGAAGTTTAAATATTTAATAAGGATGCTGGTAGTGTTGGAGAGGCTGGGACTCCCCGACTGATGAGGCCTCGGGGTCTAGAATCCACATGTTCCGTGACTGACTCTGAGCACATGACAGCCCATTTATTACATCACCTGGACTGCAGCAACCCTGCAGTGCGTGTTGTGTGGGGCTGAGTTCACAGCTGCCTAGGAACCAGGCCAGACTCTGGCTGTGCACACTCTAGTTTGATGGAGGGGCTGGTGCAGCAGCAAGGCATCTAGGCCAGATGCCCCTGCAGCTGCTCACCATGAAATGGGAATGTCAATCCCTCGATGGGTGATGCCACCGTGGGTGGTACCTCCATAGACCAAGTGGCCTTTCAGTCCCTGTCATTATGATGTGTCCTGTCTAATTATAGGATTCTTTCTCAAAAGAAATAATATAGACACATTTTGTAAGTACAGTTAAATATCATGATACACATTTATAATTATTTTAAAAATAAGCATATTGGTAACTATTATGTAAGCTGCTATAAATATTTTATAAGTTGTTTATAAATTATAATCCAGAAGACAAGAGTTCATAATTTATTGATACAGTTTTTATACACTATAAATGAGTAAGGTCCTGTGGACTGAAGTTCCCAGGAAAAAAAAAACACACCTGTGCTTTTTTATACACATATTACACAGATTATACAAGGCTGATTGGAAGACCACTGTTTTTGCCGTGTGGGAAGCTGAGATACTGTAGATTCAGAGCCACTATAGCTTGGCTACCTTTAGAACCCTTGTTAGATGTTTAAAGCCCCTTATTTTGTTTGACAGAACACCCTCAAAGCTAGCAGACAATTGTTTAAAACTTCAAAGACCATCCCGGAAGATTTTACAAAGGCATTCTATCAAGTTGTCAAGGAAAAGACCATCCAATTTTATTGAACCTAGGCAAGGGGAAAGCAGGATTCTCAACTCATTCTTAAAGGTGAACTGAACTGAGGCCAAACCTACAGAAACTATCAATAGGATGATAAGCACGTGACTCTCCTACAGCTCGGCACCAGACTCTTCAATAGCACTGAGAGTACACAAAGGTACACAATTCCCACCTGGGCACACAAAAAAATAGTAGGCTATTACCTGGATTTTGTTCCAGAGATACTCCCACCCTGCCCAACTCATGCCTTCCCAGATTCTTCCAGGCCCTTCTGCTGGGGCCTGCCCCATCAAGAGAGGACTCCTACCATTCAGGTGCAAGCCACACCAGTCAGAAGAACTGAGATTCCCTTATGCACCAAAGGTCAATCTAACCACCAAAGGCCAATTTGGACAAAGGCTCTCATCTAGACCAGAGGTCACACAAGTTGCCAGATATCCAAGCCACAAAGACCAGAAAACCAAAGAGGAAACAGAAACCAAGGAACAAAACACCCATCTAACAAAGACAAACTCAGATATCAGGGACTAGAACCAATCATCCTAAACCCAGATGCCTAAATGCCAGTGTAAAAATACAATCAACACTGAGGGCAATATGTATGGCGCCACCAGACGCCAACTGCCCTATGACAGCAAGACTTGAATATTCCAAGGGAGCTGAAGACAAGAAAATGATTTTTAAAAACAATCTCATGAAGATGATAAAGGTCCTTAGAGAAGAAATAAACTCCCTTAAAGAAATCGAGTTAAAGACAACAACAACAAAAAGGAAATCAATAAATTCTTAAAGAATGCCAAAAAACAATCAGGTAAAGGAAACTATTCATGTCATGAAAATTGAAATAGAAACAATAAAGAAAACATAATCTACATGATTTTCACACATATGCAGAGGGCCTAATATGGGAGGAGAGGGGGGAGGGGAAACTGTTGTTACATAAATTTTTAAAAAATTATTTAAATAAAAAATTAAAAATAAACACAGTGTCAGGGAATTTATAAAATGGAATATCTGGGTAAGTGAACAGGAACTACAGATGCAAGTATCACCAACAATACAAGAGATGGAAGACAGAATTTCAGGCATTGAAAACATAATAGAAGACTCCTAACACAAAATATCTAGGAAATCTAGGACATCACAAGAAGACCAAATCTGTCTTAGGGTTTTTAATAACAGGAATTAACAATCAATGGTCATTAATATCTCTCAATATCAATAGACTTAGTTTTCAATAAAAAGATACAGATTAACAGAAAGGATATGAAAATATCCATCCTGCTGCATACAAGAAGCACACCTCAACATCAAAGACATTATCTCAGAGTAAAAGGTTGGAAAAAAGATTTTTCAATCAAATAGACCTAACAAGCAAACTGGTTTAGCTATCCTAATATCTATCAAAATGACTTCAAGCCAAAATTAATAAAAAGAGATGGAGAAGGACATTTTATACTCATTAAAGGAAAAATCTACCAGGATATCTCAATTCTGAACATTTATGCCCTAAATGCAAGGGTACCCACATTTGTAAAAGGAACATTACTAAAGCTTAAATCACACATCAAACCCCACACATTAATAATGGGAAACCTGTGATAGGTCATACAGACAAACTAAACAGAAATAACAGAACTAACAGATATCTACAGAACATTTCACCCAAACACCAAACACAAAACTATATAAAGAAATTAAAGACTTCCTAGAATTCAATGAACATGAGTGCACAACATACCCAAAATTATGGGACACAATGGAAGGGAGGAGAAAGTTCATTTCACTAAGTGCCTGCATAAAGTAATTAGAGAATTCTTACACCACTGATGTAACAGCACACTCAAAAGCTCTAGAACAAAGAGCAGACACTACTAGGTCATACCTCAAAAACCTGTACTCCACAAAACTGGAAAATCTAAAAGAAAATTGACAATTTTCTCAATAGATACCATTTACCCAAAGTTAAATAAAAATTAAACAATGTAAATGGATCCATAATCCTCTAGGAAACAGAAGCAGTCATTAAAAATCCCTCAACAACAACAAAAAGTCCAGGGCCAGATGATTTTAGCACAGAATACTAACAGACCTTTGAAATATAGCTAATACTAGTACTTCTAAAATTATTCCGCAAAACAGAAACAGAGGAACATTGCCAAATTTATTTTATGAGGCCTCTATCATCCTGATATCCAAACCACACACAGGAGACAGGTTCCTGAATAGAACACTATGAGCACAGACATGATCTACAATTAATAAATGGAACCTTAGGAAACTGAAAACTTCTGTAAGGCAAAGAACATTGCTGTGGGATAATGCTCTTATACACTGTAAATATTTGTCACTTTTATTAGTTTAATAAAACACTAATTGGCCAGTAGCCAGGCAGGAAGTATAGGCAGGGCAACCAGATGAGGAGAATTCTGGGTAGAGGAAAGCCAGAGAGTTAGTCACCAGCCAAATACAGAGGAAGTAAGATGAAAATGCCTTACTGAGAAAACATACCAAACCACATAAATAAGAATTATAGTTTAATTTAAGTTGTAAGAGGTAGTTAGTAATAAGCCTGAACCAAATGGTTTATAATTAACATAAGCTTCTGTATGTTTTTTTGGGACTGAATGACTATGGGACCAGGCAGAACAGAAACTTCCATCTACTACAGGACATGGTCAATAAGACAAAATGACAGCCTACAGAATGGGAAAAGATCTTCACCAAACCCACATCTAATCTCCAAAATATATTTTAAAAACTCAAGAAACTAGACATTAAACCCCCAAATAATCCAATTAAAAAACTGGGTACATATTTAAACAGAATTCTCTACAGAGGAATCTCAAATGGCAGAGAAAAACTAATGTTCAACATCCTTAGCCATTAGGAAAATGCAAATCAAATGACACTGAGATTCCATCTTACATCGGTCAGAGGGGCTCAGACCAAGAGCATACGTGACAGCTCAGTCTGGAGAGGGTGTGGAGCAAGGGGAACACTCCTGCACTATTGGAGGGAGTGCAAACTTGTACAGCTACTCTCGAAATCAATATGGCAGTTTCTCAGAAAATTGGGAGTGGGTCTACCTCAAGACCCAGCTACACTACTTTTGGGCATGTACCTAAAGGATGCTCCATCATACCACAAGGATACTTGCTCAACTGTGTTCATAGCAGCTGTATTAATAATAGCCAGAAATTGGAAACAACCAAAAAATGAATAAAGAAGACGTGGAACATTTACACAATGGAGTATTACTCAGTGGTAAAAAAGAAAATGAGATCAGGAAATTTTCTGAAAATTGGATTTGAACTAGAAAAGATCACCCTGAAAAGTCATCACCCAGAAAGAATATAGTGTAGGTACTCACTCAGACGTGAATATTAGCCGTAAAGCAAATGCTACAACCCACAGACACAGAGAAGCTGAGAAACAAGGCAGGCTCAAGGTGGGGTTACAAGAATCTCATTGTGAAGGGGAAATAGAATGGACATTGCCAGTGGATGGGGGAGGGATCTGGCAGGGAGGGGAATAGGAGGGATCAGGTCAGGGAAGGATAGAGAGGGAAAACACTGGGAGAGACACCTGGAATCGGGCATCTCTGGGATGAGCTAGAAACCTAGAGCAATGGAAATTCCCAGGAATCTCTGAGGGTGACCTAGCTAAGACTCCTAGCAGTGGGGGATACAAAGCCTGAACTGACCATCTCTTGTAATGAGACAAAATTTCCAGTGGAGGGATTGGGACCCCAACCCACTCACAAATTTTTCAACCCACTATTGATCTTGTCTACAACATATTCTGGGGTAAAGATGGTGTGGAAATTGTGGGAGTGACCAACTAATGACTGGCATAGCTGGAGACCCATACCTAAGAGGGAGCTCACCCCTGAGGGCCTAGAACCAGACGGGGAGGAAGGATTGTAGGAGCCAGAGGGATCAAGGACACCACAGGAAAGCTCACAGACTCAACTAACCTGGGCTCACAGGAGCTCACAGAGCCTGAACCAACCACCAGGGAGCCTGCATGGGACTGACCTTTGCATAGGTTACAGTTGTGTAGTGCGGTCTTCCCACAGGACTCTTAACAGTGAGAGTGGGGGCTGCTGCTGACTCTGATGCCTGCTTTTGGGACCCTTTCCTCCTGCCAGATTGTCTCATTCAGCCTTAATAGAAGAGGAGGTGGCTAGTCTCACTGCAGCTGGATGTACCTTGTCTGGCTGACACTCTTGGGAGGCCGGCCTGTGTCTGCAGAGAAACAGTGAGTGAAGAGAAGATGCAGATAACATCTTACAATTGTGTATGATAAATTCTAACTGGGAGGGTACTAAAGACTTGCCTTGAAGGAACAAAACAATCTTATTTTGTAAAAGACATGTGCTTATGTGTATGTCTGAGTGCATGCCACATGTGGGGGCTCAAGGGGGCCGGAAGAGGGGGTTGGATACCCTGGAGCTGGAGTTGTAGGTGGTTGTGCGCCAACATGAGTTCTGTGAAATCGAACTTGTGTCCTCTGGAAGAGCAACAAGCTCTCTTAACCACTGAGTGTTAACCACTGAGCTGCCTTTCCAGCCACAGAAACTAGAGTTGTTTTTAATATAACTACATTCCATTTGTCTTGAAGATCCTAGCTAAGGCAATAAAATAAGAATACAGACGTAAGGATCAGAAAGAAGGAAGTAAAACTGTTATTTGTGCAATATAAACTCAAAGTAATCTACAGACCTGTTATTACAATGGCGGCTATTAAGGTGACTAGATACAAGAATGGTTTATCCAGTAGTGCTGTGGAATTGGTTGTTTATCTGTAGGCCAGCAGCAAGCAAGAAAATGTAATTAAAATGACACCATTTACAACACCATCACAGAGTGAAAGGATTTGAGAATAAGCCCTTCAAGAGTGTAAGACCTCTATAGGGAAAATAAGTCTTACAACATATTTTTAAAGATCTTAATAAATGAGAAATTATGGCTTGTTTATTGACTGAAAGCCTACAGCTGGGAATTTTATAGAACTCAATAAGATGAGTGTAAATTTTATATGGAATATCAAGTGCCCGAGTATGTTCTCCAATAAAATGACAGTACAGGAGAGATCATTTCAGTATCAGAATCTCTATGGTGCTATATAATTTAAACTGGGGTCCTGGAGAGTTGGCTCAGTGGTAAAGAACGCAGACTGCTCTCACAGGATCCAGGTTCAGCTCCATCACCCACACAGCAGTTCACGAAAGCCTGTAACTCCAGCTCCATGGGCCCCAACACCCTCTTCTGACCTCTGAGGGCACTATACACTTGTGGTGCACAAACACTCATAAATGTAAGTTTAAAACAAGCTATCAAATTCTTTCATTCTAGTGATACTCAGCATGGGGATTGTATTGCTACACATGAAATAGTGTTTTTAAAGAACATTCCTAAACTTGACTGCTGAGAACTTTTGTTCATTCATAAGCAGCTATTATAAACTGATTTCTGCTATAGGTGCCATGTTGATTACTGCTTAGAATATTGAAAATTCTAATAAATAGCAAATAAACAGATGTAAGGAAATATAATGTAAGGAAATATTTATAAGGAGTGAATATAAAAATGCCAATCGATAACAATGAAATATTATTTTAGGCCTATTTAATCAGGAACTATTAAATCTCACTCATTATTGGGAAACTTGAATTGGAAATATTTATGGGCAGAAGTGTAAATTAGTACAACCCCTTTGGGAAGACAGCATTAATAAATGTCACAGTGTTGGAGCTAGAGGCAGGGCTCAGCAGTTAAGGTCACTGGCTGCTCTCCAGAGCCCTGGTTTTGATCTGCAGCATCACCAGGCAGTTCACTGCTGCCTGTAACCCTCAGATCTGATGCTGTCTTCTGGCTTCCTCATGTGTTGCATGCATGTGGTACATAGACATATATGAAGACATAACACCTGCCAACATGTAAAATTATCTTTATCTAGAATGCTACAATGTGAACCATTCAGGCACATTGCAGGTAGGAGATTGCTGGAATAAAATTTAGAATAATTATTTATGAATTTTCAAACTCTTTTACAAATAAAGCTGATCCCCTCCTCTGCTCAAATGTTTGTCTCAGCAGCTGTATTTGGGTGGAGGTCACAGCAACACTGGGACAATGACTTGTGAATCAATGACACCTGAGCCTGAAAAACGGCCCCCAGATTATCTAGCCTTTGCCAATGTATTTGGGGTACTATTTTGTCACTTGGTCCAGGAGTGACAAGAAGGAACAGGGTCTTGACTTTTAACTGTAAAGGACACAGATGAGTGAGAAATGAACATTTGTAGTCTCAGGCTGTTGTGATTTTTGAGGACTGTTTGTTACTACAGCATATCATAATGTATACTGACTAATGCATATATAAGACATGTTCACACTACTGCAGCAGTGGTCTCTGAAGGATGGAAGATAAACAAACATGAATTACCTAGTGGGGGGTTATTTAACAGTGAGTCAAATGACAATGACATAAAAAGATATGAGTAACTTATCCAATAGAGGTGAGTTTAGTGTAAATATGGTGAAAAAAACAAATCTAAAAGGTTTAGGTGAGTAGTTACATTACTAACGTTTATTTCAATGTCATGTGCATTTTTAAAATTTTTATTGCATTTATTTTGTGTGTGTGTACATAGGTGCACACACATGTGCATGCCATAACACACGTGTGACAGCCAAGGACAACTTTCAGAAGCCATCTTTCTCCTATCACATGGGTCATGGGGAGAAAACTTAGGTTGTCAGACTTGGCATCCTCATCTGCTGAGCTGGTTGATCAGCCTTCTATGTATTTTTGTGAAATCAGAACTTGGATGCAACAGGTCTTAGACTGTATGTGAACCTGGAGAGGGGGCACAGTGCTCAAGGGCACACGCTGCTCTTGCCGAGGTTCCCAGCTTCCACATCAAACTTGGCTCAAATTAGCCTGTGCCTCCAGCTCAAGGGATCTAATGCCATCTTCTGGACTCTGGGACACCCCACACAGGTAGCAGGTGCACAGACATACAGACATCTGAAAATAAATCTTCAAATGTCATATGAAAGAAATTGGGGACATTGTAAATACAGGCTTCAGGGTGGTAGTGACTTGAGGCAGAACGGGGTTCTGAGATGGATCAAAACAGCCTTGAAGGTGGCTGAATTCTCCATCCTAGGGCAACAAAGAATATAAGCATTGACATTAAAATGCCCAAACGGCAGTTTACTTACAGATTGATGGATCATTTTGAACCAAGATTATAGCTAATTCATAATTTAATCCTATATGCCTCAGTTTTTTTAAACCACAAAACGGCAGAATCTGCCCTGTTAATGGACTTTGCATAATGGGGTAGGAATGTAGTGACTTCTCAGCGTTCAGCAGTTGGTTTAAATGTGGACCTGTACCAATCTGAGAATGATTGACTATGGCCAAACAGTCTTTGTTTTTATCATGCCATATGTATTAATGAGGTTTGTCGTGTTGTTTTCGTATATGCCCACAGCAGGTACTGGCCAATCCTAGCTGCCCTTTTTGCCCTACCTTCTCCACCACAGTCTTCCCAATATCTAGTAATTGTTATTCTATATTCGGATCAATTCATTTTGGTTTCCATCCATAAGAAAAAAGCATAAATCGAAACTCAAACTCAGAGATGAACTACTTGCCTCTGTCTGGCTTCTTTTCGCTTAAGATACCATTTTTTAATTTCATCTGTTTTGCAATAAATAGGATAATGCTTCATTTATAGGCACACCCCACTTGAATACTGATCTGTTGATGGGTATGTCTGTAGGTCAGTTCCATCTCTTCGCTACCCTGGATAGTGCCGTAGTATGCAAGGCTATACGTAAGTACTGTGAACAAGAATGTTTGAGAAGACGCCGGGTCTGCAAAGGCCATTGAACTGGTTAGGACTTTATTGATGTGGATGTAAAATTGTTGCAGGTCAATACTTTTTATCTTGGGTTATATCTAATCCACAAAATAAGCCCCAACCCCACACTATGCTGGACAAGGAAAAACAGGTCTACCATCTTTACGGACAAAAAAAAAAACAAAAAAAAACAAAAAAAAACAAAACTTTTTCACTCGACTAATAAAAGCCCAATTTACTACCTGCCACAGATCTTAGAATGCTATCACACAGCATCAGTGGCCGATAGCACAGTTCTCCCGTCTTGCTGTGTCCCACCTACCTGATATCCTCATCCCCCACTGTGTCTGGAAAGTGTCTGGGTTTATGCACTTCTTTATCCCATTAGTATAGAGAGTTTGTGGAATGCTACATCATTGGAGCATGGTATTTATGGAGACTGAAATCTGGGTTTCTGGGCCATGGCTACCTATATTTGACTCCAGAACAAGCCATGTCTTTCCTCAGCAGTGTCTGGTCTGCTGATTGCTGCCTGGGTTTCCCTTCACTGTATACTCAGAAGGCGTTTTTAGAGCATGCACTGGCTTAGTTTCATTTCTCCCTTTTGCTTTTAAGGAACTTTTACATTATTCTCCATATGGCTGCACCAATTTACATTCCCATCAACAAAGAGGAGTTCTCAATTTATACATCCTAAGCAGCATTTATTGTTTTGGGTGGCCATTCTAACTTGGGCAAGATAGTTTCTTAATTCTGATCAATATCTGAGTTCACGCGTTGGTTCCTTTTTCCTATGACATTTATTTTCTTGAAGTGTCCATTAATCCCCTGAAGTATGGGGAGGACATTTAGGGAGGACAGCCCAACAGGAATTTGTCTTTCAATTAAAAAGGAGACTTTACTTCCCCAAGTGTTGTATTCCAGGTCACATAAGTCTGTGATGGTGAGCCACAGATAAGCAGAGCTTCAGAGGAAGGGGTGAGGGTCGTGCTGAATGAAGTGTTCTGTCCTGTGATCATTTGTGTGTGCAAGGTCCATCTGAACCGAGAGGTTCTGATGCAGCTCTGCACCGGATAATGGACCCACTGGAGCACAAAACAGATCCACCAATAGTACAGAGCATAGAAAGGAAAGAGAACCCTTCAAGAATACAGTGTTGTAGAATACAGTGCTTGGAGCAAAACAGCCAGCATTCTTATCAGTTCATGCAAGAGGCCATCAGGAATGGACTTGTTGACTGCTGCTATTCCCTTAAAGAAGGAGAGCTTGGGGGACCCAAGGCCCTCACCTGAGATGTAGCAGCAACTGCTATTCATTTGTGGGCAGTTCTGCCCTAACCGCATGTGGCCTCTGGTGTGTGGGGAAGGTGCTGGGGTACATAGGCCGAGGGTGATAGTGGAGAGATGTTCATCTGTGCAGCTATGGGGAAATCACATGATCCATGATGAAGGCTTTCCAGGGCAGCTGCTGTGGGGTCATCCATGCTCCTGCCTGAGACCCTCACCCAAGTGTGGCAAGTAAGCCCAATAAATTCACTGGTTCCCTTCACCAGGGTGACCTTTAGTGGAAGGACTTTGTCTTTGGGACCTAAAGAGGGGGATGACATTTACACTACCCAGGAAGGAGTTCTTTCCCAACAGGATACATGGGTTTCTTGAAATGAAGGATTGACAACAGCCCCACCCCCATGTGTCTGTATCTTGCTCTGTGTTTGCGAAATAAACTTAAAAGAATCTCTGTGAAGCCACATTATTCATGCCCACTTGTTCCAGATATAAATGACTCTGCACATTATAAGATGTTTGCAGTTTGTAAAACCACTCTTGTCTTTACCTAAGTCTAAAGTTCAAGAGCTCCTCTGAGAGTTATTGGCAATTACCAGTGTTTAGCTCAGATATCTGAGTGTCAGAACCTCTGTCATCAAAGATAAGGCCACTCTCTAGCCAATAACAACAAATTTACATATGCAAAACTAGCTGAGGTATATCACAGGGATTAGTTACAAGAAGCAAACAACCCCCATGTCTTTGTCTCTGCATCTGTCTGCAAGGAACCGAAACAAAGATGTAAGTGCCTGATCCCAGGAAATAATGGACAGGAAATAAATTAGAAGAGATAGTACCAAGCAGTAAAGAGTATATTTCTTGCCACCATGGGTCCCTGAAGCTTAATTCTACTGTAGAATTCTGAGAACTGCAACCAATGTGCCTAGCAGTTATCCCATCCAAGAGTCAAGACTGGGAGTAGCCACTCCCATGAGTCATTGGTGGAAGGGACTAGGGTGTCCATGTTTATGACATCATGGTGATGATGGGAAAAGAGGAAGTCATCAGGCAAAGTGGTAGGAATTGGGGGATGGAAGTTAGACTCCCACACACTGATCTGGAAAGAGGAGAGGATCTGGGAGGGGTGCTACGAGTGTTTGCCACATTCAGACAGATATCTCTGGATTTAAAATAAATATCTAGGAGAGATAAATATCTGAGAGATGGCTCAGTGGTTAAGAGCACAAACTGCTCTTGCAGAAGACCCAAGTTCTATTCCCAGCACCCAAGTCAGGCAATTCACAATAGCCTGTAACTTCCAACTCCAGAGGATATCATTTCCTCTTGTGGCCTGCACAGGCCCTGCGCTCAAGTGTACAAACATAGACTCAGACACATGCTGCATATTATAACTAAACTAAATCCATATGATTCTTTGTCAGTAAATCTTTCATTTGTATGTCTGTTTTCTATACGTAGTTTGCCTGCAAGTCTCTGCCTTGAGTTCCTGGCCTAACTTCTCTTTAGGGCAGAGTCTTGGAGGCAAAATAAACTGTAAGTTGAAATAAACTCTTTGTTCCCCAAGTTGCTTTTGGTTATGGTGTTTATTGCAGTAATAGAAACCAAACCAAGACACTTGTACATCTAGGGTTGTATAAAAATGTCTTGGGTAAGAACAGCTAGAGGGTAGGGAAAGATTAAGAAGCCTGCATCTACTCAAAACTCTCAAGGAACTATAATTAGGTCTTCATTGTTGGTAGCAGAGTTTTGACTTCATTTTTTAATACAAAGAGGAAAGACCGTTAAGAGGAAAACCAGGGTCTGGAGCCGTGGCTCAGCGGAAGAGCATACACCACTCTTGCAGAGGACCCATGCTTGGTGCCCAGTGCCCACATGGGGCAGCTGGCAACTGCCTGAACTCCAGTGGATCAGGTGCCCTCTTCTAGCCCCTGCGGGCAATTGTCCTGATGGGCACATGTCTACACACAAAGACTCACAATTAAAAATCCTTTTTTTTTCTTTTAAAAGAACACTTATTGATTTCCATAGGGGTTATACATTTTAAAGATGGTTCAGTCACAGTGAAACATAAGAATGCCTGACTTCGATTACCCCACCCCAATGCCTACTCCTGGGATCCAGGAATCATTGGCTTTCTTTGTGACACATTCTCATTTTTCTTTCAACTGAAAAAAATACCAATAAAACACTAAATAATAAAAACAATAGTCATTATTGTTTTCCATGCCATATGTTTGGCTCCACTTCCTTAAGGTGATGTGGGATTCCCATCTGTATGCTATGAATGTTTTATTACCATTGGTTAAGAAAAAAGCTGCTTTGACCTATGGCAGAGCAGAATAAAGGCAGGTGGTAAATCCAAGCAGTGATATAGAGAGATGCCATGTAGCTGCCAAAGGAGAAAGACACCAGAACCTTACCAGTAGGCCACAGCCTTGTGGTGATAGATTAATAGAAATGGGTTAGTTTAAGATATAAAAGCTACCTAGAAATATACCTAAGCCATTAGCCAAGCAGTATTGTAATTAATATAGTTCTTGTGAGATTCTTCAGGTCTGGGTGGTTGGGAAACGAACGTGCAATCTCTGTTTACACTTAAGGGGAACTCTGTGTATGTAAGTCCCTGAGCCAGCAGAGCAAGCCGTTTCTTAAGTTATCAGTTCTGCCTGGTGAGACTGTGTTCTAAACACACCTCTTGTTTATGGATACTTTATTTTGCCAGTGAGAAAACATATCCATCAGACCAACATGGAACCTTAGATGTGATGGGAGGGTGTGTGCAAATGAGTGTGGAGGCCAGAAGAGTGCTGGATCCCCAGGCGCTAGAGTTAGAAGCAGCTGTGAGCAGCCCAGCATGGGTAATGGGAACTGAACTCAGGTTCTCTGCAAGAGCAGTATATACTCTTAACTCCAGTCTTCCCCCTCTTCTGATCACAGACCTGCTCATTTACCTATTTCTGCCTTCTTCTTCCCTGTGCCTAAAAAAAATAAATAAAACAAAGACTTGATAGTCATCTTGACTAGGTATTGGGGCCGTGGCTCCTGGTGCTGTTACACAGGTAGGGCTGCAGACTGTGTCACACCAGGGCAGTTTTAAGCACCAGAAGTTTGAGAAGGTCCCAGGATTCAGAGAGACATTGCTTCTCATAATCGAGTTGTCTTACTGTGTTTTCAGTTGCTAATAACACAATACTACATATAGGGTAAATAGAAAGGAAAGAGACTTTCTTTGGCTCGCAGTGCTGGCCCAAGGAGCCATGTCTGACTATGGTTTTCACACTGACACATCTTAAGATGGCATGGGGTGTCATGTATCAAGAAACATAGTATGTGCCAGGGACCCAGTCAAACTGGCTTTTACCTTAGCCCTACTCTCCAGATAACCCATTAATCCGCTAATTGCATGAATGGATTAATCCATGCATGAAGGCAGGGCACTGAACACTTCAACAAGGTCCCACCTCCTAATAGCTCATAATGGGGATTAGATTTCAACATGAGTCTTGGATAAGACAAGCTACGGCAGCCACAAAGCTGCAAAATTGAGCCGCTTAAGAGCACAGGCATTAACTCACACCGTTTCTCCTGACTGACTATCCAGGCACATGTGTAGTCCCCGAGTTCTGGAATCTGGGAGTGGCTCCTTTGGTGGCTCTGGCTCAGGAGGTTACAGCTAAGATGTCAACCATTCAGGATTAGAGGATCAACATCAAGGCATTCCCACGGTTATTGGAAGACTTGACTCCTCCCAAGCTACTGGAAAGGGTGTAGGCTCCGATTGTTCCCTTCTGGGACCCACCACAGCACTCCCTGATGGTCAACACATGTAGCCATGGCTTCTCCCAGGGTGAGTAAGCAAAATGGGACAATGTGAATATCTTTTATGACATAATTTCATAAATGGGACTGGGGAGAAGTAAATGTTCAGATCATTTACTTCTCTTGCAGAGGGTCTGAAGTAAGTTCCCAGCACCCACACTGGGTGGTTCACAACTGCCTCTAAGTCCAGGTCCAGGATATTAAACATCCACTTCTTATACACATGTGTAGACAACACACATACACATAAATAAAATAAAATCGCTTAATAGTGACAGTCCATCAAATTGTCTCAAGCTATTTATTGGTCACACAGTTTAAAATGGGAGGGGAACCACACAAGAGTAATATGGCACCACGGGGAGCCATCTTGGAAGATGGCAGCCACACCTCTGGACCATCTGCAGAGCTTTGGCCAAGAGTAAGTACTGGAAGGAAATGTGTGGGTTTCCATTTGGCTCCTGTGTCTTCTACTCTGAGGAACTCTGTGACTGGAGGAGATGACTGACATGCTGGAGTCCCCTAGAAATACCATCTACTATTAGAGTATAACCGTGGTGGATCAAGTGAGTTCATTCGGAGATTTGAGGAGTCAAACACTGCTTTTAAAGGTTGAGGTCTCAGTGTGGGACCAGTCTAGGACCATAAAATGAAATGAGATTGGATCATTTCTCAGCTTTCATTGAACTGTCTTTCATAAAGTCAGGGGATGCTCACCCTTGAATATTAGCTTATGAGAGAGGCTGAGGCTATAATGAGTCCTTGTGGGCTAACCCCATTGTACATGGAGAGGGCAGGGCTCTCAGTGGGGTCAGTGTGCCAAGTGTAACTCAAAACTTCAATCTTTGATTTCTGTAATGGTTTTTGGATATCACAACTCCTTCATAAAAAAGTCTTTCTCAACTGCAACCCTGGAGTCTTTTGCTTCCCCAGCAGAATCACAGTTCTGACACTGTTAGGAAACTGAGAAAGGAAACAGGCAGTGGGACTGATGCTGGGCAGTTAAGTCATTTAGGGTCCGGGGAGCAAAGACTGAGGTCAAGCAGCTATCGGACTCTACAACGTCAAGGATGTTGAGAACAGTATGTATGCACGCATATGTATACCAGGAGTATGGCATGCACACCGAGTATCATCACCAGCAAGGACTATAGTTTCCATGAAGCTTCTAAGAGGCTTAGGGAAAAGCACATGTACAATTAATTCAGTGATTTCATTGGGTTTCTACTGTCTTAAAAATATTTTCTCACAATGATAGGCTAGGTTATGCCAATGCCAACTCTGGCTCTTGGTGTTCCATTGGTTTACTTTTGCTCATGTTCCATGTCCACAGTGAGCTGACTAGGGGAATCTCATTGCATTCACTCTGGGGAACAGGCCGGTAAAACACTTACTATTTTGAACTTGTCAGGTAATAACCCCAGAAAGAACATTCTGGAGAAGTGTTTACCAGCATTAAGTGTTCACTTCAAATAGAAACACATCACTCCTAGTCCTTTCCACTCATAACGAACTGCCTGGATTGGTTTTATGCTCCTGTCCAACTACAAGGGACTATGAAATACAATCTTCAGTGCACCTAGAATATATGATTGGCAGCTATATTGACAGTCATCACTGGCATTCCAATGTGACAAGCCCAGATTTCTTCTGCTCTTCTTTCTGTGTACCTTAATTTCCCGGGTCACCACTTCATCTGCCTTAGTGTCTGCAGCAGTCAACAGCTCCCATTGGCTGGACCCATGCCCAGAAAGTCAATGATCATTTCAGTGATACAGTTCTCAAGCAACAGCCTCCTGGACAGCAAGGGGTGGGAGGTGTGAAGAGTGGGGACCCAGGGTTGGGACTCAGAATGGGCAGACTCATCACAATGAGGCTCTAATCAGACAGGATGAAGGAAAAGTAAGGAAGTCAGTTATTTCTGGCTTCCAATTTCCACTGGGGATTAGTATCCCCCAAAAGAAGGGAGACTTTTCTGTCCCCCCCCCATGAAGAGAGAAAGGGGAGAGGGTGGACGGTGTTATTGGAAGAGTGTTTGTGAGGAAGAGATGCTCACGCTGCCCCTGCACACCAGTTCTACCTGTGGCCCACGGCTGTCTTCAGCTGCTCTAGAGCACCAGGCGTTTCTGCAGGGGTAAAGGTGTTTTCAGATGAGAAACAGAATAGGGATCAGTGTTTGGTGCCTGTGAATTTAGGTCTCTTATTCTATCCATTTCAGAAGCTCCCAAGGCCGCCAGCAGAACTGCCCATTAACGTATTTGTAAACCTCAGTGGTAAGTGCCAGCGGCCAGCCTGGGGCTTCCTCTTTAATGCCCTCTTGGCTCTCCACTGGGCAGCCCTGCCTTCCTGTTTGACTGTGAACCTCAGCTCTTGGCTAACAACTTGCAAATGGGCTGATGTAGAGTGAAAACTTCTACCACTAAGTCCACTCTTTCCTCATCCCATCACCACCAAGAAGGGCCTGTTGCCTCGCTGGGGTGCTTTAAATGGTGAACCTTACTCGTTACTGGGTCCCCTTCATTGTGGCAGTGCCATGCCCATTAGGGGCTCACGAAACATTGCACAGATCCTGTCACTGGGACTCAAGCAACTTGACATTGTTAGTGGTATGGGTGGCTTCACCAAATCCCTTCCTCCTGTGGTTGCAATTCTGTCCTCCCTTTTCTACATGGTGGTTCCTAGCCTGTGACCTTTGAGTTTAGGGGGTCAAGCCCTTCCTGGATCACCAACCTGAGCCTGGGCTTACTTTAGAGCCTTAGATTGGGAGTTGCCTGCCACTGAGCTATCTGGTAAGAAAGACACTTTGATTTAATTCTGCCTCTCTTTTTTATACATATGTCCATTGCATTATGTGTATGCATATCCATATGTCATTAGCATATATGTCCATTACGTACCTAAGTTGCAAGGACACACACATACACTGCTGCTGGTCCCATAGCCCTTCCACTGCCCAAACCTGATTATCTCTGGGCTATTAAGAGATAAGTTCATAAATTGTTACAGTTTCCAACTACCTTCTAAATACCAGTCCTTATACCCGCTCATAAGCGCAGCCCTCACCCCTCATCAAAAATGTGTCTTTCTGCAACAGATGGAGGCTGTTGCAGAGAACTATAGCTGTTGAAGATGCAGAGAATACGTGACTGTAGAGTGCCCGTCCCTAGTGGGGCATCTATAACAAACCTCTAGACTCAAGGACCAGGGAACATAGAGGAAGACAGGGCAGAAAGATTGTATAAGTTGGAGGACCAGAATGATTGCTGCCAGACAGTGTCCTGTAGATATGGTGGGGTGTTGCACCCATAAATCTGAACAATGTGCCTGCCTGCACAAGATTTACTGAAGACCACACCAGCCAACATTCCAGTATGGGGGGGGGGGTAATCTCACAAGGTCCCACCCATAGTTAAAGAGCTGCTGGCAGTTGCCAACTGCTAAAGGGAAAGGAATGTATTTTCTTCACGGACAAGACCCCCAGTAGGATGTTCATATTCAACTGGTCGGCTCCACTCTCAGGCGTGTATGGGCTATCGCTTAGTATCCTAAGCAGACTCGGAAGAGAGAGAGAGAGAGAGAGAGAGAGAGAGAGAGAGAGTTATAGAAGAGGAAAGGAATTTGAGATGGGAGAAGTTAGAGGGATAGGGATGGATACAATAAAAACACATTGTGCCCACATAGGAAATTCTGAAAATTTTCAAAATTAAATAAAGAGGACACACACAGTACCCAGAATTCATGCCCCCTACCAGAGAAAAACACAATCTTCTATTAGAGACAGAGGACTCAAAGCAATAGAGAGATCTGCAAGAGTGTTCCAGAAATATCCTGTGATCCTGCTTATCCAAAGCCTCCAGCTGTACCGGCAACCATCCTGAGGCCAGTAGCACTTCCTTTTTGTCTAGGATATACTTAATTGGATTTCTGTCACAAGCAAGAGAGTCCTGACTGCTCTGGTAGGGGATTAGGGAGAATACTTATGCAGTTCTGGCTTCCTGGCCTTCATGCCACCTTCGACCCAAATCCCTGACTATTTGGATTAGGTAAAGCAATGGCAGAAAGTCAATAGTGATCAAATCTCCCTAAGTGGGTCAGGGAGTACATCCCAAAGAAGCCATGCCTGGTTCCGAGTACAAAAACCTGCCACAGCAGAATTAAGAAGCCTAATTTAAGCTGGGTGGTGTGGCCAATCTGCAGCAGGAGCGATCCTTCCAAACCCACACTTACGTATTTGAACCCCATCTCCTGGGCTGCGGAGCGCTGCAGTAACTGCGGTCCTAGACTCCACTGATCGGACTCAGGCTGCTCTCTCTTGTTTTTAGGTGGTAGATGGAAGAAATTAGACACTATGAATGGCTTCAGAGGTTCTGGAAGCAGATTCTGTGCTCGCCTAGCTGTCTATAAAGGCGTAAGGCGTGAAGCAGAGGAGAAGGGAGCAAGGCTTGTCATTGGCAAACCTCACTCAACCTAGGGCTCTCACCACCGTCTTCTCAGCCCAAAGGCAGGATGCCTGGAATGCTTTGCTGACTTGTGAACTGACCAACACCGCCACCTAGCGGAAGCTTTGGAAATTATACCAGCTTCCATACCCGACAGCAGGCTCTGCCTCACCTCAGTGAAGCTCTTTTTTGCTTGTTTGTTTGTTTGTTTGTTTGTTTTTTGAGATAGGGTCTCTCAGCAGTGAAGCTCTTCTATACCCAGGCTCTTTGCGTCCGGTCTCTGTGCTGCTGTGTGCATGAACGCTGTTCTCTACGTGGGAATAGGGTTACTCAATCCTCATCAAACACATGGATACTATCCATGATTCCTGGCCTCAATCACAGGCTTGAGATAAGGTTACATGTGAACACTGTCCCACAAAGTAGCATTTTTCTGGATTTCCTGCTGTCTAATGTCCTTCATCCTCCTCATGGTCTCACCTAGTAATTTTGGGAATTATCACTCATGCTAATTGACAGCCCAGTCCAGACTGTGATGTCTGCTATTGATTCCATAGAGTATGCTTACAACTTACTGAGCTGTGTCCTTTCGCAGTTCTCCAGGAAAACCACAGCATCTACCCTCCCCTGTTTGATGAGCCAGGACAATCTGTGAGACGCTAGGGCACTGCTACCTATGCCTGAAAGAATCACCATTGTTCGATAACCTTAATGTCTGAGCTACTTGTTCAAAAGTTGCCATTTGGGGGGTACCAAGCATACCTCCCCACAGGCAGTTGTCATATCTCAAGCATCGATGCTATGTCCACGCTTGCACACTCTATACCCTATGAGGACACGAGAGGACCAAGGCTTCTCTGCTCTGCACTCAGGGCTGGAAAGCTACTCCATGGGGAAGCTCAGCTCTACTTACAGTTGACTCATTCCTTATCTCTGAACCTCAGCTTCTGTTTGCTGCCTCTTTCCTCAAGCCTGGGGCAAGAAGAACAATGCCTCTATTAGGATAGCTGGGCACCATCCTCCAAAGCCAACACTGATCCCTGTCTCTCTCAGTACTTCAGCGTGAAGTGTGGCCAGTCTGAACCCTGGTGGGGAAACTAGAGAGCCCTCACCTTATTAGTCTGTTTCTTGTCCTGAGTAGAAAGGGAAGAGGATGAAATTCCTGCATCTGGATCCCAGCATCATCCTAGATGTCAAGATGGCACTTGAACTGACATCTGCTTGTGGTGTGTTACATTCCTCCTGAAGCCCAAAGTGTGGAGGAGGGTAGGGTGGGAACATCTCCTATTCTTACCATCAGGACCACAACAAGCCACTAAACCCACTTTTCAAAAATATTCTTAGGAGAGCAAAATGGGGCCAGGTGTTTTTCTCGAACCCTCAGAAGGACAGAATGGTCAAACATGGTGGTTCAAGAGGGAAGAGAAATCATTGTGCAATAATAGCCAAGAATCTCACTCTGTAGGTTTAAAGAGCCCATAAAATATTAAGCAGAGAGAATTTCTAAAATGACACACACTCAGATACATACCAGTGACATTTCTGTATCTCTAGGATAAAGAAAATTTTCAAAAGCTTTCAAAGATGAAAAATGTGTTCTTTTTCTACAAAGGACCAAGAATCAAAAGGACCGAAGACCTCATCATCAATTCCCAAGGCTAAATGCCAGGAGATTGATGCCAGAAATCTAAGTGAAGTGGCTGAGGTAGAAGTCTAGGTACAAAATACCAGCTCAAGGGGTGGAGGGACAAACATCAAGATACTGTATAAGACTAGAGCTTGTGTGAGCATTTTAAGTGGGATTGTTTTAAGAGAAACTTATTGATTCAAATGCAGGAACCAGGACCAGCAAGGCTAGGCATGCTTCCTGGGTGGTGAACATCTGAGTTCCTGTGAAAGATGGAAGTAATGCAGACAAGGGAGATGGAAGTGTGGGATGCTGGGTGGGGGCGGGGGCTGCTGCATGGGGGTGGGGGCTGCTGGGTGGGGGCAAGGGCAGTTGTGTGGGAGTGCGGGAAGTTGGGTGAGAATGTGGGCTGTTGGGCACTTTTAGAACATTAAGAGGATTGCAGAGTGGTCTCAGACCCACGTGGAATCCTGGTTTCTCAACTCACCCTCTGGAAGAAGAGCCTTAGCATAAATCCACAAAAGCATTGCAGAGTCAAAGGGTCATTAACACTGCTACCTGAGCTACCTGAGTCACCGAGCCACCAGAGCCGCGAGCCATGGGAGTACACTGATGTACAAGGATTCTTGAAGCTTGCTAATCCTGGATATTAAGAGCAGAGGTTGTATGTTAGAAAAGAAATCCCAAAATGATAGGGGTAGAACTATGAGAGGGTCCACCATATTGTGGAATATGACCATGAATAAAAGCCAAGAAATCAAGATCCTATGCATACATCAATTAGATTTCTGCTTGAGAATCACATTCTACTGAACCACACAGAAGCAGTTTTAGTGATAGAAGCCTCGGCGGAGTGAAAGAATAAGTAAGACAGGGAGGGAAGGGAGCCTGAGAGAGGCATAGAGCATGATTGTTCTCATTTTAAGTGTGTCGAATGAGAGCAGTCATATTCAATATGACATATAGTAACTAGCAGAGGCTGGGGATGGCTCAGTGGGTGAAGGGTTTGCCATGCAAGTGTGAAGAACAGAGTTTGCACACCCAGAACCCATGGAAGCACTCCTGTAATACCAGCAACCAACAGACAGAGACAGGAGACCCCCAGGTATGCCAGAAGACACCCCAAGTCAGCCAGACCTCCACATGCATGTGTGCTTGCATACACAGATATAGCCACACATGTGAACACAAATACAGATGTTACACATATACAGACTTGGGGGGGGGGTGGTTTTAGTACTATCCAATGCTGTTGATGTTCTGTGTATAACTAATTTTTTTGTTTCACATGTGTTTAAAAGGTCCTTCAAAGACCCAATCTTTTAAAACTGTCTTATTTTGAAAAAGC
This sequence comes from Microtus oregoni, assembly GCF_018167655.1. Taxonomy (NCBI): domain Eukaryota; kingdom Metazoa; phylum Chordata; class Mammalia; order Rodentia; family Cricetidae; genus Microtus; species Microtus oregoni. Next base: position 46,111,214 of record NW_024543066.1, read on the forward strand.
AGAAGAACATGCCCTTAACTTGCTGAAACACAAAACAAGAACCTGCTTGTTATTCTTACAAAAATGATTGACACTGTAGTGTTCCAGGCCGACACAGAGGCGGCAGGTGCTCTGGGTAAAGTCACGTGGGCTGAATGTCAGCATGATGGTGTCTCTGGAATAACTGGCACCAGCATGTAAGATTAAGTATCTGTGGCTGCTTAGTGTGCTCTTGAAGGGGCTTCCAATGCCCTGGCGGTAGCAGCTGGACTCTGTGCAGGCACACTGGGGCTCCGAAGGTGTATTTTCATCTTGTGCTGGTAGTAAAACCCAAGAGATAATTGCGAAAAAATAGAGATTTTCCAGCTTCCTTGAGAACACAGCTTATAAATATTTTTAAACTTCCTGCTTCCTCTGCACCTGTTGAGTTTTGCCACAGCAGTTTATTTTCTCTGACATGGAATGTTCTCTAATGTTCCTTACAATATTGTCTTTGACCACACACCCCCCCAAACTACTTAGGAATGTTGTTTTTAAATTTCCAAATGTGTTTATGTTCTCTGTTGGCTATGCTTTCTAACTTAATTGCCCCGGAGTCAGAGACGCTGTATAGTATTGACTGCTTCTTTTTAAATAGCATTTATGGATTTTATTCCCTGGCTTAACATATGCCCAATTTCTACAACTGTTCTGTGTGGCTGAAGAAAGCCTATATTTTAGATTTGGGAGTCGAAGTTTCAATATGTGTTTAGTTAATTATGGTTACAATAATATTTTCCAAAGGCTTATGGATTTCTATTTACTTGATCTATAAAAATTAAGATAAAAATATATTGCAAATTTGAGATTTTTTCTTGTATTTAACTCTTCTCTTCCTTCATGTATATGTATGTGAGTAGCCCTGGCTGTCCTAGAACTTGCTCTGTAGACCAGGCTGGCCCTGAAATCGCAGAGATCCATCTACCCCTCTGCCTCCCGAGTGCTGGGGTTAAGAGCATGAGTCATCACATCCAGCTACCTAGGTATATTTTGAGGCTATTTTATTTCTATAATCTGTAGGAACATAACGTCATAGCTTCTCATGAGCTAAAATTTTTCCATTAAGGAGTCATTCTTCTTACACAAAAGCCTTTGGTGGTGGAGAGAGCCTGCCCCACCCCACGACAGTAGCGGTAGCTTGCTCCAGCTGCATTTGCTTATTTTCATCTTCTTTTCTTTCTTCCTGTGTGACCGTCCTGCCATCCGTGTTCATAGTAATCCCTTCTGAACAACAGAGTAGATCTGCTAGGCACGCTCCAGTTGGCAGTCGATCTCCTATGTTATTTAGCTCCTTGATGTTGTTAATTGTGATTATTGAGTATATTTATTTCCATAATCTTTCTTTGTGCCATTAAATTTCATCAATCATAAGACACACATTTTCATATCTTTGAAATTAGAATGCTTCCTATAATTCATGTAATTACCATCTTTTTCTTTCCTTATTGGCTGCATAAAGAAATCAGGCGTATTCTACAATCAAGGTCATCTTAGTATCTGTAAAATATAATATTTGTTCCCCCTTTTGCCTATTCTTTTCCACTCCTTTCTCATAGTTATTAATTTTAAGGTTTTTTTAAACTTCTTTCATTCTATACATGTTTGAAGGCTACACATTCTATTTGTGTTACCGTGATAATGACTCTTAAATGATAGCAAGCACGGCTACATTAAAAATGTAAAGTTAATTAGTGTCTCATTTACAGCCTTCAGAAAGTCACCATCAAAGCAAGAGGTGGGCTCAGGCCTTTTGAAGGGATATCAAGAAACACAGAAGTCACGGGAAAGTGAGAAGCCAAGAGAGAGAAAAGCCATAAGGAGCAGCGGGGAGCCCTGCACTGTTGAGGGAGGCTACTCTCTCTGAGGAAACAAGATGCAGGAACCTAATTTCCTCGTGGCTGAAAGCTGCCCCTGGTGTTAAAGCATCCAAACTTCCATGGTTTTTTCCAAGTTTTCATGGTACAGGGAGAAAACATAGGCATAGAAAAGACATGTCTGAGAGAGGCTGTCACCTCGATGAGGACTGCAGGTGACCTTGCATGGGCAGACAGGATGCAGGGGGGGCGTCAACCGTGTCTACTGCAGCCAGTATTCTTAATCTCCAGCTCATTACTGAAACCTTTTCCCCCCATTTTTGATTATTTTTATTGAGCCATAAATTTTTCTCTGCTCCTGTCTTTTTCCCTCCCCTCCCCATCTATCCTCTGATCCCCATGCTCCCAGTTTACTCAGGAGATCTTGTCTTTTTCTCCTTCCCATGTGATGTGATGTCCCATCACTGAAACCTTTATCTTGTCATTCTAGCCATGCATCCTGTGTCCATTATATATTTGTCAGTGTATATTTTATTTCTACTTTTTGATGTTTTATTGTAAAGATTTTATTATTTGTGCATGTGTGTGTGGTGCATGTGCACACGTGCGTGTGTGTGTGTGTGTGTGTGTGTGTGTGTGTGTGTGTGTGTGTGATAATGGGTGGTAGGACCTCTGGTATGTGTATGTGTGTGTACATATTGCTGAAGGCCAGAAGAGGGTTTTGGGTTCCATGAAGTAGGAGTTAAAGGTTATTGTCAGCTGCCCGAGGTGGTAATGTAGACTCTAGTTCTCTGCAAGAGCAATAGGTCTTGTTAATTACTCGCCATCTCTCCAGCCATTTATATTTGATTTTTAAACAACCAGGGATCACTTAGATTTAATTGGTATATTGTAATATTTCCTTCCCATCCTTCTTCTTTTCTTTTAGAAATATATTTAAATAAAAAATTAAAGGTGTTTTACACAACAGGTGTGCTGGCCCAGGACATTATTCCCACCACTCTGGAGGCAGAGGCAGGTAGATCTCTTTGATTTGAGCACAGTTTGGTTTACATAGAAAGTCAGGGTTCTATGTAAATCCCTGCCGCAAATAAAAAGAAGTCTGTGGCTGGAAAGATGGCTCAGCAGTCAAGAACAGGGGACAGAGTTCAGTTCCCAGCATCCGCATCAGGCAGCTCATGGCCACCTATAACTTCAGCTCAAGGGGTTACAATGCCCTCTTCTGGTCTTCTAGCATACTGCACACACATGGTGCATAAATGGACACTCAAGTGTGTGCAGGTATGTATGTGTACACACAAATAAAATAAGTCTTTTCATTCAAGGTCTTCTAAATATTTATCATTTATTTCGATAATCTGACACTTTCTGTTTAACATGTTCTGTTTGGTGCTCTGCAGATTGATTTGTCTAAATATGTCCAGCTTTATTTCTGACATTCAGGGATGTTGCAAGCTAACAAAAAAAGCTAGAAGAACAGATTCTGCCAATATCATTAAGGGGAATGTGTTCAGATGGGCCTCAGAGTTAGTAGATGGACAGCTGGCAGGAGAATATAGAGTTCAGACACTCGAGTAGTCAGGATGTAAGGAGCTTACCCAGAAGCACTATGTGGGCAAATATTCCTAGCTGGGACAGCAAGCCTACACGGAGGGTGTGGACTTGGGAGTCTATGATGGGTTGGTTCTGGAATCAACTAGGAGACACCCGGGCTTCTGGTCTGTCTGTGAGGGCATCTTCTCCTACTCCTCCCAAATGTAGCACCCACCTAAAACAGGAAAATATAAAGAAATCTGGGACAGAACAAAGCTGCCTTTGCCTGCGCAGCCTCTCTTTTTTCTGGAAAGTGAGTTTGTCCTGCCGTGGCCATCTGTTGCTGACATGGAACCCAGCTCCTCTGGCTTCCCACTTCCCAGTTGCCCTCCAGGACTCCTCCAGGCCTCAGTGCCAGACTGAGGATGCTGAAGAACCCCAGCCTTGTGCACTGGGCAGCTACTGGGTTCTCAGTCTCTTGGGTGTGCAGACAGCCAATCAGGGTACTGCCCATCCCCTGTCATGGTAAATGCCTTTTGTGATGTGTATCATTGCATGAGCTCTGTTCCTCCAGAAAAGCTCAACCGATATGGGGTCTCAGCATGTCAGTCCACGTTACAGGAAGAGGACTGTAGGCACAAGTGGTTCCAGGCCTGAGGTCCCTCTACAAACTGTCTGTCTTTGGGCTGGTTAGATTTAGATCAACTTAATAGAAGTGCAGGTCATCTGGGAAGAGGGAACCTCAGTTCAGAAAATGTCCCCATCAGATTATCCTGTATGCAAGAACATGGGGACATTTTCTTGATTAATGTTTGATATGAGAGGGTTGTGTCCACTATGAATGGTATCACCCATAAGTCCCTGTCCTGGACAGTATAAGAAAGCAGGCTGAGCAAGCCACGTGGAGCAAGCCAGTAAGCAGCACTCCTCCATGGTCTCTGCTTCAGCTCCTGCCTCCAGATTCCTGCCTTGAGTTCCTGTTCTGACTTCCTTCAGGGATGGTCTGTAAGGTGTAAGCTGAAATAAACCCTTTCCTCCTGGAGTTGCTTCTGGTCATGGTGCTATCCCAACAATAAAAAGCAAGCTGAGATGGTCCCAGCAGCATCAGTAGCACCTAGGAACTCAGCTTTGCTGTGGGAACACCACTGTAAAGCTTCGTAGGTTAAGTATTTCTTAAGCCCATAATGACAGGAGTTATAAAGCCCATTAAGCCCTTGGCACTAATTAGCGTGTCTTCATCCAGGGTAATCTCTACAAGGTGGGTACTTTAATGCTTGCAAAATATAATTGAATTTGGCATATTCAAGCAAATGATAAATTGGCCTATAATTCCAAATTAAATGTTGGCTTGATTTGATGTTATACCATTTAACTTATAATCAGTGTTAAAATGGTTAAGAGAACTTGTTATTACCGAGTTATCTGATTAGGCAAGAAAGACTAGTTTCTTCAGTTGCAAGCTTTATTGCATTTGCTTATTCTAACTTTGTAAAGAAAAATTAAATCTATTAAGTTTACAAATGTTTTTATAGCATCTAAATGAAATTAATCTATTCAATCAAATTTACTTAACATTAATGAATATCAAATTCCCTTCAGTCACCAGTCTAATTTTTATTATTTTTCCTGAAGATAATTGTTTTATATAAAGTGTACCAGAACTAAAATATTAAGTAAAACTTATAAGATGAATTTAGGGGCTTGAGAAAAAATTTTAAATTGTAATTGATAACTAAAATGCTGAAAATCAAACCCAAATCACTTACAATGTACTCTCTGCATCAAGGGCTGGGGAGATGGCTCGGGCAGCAGAACACATCTCTTCCAAGAGTGAGGGCCTGGGTTTTTATCTCCAGAACCCATGTAAAACGCTGGGCACAATGGCGTTTGCTTATGTTTGCAATCCCACTGTTGGGGATGCTGAGATGAAGTGGGCTTCTGGGGTTCACTGGCCAGCCGGTCAGACTAAACCAGAGACCTCCAGGAAAAACCAAAAGATGTCTCAAAAACCAAGGCATAGAGGGTATCTCAGGATGACCCACAGGTTGGCCTTTGGTCTCCACACACAGACAGACATGCATATCCATACATGCAACCACACACACATGCACACGCACACACCCCTCTCCTCAAAACCGACTCTTAAAAACTCATCCTTCCCAGTGTACGCACTGCTCACTCCCTCCCTCTCCTGTTGTCTCACTGCTATCCATTTCACAATACAGTTCTTGCGAGCTTCCCGTCTCAGTCCCCTTCCCCAGAATGGAGCACTGAGAAATTCCTTGTAAGGCTCTTGTCGTTTCCAGTTCTCAAATGTGTTAACTCACCTACTGAAGTCAGTCTTTCTTAATTGTAGTCTCTATTTCTCATTCCACACCACACCCTATGCTGCAGCACTTCAAACTGCTGTTTCCTCTCCAGAGCCCTCCTGCTCCCTGCAAGGACCCGCTTTGGGGGAGCAGGCTCACTGTCTTTGTAGCACACTGGCCAGAGACCTGGCCCTCGGATCCCACATGCTACGCTTCGGATTCCACCAAGCTGTGCTTCTACTTTCGGACATGGGGTTCATCCTCCCGAGTGGCATCGAAGGGCGAGTGGCGCCACATTACAGGAGCCCCTGGAGAGAAATGTGAGTGGAGTGGAACATGCGGGAGTTGAGAAAATAAATCCCATTCTCTTTCTCCCTTTCACAGAGCTTCCAGAAGAGTCCTCCAGCTGTGCCCAACTCAAGGCCCACAGGTTACATGGGCTCCAGGAAGCTATGAATGTGACCTAACAAAAAGTTGTGAACTTACGACCTGAGATTATTTTTTTGTGCCGTTTTGTTTATTTTTTGCTTGTTTGTTTTGGTAACTGGATCACACGGTTGCCTACCACGAGCTTTATAGATGACTATATTGCAACATCAAGAGATTAGACAAGACTGCAACAAACACGCCTGCCAAATATCCAGGTGTGGCTTCTCCAGAGTTTCTTTAGCAACAGAGACAAGTACATTGAAAAACCACAGCACATCGACTCGACTCTTAACCCCGCTCCAGTTACTCTTACTCTATTCAGAAATTACAGCGATTTGAAGATGAGGCAGAAAACATGGCTTCCTCATCCTTGTCTCAGGTCCTACATTCTCAGCTAAGGCCCTCAAAACTGAGATTCAACTCTTTGTGAGAATTACAGTTTTTAAAAAAGATTTCGTTTAAAAAGATTTTAAAAGATTCCGTTTATGTCATTAATATAAGTACCAGTCAAAGATTATAAAATATTTAATTGTCTTATTAAATCTTCGTGATCCCAACTTGTATCCAAGGCAAATCACTTCCTTGTGTGTGCTGTGTTTTTGTTAGTGATTTCCTCTTCGGTAAGGTTGTGTGGAGGGGGCTCACAGTCTAAAGAAGAAATAGATGCAGCTCAACTGCCCTCCAAGCTTTATGCAGTCCAGGATCCCAGCCAGGTAGCGCTGCCACCCGCAGTGGGCAGCTCTGCAGCGCTGTGTTTAACATGTTGAGATAACTCCTCCCAGACATGCCAGAGTCCATCTTACACTTCTATGTCCTGTCAAATGCACAGTTAACCTCACATGACATAGTGCGTATTAATGTGTATATATCAAATGAGGGTTTTAACATCTCCCTCTCCTTTCCATCCCTTTGTGTGTAGACACTTTAGGCTCCTCCCTTCTAGCTGTTCATAGGATGTTTAACAGGATGTCATCAACTGTCCTCACCCCACTGTGCCGAGGGGCAATAGGACTCAGTGCATTTATCCAACTTCGCTTGTCGCCTACTTTCCACACTCTGGACTCTCCCTTCGCTTTTTATTGATCATATTTATTATTTATTTTATGTGTATGGGTGTTTGCCTGCATGTATGTATGTAGACGAAGTATGTGCAGTGCCTGTGGGGCCGAAAGGGGGTGTCAGATCCCCATGAAACAGGAGGTTACAGGAAGTTGTGAGCCGCCATGTGGGTGCTGCGAGCCAAATCCTCATCCTCTGCAAAATCAGTCTTAACCACCCAGCCATTGTTTTACCCCTCATTAATGTCTTTAATTTATAGTTCTAAGTTTACTAATGGTTTTGAACATCTTTTTGTGGGCTCCTTTGCTGTTCATTTATCTTCTTTGACAAAATGTCTGTTTGAATCCTTTTCAAGTGGAAAACTCTCATTGAGGTGTGAGAATTCTAGTTATCATGTTTTACACAAGGCATCTCAATCCGTGGTTTCTGTTTTCACTTTTCTTAACAGTGTCTTTGAAAAACAGAGCACTTAAATTTTGTGTATTCCAATTTTTCAGGGTGTTATTTTCCGGTCTTATGCTTTCTATGAATTCTGTCCCCAAACCAAGGTTTTCTTCTGTCTTTCCTTAAAGAAATTGCATAAGACCTGGAAATTAGCAAGCAGATGGATAGTCTATTACAATACTTTTGTGCATGGCACAAGGCATTGTGCCAGCGTCCAATTGCTTCATTACCATTTGTTGAAATGGCTATCCTTTCTCTACTGAATTCAACTTGTATTGAAAATCAATGGATTGTGTAAGTGTGGGTTTATTTTCTGTTCTGTTTCGTTGATCCATGATTCTATCCCTTTGTCAGTTCTTGCCGTCTCAATTCCTGAGCTGTAAAACGAATCAGGAAGGCAGGTACTGTATGTCTTCAACATTTTTTTCAAATTATCCTCAAGGCTTCTCTTTTTCTTATGTGTCTTATAATTGACTTTTCTGGTTCAATACAAAAGCTGCTCACATTTGGGTTTGGGGGATTATGGTGAATTTATAGGTCCATTTGGAAAGAATTGACACCTTCACACCATTGAGTCTTGTAAGCCAAGTGTAGCTTGTCATTCATTTAGGTCTTTGATTCCTGTCAGCAGTGTGTGATAGTTCTGAGCACAAACCTTCCAGACTCTATTGATTTATCTCTAAATATTTCACACGACTTTGGTGTCACTATCTGTGGCATTTCTTTTTAAACTTATAAATTGTCCATTACCAGTTCCTGGAAAAGCAACTTTTGTATGTTCACCTAATATATTGCAACCAGAAAAAAAAAATCACAATAGCTTTTTTTATTTTCTATTCTTCAGGACTTTGCCTGCAAACAGTCACGATGCCTGTAAGTCGTTCTTATTTCTCTCTTCCAGTTCATGTGCCTTTTATCCTCATCGCAAGCAAGGTTGATAAACAGTTAGTCTAAGTCAGCTCCTTCAGTAAACACACAATAAAACCTGAATAAAAAGAGAACATTTTTTAATAATTTAATAGGTAGCATTTTCTTTCTCAGTGACACCCGAAATTATGGTGTGTTTTTACCATCAATAGTGTTAGGAAAAGAAGAAATCTTGCTTTTCCTAGATTATGCTGTGAACTCTTTGCCTGGAGTTATATAGTGTGATTGTCCTGATATCAGGTTATAGATACCCAGGGACTCCATAGTTTATACTCTTATCACTGACTCGCTTTAAAAGCATGGGTTTCATTTTAAAACTGAACCAGGCCTACTGTTTAAGATCCCTGAAGCTAAAAATGGTTGGTAAGCCAGTGACATTTAGTGGTTTTTGATCGTGATAAAGATAAATAGGAAATGCCATGAACTGGAAAGGCCTGGGGTTTTACTTTATTTACAAGCTAACGTGGTTACCTGACACATTTATCTGGAGACACGGGATGCTGGGGCCAGCGACAAACCACAGTGTTTGTGGGATGGCAGGCAAGTCTGTACTTACAAAGGGCCATGGCTGAGGGGCAGGTACAGTGGCTGCTCTCTGCCTTTCCCCTTGCAAGAGGAGGCTGAAGTGGGAAGATTTCTTGAGCAAGAAATCCCACATTGGCAACCAGCCTACAAGAGACCCAAAATAAAACAAAAGTGGCCTGCCAAGGAGCAATGCGAGGCTGGCCCAGGTGGAGGCTGGAGAGGCTCCAGCAATATGCAATTATAAAACTAGAAAGTAACTGTGTATAATAACACCTAAAGCCTGAGAAGTATTGAGAGAGAAATGAAACGGAGCATATGGAAGGGTAGTGCTCAACATGATAACGCTTTGGGCGGAAGGAATGGCTAAATCATGAGTTCTGACTGCTTCCAGATGACTGAGGTTCCATTCCCAGCACCCACATCACGACTCACAACCATCACAATCCCAGAATAGCTGACACCCTCTTTTGTCAACCTTGTCTGTTGGGCATCAGACAAGCAAGCAATATATAGACATATATGCAGGAAAACACACACAAGAAATATTTAAATTAATTTTAAAAGCCTTAAAAATGATGGCACATTGCAGAGAGAAATCAAAGACCTAATAGTAGACCTTAAACTGTGTGCAGAAACTAGAAGATTCAATACAGATTTGTGTTATACCGGAAAATGCCAAAACATACAACCCTGAATTTCTGGAAGTGGTTATAAGGAAAATGGAGGACCTCATAGAGATATATTTTATTATTTTTTTTACTATTATTACTATTGTCATTATTTGGGACATTTATCTGCCCTCTGCTTCAAACAGAAATGCTACTTCTACCTCCTAAGAGCAGTTTTGGTCCAGCATCCATGAACAGAGAGTGCGCAGGGTGGTTAGTGCTGCTGCTCCACAGACGAGAACCATGAGCATCATGGCTGTGGTATAACACATGTCTCCCTCCTATCATGATAGGACGCTACCTTGCTTTGGTAGCCATGACAACAAGAGCAGATCTATACAATAGCATACAGGCTTAAGCTGATGATAATGGGACTATTAGCACTCCACAGTAGATTGAGGAGAGGAAAATCTGAAGGCCCTCACCTGAGATTCTGGCTACTGTCCTCTCCCCAGCTGCAAGTGGTCATGGAAGATGCTAGGGTTTATGGGAAGTGAAGTACTTCCATGAGGCCATCATCCAGAATAAGTTGGGACTTTGCAATGATGTGTATGTTTGGGGTCACCTATGCTTCTGTACATAACCTGTCCCCCAGCCTCTAGAAGCAAGTGTGAAGTAAACGAATTGATTTCACCATGATTGCCTTTAATAGGGTCATACTTGAATCTGTCATGCATGCCCATCTGAAGTAAATGGACATCCGGTTGTGTCTCCCCAGGGAGAGTTAGCACAACAGTGACCCAGCCGTGGCAGTGACAACAGTCCCAGCTGTCAACTGGAAGAAATTATTTCAAGCAGAGCCCTGGGTCCATGTCCAGGGGTCTCTGCTAGTGGCAGCTTGCCCATGTGGTCAATAAACCTGTTTCTAAGACTATTTCCAAACCTTCTGTGCAGGTAGGGATGGCCATGTGACACAGGTGGCATGTGAAACACACATGCAAGTGACCTCATCATCTCCAGGCCCGTCTGTGAATAAGTGTAAATGACAGATGAACTGGTAACATTTTAGTAGCTTGACCAAAGACTTGGCCCATTGCAATAGCCAGCATTTTACATTACAACCAATCTGCCAGCCTGACTGCTACCCTACCCCAGACTTAAATATCTCTCTCTTATAGACGAGGTCTAAGCAGAAAACTGGCTTAACTGTTTTCTTGTATTACTTAATGTCTAATGGAGACTTACTAAAAGCTAAATAAGAAATTATTCTTTTCTTGTAATGTAAGTCTTGAGGAGATGAACAAGGAAACATAGGTGGTTACATTTGTTAGCTCTCTCTCTGTCTCTGCCTGCGTCTCTCTCTCTCTCTCTCTCTCTCTCTCTCTCTCTGTGTGTGTGTGTGTGTGTGTGTGTGTGTGTGTGTGTGTGTATACGTGTGGTGTGGAGAGTTTTCATGGTGTGATCAGGAAATGTGTGTTCTGATGAGCTTGCAGGAGACAGTGCTTCAGTGGCTTCAAACCTCATTGCTTTTTCCTTCACAATGTAGAAAACCCTACTAAGCATATCCCCTGAGGTTAGAGTAAGTCTGATTTTTTAATTAGTGGTTAGAACACATGCATTCTTAGCAACTTCCCACTCTTTTCTATTCCAGGAACCAAGGTAGGCTAACACATCTCTGAAAGAAAATGATAAACAATTAAACAATTTTTGCAGAGTCCTTGACTGGTGGAAAACTTTCAAGTGGCCTCGGACTTACTAGTACTCAAAGTCAAAACAAAGGGAAGTCCAAGCAACTTTTAAATACAATAGGTCAGCTGTGCTGACATTTATGGGAAATGACAGGCAAGGCACACATTGGCTCAAATTCCTTCCCTCCTTCCTCTCTCCCTCCCTCCCTCCGTCCCTCCCTCCCTCCCTTCCTTCCTTCCTTCCTTCCTTCCTTCCTTCCTTCCTTCCTTCCTTCCTTCCTAATATGGGGGTAGATTGGAAGACAACTCAGCAGTTAAGAAAACTTACTGCATTCTTACAGAGGACCTGACTTTAATTCCAACAAAACTCACAACCACATGTAAGTCCAACTTACATTTGGACCCCGACTTTCATGGGCAACTGCACTCACACACAATACACATAACTAATACTTAAGATTTGTTATATTATTTTTAAATTGTCATGGGGTAGGTAGGTAGCTAGGTATACACACATGGATGTATGGGCCTATGGAGGCCAGAAGAGGGTGTCAAATCCCTGGACCCAGGGTTACAGGTAGACTGTCTGATGTGGGTGCTGGGAACCATTGGAACTTGGGTCCTCTGTAAGAGCGGCAAGCACTCCTAACCACTGCCTTCGATCCAGCTCATGTCTCAGATTTCTGATGCTGGTGTGAGATTTTTGTCTATTACCTTAGCAAGTCCATCATAAGTTGTCACACATGTGACACAGTGTCTCTTTAGGCAACAGAGCCCAGGGAGCCTCTGGCATTATAGCTCTGACCTTGGGTTTTAAAGAACAGCATTTTCCCATGCTCCTTTCTTACTAGCTTTCTCTGGCTTTGCTGCCATCTCTTGTATGTGCACCCAAGCTTTCCTGAGCCTCATGCAGCCTTCTCTAAGTTCATATAAACTCTCAGAATTGAAACTTGCTCCACTGATATCCTTCTGTCTATGTGTTGCTTTCATTGGTTAATGAATAACGAAATTGCTTTGGCCTATTGTTAGGGCAGAACTTAGGTAGGCTGGGAAAACTAAATGGCATGCTGGGAGAAAAAAAGCAGAGTCGGAGAGACGCCATGGATCTGCAAGAGTTTTGCCTGATAAGCCACTGCCACATGGCAATACACAGATTAATAGAAATGGGTTAAATTAACATGCAAGAATTAACCAATAAGAAACTAGAGCTAATGGGTCAAAAAGTGATTTAATTAATTCAGTTTCTGTGTGGTTATTTTGGGGCTAAGCTAGCCAAGCAGCCAGGACAAACAAGTGGGCCCTCCTTGCAACACTCCACTTTATCTAATCTAGTCTGTCAGTTTCCTTCCAGATTCGCATCTTCTCCCATCCATCACCCCAAGCACTCTACCACCCTCCACTTGAATCTTGCCTAGCTATCCTTTTGGGATGTGTATCTGGCAAACATCCAACTTCAAATCAATCCAACTATGCACTGTTCCACTCCTGCCGCCAGCCCACTCGGGCTGCTGGGAACCATAGTGGAATAAGGACCCTGGGGCCATCACATGTTCATCTACTACACACACATCACAGTGCTCACTTCAGTTACCTAAACACGCCTGAACAGTTTGTTCCTCACATATGAGATATGGTAGCTATCTCTTGGTTGGTTTCGCAGCATCTGTTCGTCCCTCTCCCAAAAGCGTCTAGATTTTTCTTTCTGAAAGTTCCCTTTCTCCTTCCTCTAGAGTTAATTATTTATGTGTGTGTATATGTGTGTGCGCACATGCCTGTGGAAGCCAGAAGAGGACATCGGATCCCCTGGAACTGGAATTACAGTAAGTGTGTCGGTGATGGGAGCTGAGCTCCGGTCCTCTGAAAGAACAGTACCTGAGCCCTCTCTTTCTCTGTGATGCTCTGTGGGGAGTTCTTCCGCTTACTTCCCATAGCTTGCTCTGAACGATGTCTTATGAAACCAGGACCACCTACCCAGGGTCAGCACCATCTATAGTAGGTTGGGCCCTCCCATACTAGTCGATAATCAAGACAATTCCCCACAGACAGGGCCATGGGTCACTCTGATCTGGGAAATTTCTCAGTTGAGAAGAAAAAAAAACTCTTTCAAGGTGTCTCTTGGCTGTGAGAAGTTTACAATATCACCTAACTAGAACACTTACCTATATGAAACACAGTCCATGCCTGCCCTCAGCTTGCCTCCTCCCTTCCTTCTCTATTCCATCTTCTGCCATGAAGCTGAGGGCATGCTTAAGTGGCCACCCCGGGTTCCATCCAGCAAATTGTTGAACATAAGAGGAGCACGCTCGAAATGGACATCTGGGTGGGAGAGACGGACTGAGGAGCCCTGACATTAGTTTCCGTAGAAGCCCCTAAAGTTGCTGAGACATTTCAGAAAGGCCAAGTGAGTACACGAGAGAGATGAGGTGCAGCCCTGTGGGCACGGACTCTTGAGGGGTAAGGTGAAGGTGGCACTCGTCTTTAGACGAGCCCATGCCTTGTTGCGCAGCTCCTTTGAAGACAAGTCCCCTGCCAAGGCACTTGCCAGTCAGCTTCTTGGGGGCAAACCCTCAACATACAAGGTCACAGCTCACTATGCTGTGCTTCTGCCAATGGTGACTGCCTTGAACTCTTGGAAGAGCCGGAGAGTGGGTAGGGCACCAGGTACAGGTGCCTGGCATGCCAACCCCACCCATGACTCCTTTGCTCCTTCAGCAAATCAGAGTTGAAGTCAGGGACAGTCAAGGCCTTTTGAAAGGCACCAAAGGTGGGCATGAGCAAGTCAGAAAGTCTGAACAAAATGTAGTCCATGAGAGCTCTCACAGGGTTAGGAAGACTGGACAGGGCGGGCTGGGTTGCAGATAAAATCTTTGCCTGGCCTTGCTTTCTCTTCCTGCAATGCCTAAATTAAGAGTGGGAACCGGAAGAAGTGTGGAAGTTACCACAGCCTCTGCCCTTTGACCCATGGTTGCATAAGCAAGGGAGGAATATGATCAGTCTCTTCCTAGTTCATACTTTCTTTTTCTTTCCATCGACTATGTTCTGTAAGCCATGTCCAATAGTAAGCTCGTTTACTGTACGTGCCCTTCATTGTTCCTTCCCATTTATTAATCATGTACCAAGTGCCAGAGGGAGGAATTGCCCTACAAGTGAGTGGTGATCTTTAGACCTAGCTAGGAAATGCCAGGCTACAGGATTGCCAGTGGAGGCATTTTAGTTTTTGGTTTATTGTCCATACTTCAGGTTTGCAACATGTTCTAGGACACACGTAGTTAAGAAAATGATTTGTGAACTAGATTAAAATATTGATTATGGGTCTAGAAAGATAATTCAGTGGTTAAAAGCACTTGCTGTTCTAATAGAGGTCCTGAGTTTGGTTCCCAGCACTCATGTAGAGTGACTCACAACCATGTGTGAGTCTAGCTCCAGGAGATTTGACATCCTCTCTGGCTTCTGTTGGCACCTGGACACACACACACACACACACACACACACACACACACACGAATCATTCTTATCTATTACACAAGATTGCTGAGTCTGCAAAAAGGGAGAGGAGAGGCTTAAGGACCCTGGAAGAGGATTTATGAAAGAAACTGTTTGCAAGGCTGTGGTCAGGGCCAGAACAGGGTATTTCAGGCTGGATTCTGCCGTGCCTTGGGTTCAAGTCTCAGCTTTGCCACTTGATATCTATGTGACCATTGACCAGGTCCTTGGTGTCTTTTGATTGATTTTAGGTTCTCCTTTTGAATAATAGCTACCAACCTGTGAGATAGTGAAGATAAACAGCTAAGCGACTTTCCCATAGACAGAGATGGCTGAGCCAGAGAAGTTAAGCAATTAGCCCTAGGCTCAGTCATGAATGTGTGGCAAGTGTGAGCTGGCAACCAGATCTCGTGCTGAGTCAGGGTTCCTCTCAGGCCTCCTTTACGCAGGCACACGCCTCCCTGCCTGCCCCAGGAGGGGCTCTTGGCACAGAGTGTCCTCAGCCTTGCCAGTTCCCACAAGAGCATCAAGAACTCGATGAAGGATTCCCAGAAATGTCAGCATCTTGCCTCTGTCTCCACCTAATAGTTGTTCCAACCACATTTAACCTGAACTTGATGCAAGAAATCAGGCCTGAGGAAGTGGATTTGGTTGTCTCATGGAGTTCAAGGATATTTTTTCCTTCCGTGTGTGTGTGTGTGTGTGTGTGTGTGTGTGTGTGTGTGTGTAGGTGTTCAAAAAACAACTTTGTGGACCTGGTTCTCTCCTCACTCCTTTACATGGGTTTAGGGGATTAAACTCAGAACACCAGGCTTATACAGCAAGTACATTTACCCATACCCGCTGAGCCATCTCACTAATCCTTTCCCTTAATTTTTTGCATGAGTATGTGTGTGTGGTGCATGCCTATATGTACACACTCTTGCATAAATTCAGGTGAATGTTCTCATGTATGCGGGTGCTCGTGTATGTACCAATGCATATGCACATATATGTGACCACATGTGAAATTCCCAAGTCGACACTGGGTGTTTTCTTCAGTTGCTCTCCCCTTTATTTATTGAGGCAAGGTCTCTTGCTGGGCCCAGAGCTCCTCAGTTTCAGCCAGCCTGGCCAGGTGGTTTGTTTGGGATCCTCTACCTCTGCCTCCAGAATGTTAAGATAACAGCAGGTGGTCACCACACTGGTTCTGCTGGGTCCCCATATTTGCACAACAAGTGTTTTATCCTCGCTGCGGCACCAGCTCTCTATCCTCCCATGGAAGCTGGAGCTCCCTGCTTCTACAACACTGCCCTGCCAGTAGGCCGCAGGATTCCTCCTGCCTCTGCTAGGATTTTAGGTTGTACTCCAGTACAGCTGTGTTGGGGGACCTAAATTCAAATCTTTATGTTTGCACGGCAAACACTTGGCCATAGGAAAGGGAATTTTCTAGACTGAATGGTGAACTGTGAGAGCTGCTTTTGTGTAGACCGTCTTGGCTTTCAGCTGTAGAGTTATCCCATACACTTGTCATCCCTTGCCTTCTCCGACTGGTGGTCAGAAAGCAGAGTCAGAGAGGGCTGCATGTGACCACTGGTCCCTCTCTCACGCTGTTCTCTGCCTCCCTGCTCTCCTTCCACCTGTGGGATTCAAGCAGAAACCTGAAAACAAACTGGAGGATCCATGGAGCTGACTCTCAGTGAGGGAGCAGGACAAATTTGGGTGGAATAAATGTCAAGTAAAGGTGAGGTAAACGGAGAACAGAATTCCCAAAATCCCCCAAGATACCAATGGCTGCCTCTTTATAATGTAACGGACAATACCTTTAAAGAAATAGTGACAGCTGCTTGTGGGAATTTGCAAATTGCATTCATCTTCCATCGTGGTGAAGCCATAAACCGAGATTTCTGCTACCAGCCCTTCATGGACTGGGACCTGGGAGTTGTAGAACTCAGTCCTCTGAGCAAAACAGCTGCCATCTTCATTAGATCAGGTGTGCTTGCTTGCAAGCGTCCATCCCCACCAGTCCTGGAGACTATTAACATTAACTCAGAAGTTGGGACTAGGAAGGGCCACAGGACACTCAGTTAGATCCCAGCATTTCCTCCCATGTGTTTGTACTCTGTTCTTCCCTTACCACATGTGACTCCAGGATGTCTGGGGAGGTGCTCGAGTCATGAAAAGGTTGGCAAAGAAGGCTCCTTTGGCATAGCCACAGGGAAGCCATCATTCATGCCACATAAAGACTTTCCAGTGCTGCTGCTTTGAGGTACACCTTGCTCTAGTGGGGAAGCCTCACCACACCATGTAAGCAAAGTTATCCCCAAAAGCTCTTTGTCTACCAGACTGAGTTTGGTAGAATCCTATTTTGCTTGCCATTAGGAGGAAAATCCTTAGGAGGAGAGGGTAGGCTTGCTCAAGTCTCCCCAGGGAAGGAATTCTTTTTTTTTCCTTTATTTTTTTGTTTATTTTTTTTTAGTTGTTGAAAAAAAATTTTCCGCCTCCTCCCCATTTCCCATTTCCCTCCCCCTCCTCCCACACATTGCCCCCTTCCTCCCCACTCCCCTCCCCCTCCCCCCACTCCATTCTCCCTCCCTCTGGAGAATGAAGAGCAGTCCAGATTCCCTGCCCTGCAGGAAGTCCAAGGTCCTCCCACTTCTATCCAGGTCCAGGAGGGTGAGCATCCAAACAGGCTAGGCTCCCACAAAGCCAGTTCATGTATTAGGATCGAAACCTAGTGCCATTGTCCTTGGCTTCTCATCAGCCTTCATTGTTCGCCACGTTCAGAAAGTTCGGTTTCATCCCATGCTTATTCATTTCCAGTCCAGCTGGCCTTGGTGAGCTCCCAATAGATCAGTTCCACGGACACAGTGGGTGGGTGCACCCTTCATGTTCCTGACTTCCTTGCTCATGTTCTGCCTCCTTCTGTTCCTCATTTGGATCTCAAGAGCTCAGTCCGGTGCTGCTATCTGGGTCTCTATCTCTATCTTGATCCATCGCCAGATGAAGGTTCTAAAATGATATGCAAGATATTCATCAGTATGGCTATAGGATAGGGTCATTTCAGGTTCCCTCTCCTCAGTTACCCAAGGTACTATCTGGGGACATCTCCCTGGACACCTGCGAGCCCCTCTAGAGTCAAGTCTCTTGCCAACCCTAAGGCGGCTCCCTTAATTAGGATATATATTTCTCTGCGCCCATGTCCACCCTTTATCCCAACCATCCCATTCCCCCAAGCTCCCCCAATCCTACCCTTCTCACATTTCTCACCCCAATTCCCCTTAGCCCCATGTCACCTCACCCCCAAGTTCCCAATTTTTGCCCAGCAATCTTGTCTACTTCCCATATCCAGGTGGATGACTATATGTTTTTCTTTGGGTTCACCTTCTTATTTAGCTTCTCTAGGATCACAAATTATATGCTCAATGTCCTTTATTTATGGCTAGAAACCAATTATGAGTGAGTACATCCCATGTTCATCTTTTTGGGTCTGGGATACCTCACTCAGGATAGTGTTTTCTATTCCCATCCATTTGCATGCAAAATTTGCGAAGTCATTGTTTTTTACCGCTGAGTAGTACTCTAATATGTATATATTCCACACTTTCTTCATCCATTCTTCCATTTAAGGGCATCTAGGTTGTTTCCAGGTTCTGGCTATTACAAATAATGCTGCTATGAACATAGTTGAACAAATGCTTTTGTCATATGATCGGGCATCTCTTGGGTATATTCCCAAGAGTGGCATTGCTGGGTCCAGGGGTAGGTTGATCCCAAATTTCTTGGGAAACAGTCACACTGCTTTCCAAAGTGGTTGCACAAGTTTGCATTCCCACCAGCAATGGATGAGGGTACCCCTTCCTCCACCAACTCTCCATCAAAGGCTATCTTTGGTGTTTTTGATTTTAGCCATTCTGACAGGTGTAAGATGGTATCTCAAAGTTGTTTTAATTTGCATTTCCCTGATTGCCAAGGAGGTTGAGCATGACCTTAAGTGTCTTTTGGCCATTTGAATTTCTTCTGTTGAGAATTCTCTGTTCAGTTCAGTGCCCCATTTTTTAATTGGGTTAATTAGCATTTTAAAGTCTAGTTTCTTGAGTTCTTTATATATTTTGGAGATCAGACCTTTGTCTGTTGCAGGGTTGGTGAAGATCTTCTCCCAGTCAGTGGGTTGCCTTTTTGTCTTAGTGACAGTGTCCTTTGCTTTACAGAAGCTTCTCAGTTTCAGGAGGTCCCATTTATTCAATATTGTCCTTTGATGTGCTTCTGGGGATATACATAGGAAGTGGTCTCCTGTGCCCATATGTTGTAGAGTACTTCCCACTTTCTCTTCTATCAGGTTCAGTGTGTTCAGCCTGATATTGAGGTCTTTAATCCATTTGGACTTGAGTTTTGTGCATGGCGATAGATATGGATCCATTTTCATTCTTATACAGGTTGACAACCAGTTATGCCAGCACCATTTGTTGAAGATGCTTTCTTTCTTCCATTGAATATTTTTAGCTCCTTTATCAAAAATCAGGTGTTCATAGGTTTGTGGGTTAAAATCCTGGTCTTCTACTCTATTCCATTGATCGACTTCTCTGTTTTTATGCCAGTACCAAGCTGTTTTCAATACTCAAGCTCTGTAATAGAGTTTGAAGTCAGGGATGGTAATGCCTCCAGAAGTTCCTTTATTGTATAAGATTGTTTTGGCTATCCTGGGTTCTTTGTTTTTCCATATAAAGCTGATTAATGTCCTCTTAAGATCTGTGAGGAATTTTGATGGGATTTTAATGGGGATTGCATTGAATCTATAAATTGCTTTTGGTAGAATTGCCATTTTTACTATGTTTATCCTCCCAATCCAAGAGCAAGGGAGATCCTTCCATTTTCTGTTATCCTCCTTATTTTCTTTCTTCAAAAACTTAAAGTTCTTGTCAAATAGATCCTTCACTTCCTTGGTTAGAGTTACCCCAAGATATTTTATGCTATTTGTGGCTATCGTGAAAGGTGATGCTTCTCTGATTTCCCTCTCTGCTTCCTTATCCTTAGTGTATAGGAGGGCAACTGATTTTTTGGAATTGATCTTGTATCCTGCCACGCTACTAAAGGTGTTTATCAGCTGTAGGAGTTCTTTGCTTGAGTTTTTGGGGTCGCTTATGTACACTATCATATCATCTGCAAATAATGAAAGTTTAACTTCTTCCTTACCAATTCGAATCCCTTTGATCCCCTTATGTTGTCTTATTGTTATTGCTAGAACTTCAAGCACTATATTGAAGAGGTATGGAGAGAGTGGACAGCCTTGTCATGTTCCTGAGTTTAGTGGGATGGCTTTGAGTTTCTCTCCATTTAATTTGATGTTAGCTGTCAGCTTGCTATAAATAGCTTTTATTATAGTTAGGTATGACCTTTGTATCCCTAATCTCTCTAAGACCTTTATAATAAAGGGATGTTGAATTTTGTCAAATGCTTTTTCAGCATCTAATAAAATGATCATATGGTTTTTTTCTTTCAGTTTATTTATATGACGGATTACATTGATAGATTTTCGTATGTTGAACCAACCCTGCATCCCTGGGATGGAGCCTACTTGATCATAATGGATAATTTTTCTAATGTGTTCTTGGATTCGGTTTGCCGGTATTTTTTTTGAGGATTTTTGCATCGATGTTCATGAGTGAAATTGGCCTGTAATTCTCTTTCTTGGTTGAGTCTTTGTGTGGTTTTGGTATCGGGGTAACTGTAGCTTCATAGAAGGAATTTGGCAATGACTTTTCTGTTTCTATATTGTGAAATACATTAAGGAGTATAAGTATTAGGTCTTCTTGGAAGTTCTGGTAGAATTCTGCATTGAAACCATCTGGACCTGGGCTTTTTTTGGTAGGGAGGTTTTTTATAACAGCTTCTAATTCTTCGCGACTAACAGGTCTATTTAGATTGTTCACCTGGTCCTGGTCTAACTTTGGTATATGGTACTTATCTAAAAAAGTGTCCATTTCTTTAACATTTTCCAATTTTGTGGCATACAGGCTTTTGTAGTAAGATCTAATGATTTTCTGAATTTCCTCTGTGTCTGTGGTTATGTCTCCCTTTTCATTTCTGATCTTGTTAATTTGCGTATTCTCTCTCCGCTGTTTGATTAGTTTGGATAGGGGTTTATCAATCTTGTTGATTTTCTCCAAGAACCAGCTTTTTGTTTTATTGATTCTTTGGATTGTTTTCTGTGTTTCTATTTTGTTGATTTCAGCCCTTAGTTTGATTATTTCCAGTCTTCTACTCCTCCTAGGTGAGTCTGCTTCTTTTTTTCTAGAGCTTTCAGGTGGGCTGTTATGTCTCCAATGTGTGCTTTCTCTGTTTTCTTTAAGTGGGCACTTAGTGCTATGAACTTTCCTCTTAGCACTGCTTTCATAGTGTTCCATAGGTTTGAGTATGTTGAGTTATTTTTATTGAATTCAAGAAAGACTTTAATTTCTTTCTTTATTTCTTCCTTGATCCAGGTGTGGTTCAGTAGTTGACTGTCCAGTTTCCATGAGTTCATAGGCTTTCTGGGGGTAGCATTGTTGTTGAATTCTAACTTTAATCCGTGGTGATCCGATAAGACAACAGGTGGTTACTAATTTTTTTTGTAACTGTTTAAGTTTGCTTTGTTACCAAGCAGGTGATCAATTTTCAAGAAGGTTCCATGAGCTGCAGAGAAGAAGGTATACTCTTTCCTACTTGGGTGGAATGATCTATAGATGTCTGTTAAGTCCATTTGATTTCATTACCTCCCTTAATCCTCTTATTTCTCTGTTAGGTTTCTGTCTGATTGACCTGTCCATTGATGAGAGAGGAGTGTTGAAATCTCCTACTACTAGTGTGTGTGGTTTGATGACTGTCTTAAGTTTTAGTAATGTTTCTTTTACGTAAGTGGGTGCTTTTATATTAGAGGCATAGATATTCAGGATTGAGACTTTGTCCTGATGAATTGTTCCTGTTATGTGTAGAAAATATCAGTCTCCATCTCTTCTGATTGATTTTAGTTTGAAGTCAACTTTGTTAGAAATTAGTATGGCCACACCTGCGTGTTTCTTAGGTCCATTTGCTTGATAAACCTTTTCCCAGCCCTTTACTCTGAGTAGATGTCTGTCTTTGTGGTTGAGGTATGTTTCTTGTAAACAGTAGAATGTTGAATCCTGTTTTTGTATCCAATCTCTTAGCCTGTGCCTCTTTATAGGTGAGTTGAGTCCATTGATATTAAGTGATATTAATGACCAGTGGTTGTTAACTCCGGTCATATTTTCTTTTCTTTTCTTTCTTTTTTTTTTTGGTATTAGAGTTTGTGTGTTTCCCTTCTTCGAGTTGTGCTGGTGAAGAGTCATTAGATGTCTGAGTTATTGTGGGCATTGTCGGACTCCTTGGGTTGTGATTTTCCTTCTATTACTTTCTGTAAGGCTGGATTTGTGGCTACGTAGTGTTTAAATTTGTTTTTATCCTGGAAAATTTTGTTTTCTCCATTTATAGTGAATGAAAGCTTGGCTGGGTATAGTAGTCTGGGTTTGCATCCATGGTCTCTTATTTTCTGTAGTACATCTATCCAGGACCTTCTGGCTTTCATGGTTTCCGTAGAGAAGTCAGGTGTAAGTCTGATAGGTTTACCTTTATAAGTAACTTGACCTTTTTCCTTTGCAGCTCTTAATATTCTTTCTTTATTTTGTATGTTTTGTGTTTTGATTATTATATGGCGAGGAGATTTTTTTTTTTTTTTGGCCAGTCTATTCAGTGTTCTGTATGCTTCTTGAACCTTCAAAGGAATATCTTTCTTTAGGTTGAGAAAGTTTTCTTCTATAATTTTATTAATTATATTTTCTGGATCATTGAGCTGTACTTCTTCTCCTTCTTCTACCCCTATTATTCTTAGGTTTGGTCTTTTTATTGTGTCCCAGATTTCCTGAATGTTTTTTGATGAGAATTTGTTGGTTTTGCTGTTTTCTTTTATCAGTGTGTTTATTTTCTCTATGGTATCTTCAGTGTCTGACATTCTTTCTTCTATCTCTTATAATCTGTTGGTAGTACTTGTCTCTGTAGTTCCTGTTAGTTTACCCAGATTTTCCATCTCCATCCTTCCCTCGGTTTGTGTTTTCTTCATTACTTCCATTTCATTCTTCAAGTCTTGAACTGCTTCCTTTACCTGTTTGATTGCTTTTTCTTGTTTCTCTTGGCTTTCTTGGGTATCTTTGAGCGATTTATTCATTTCCTCTACCTTTTTGTTTGTAATCTCTAATTGTTTATGGCAGTTTTTCACCTCCTGTTTAAGGTCCTCTATTATTTTCATATAATTCACTTTTGAGTTGATTTCTTCTAATTTTTCTGGAGTAGGGTGTACAATTCTACTTATTTCGGGATCCCTGGATTCTGGTGATGTCATGTTGCCTTTCAGGTTGTCAGAGGAATTCTTGCATTGGTGCCTTCCTATCTCTTTCTTCAAATGGAGCCAGGAGAGGCCTGGTGTCTTGGTCCAGTCTTTGCTGTGACTGACTCTCTGGGTGTATCTCCTCAGTGTAGAAGCAGGAACCGTTCCCGTGCAGATGGAACTCCTCAACACCGAAACATTGACGCCTGGTAGTCCAATGACCCGCGGACAAAAAGGCGAACTTGGGGGGCAGGGCGGGGTCGAGTAGAGCACAGGAGACCCTGCAGCACAAGCTGAAGGTGCCCGCGATCCCTTTCGGGGGTCCTAGAGGCCTGACCAATAGGCAGGCACTTACCACTCGGGGTGGGTAGCCTTAGTGTAGAAGCAGGAAACTGTTCCTGAGCAAAGGACCTTGCAAACAGCGCAGGCTTGGGGGCAGGGTCATGTGTAAGAAAGCCCTGCAGAAGGAGCTGGGGGAGGAGGGTTTGTGCTCTCTTCTGGGACAATCCGCCCCGGATAGCACACACTCACCCGTCCAAATGGAACTCCTCAGCACCTAAACAGGGATGCCTGGTAGCCCAATGACCCTGGGACAAAAGGAAGAACGTGGCAGGCAGGGTGGGGTCCAGTGGAGCACAGGAGACCCTGCAGCACAAGCTGAAGGTGCCCAGGTTCCCTTGCAGGGGACCTCGAGGCCTCCCCGATATGCAGGCACTCACCACTCTGGGTGGGTAGTCTTAGTGTAGGAGCGGAGAACTGTTTTTGAGCAAAGGACCTAGTGACAGCAGGGCAGGCTTGGGGGGCGGGGGTTTGGGAGGCTGGTTGGTGTGTAAAAAAGACAGCCCCGCAGCAGGAGCTGGGGGAGGGGAGTTTGTGCTCTCTTCTAGGACAATCCGCCAGAGAAGGAATTCTCACAACACCAGGATCGGCACATGTATCTGAGACTCCATCGCTGACCTGGCATGAGATGGGAGTGTCTACAATAAACATACGTTCCCCAGGGAGATGCGTGGCCTCATGTAATCCACGGAAGAACATGGAAAGTTCCTGTGGCAGATGATTTTCTGAGCACTAATATGAGTTTTCTGTAGTAGGAGCTGCGGGTTGCATTCCTGCCGCCCCAGCTCCTGGTCTCCTGGCTAGCTTATGTCCCAAAATAACAACACACAAACTGTATTCATATAAACACTGCTTGGCCCATTTCTATCTAGTCTCTTCTGGCTAACTCTCATATCTTGCTTTAACCCATATCTAATAATCTAAATAGCACCAGTCTTACCAGGAAAGATTCAGCATGTCTGACCTGGCGGCTTGCTCCATCGCGTCTGCCCGGGAGAGGGGAGCATGGCGTCTTACCTCACTTCCTCTTCCTCCCAGCATTCTGTTCTGTTTACTCCACCCACCTATGTTCTAACCTATGAGGCCAAGCAGTTTTTTTATTAATTAACAAATGACCTTCCTCCATCAGTTTTCCCTCTCTGTGGGAGCACTCAGTGTCTCTTCTCTGAGAACACGTGGCCATAGAATTTGCTTTTAGTGGCATAGTGTGACCCTTCCAGAAAGCAGCCCACCTAGGCATCTGCCTCTGAATTCTAAGAATTTATTCCTGGATTGAGTCCATCATCAATGTCTTTTCCCTGCCCTGGATGCTCTCTTGAAAGCTTTTCAGCCCTCAACCCTGCAAATAATTGGTTTTTATTTTTCTCACTTCCACACCTAGTTCTGAAAAATGCATGTATAGCTGGCCTTCACGCTTCAGCCTTTCTTGGTGGGTCCCCAGGCCCTTTGCAGATAGGCTTTTGACAGACATGCTCCACCAAATCTAATAAAATTCAAGCTGACTTTTCATGATACTACTCAAAGTTTGGATGGCACAAAACACTCAGGAGGAGGTGTATCTGGTTGCAAGGCTGAAAGCATCCCTGCTTTTCCAATAGCCAGCCTGTGTTTGTAAAAGTCAGTTTGTTCAGCTAGTCTTTCCTGTCCTAGGAATGCGTCAGTTCCTCCAGACTCTAAGTCACGGTCCCACTTCCAATACGCAGCTCACTGGCGCTCTGTACTGGTCGTTATTTCTTCAATTTCATAGCAGTAGAGTTTTGAGAACATTGGAGGATCAGGTTTGAGAACAGCTCCCCTCTTTTCCCCTTTGAGACGGGGTTCACTGTAACCCACACTGGCTGGGCGATCACTAACTATGTAAGCAGGCCATGGGTCACAGTAATCCTGCTGACTCGGCCTCCTGTGTGCTGGGATGACAGGAGCGCACCACCATGCCTGGCCAAACAGAACTATTCTCATGTATGCGCCATAATGAGTGAGTGAACCTCCAAGATCTTAGACTCAGTCTCACGGCACCCCAATCCTTCACACACAGTGAATCTTAGTTACACATCAGCTACAGGAGCTGGGTATACTGGATATGAAACCACCTATCAGCTACCTAGCTTTGGAAAAGTCACCTAGCCTCTCTGACACTCTCTCCTTAACTGCAGAATGAACTTTCTATCCACACCAGGGTCATGGTACAGCAGTTAGCACAGAGTCGTGTAGGTAGGGAGGAGCATCGAGTGCCATCCAGTCTTCTGTGTCTTCCCCTAATACATCCTTTTCTGAAAAGAGAAGTCAAGACTATGGATCTATGGCGGCACAGTCAGAGAAGAGTGGATGAGAAGGGAGCTGAGCTAGTTTTCCTACAAGCACGGTGTAGAGTGGGGAAAGTGAAGAAACTGAGAGAAGTTTATGTTTTAAAATCGAATATTGATATTTCACTGGTGGGCTTTCCCACAGATGTTAATATATTGCACTGAAATATCACATGATTTAAGGATATGTCATAAAAATCCATTATGTTGTATGCTAACTTAAAAATTAAATTAAGGGGACAGAAAGATGGTTAGGTGGTTAAGAAGCATGGCTGCCCTTCCAGAGGACCAACACCCAGATGGTAGCCCACAGCCACCTGTAACTCCAGTTCCAGGGGATCCGGCACCCTCTGATGGTCTCTGCATTCACCAAATGCACCATGGTGCATTTACAGGTGTGCAGGCAAACTCATACACATAACACTTTGCTTTAATTTTTTAATCTTTTAATTTTTGTGGGTTTTTTTTTTTTTTGAGACCAGGTTTCTCTGTAGCTTTGGAGCCTATCCTAGAAACTAGTTCTTGTAGACCAGGCTGGCCTCGAACCCACAGAGATACTCCTGCCTTTGCCTCCCAAGTGCTGGGATTAAAGGCGTGCACCACCTTTATGCTCGGCTGACATAATACTTTTTAAAAGTTAAAACATTTTTTTTTTTCTTTTTCTAGGCCCAGTGGTGAAGGCCTGTAACCTCAGCACTCGAGAAGCAGAGGCAGAGATCTGTGAATTTGATGCCACCGTGGTTTACAAAGAGTGAGATTCTAGATAGAGTCTTATCATCCCTCCATAACAGCAATAAAGACTATTTAAATATTTTAATAATAATATTTAAAAATTATAATTTGCCTAAATATTTTTATGCCACCCTTTCCTTTATATGTTGCTTCTAAAGACTGCTTAAGTCCAAGACCAGGCAAAGCTGAAGAAAAAGATCCCTAGCTCTTCCAGACTTGACACTTCTGCACAAGAACTTGCCGCCTTCCTGGAAGGGAGAGCGGAGTGAGTGAACTACAACTTCCAGAGGGCCTTGTGGAGCGGGGCTCTCGCTGATTGGTTGCTTGAGCACCGCCCTCCGCTCCTCCCCCTCCTCCCCTCCGAAGTGACCCGTGCCAGGTCCTGGGTTACAGTGCTCAGAGGCCCACTCCAGGCCAGGGACTTCCTTCTGCTGGCTTCATGGCGGCGCGGTCTGCCTTCCGGATGCTGCGGCGGCTCCTCAAGTCCAGCGCCCGGGGCTGCAGCTCAGGGGCTCCGGTGACGCAGCCCCGTCCCGGGGAGCCCTCGAGACCCGCCAGGGAGGTGAGCCCACCCCACCTGTCTGCATTCACCTAACGATTCTAGCATGCCACCCTGACCGTGGAGAAAGTACCCAGTTCTGTTCTGGAGGCCGCTTCTGGGGACGACCCAGGGCACTCACTGATGGGTTGCTTGAGTTCACTCCTACCCAGTGGGAGGGACTCCTCCGACTTTCCCTTGAACTCCCCTACCCCGGCCCTGCCATCTTCTAACAGGTCTCCCAGCTGCAGCAAATAGGGGCCCCCAGGAGTGAGATTTAGGTTTCAGTGAGATGAAACTCATTAGCCTTCCCTGCTACCTAACCTTTTAAACATTTTCCCTCACCTTGAGAGTGGAGGGCGCCAGGACACCTGCTTCTTAGTGTGACAAGGACTAAAAATAATGTTATCCAGGTGCCACCCACAGTCGGTTGTCATTTTGTAGTGGCAGGGCTCCATGGCCTACCTTGTTTCTCTTGGGAGGGCTCGGCCTCATTTTAGTCAGGAACAGGGCAAGACCATGCGCGGGGAGGTGTGGGGGTGGGGGGAGGTAGGAGCCCTGCCTGAGTGCGGGGCAGGGTGGTCACTGCATCACTGTTTCCAGTGTCGGTTTGTTTGCCTGCATGGCTAGGGAAGCGTTTGCAGGGCGCTCATTCCTTTCCTTGTAGATCTATCTGCTTCTCTTCTGACTCCCAGGATTCTCTTTGATGTCCTGGGACTCTTGAGTTTCCCAATGTTTGACTCTCCTGCCTTGCTCAAGACCCAGACGGAAGCCGACTTGTGCTAGAGTGCTCACTAGCTCAGACCTGCCTCTCCTGGAGCCTCAGATAGAGCAGGTTTATAGTTAGAGGGATTTCAAACTCTTGAACTTTGGACCTGATTGAGTGAAACGCTGGGAAAGCCCAGGCCACTGTAAGAACTTTTTTGTTTTGTTTTGTTTTGTTTTTCACGACAGGGTTTCTCTATAGCTTTGGAGCCTGTCCTGGAATTAACTTTTATAGACCAGGTCGGCCTCAAACTCACAGAGATCCGCTTGCCTCTGCCTCCTGAGTGCTGGGATTAAAGGCGTGCCCCACCATCAACTGTAAGAGCTTTAACATGATACTAGCAAATAGAGTTTTCTTCTTCCTCTTAGTTTATTTTGAACTTTTTGTGAAAGGGCCCATGTGACATGACTGATAGCCTTTGATCCTCATGTAAGGCAGGTCATCGTAAGACAGGGCCGCAGGAACCGGTGCCAGCCGCCACCGCTCAGATGCTGTACCAGGTCTTTCATATGGTGAGGGCATGAGTGATATAGCAGGGGGCACAGGCACCAGAGCCGAATCCTGGGATTCAAGTGAGCCCCACAGCTAATTAGCCGCGCGATTCTCTCCTCTCGGAGAATCGGGGCCCGTGTTTTGTAGATGGGCATGTTATCGTCTTCAGCATTCAGTGTCCTGGAGCTTAAGTGCTCATATGTGTTCCTTTTTACACCCAGAGCCTAGAGAATGCAGGTCCTGTTGCGTCATGTGTGTGGCGAGGACTGATCCTTCCAACCTGTGGCAGATGTTAGGCCCCTCCCACCTGGACCAGCAATCCTGGCTATCTCAGCTGAGGCTCCCTCAGCCTTTCTAGGTATTTCCACAGAGTCTCCCACAGTGCATGCAGCCAGCCAAATCAGCAATTGTCGTTGGCTGCTTGAAGCACATGTAATGACTCAGGTGGAATAAGGCCTAAGGAGTCCTATGATCTTTTGTTGGCCTCTGATTTGATCTGATTTCTAATCTGGGCTCTCCCTATCCCTTGCTTTCTTTCTGTAAATCCAGAGGCTTGGACCAGCTCTCCTTGTCCAGGAGCACAGGGCATGGGAATCTGTAAGAGAATCTTAGAGGTGAGATGAAATTATGTATTCAGCCCCTTTACAGAACTGCCAGTGGGCAGATACAGAGGTGTAAATGTCCAGGCCTCCCACCTGCCTTCCTTTCCTATAGGGACACTCTGCCTGCCCTCACAAGGCTCTGACGGTCTGAGGTAGACAGCCATTGGGGTGCTCACTGGGCTCTGGGGGTCTGAGGTAGAGCCATTGGGGTGCTCACTGGGCTCTGACGGTCTTTGGTAGAGAGCCATGGGGTGCTCACTGGGCCCTGATGGTCTGAGGTAGAGAGCCATGGGGTGCTCACTGGGCTCTGGGGGTCTGAGGTAGAGAGCCATGGGGTGCTCACTGGGCTCTGGGGGTCTGAGGTAGAGAGCCGTGGGGAGCTCACTGGGCTCTGGGGGTCTGAGGTAGAGCCATGGGGTGCTCACTGGGCTGTGGGGGTCTGAGGTAGAGCCATGGGGTGCTCACTGGGCTCTGATGGTCTGAGGTAGAGAGCCATGGGGTGCTCACTGGGCTCTGGGGGTCTGAGGTAGAGAGCCGTGGGGTGCTCACTGGGCTCTGGGGGTCTGAGGTAGAGCCATTGGGGTGCTCACTGGGCTCTGACGGTCTTTGGTAGAGAGCCATGGGGTGCTCACTGGGCCCTGATGGTCTGAGGTAGAGAGCCATGGGGTGCTCACTGGGCTCTGGGGGTCTGAGGTAGAGAGCCGTGGGGTGCTCACTGGGCTCTGGGGGTCTGAGGTAGAGCCGTGGGGTGCTCACTGGGCTCTGATGGTCTGAGGTAGAGAGCCGTGGGGTGCTCACTTGGCTCTGGGGGTCTGAGGTAGAGCCGTGGGGTGCTCACTGGGCTCTGGGGGTCTGAGGTAGAGTCATGGGGGTGCTCACTGGGCTCTGATGGTCTGAGGTAGAGCCATTGGGGTGCTCACTGGGCTCTGATGGCCTGAGGTAGAGCCGTGGGGTGCTCACTGGGCTCTGGGGGTCTGAGGTAGAGTCATGGGGTGCTCACTGGGCTCTAGGGGTCTGAGGTAGAGCTGTGGGGTGCTCACTGGGCTCTAGGGGTCTGAGGTAGAGAGCCGTGGGGTGCTCACTGGGCTCTGGGGATCTGAGATAGAGAGCCGTGGGGAGCTCACTGGGCTCTGGGGGTCTGAGGTAGAGCCATGGGGTGCTCACTGGGCTGTGGGGGTCTGAGGTAGAGCCATGGGGTGCTCACTGGGCTCTGATGGTCTGAGGTAGAGAGCCATGGGGTGCTCACTGGGCTCTGGGGGTCTGAGGTAGAGAGCCGTGGGGTGCTCACTGGGCTCTGGGGGTCTGAGGTAGAGCCATTGGGGTGCTCACTGGGCTCTGACGGTCTTTGGTAGAGAGCCATGGGGTGCTCACTGGGCCCTGATGGTCTGAGGTAGAGAGCCATGGGGTGCTCACTGGGCTCTGGGGGTCTGAGGTAGAGAGCCGTGGGGTGCTCACTGGGCTCTGGGGGTCTGAGGTAGAGCCGTGGGGTGCTCACTGGGCTCTGATGGTCTGAGGTAGAGAGCCGTGGGGTGCTCACTTGGCTCTGGGGGTCTGAGGTAGAGCCGTGGGGTGCTCACTGGGCTCTGGGGGTCTGAGGTAGAGTCATGGGGGTGCTCACTGGGCTCTGATGGTCTGAGGTAGAGCCATTGGGGTGCTCACTGGGCTCTGATGGCCTGAGGTAGAGCCGTGGGGTGCTCACTGGGCTCTGGGGGTCTGAGGTAGAGTCATGGGGTGCTCACTGGGCTCTAGGGGTCTGAGGTAGAGCTGTGGGGTGCTCACTGGGCTCTAGGGGTCTGAGGTAGAGAGCCGTGGGGTGCTCACTGGGCTCTGGGGATCTGAGATAGAGAGCCGTGGGGTGCTCACTGGGCTCTGGGGGTCTGAGGTAGAGAGCCGTGGGGTGCTCACTGGGCTCTGATGGTCTGAGGTAGAGCCGTAGGGTGCTCACTGGGCTCTGGGGGTCTGAGGTAGAGCCATGGGGTGCTCACTGGGCTGTGGGGGTCTGAGGTAGAGCCGTGGGATGCTCACTGGGCTCTGATGGTCTGAGGTAGAGAGCCATGGGGTGCTCACTGGGCTCTGACGGTCTTTGGTAGAGAGCCGTGGGGTGCTCACTGGGCTCTGGGGGTCTGAGGTAGAGCCGTAGGGGTGCTCACTGGGCTGTGGAGGTCTGAGGTAGAGCCATGGGGTGCTCACTGGGCTCTGGGGGTCTGAGGTACAGCCATGGGGTGCTCACTGGGCTCTGGGGGTCTGAGGTAGAGCCATGGGATACCCACTGGGCTCTGATGGTCTGAGGTAGAGCCATGGGATGCCCACTGGGCTTCCTGTGCATCATGCTGTGTGAATGAAAGAGAGGTGACTCTTACATGGGAGCTGGCCATGGGGAGAGTGGAAAGGAGCCTTTGGTCAGTAAATACAAGAGGACAGCTTTCACAGATGCCAAGGGAAGTCGATGACTGAGGTGGGCCAGACATCTTTCCCAATTAATTTAGCTCAATTCAGGTATACCCTTCCTTTTTCTACTACTCTGTCTGTGGTGGGGTTCAAGGACAAGGGCGTGGTTGACTCTGGGTAAGGCAAAGTCACCTAGATGGCTAGAGTTCTAGAGACCAGAAACTGGCAGTGGATGACGTAGACAGGAAGTAGGTGTAGGAGATGCGGGGTAGTGAGGAGCCAGGAGGACGATGCTGGAAGGAACAGGGAGGACAGTGCTGGGAGGAACAGGGAGGACAGAGCCGGGAGGATCAGGGAGGAACAGGAAGGATGGTGCCAGGAGGATCAGGGAGGAACAGGGAGGCTGGAGCCGGGAGGAACAGGGAGGACAGCGCAGGGAGGATGGTGCTGGGAGGAGAAGGAGCAGGGAGGAGGACTGTGCCAGGAGGAGAAGGAGCAGAGAGGAGAAGGAGCAGGGAGGAGGACGGTGCCAGGAGGAGAAGGAGCAGGGAGGAGAAGGAGCAGAGAGGAGAAGGAGCAGAGAGGAGAAGGAGCAGAGAGGAGAAGGAGCAGGGAGGAGGACGGTGCCAGGAGGAGAAGGAGCAGGGAGGAGAAGGAGCAGGGAGGAGGACGGTGCCAGGAGGAGAAGGAGCAGAGAGGAGAAGGAGCAGGGAGGAGGACGGTGCTGGGAGGAGGACGGTGCTGGGAGGAGAAGGAGCAGGGAGGAGAAGGAGCAGGGAGGAGAAGGAGCAGGGAGGAGGACGGTGCCGGGAGGAGAGTGCCAGGAGTGTCTTTCCTCTTCATTCTAACCTGCCCAGATCCTGAGGTCCATGTCTTAGTGGAGTGGACTATGCTGGTCAGGAACCAGAGATGCAAAGTACCCTACTATAATCAAGCTTGGGGCAGCTCTTATCTAATAGTTTGGGGGCGGGGGTTTGTTCATGTGCGTGTGCCCATGTATTTGGAAGCCATAAGTCACTCTCAGGTGACATTCCTCAGGTGCCATCCACTTTGTTTTTGTCTTTTATTGGGATCCAGGGCTTGCCAAGTTGTCTAGGTTGGCTAGTCAGTAAACACCAGGGATCTCTCCCTAGCTTTTTAAACCTGGGTTCTGAACATTGAACTCAGGTCCCCAGGCTTGTAAAGCAGGCATCTCCCACCTTAATTAATGTGATCTAGATAACCTCTCACGTGCCTGGAGGGGCTTGTCTCCTAGGCAGTTCTAGTCTGTCAGGTTGACTGTGTTAGCATCACAGGTGGCAATGCTTAGTGACAGCCTTTGTAAGGAGCCATCAGGTGAATTAGGTGGGGTTGTCTTCCCTGCAGAGGAGGAGGCTAAGCAGGCACGTCCGACTGCGCGCGCCCGGCTGGAGAGGCCAAGCGTGGGCACTATCCCAAGGTGCCAGATGAGTCAAACTAGCAGTGAAAAGCAGGAAACGAGTGGTTTTATTCAATGTGGCCGTATTGGGAAGAGGGACAAAGAGATTCAGTGGACACCTCCCCCCACAAGCCCATCTTTGGGGTCCTGACGTGAGGTTTAGGTTAAAACAGAAGGCAAGAGTGTGCGTAACTGAGCAGTCCAGTCAAGGTGTCCATCCCTGATTCATCATTGTCTCAACCCCAGGCCCTTCCTGAGAAGTGGACCTGGCAGGCTCTCACAGCAGTGTGAGATCCTCAACTGTGTGGTGTGAGATCTCTGTAGGAAGCCGAGGTCCACAACTGTGTGGTGTGAGATCTCTGTAGGAAGACAGGCCCCTCAGGCTCTCAGAACCTGTGGTGTGAGATCTCTGTGGGAAGATGAGGCCCCTCAGGCTGGCATCTTTTCTTCCTCCCAGCATGATCCTCTTGGGAGAAATTCCAACTCCTGGGTACCTTGTTTCAACAGTCAAGGTGGACAGTGAGGGGCACAGCATCTCTCTAGAACATCCGCAGTCCTTTGTGCATGCTCATTACACACCCCACAAGTCACCTGGGCCCTAAGATAGCTTGGACTTGTGGTCCAACACAAAGCCATAACCTAAAACATGTTTTGTTTTGTTTTCAGCATAGCTGTGTGGTTCTTTGTAGATGATAACATTGTGTTGCAAAATCCAAAGGCAGGGTCATGTCTGGAACCTAAGCGTATACAAGTGCTTGGTCCACAGCTAGAACCTGGTTTGTAATCAGGTTTACCTGTTCCAAAGTCTGCTCAGAGTCAGGATTGCCGCTCCTCAACTCTGGCTACATAGTACTGAGTGCAGACACCAGAGGAAGTCACCCTTGGGAGCAGGACCCAGCTGTCCTGGAAGCTCTGTGGTCAGTCGGATGGGCTGCCTGTGTTGAGAGCCTTGTGCCCGGCAAAGCCCCTCTGGAAGTGTTTCTGTGCAGCTGGGTTTGCAGCTGTCATTTTCCTCCTAGGATTAGAGGCGGGCCTTTTTGTTACCCACAGTAGTTAGATTCTCTGTGGTCAGCGTTGACACCTTGGATGGGAGAGGCTCCTGTTGTCCCCCATCCCGTGCCTCCAGGAGACTGAAGGAAGTGAGGTGGGCTCTTGGGATGGGGCTGTGAGGTGTGGGAGGAGAAAAGAGTCCCAGGCCCAGGATGGGGCTTGCTGTACCACAGATAATTTTGCTTGGCCAGCTGGGAGGGAAGGGCATCTGTTGGCAGGTTGGGCTAGTGGCCAGCCCCTTAATTCCTCCTTGGCCAGCCTTGCTCTCGGGTTTCTGCTGAGTCATGCTCCTTCCTCCTCTTACTCCTAATTCCTGGATTTATTTGGCTCCTCCCTGGCCTTTGCACAACCCTGTATTAAGTTGGGCAGAGGAGCGCCTCAGCCACAAAGAACTGTATTTCCTAGAGCTGTTGATGAACAAGATGGCGCAGTTCTGCCCCAAACCTGTCTCCTAGGTTTCTCATCTTCTGCAGCCTCAAACAATGACTGACTAATCCTTCCTTTTGGCACTGGGTAAGGAATGCAAAGTGTGTGTGGGTGGGTGGGGGTGTGTAGAAAAACCCTAGACTCCCAGCCCTGTGCCCTCCAACTTGAATGCGCCTGGCCTGGGCTAACTCCTGTAGGGAAGCTGTCTGTACAGTCTCAGCGGTGGGTCCTTCATTCGGTCAGGGAGAGGAACAGTCCAGGTTACTGTGGATATCTGGAGGACTGGGGTGCTGTGCAAGCCAAGGGAGAGGCTTCTCTGGGCTCCTCTCAGCTCTCCACAGCAGAGCCAGAGCCGTGGTTCAGAGCCACAGAACCAATAAGCAAGGGCCACAGCATCATCTGTCCCTGTCCTTGCAGGGGCTGTCCATGAGGCTACAGTACCTCCAGGAGCACGCAGCTCCCTTCTCTGCCTTCCTCACCGACAGCTTTGGCCGGCAGCACAGTTACCTGCGGATCTCTCTCACGGAGAAGTGCAACCTCCGATGTGAGTCACCTGGGCCAGCTCTGGGCCACTGCCCCTCTGCCGAAGTGACAGCTTCATATCCGAAAGTCTTCCTCAGCCCTCCCCTTCCCACTCACCTCCCCTCATTGGCAGCTGGTTGAAGTTTGCTTCAACACAGGGTTTAAGTTTGCTTTCAGATTGTAGAAGCTAGGTTGTCCGAGAGATGAGATTTGGAAAAACTTGTGTTTGGGTTTAGGGATAAAAGTAGGTCTGAGCTGTTCTCCTCTCCAGAGCTCTTTCCTCCTGTTTCCCTTCAGAACCCGAAGCCCAAGACATGGCCTAGGGTGTGTGTGGAGGGAAGTGGGGTGCAGACATTGCAGATGAGTGATAAATATACCCATAGCCATGAAATGCCCAGTCCTGTGTTGGACCAGCTACAGCCACACCAACACACAGAACTATGTAGTCCTGGGACTGCTCTTGGGGGGGGGGGGGGTGTCCGCCGCTGGAGACTTGCAGTGTGGCCTTCCTCCTTTCTTCCCTTTCAGCCCTGTTCTCCCTCTAAGCCCCACTTACCTGTTTCCTTGTTTTTCTCTTGCCTCTCCTCCTGCCCCTACTATATTTCTCAATAAGAAATATTGAGTAAGTAAATGCATATGTATTTGGTAAATGGTTAACCAAACAAGATATACTACACATGTGCTATCCTGTTCTCATCGTCTCTTTAGTCTTGAGGTCCAGATGTGCATTCAGTGGGCATTTGGCTTTGTGACTCCGAGAAGCGTTTCCAACCTTCTGATATTGTTAGATGTTGATGTTTACAAAGAGCACACTGAGAATCTGGTAGCTGAGTTCCAGAGAAACAACCCCCCCACACACACACACACACGCACAATTGTAGGGGCCCAGAAGATGGCTCAGTCAGTAAGTACTTGCCATACAAGCATGAAAACCTGAATTCAATTTTCAGAATCCATGATTTTTTTTTTTTTTTTAGTAGGGTGTGGAAGTGCTTTCTTAACCCAGTTTTGGGAAGGCAGGGTTAGGTGGACTCCTCGACTGGCCAGCCAGTGTAGCTCAATAAGCAAGCGCCCCATAAAAGTAAGACCCTGTCTTATAAAATATGCTGGAGAGTGAGTAAGGAGGACACCCCAGGTTGACCTTTGGCCTCTACATGCACACAGGCACTTGCACATATACGTGTACACATACCCACATTTGCAGAAAAAAAAAAGTCACAATGTTTTGAGTTTGTGTTTTTGTATTGGACCATGCTGATAGCCACTTGGTTTATCGACAGGGATGGACATGTCTGAGTCTAGCCTGACTCTTGATAAAGGCAGCCTGCAGAAAGTGATGGTAGGAAATGGTTCCCTACCTCCACAGCTCATCTGCTTACCCAGCTCTGCTCCTTCATCTTGACAAGGAACCCCTAGGTTTTCCAGCCTGGTGCAAGTCTGCAGCTAGGCTGGATCTGGGCACACTGTGGTGACAGAGGCAGTGACGCTCACCAAGCCCACATCATTCCCTTCATCTCAGGCAAGTGCAGAGGAGGTGACTTCACCACTGCTACACAGAATGAGAATGGACTATGCTAACCAACACAGGCCCACGGCCCGGGCCTTTGGAGGTCTTCCTAGGCTAGTCTGCCCAGCTGCCTTCAGAGTGAAGGAGCCAGCCTCTCGGGCATTCCCCTGCTCTGAGCCATGCTCTGCTTTTTGCCCATTTTATCAACCCATGCTCAGCTCCCTGATGGAGGGATAGTAAGGCCAGATGACAGGGACATGAGAAATGCCAAGTGAGTTTGTAGCGTTGAGATGGGGCTCAGGTCTGCAGTTAGCCTGTTAAGGAGCAGGGGCATCTTCTCCACCTGCCTGCCACACCTGTCCCCCACCTCTTCACCCCTTCCTTTTCTCAGGCCGGTATTGCATGCCTGAGGAGGGTGTGTCCCTGACCCCCAAGGCTGACCTACTGACCACAGAGGAGATCCTGACCCTTGCTCGGCTCTTTGTGAAGGAAGGCGTGGATAAGATCCGTCTCACAGGTGGAGAACCGCTCATCCGGCCGGATGTGGTGGACATTGTGGGTGAGTTGGATAAATGTCATTTGCTGTTTCCCTCTCCTGTCTCGTCCAGTTGGACACCAGTGCTAACTAATGCTGATTTGGCCGTTGTCACTCCTGTTGACATCGAGTCCTGCAACACCCTCTAAGACAGCTGCTATTTATTCTGTTTTGATGAGAAATGATGGCAGTGAAGAGGTTCATCTTGCTCAAGGTCTCGGCTACTGGACCCAAGTCAGTGTTCAGAGTCCTCATCAGGAGGCCCCCGTGACCAGGCTCCTGCTAGCCACTACTCTGCCCCTTCCCCCTCTCTGACCAGGAGCTTGTAATTTGCCCTCTGTTGGGTCCCTGCTCAGGTTTTCTCAGCTCAGCAGGACCTTGACCTCTCTGCCTCCAGTGCATCCTCATGTTCTTCTAGCCACTCTTTCTCTCAGACCCTGGCCAGCTACGGGCTGCGAACACCTGGATTTTGTTGTGTTTTTAAGCTTGGTTTTTAGTGTGTGTGTGTGTGTGTGTGTGTGTGTGTGTGTGTGTGTGCTCGCGCACACACGCACAAGAATGCAGTGCCCAAAGAGGCCATAAGGAGGGCATCAGATCTCCTGGAGCTGGAGTTAGAGGCACCTGTGAGCTACCTGATAGTGAATAGATACCAAACTCCAGTCCTCCGGAAGGGTAATGGGTGCTCTCAGCCACTGAGCTGTCCCTTGAAACTCGCCAGGTGGTAGCATTTGGTCTCAAGGGTCTTTTCTGCAGTGTGTTAAGAAGGTCATGCACTATCTTCTTATGGTTTCATTGTCATTGAGGAGTGGTGTCACTTCATTTGGTTCTTGCTTCTATAAAGTAATTGATCTTTTTTCTCTGAAAGTTCTTGGTGTTCATATGGTTTCCTTGAATTTTAAAAAAAGTTTATATACCATGAACAGGCTCTTCCTTTGTGTCCTGCTGGCATTCAGTGTGGTTCTCAGAAGCTTGGGTAAACATCTTCCCATTATTTGTGTAATACTGTGTTCTTTATATTGCCTTTTTTTCTTTATGGTGTCTATTATCTGGGTGTTACCCCGTCTCCTGACTTGCACATTTTCAATTTATATACACATATATGTTAAGAATGTCATACAATCGTCTCTTTAAGGCAAGAATTGTTTCTGAGAAGTCTAATGTCACTTTAAGATACACACAAACATACATATAGATATGTGCATATATATCTTTAGTGTGTGTGTGTGTGTGTGTGTGTGTGTGTGTGTGTGTGTGATGTTTTAGGCAAGGTCTCATTAACCCAGGCTGGCCTCATGCTCCCTATGTAACCAAAGATGACCTTGAACTTCTGCCTCACCTCTCAAGTGCAGGTAAATGACCCAGCTTAAATGGTCCTTTGATTTCAGATTTCCTCATTCTTTTTTCTTGGGAGGGCAGCCATTTTCTCCTGATCACTGATTTCTCCTTCTCTTTCCACGTGACTCTATCATTGTTCCCCAATGCTGAGATTGTCTTTACCATAATCATTTTCTGGCTTTCTTTCCAAAGATTAAAGATGCAGCCTTTGTAATAAAGCTCATCCAGTTTACATTAGAGTGTGGGAAATTGCCATGTAATGCTCTGTAAAGCAGAGTAAGTTTGTTTTTGAAATTCAGTCTGCTGCACTCTGAAGATCACTTTGCTGTCACTGACTTTGAAGCCTGTGCCTTGCTGCCCTTTGACTCCTTTCAGTGTCATAAAAGGCTTGAGGAATGCAGCCTCTTAATCTTCTCCAAATTTAATTCAAAATGTTAATATTTTTATCTATTATATGTATCATTGTGCTGAAGAGTCTTTTGTCAAGCCAGGGTCATCCAGATTGGTCTATAGGCAAGTCTATGGGACATATTTTTTTTTTTTTTTTTGATTAGTGATTGATGGTGGAGGGCCCAGCCCATTCTAGGTGGGCCACCTGGGCTGGTGGTCCTGGGTTCTATAAGAAAGTGGGTAGAGTGTGCCCCAGGGAGCAAGGCAGTAAACAGCACCCCTCCATGGCCTCCAGGTTCCTGCCCCGCCTTGGCTTCCTTCAGTGATGGGCTGTGATCAGATCGTAGAAGCCAAGTAAATCCTTTCCTCCTCTGGCTGCTTTAGAAAAGGTCTTCATCGCATGCGTGGAAAGCCTGCTAGGGCGGTCTCAAGTTTGCTGCGTCTGTCTCGTGTTTGCTGCGTCTCTTGTGTTTGCTGATTTTTGACAAGATTTTAAATTAGGACTCTAGATTTGTCGTGGGTGGGGTGGAGGTGTGGATCCGCATGGTCTATGCACATGGGTGGAGGCCACAGGAAGACATCTGTCCTGCTGTATCACCCTCCACTTTATTCCCTTGAGACAGAGTCCCTAACTGTGCCGGAGCTAGGCTGGCAGCCAACAAGCCCCCCATCCTGTCTCTGTCCCCCACGGTGCTGGGTGTAGACTTGTTGGGGTTACAGGTAATAATGGCCGCATGCAGCTGGTTTTTATGAAGTGTTAGGGTTTGACCTCAGCTTTCTCTTTCCCTTTTCTTTCTATCTTTCTTTCCTTTTTTAAAATCATTTTGTTTGAATGGGAAGGGAGGACAGTGAGGGTGAGGGAGGGAGAGAAATAGGTCCCTTCGTTTAGCCTCAAGTGAGGTCCCCTATGTCTGTGTTCTGTGGGGATGTGGCTTGTGCAGACTTCCCGTAGTCCTCTGGCTGTGAAGGCTCAAGCAAAGCAGAGTGGCAGGTCCTCCCAGAACCTGACAAAGGGCTCATTCATGGCTGTTATTGCCTGTCTTCAGGCCTCTAAAGGTCTTGACTCCCGCAGCGTTCCGTCCACGAGGAGAGGCTGGAGGAGGAGACACCTGAGGTTGGTCAGTGCTGTGATCCTCACCTGTTTCCAGTAGTGCATGGCAGCTTCCCAGACTTCTCCAGTGGTCTCTCAGATGAGCTCACCAAGTCCTTCAGAAAGAGACAAGTCCCATAATCGGGACTATTGTGCTGAGGAGTGGCTGAGGGCCCAACAGAGCTATCCTCACCTGCCTTGCTGTCCCGTAGCCATGCAGATTCTCTGCCGGTCCCCTCCATCCAGGCCATGCCACATTCTTACCACTGTCCACCTTCCTGCAAGTTCCTCAATTATTTTTTTAAGTTGTTAGGATGTGGTGATTTGGCCACGAGAGCTCATAACCTCTCTCTGTCTGACTCTCTGTCTCTGTCTCTCTCTCTCTCAAACAGCAAGTGTTACTTTCTTTTAGTGAAAGGAACATATTTTGCTGTTGGCCGCTGTGAGGCTGTCTGACATCTGTGTAGGTGTGTGTCCCGACCGCCTCTCTCCTCTGTCCTGTTGCTGATTTAGATCTGCCCTGCCCCTTGTATAGACGTTAGTTACTTTTTTGTGCCTGTTACCAGTACCTAACAAAAAGCAACTTACAGGAAGAGATTTATTTTAGTGCACAGTTTGACGGTAGGGAAGGACGATGACTGGGGCCATGGTGGCAGAAGCTTGCTCTATGTCAGGAAGCAGAGACTGGTCAAACTAGGGCCAACTAGCACCCCCTCTACAGCCCTGGGTTCTATAAAAAAGGCTGAACAAGCCAGTAAGCAGCCCCCCTCACCCCCCATGCCTCTGCATTAGCTCCTGCCTCCAGGTAGCTACCTTGGTTGAGTTTCTGCTCTCTGTTTTTGATGATGAACTGTTCCATGGAACTGTGAGTGAAATAACCAGTTTCCTGTACAACTGCCTTTGGTCATGTGCTTCATCACAGCCATAGAAACCCTAATTAGGACACCCACATTGTAAAAGAAAACTTGTTCGTTATAGAAAAATGATAGCTTTTTTTTTAGTCTTTGTATAGGCTGACACTGGATAACTGACTTTGTGTTGCTGCAGGGAACATTCAGGCGACTGATTTCACAGAGAGGGTGAGCTCTTTGAATGACAGTTTTGGAGATTCAAACTCAGGGTCAGGTGGGCCCCTGGCTTCTGATCTGGGGAAGGCTGGAGGATGTGTCACCCTCTGGAGCCAGGAACAGAGGATGCTCAGAGCTTCTAGGTCTTCCTTAACCACCCTCCCACCCCCATCCCAACAGCCTAAAAGTCTCTCTTTAGGTTCTACCTCTTACAGGCTCCATTAACACCCTCCGCCATGGCCTAAGGGTCTCTCTTTAGGGTCCACCTCTTACAGCTCCATTACCCCTCACACGGCCTAAGGGTCTCTCTTTAGGGGGTCCACCTCTTCCAGGCTCCATTACCACCCCCCATGCCTAAGGGTCTCTCTTTAGGATCCACCTCTTCCAGGCTCCATTACCTCCTAACCGCTCCACTCTAGGGACCAGCCCTTCACCACACAGGACCTTCAGGGACATTGGCCTGCAGACTGTAGTTCCCAGTGCATCTTCTAGGCATTATTGGATCTGACTGACCACAGTGGATGTTTTCAGCCCCACCATTTTCTTTCCTCTGGACTTTTGTGTATAGTTCTTTAAGGTTCCTTCTGCCCTGGGGGCTAGGGAGGTGACATAGTCAGTGAAGGGCTTACTGTGCTAGCATGGGGACCCATGTGAACAGCAGGTATGGCGGTGGGCTCTGCAGTACCCGTGCTGGGTAGGAGTGGGGACAGCAGGATCTGTGGGGGACCATGTGGAGAGTGATTGAGGACAACACCTGCCATCGAGTTCTGATTCCCATGTCTCCAGCCCTGTCGCTGTGCTTACTGGCTTTGTGAATTAAAGAAATTTCCTAAAGCCTTTTTCCTTGTCTACTAAATGAGGAACAATCCTTGTTCTGCAACTTCAGCAAGCTAATCTGTATGATGCTCTTAGCAGAGCACCTAGCCCAGGGTGAGCCCCCAAGTCAGGGAGAACAACAGCCCCGGGTGAGCCCTCTACCCAGGGTAATCACACAGCTTAGGGTGAGCACCCAGCCAAAAACAAGCACCCAGCACAATGTGAGCACCCACCTACGGAGAGCACACAGCCTAGAGTGAGCACCCAATGTGTCTTAGGATTTCTATGGCAGTGAAGAGCCACCATGACCATGACAGCTTTTATAAAGGAAAACATTTAATTGGGGCTGGTTTACAGCTTCAGAGGCAGCAAGCACGGCAGCACACAGACAGGCGTGGTGCTGGAGAAGGAGCTGAGAGTTCTTGCATCTTGACTCACACAGAACTGGAGGTGGTCTGAGACACTGGGTGGTATCTTGAGCATATGAGACCTCAAAACCTGCCTCCACAGTGACACACTTCCTCCAACAAAGTCACACCTCCTAATAGCGCCATTCCCTTTGGGACACTTTTTTTTTTCAAACCACCACACCGTTCATCTGTTGGTTATCTTTATTCTGGTTCTTATTTGTATGAGTGCTTTTGCCTGTATGTATATATGTATGTATGCCACATGTGTGTTGGTTCCTGATGAGGTCAGAGAAGGCTTTAGCCCCCTGGAACTAGAGTTACAGTGGTGGTAAGCTGCGGCGTGAGTGCTGGGATCTGAACCTGGCTTTTCTGCAAGAGAAACAAGTGCTCTTTGTAGCTGAGCCATTTGTCCAGCCTCTCACCCGGGTTTATTTCCACACTTGTTACCAAGCCCAGCGGAAGCCCCTTTATACTCCTGCCCCTTTCCCAGGGAAAACAGCCTGATGCTTTCCTTCTGTCTCCCTAGCACAACTTCATCGACTAGAAGGGCTGAGAACCATTGGTGTCACCACCAACGGCATCAACCTAGCCCGGCTGCTGCCCCAGCTCCAGCAGGCAGGGCTCAACGCTGTTAACATCAGCCTGGACACTCTGGTTCCTGCCAAGTTTGAGTTCATCGTCCGCAGAAAAGGTGATCAGACAGACTGGAGTGTGGGTCTCCCCAGGGCTCTGCCGCGCTCTGTATGCGGCAGGGTAGTCACTTCCTCCCAGTGTCTGGATCATGTACGTGCTCTCAGTAAGGCATGTGACGGATTAATACCAAAGCCAGGTTGTGGGCCTAGCTGGGGTGGAAGGGACCGCTCTGAGGTGTCAGGCCAGGGTGTCACTCTGTGCCCATCTAGACTCAAGCCTCCCTTCCTCACATCCTCCTCCAAATATTCTCACCCATGCTGGTGACTTCTTTTGACCATGGGTACCCCACCCTCCTATTTTTGGGGTGTGGATAGTCCGTCACTGAGGACTCTGGAAGGTCAGAGGGGTGCTGGAAAAGGCAGCTCTCCATTCTCTTTCTTCAAAGAGTGTCAACAGCAGCCATGCCGTTATCCTCCTTCCCGGCCCAGGTGTGCAGCTTCCTGCTTGCAGCCTTCCAGAAGGTTTTTTTTTTTTTAATTTATTTATTTATTATGTATACAATATTCTGTTTTGCGTGTATGCCTGCAGGACAGAAGAGGGCACCAGACCTCATTACAGATGGTTGTGAGCCACCATGTGGTTGCTGGGAATTGAACTCAGGACCTTTGGAAGAGCAGGCAATGCTCTTAACCATTGAGCCATCTCTCCAGCCCCATAAAAGTCTGGCTGAGGCTCCTCCCTCTGGAGAGGGCTGTATCACCCACTTTGATGAAATTCAAAGTGTAGCAATATAGTTTTAATGTGCTTATTTATTTCTATTTTATTTTTGTGTGTGGGCATGTGTGTAAGGGTATTACTGTGGGGGTGTGTGGGCATGTGTGTAAGGATATTACTGTGAGTGTGTGTGGACATGTGTGTAAGGATATTACTGTGGGTGTGTGTGGACATGTGTGTAAAGGTATTACTGTGGGTGTGTGGGCATGTGTGTAAGGATATTACTGTGGGTGTGTGGGCATGTGTGTAAGGATATTACTGTGGGTGTGTGGGCATGTGTGTAAGGATATTACTGTGGGTACATGTGGGCATGTGTGTAAGGATATTACTGTGGGTGTGTGTGTAAGGATATTACTGTGGGTGTGTGTGGGCATGTGTGTAAGGATATTACTGTGGGTGTGTGTGGGCATGTGTG
Source organism: Microtus oregoni (assembly GCF_018167655.1). Lineage (NCBI taxonomy): Eukaryota > Metazoa > Chordata > Mammalia > Rodentia > Cricetidae > Microtus > Microtus oregoni. The sequence goes on from NW_024543066.1 coordinate 46,154,954, forward strand.
TAAGGATATTACTGTGGGTGTGTGTGGGCATGTGTGTAAGGATATTACTGTGAGTGTGTGTGGGCATGTGTGTAAGGATATTACTGTGGGTGTGTGTGGGCATGTGTGTAAGGATATTACTGTGGGTGTGTGTGGACATGTGTGTAAGGATATTACTGTGGGTACATGTGGGCATGTGTGTAAGGATATTACTGTGGGTGGGTGTGGGCATGTGTGTAAGGATATTACTGTGAGTGTGTGTGGGCATGTGTGTAAGGATATTACTGTGAGTGTGTGTGGGCATGTGTGTAAGGATATTACTGTGGGTACATGTGGGCATGTGTGTAAGGATATTACTGTGAGTGTGTGTGGGCATGTGTGTAAGGATATTACTGTGAGTGTGTGTGGGCATGTGTGTAAGGATATTACTGTGAGTGTGTGTGGGCATGTGTGTAAGGATATTACTGTGAGTGTGTGTGGGCATGTGTGTAAGGATATTACTGTGGGTACATGTGGGCATGTGTGTAAGGATATTACTGTGGGTGTGTGTGGGCATGTGTGTAAGGATATTACTGTGGGTACATGTGGGCATGTGTGTAAGGATATTACTGTGGGTGTGTGGGCATGTGTGTAAGGATATTACTGTGGGTGGGTGTGGATATGTGTGTAAAGATATTACTGTGGGTGCGTGTGGATGCAAAAGGACAGCCCCTACTGTTATCCTCTTGAGTTGTCCATTATGAATTTTTTGTGACAGCTTCTCTTGCTGGGATCAGGGATATACTAATTTAGATTAGTCTGGTTGGCCAGTGAGCCCTGGGACTTTCCTTCTCTCCACCCCCCAGGGTTGGGATTGTAAGCATGCCACTGTGTCCCACTTTTTTTTTTTTTTTTTTTTTTTTTTTGGTTTTTCGAGACAGGGTTTCTCTGTGGTTTTGGAGCCTGTCCTGGAACTAGCTCTTGTAGATCAGGCTGGTCTCGAACTCACAAAGATCCGCCTGCCTCTGCCTCCCAAGTGCTGGGATTAAAGGCGTGCGCCACCACCACCTGGCTTTGTGTCCCACTTTTTACATGTCATGGGATCAAACTCAGACTCATGCTTATGCATGAGATGGTTCCAGACCCTGCAGACTTCTGGGACAAAACCTACAAGCACATGCTGATCTCATGGTGTCCATTGAAGTGCCATGGAGCAGGAGAAGACTCAGCAGAGAGGACCTCTCAAGGGAGAGATGGTTCTGCTGGCCTGGTGGCACAGGATCTAGGGTCCTTCCTCTGAGGAAGCTGTGACCAGAACAGAAAGCAGAAGGCTGGGAGGTAGAAGTGGAAGGGGTGCTTCAAGCTGAGCCCCTTCTGTGTTCTCTCCCTCCCTTATCTCCTTCCCTAGCCCACATCCCTTCCCCAGGCTCACATCCGACACCAGGGAGCCATCCCCTCCCAACCCCAGTGTGCTCTGACATTCACCTGCCTCTGAAGGGAACACACCAGTGAGAGAGGGTCCTACGTCATACAAGGTGGAGTGTGAAGACTGCAGCAGGGCCTCAGTTTCCCCATCAGCTAGATCATGAGTCAGCTAACCGTGTCCCACAGGCCACATCCAGCTCATAGCCTCTTTTTGTACAGCCTTAGAGGCAGAAGTGGGTTTTACAGATAACACTTGTAATCATTAATCACTGAGGACATGACCTGTGAACCCCAGTTAAACAATATTGACTCCCTGGGAAAAAAGTCTTTCCTCTATCCCACGTTAAGCAAAGCCACACGGAACTTTTGAGATAGTAAAATAGCTCTAATTTCAAGGGACCTGATGCCCTCTTCTGACCTCCAGCAGCACCAGGGACACATGTGAGATACAGATACACATGCAGGCTAAACAAACATGTACATAAAACTAGATAAAAAAAAAAAAGACAACAGATCAAGAAAGACAGCTCCGAGAAATGACGCCCCAGATGTTTTGGCCTCTGCTTGTGCATACATCCCCAGCAAATACATGAACATGCACACATACCTACAAACCTGCAAAAATAAATGTAAATAAAAATAAAACCCATATTGCTTTACTTTGACATTAGTAAAAACACACTTCATATCATGTATCCACATAGAATCTGGCCACTGCCTCTCGGTTTGCATAACCTGAACTGTTTGTTGTCCAGCCCTCTGGCCCATGAGAGAAAACTCTTGCTGGTCATCGAGCCAGACGGCCTCTCAGGATTCTCTGTCTTACACGGCTGTGGTGGTTCCCTGGAGAAGGAGGGAGTCCCTGAATCCTTTGCTTCCTCCTCTCTGCAGGCTTCCACAAAGTCATGGAGGGTATCCACAGAGCCATTGAGCTGGGTTACAAGCCTGTGAAGGTAAGGATCTGCCAACCCCTGCTGACTGCTTCCTCCCTTCCTGAGCCTACCAGGCAGGGGGACCGTGGGTCCATGACACTGGCCCTTGACAGTCCTCAGCCTGCCCAGTGGACGTGAACCTCTCACTGCTGCTGGCCAGGCCACGTCTAGCCCCCACTTCTCATCCCTCATTGGGAATAGAGAAAAGCAGTGGCCACTACGGAATACCCCGTCCGTGGAATAACGGGTGGCCAGAGGCACAGGCTGGAGCTGAGCAGTGCCACACCCCAGGGTCGTCCTCATGAGAACACGTTGGAGACAGCTCTCACTGCCCAGTTGTCCTTGGCCAGGTGAACTGTGTGGTGATGCGAGGCCTGAATGAAGACGAGCTTCTGGACTTCGTGGCCTTGACAGAGGGTCTTCCCTTGGATGTGCGCTTCATTGAGTACATGCCGTTTGACGGTGAGTGATGAGGGCTTGGTCGGTCCAGGGACCTCAGGGCTGTCCCAGGTACTGCTACCCCCTGGGTTGGTGGCAGGATGGTGTGGGATGCTCTGGGGTCAGGTGTGGATGTGATCTGATCCTCGGGCAGGGTCCCCTTCATCTTTGGTTCAAAAGCTCCCCCTGCCACCCACAACCAAATGCAGGTAACAAGTGGAACTTCAGGAAGATGGTTAGCTACAAGGAGATGCTGGACACCATTCGGCAGCAGTGGCCAGGGCTGGAGAAGCTGCCAGAGGAGGACTCCAGCACAGCCAAGGTTAGGGAGTGGGAGGGCAGTGCTGGGGATGCCCTGCCTCCATCCTGCTGGGTGCAGCAGAGGAACAGTGCACAGCGCAGCAGGGTGTGTTGCTTCAGAGAGCAGCCTAGAGTTAGACAGTAAGATTGAGTGGCATCAGAGGGCATGCTTTTGCAGGTAAATGGGGCAGTGCTGTCCCCCTCCTCCACGTGACCTTCTGTAGGCCTGCCATCCACAGATACCTCTATCCATAGCAACTCTTCTCCAGAGCAAGTCAGGCAGAGGCAGGGGCTTATGGGTCACCCAGCAAACTGTAAGAGAGCAGCAGAGTGAGGTCTTGACATCAACAAGGGGCATCCAGGAGTGAGGGAGAGCCCATGCTGTCCCTTCCACTACCTTCTCCCCTAGGCCTTTAAGATCCCTGGCTTCCAGGGCCAGATCAGCTTCATCACATCCATGTCAGAGCATTTCTGTGGGACCTGCAACCGGCTGCGCATCACAGCCGATGGGAACCTCAAGGTGAGCATCCTGCCCCTCCCACCTGAGCTCCTGATTAGAGGGGGCAGCCAGTGCCCAGTGGAGGGGCACTTGGGGTTTTGTTCGCAGACACCGTTGTTCTTTAGTCCTTCCTTCATTGGCTCTTCAGAGTAGCACCTGCTGTAGCAGGAGTCCTCTCCAGCCCTCGGTGCTGCGAGGATTGCTGTCCACGGTGTCATTCTGGTAGCCTTGCCACAGCAGGGACCCACTTCTGAGACCAGAACCCATTACTTGGCTGATTGTCACTCTTCAGGTTTGAGCTTGAGGCTGTGGAACTCAATGGTACTTCCAGAGGTGGTGGACAGAAGCCTAGTGGACATTTGTCCCCGCCATGTCTGTGCTGGCGGTGAGGACCTCAGAAACCTTGAAGATTGGCTGTGATCTGGACTCATAGTGTCGGAATCAGATCTGAGGTGTCCATACTGTCGAGAGCTGTGATTCATAACATGTTCCTCTGACTGTAGGGAGCAATGTGAAGTTTCTGAACAAGATGTGATCCCCATCTTCTTTAGATTTGAACTCATGAGTGGGCATTGAGCAATGATTAAGATATAAAATATGTGAGGGTAAAGCTGTGGGGTCGTGCTGGGGAGATGGCTCAGTGACTGTGGGGTGACTGTGTGGGGTGACTGTGTGGGGTGACAGTGTGGGGTGATTGTGGGGTGACAGTGTGGGGTGACTGTGGGATGACAGTGTGGGGTGACAGTGTGGGGTGACAGTGTGGGGTGACAGTGTGGGGTGACTGTGTGGGGTGACAGTGTGGGGTGATGTGGGGTGATTGTGGGGTGACAGTGTGGGGTGACTGTGGGATGACTGGGGGGTGACTGGGGGGTGACTGGGGGGTGACTGTGTGGGGTGACGGTGTGGGGTGACTGTGGGGTGACTGTGTGGGGTGACAGTGTGGGGTGACTGGGGGGTGACAGTGTGGGGTGACAGTGTGGGGTGATGTGGGGTGACAGTGTGGGGTGACTGTGGGATGACAGTGTGGGGTGACAGTGTGGGGTGACTGTGGGGTGACAGTGTGGGGTGACTGTGTGGGGTGACTGGGGGGTGACTGTGTGGGGTGACTGTGGGGTGACAGTGTGGGGTGACAGTGTGGGGTGACGGTGTGGGGTAACTGTGGGGTGACAGTGTGGGGTGATGTGGGGTGACAGTGTGGGGTGACAGTGTGGGGTGACAGTGTGGGGTGACTGTGTGGGGTGACTGGGGGGTGACTGTGGGGGGTGACTGTGGGGTGACTGTGTGGGGTGACTGTGGGGTGACTGTGGGGGGTCATAGTGTGGGGTGACAGTGTGGGGTGACAGTGTGGGGTGACTGTGGGGTGACAATGTGGGGTGACAGTGTGGGGTGATGTGGGGTGACAGTGTGGGGTGACAGTGTGGGGTGACAGTGTGGGATGACAGTGTGGGGTGACTATGGGGTGACAGTGTGGGGTGACTGTGTGGGGTGACTGGGGAGTGACTGTGGGGGGTGATAGTGTGGGGTGACAGTGTGGGGTGACAGTGTGGGGTGACTGTGTGGGGTGACAGTGTGGGGTGACAGTGTAGGGTCATGCTGGGGAGATGGCTCAGAAGAAAGGTACTTGCTCTGCAATCATGGAGACCCAAGTTTTGATCTCCAGCTCCCATGTAAAAAGCCAAGCATAGTTCCAGACTTGTGTCCCAGGGCTGGGGAGTGGAGAAAAGAGGATCTTCGGAGCTCACTGGTTAGCTAGTCTAGCAGAGTTGCTGAAATCTAGGTCAATGAGAGACCCTGTCTCAAAAACAACAGTGGAGATTGGTTGAGAAAGATACCTGCTATTGACCTTTTGCCTTCATGCATGTGCACATACACACACATGTGTGCACACACACACTTACCTATATACAGGAAACACAGAGACACATATATACAAAAGAAAAACATAAGGGGCAGAAGAATCAAAGAATCAAAGAAGGGAATGTGTGGGGTGACTGCTGAGCACAGAACTTTAGGATTGGGGTTGGAGATGCAGCTTTGGGATGTTGATCTCCAGGCAGAAGCCAGCACAGGGAAGCCAACAAAGAGACGTCTGTGGAGCAATTAACTAGACTCAGTGAAGGAGAGAGAGGAGCCTGGGCCTGGTGCTATATGTAATCGGAGGTTTCTCTCCCACCCACCAGTTCCTGAAGAGTCACTCAGAGATTTAATATTACTCATAAATGCTTGACTGATGGCTCGGGCTTATTATTAGCTTACATTAAATTAACCAATATTCTATTAATCTGTTTGTTGCCACGTGGCCCATGGCTTACTGGTGGTGCTCTGACATCTTGCCCCATAGGTGGCTGCTGGCATCTCTCAGACTCTGCCCTTCTGTATCTTTGTTTGGATTTCCCACCTGACTCTATCTTGCCTTGCCATAGGCCAAAGCAACTTTGTTTATCAACCAATGAGAGCAACACATATTCACTGCATGCAGAAAGACATTTTCCCACAGCATTTTCCCATTTTCATCTATTTAAAAAGGAAGGTTTCCATTTTAACATAGAAAAATTAGACATAACAAAACAGTTATCAAGTGAGAATCAGTTACAATATCCGGTCTATTTGTATTTGGCAAAATTAAAGAAAATACTCTATCAATTACCCTATCTTTGTGAGTCTAAAGTTTGATATCTATCTTTTATCATAACTAAGGAAAACTATAATTATAACTATCTAGTCTTCAACTCCATCAAAGACCCCAAAAGGATAATAATATTACTCGAATAAACAGGAAGTATATTGCAAGCAACTTCCAAAACTCTAGAAATGGCAAAGACATCTGGCTTCCTGGACAGTCACCCAAAGTTCTTCTGTAATGTTGGGACACCCATCTTCAGCCTTCTGGCTTAGAATATCTGGCAGACTTTTCATTGAAGCAGGAATTTTGAAAGACTGTCCCACCTATATTGGCAAAGTTGTCAGTAGCTTTTCTCTGTGTCCTGCAGAACGTCTGGCAGTTCTGTGAAGCAGGAACCTGAAGGACCTTCCTGCCTTGTTTTATTCAAAGCGGTGCATCTTTTAAGTTCCACTTTACAGATATATTTTTGATTCCTGTTTTAAAGCTGAGGCATTTGGCGTATTTTACCAGTCTCTTTCTCTCCCATGTCTCTCGGACAACTGTCATTGGTTTATCAGCATTCAGAACATTCAGAACCAAGACTACCTCACAGGATCCAAACTTCCTGTGTATTTCCCATCTCTACATGACTTTTTATTTTATTTCTCTCTTTAAAGACTTTAGTATATTCTTTTTAAACTATTTATTTCTTTTTATAATTGTCAATACCCATTTTATTTTTTCTGTAGCCTATGCACACTGTAAAACACATTGAAACCTGTTTAGAGGTTTTTCTGTCTGGACCTCTTTTTACTCTGTATCTTTTAGCCTTTTTTGTCTGTGTGAGCACAAACGAAACCCACCACATAGCACGTCGCTGATTAGCCACTCTGTACCGAGGCTGGTGTGAGACTGTGGAAACCCGCCATCCCACTTAGATCATAGCAGCTGGTGGACAGTTCCGCTGTTGGGAGACGCGTCTCTGTGCTGCTGTTGGCACGAGACTCTGAGACTAGGAACCCAGAACAGCTCAGTTTCTGTGCATTTAGAATCTTTTTTAAGTTTTCTTAGGTCTTATGTGGATCCACACCAGACAGTGGACTCCATTTGTAACTGGAGGTTTCTCTGTCACCCTCCAGTTCCCAAATAACCACTCAGAGGCTTAATATTACTTATAAATGCTTGGTTGATGGCTCAGGCTTATTATTTGCTAGCTCTTCACATTTAAATTAACCTATATTCTATTAATCTGTGTATATCACCATGTGGCCTGTGGCATACTTGTGGTGCTCTGGCATCTCTTAGGCTCCACCCTTCTTCTCCTGTATCTCTCTGCTTGATTGCTCTATCCTGCCTTGCCATAGGCCAAAGCAGCTTTATTTATCAACCAATGAGAGCAACACATATTCACAGAGTACAGAAAGACCATCCACAGCAGCTGTAGGAAAGGGGAATGCCTGACATAGTGAAGAAGCCGGGCCTTCAGTCCTGACTTCTCCAGAGCTTGGCCCCTCCTGGCTTTTCAGACGTTCTGTGTCTACACATACAGCCGACACAAGTTCTGTGACAGGGTGGTACCTTATCCATCTCATCTCCTGACCAGGCTTCTCACAGTGAGTTAGGACTGAGTGGCCACTGATGTTGTCTCCAGCCAGGTGTGATGCTCACACCTGCCACCCAGCACAGTCAGAAGGAGGAGGGATCCTGTCAGTTCCCAGCCATCCTGAACAACATAGCCTGAGCTAAAAACTGAGTCTCTGGCTCAGACACAAAAACCCCAAAGCTGCCCCCTCCAAAGCCCTCGTCTGCTCAGCCATGAGCAGGGACCGTGGACTGAAGCAGGCAGTAGGTGGTAGTATCCCCATGGAAACGGGATGTGTGTACCACCTCCAGGGTGCTCAGTTCCCCATGGATGGGGGGCTGTTCTCATGGTGGCAGTGGCTTCCCCATCAGATGTCTCAGCCAATAGCAGCAGCCCTGAATTCAGATGTTCTCTCTTCATATGCATTTGATTCTCTGTGTATGCAATGCACTCTGAAAGGAGTGTGACCAAGCCCCACTCAGAAGTCTCATTTTTGCCTCTTGTATGTCTAATCCCTTCTGCCCCTCATAGCCCTGAGTCCTGCCTCAAGTGTGAGCCTGATGTCGGAGGCATGAGCACTGGTGTGGCTGGTGGCTGACAAGTCGTTCTCTCATCCACAACAGGTCTGCCTCTTTGGGAACTCTGAGGTGTCCCTGCGGGACCACCTGCGGGGAGGAGCCTCTGAGGAGGAGCTTCTGAGAATCATCGGGGCAGCAGTAGGTAGGAAGAAGCGGCAGCATGCAGGTAAGGGCTGGTGGGAATGGTCGGGTTAGACTGAGGAAAGTGGAGGAGCGTGCAGGAGGATAAAGCAAGCCTGGGCCAAGGGTGCCCTATCTCAGTGTCCTTCAGGCCACTGGTCACTTCTGCTGAAACTTTGAACTTGGGGTGTGGTAGTTCTTCTTTGAAGAAATTAACATAGCATGGGCTACACAGGGGGCCTCAAAATTCTCCTGATCTGCTTTATCAGGCTGTGATATCACTGGATCCCTGGTTTCCCTCGGGTTGTCTGTAGGAGAGAGAGGGTGTTCCCAGACTGTTGTCTGGGCTCCTCCTTGGGTGACCTCGCAGTGATGCGTGTGCATGCCTGCAGCTGTGCATGGGGTTGGGGCCACATCCATTCATCCATCCATGCATTTCAGTGAGCGCTCCCTTCTCTGTCCTCCCCGCTTTCTCACCAGGCATGTTCAATATTGCCCAGATGAAGAACCGGCCCATGATCCTCATCGGTGGGTGACCTATCAGTACGTAACTACTCACCCTTGTCACTGGGGGGGGGGGGTCCTGTAGGGTGGGGTGACAACCTCAGGTCTGTCCCTCAATAGTCTTCTTCTTTTGTTTTTAAATCTTTCCTTTCATTTTTTTCTCTCTCTCCTTTTTTCTTTCTTTTTTTCAAGACAGGGTTTTTCTGGATAGCCCTGGCTGTCCTGGAACTCGCTCTGTAGACGAGGCTGGCCTCAACTCAAAGACCCACCTGCCTCTGCCCCTGAGTCCTGGGGTTAAAGGCGTGGGCTACCACGCCCAGCACTCTGTCTGCTTTTGCTTTTCCTTCTTCTCCCAAGTGTGAATGAGAACTTAACTGTCCCATGATGGGACAGTGAAGGGTCGGGAGGAAGATTTGTATGGAGGCTCAGTCTCTTCTCTTGTCTCCTTTCAGGGCTGTTTTTGGTGCTTCAAGATTCCCCACCAGCAAGTTGGAGCACTTTCTCCCGGGATCCCCTCTGTGTTTGGAATCTGAGTGCCAGAGAGCATCTCTCTGGCCAGATGACAACTTTGCAGAAGAGACTCCGCATGCCCATGGCCCTTCCTCTGTCTCAGCAGTGTCTGGGGTCTAGCTCCCCTCAGAGACGCTACAGCTGCTACCCCAACTCCAACACTCACTCAAAGTGCCTCAGCATAGGGTCCCAGGATCCTGCTGTCCCCTCAGGACCAGGGCCAACCTCAACTCAGCTAACTCATGTGGATTCAGAAGGACGGGCAGCTATGGTAGATGTGGGCGGGAAGCCAGATACAGAGCGGGTGGCCGTGGCCTCTGCTCTGGTCCTTCTTGGACCTGTGGCCTTCAAGCTTGTCCAGCAGAACCAGCTGAAGAAGGGAGATGCCCTGGCAGTGGCCCAGCTGGCTGGAGTTCAGGCAGCCAAGCTAACTAGTCACCTGATCCCGCTGTGCCACCATGTGGCCCTGAGCCACGTGCAGCTGCATCTGGAGCTGGACAGTCCACGCAATGCCGTGCTGATCCAGGCATCCTGCCGGGCCCGCGGCCCCACTGGGGTAGAGATGGAGGCACTGACCTCAGCTGCCGTGGCTGCCCTTACCCTGTATGACATGTGCAAGGCAGTCAGCAGGGACATCGTAGTGGCGGAGGTCAAGCTCCTTAGCAAGACTGGAGGCCAGCGGGGGGACTTCCACCGGGCTTAAGAGTACCCCACTCACTCTCCAGCCACGTCTCCCAAAGGGGTGCAGTTTGGGCCGAGGAAAAGATGTCACATTCCTCTAAATCTAGTCACTATGACCTAAGGTCACCCTGTCTCTTTACCATTGAGATTTATCATAACCTGGGAGATGTCCTCGACATAAGACACCTCTGGCCTTGACACCTTCCAGGACCCTAGCAATGGAACGTTTGATACTGGACCCCCCACATCAGTCATATTATATGGATTGTTTCAGATGGACAGCTTACTTTGGGTTCTCTCTCCTCTCTTCCCTGCGGAGATATAAGGGCTCATTTAGCAGAGGACCCCATTTAGAGGAAGGAAAAGCACAAACTTCCTAAAGAATGTATCCCAGTGTCCCCACTCCCTGATCTCTGGCCTCTCCTCCAATGGAATGAACTTACGGACTACACCCCTAAGAACTCTAGTCCTAAGAACTCATGCCAACCCTTACCCACACCTGGTTCTGCTCACACCTGTCTGATCTGGCACCTATCAGAGAAAGAAGAGTCGAAGGTGACCTTCGCCCTTACAACGCACAAATAAAGCCACGGTGCCAGCTCTGGACTTGAGGCTTAGGACCTTTGTCTGTGAGAAGAGCATAAGCTGCTAAGTTTCGCCCATCAGCCCCATTCCGAGACACTCCCTGAAAGGGGGTGGGAAGAGGGACCCTAGAAAGGCCAAGGGGCATATTTTCACTGTGGGAGACAGTGAGATGCAGAATGCGTCCTAAGGCAGTGGACAGCTGGGAGTCCCAGGCTCAACTGCATTACCAACTCTTGGGGATCAGGCTTATGAACTAGAACCTCCCAGTTGATGCACCCATACAACAGCCTGGCATGCTGGGTTCTCAAAGGTGGTCTGTTTGCAGAGGTGCCCCTGGCCTGGTGTCCCCTCTGCCTTGTGTGATGGCAAATGCTGAACAATTGGCTCTTTAAAACATGAACGGGTTCCTGTGACAAATGTCCCCAACTCAAGCCATCCACATAACCTCAGTTGGTTTGGAACATTCCAGAAAATGTACATTGGCCCTCATGGAACTGGATGAAACTGCCAGGAGCTAGCTTCAGCCCACCACTGGCCCAGCTCACTCCTGTACAACCCAAGTCCACATAGGAAGAAAAACTTCTAGGCAGGTTGGGGTGAGGATGAATTTAATATCTTTTAGTATTACAATATATTCTTAAAAAAGGGTGCGGGTAAAAAGGACACTGTAGATTCTGTACATATATGAGCCTTATTTGTCTTCTGCAGCAGCTGGCAAGTGGTCTTGGCATGAAGGTTGACAGATGTCCTGAGGAGGTGGTCACAGCTCCTCAGTTGGTGGAAATAGGAGTGGATGGGAAGCACCTGTACCCGACTCTACCCACCTGGAGAGCGTCGTCCTTCTACTCCCTGGACAAACTTACATTTGGGGAAGTTTGCCGCTGCTGAGAAGGGATGTGTTGGCTGAACTGTGAATCTTGCATTGTGCACAAAGTTACCTGGAGCAGTGGGCCCACAGGCAGCAGGAAGGGTAGGGCAGTACTGGGGTAGACATCATCTAAAACTGAGGACCCCCGCTGGGCACCAGTCACTTCCTGCTCAGTCACCCACAGTGGTCCGTGGTCCAAGGCACTGTTGAAATCTGGTTACAAAGACATACAGCACCAGAGCCACTGGCCAGATTTGGAAAATAATAAATAGAGAAGGCAAAATTCTTTGGGGTGAAATGGCTGGGCTCTGGAGAGATGCCAAATGGCTTTTCTGAGGATCCAACACGTTCTTTCAGGAACTTCCATCTTGTCTTTCCCAGTGCTTGTCCAGTCTTTATGGTGCTTGGAAAGGCAGAACACAGTCACGCCTGCTGCCTGCCCCTAGCTTGTTAGGCTGACAGCCTGGCCAGTTTGGAAGGAGGTGGGAAGTGGTCCAGCTCCAGCCTCCTCACTCTCAAGACTTTGCTTGTTGGGGCGGGAGACATTAGCCACTCTTCTGAGAAGCCCTTTTGCCCTCTCGGGCTGGCTTCTTCATACTTGCTGCCCCTCTCAAATCAGTGCACATGCCCAGCTGAACCCTGTGTTTCTCCTCCCTATGGCTACTATATCCCCACCCCGAGAGTCTCATGCAGGAAAACAAGATGGGCAGCTACAGGCCTGAACAGCCACTGGCAATGACGCTGAGACAGGGGGTTAGATGTGATGGTCCAGGAGCTGGCAGATGGTAACCATGCAAGACTGGTCTCAAGGTGAGAGGGAACAGGTGCTCTAGACAATTAGAACCTTCGCGGAGTTGATCTTCCCTGCTCCATGTAGAACATTTGTGTAGATAGAGTAGTGCTGCCCACCTGTGCCTTTAAAAACAACTGAAGATGGACAGAAGAGTAAACAGGGCCAGAGGGGCCCCACACAAGTCAGGCTGAGGCGCCAAACTGGGCACGATGTAGGGGCAAAACCCTGAGGTGAGCATCCTTCAGAAGCTCTCGTCCTCCCTCCTCAGCTCCATCTAGGTGTCTCCCTCAGAATGCCAGTCAAATATGGCAGGTGGTTCTAGCCCTTGGGAACAGCTCCCAAGGCCAGCTGCAGCCAAGTACACGGAGCTCTGCGTGACCTCAGATGGAGCCTGAGAGACCACTGGCATGGAAGGGGCCAGCCGAGTGAGCTGGCAGTGAGGCACTCCCACGGGAGTGAAGCATTTGAGTGTTGTCTTCTGGTCAGAAACCACTGGGAATCCAGACAATGGTCAGGTTGCTTTGGGGCCCCTATGCCTGAACCTGGTAAAGCAGTGAAGGAGGGCCTTCTTTGATACCCCTTCTTACCAGAGCCATACTATAAGCTGCTGGGGAGCCAGAGTTCTGCAATCAAGAGATGAATCTGGGGACCAGAGATTAGTGGGTGGGATGGGGGTGGCTGGGAGGAGAGACCCCAGAACCTACTCTAGAAAAAATGCAAACAACTCACTTGCTGGGTCTGGTCCCTTTCTACATGCGTCCTTTTGGACGCTAGAGCTATCTCACTAGAACACATAAGGCCTCTAGTCTACCCCAGATCCATGTTCCATTGACATGTCTCTTCCGATGGGAGCCATGAGTCCCTGCTGCTGGCTCTTGGGTCCCACTCCACTACATAATGTATGGGAGTTCGGAAAGGGAATGTGGTCTCCTGGATTTTAAACAGCTCTGTGCCAACGTAAGGTGTGGAGAACCATGTCCTCCAGCCTGGGATTTCTTGACCAAAGCTCAGGGCCTGCCAGGCATATGCAAGCTGGTCTTAGACAATGACGGTCAGGAGAGGGAGGGTCACAGGGAGAGACAGGATGTGAATAATGTAGCGGAAAGATGAGAGAAGACCGTCCATCAGTGTGGGAGACACCTGGTCTAGCCGCACACAGGCCCTAGGACCCAGCCCAGGGCTCCCAAACCCAGCTTTCCAAATCACTTCGGTCATTGCAGCTTCTCTTCAGCTCCTGTCTCCCTATCTCCAGGCCTGCTGCTATGTGGCCAGTACCCGGTCCCCAAGTCAATAATTTAGCCTGTTTATTGCCCGCTCGCGGGTGACCTCTGGAGCCTGAGTCCCTGTTCGCTTGCGGTTGCGCTTGAACTTGCTTAAGTCCTTGTCAAAAACTTCTCCAGAACGCAGAGCTGACACCAGGTCATCGAACTCTCCACTCTCCTCCAGTGTGCCGCCTGTCAGAACCTTCCGCTGCCTCTGCCATCTCTCTTTTTCACGCTGCTCCTTCAACTGAGAGTGGAAAGGAGAGGAGACTCAGGGACTGCCAGCAGCTCTCTGGTCCTTAGCTGCTCTCCAAGCCTGAGCCTACCCCTACCCTGGACATGCTTCACCTGCCGGGGACCGCTCTGCTTCTTCTCAAGATACCCTACCATCCCCACCTTACATGGCTTTCTCTCCCCATGGTGGGAGATGTTTCTCTTTTGAGGCTAACAGTGCCTCTAAAATGTGCCCAGCTCCTATTTAATCTCACATACTCAAGGAGCATCCTGTCCTTCATACCCTACTCTGCCACATCCTGTTCCCAGCCAGGCCCAGCCCTCACCATGGATTCCATGCGTGCCCTCCGCTCATCCTCCTCTTTCCTTCTCCTCATGGCCTCCAGGTCCTGCCGGGCCTCCAAGAAGGCCTGCAAGAAGGTATCAAAGATGCCGAAGAACTCGTCCGGCTGCATCTTACTTTCCTGTTCTCCAAAGTGTGTCAACGCCTTGGCAAACTGTAAAAGACCCAGGCAGAAGTGTGGTAAGCCCAAGCCTGCGGTCAGCTAGCTCCCAGTTGAGCCCAGTCCAAACTGCGGAATTGTAGGCATGGAGACAGAAGATTCAAACCCCAGGGTTCACCTACAAAATTCACTAGTGAGTCATTCTTTGTCCCTACCTTGTTATCTACCCCCACAAAAAAAAACCCATGAGGCTGACCTCTGGGCTGGTGGGCTGAGTCACCCTGATAGTCTCCCTTCATGCCACCTCGGATCAGGAGATGGTGACCTGGGGAAGACTTAGCTAAAGTTAGGCACTGGCTGGCTGGAATGGAAAGGCCCCTCACAGGCCATCTAATCATTGGGTGACTTAGTTGATGGGTGACTTATTTAGCTCTTCTGTGACTTGACTTCTTCACCTGTGAAGTGGGATCAGCCTCATGGTATTATTATGGGGGTTAAATGGGGTGACAGAGTGACTGGCTCTGTGTCCATGAAGCAGGCACCACTCTGACTTTGAGCACTGTGCTCTCTTACCCAACTCACGCGATATTTAGGAAACATGTCCCCACGCAAAAAGTCTTCCTGGGACTAGCAGCCTGAGCTCTTTCTGGGAGTTTGCTGGAAATGCAAACTGCCCTGGGTCTCCTGAATAAAAGACCACACATTAAAGGTAACCCTGCACATGGGTCCTTTTGCATCCACACAGGTAGAGTGCCAGCAAGTTCATGGCTGAGCTAGGCACTTGGGATGCTCACCCAAGTGACTGAAACCCTCTTCTCAATGTTTACTTCTGTTTAATATGACTATAAACTTTCAGCAGACCTGTATGGTAGGTGGGCGAGAAATGAGACACTTGTGGTGGGGATGCAGTGGGGGTGGGGTAGAGTTGGAGTGGAGTGAGGCTAGGTTGGGGCTGGGGGCCTGGAGTAGGGATGGGGTGGGACTGAGATGGGAGTAGGGTGGGGCTAGGTTGGGTTTTGTGGGTACCTGGGGTGAAGATGCTGTGGGGGTGAGGTGGGGCTAGGCTGGGTTTGGGGTGCCTGGGGTGGGGGTAAGGTAAGGCTAAGTTGCATTTGGGGGTACCTGAGGTGGGGGTGGGATATAGTTGGGGTGGGGCTAAGCCAGGTTTGGGGGTGCCTGGGGTGAGGATGCTGTGGGGGTGGGGCTAGGTTTGGTTTGGGGGTACCTGGGTGAGGATGCTGTAGGGGCGGGGTGGGGCTAGGCTGGGTTTGGGAGTGTCTGGGGTGGAGATGGGGTGGGACTGGGGTGAGGTTAAGGTAGGACTGGGGTGGGGCTCATTCAGTCAAGTGCTTGCCATGCAAGGGCAATGACCTGAGTTATTGATCCCAGCCAGGGTTTGGTGACGTGATCTCAGCACTGGGGAGGAGGATGCAAGAGGATCTCTGAAGCTTGCTGGCCAACCAGTCTTGCCTAATTATTGAGATCCAGGTCCTAATGAGACCCTGTTTCAAAAAATAAGGTCTTTGGCTCCTAAGGAATGACACCCGAGGTTGACCTCTGGTCTCCCATGCAGGTGTACAAAAGCACACACACAAACACAAAAACGAAACTGAAAACAATGCTTCTGGTGCTTGGGTACCTAAACAGTGAACCCTGGTCTCTGCAGAATGAGGTTGTCGTTGGTTGCCTTGGAGGCAGAAGAGATGGGATTTCTCTAGGCTCTGAGGCACTGGGTTTGTCCCTGTCCATGTTAGGACCAGGTGAGAATCAGGCCTAGGCAATGATGAGTTGAGGAGCAATGGGGTGTGGGGGGGGGAGGGTGTGCTGGACCACCTTTACCTTATCCCTGGCCTCATTGAGCTGGTCCTCCAGCTCTGAGAAACTGAAGCTGGACACTGTGATGAAGTCAGTCATGACAGGAACAAATTTGTCATTGGGGTCCCGTGCCTGGCACTTTTGATATTCTAACTCCTGGGAAGGGAAGAAAAAGCACAATTGAGACAGAAAGCACCCAGGGGCCACCATGCTCCTTGTTAGCCACAGGACATTGCACATGCCTTCGGAAAAGGTGAACCTGGGTTCACAGTCCTGAAGGCAATGCTGCGTCTGAGAGTTGCTGGTCTGGGCAGCTGTTTATATCCTTCCCTAACCCATCACCACCACCACCATCCTTTCTGGAATGGCGACTGAGTGAATTGGGGGCAAGTAGTATTGTCTAGGAAATCTTGCTGCTGAGCTGTGATCCACACTCTAAGTAGCACTTTCCAGAACCATCAAGATGGAAGCCATCACACCCATGGTAGCAACATAGGAAGGTTCCTAACTTTAGCCTGACTTGATTCTCCTCTTACCCTCCCCCTTCCTTCTTGGGAATTCTGGGAAAAGTCTCTAGTTTCCAGGTGTGAGGGACAAAGAGTTAATGTCTCAGAGAGTGCATCAGCTAGGAAGGTGTGAGAACAGCAATGGTAGTAACATGACCAGAGAGCCAGTGCTGGGATCCAGTGTCTGTGTCCTCTCAATATGCCAGTACTGAAACCCTAACCCCTAAGGCAAAGCAAGGAGGTGGGGTCTCACAGGTGCATCCAAAGGTTTGACACTATGGCATGATGTTGTTGTCTACAAAGTGCACACTTGAGAAGTACACGACCAGGTTATGAAAAGATAATTTTAAAAACCCATAATGTTTTAAGTAAGTTTGTGGGTTTGTGCCAGGCCCCATTCATAGCTCTCCTGAAGCTCATGTGACCTACAGGTCATGGGTTGGACACTCCTGTCAAGTGACTAGGTCATAAGAGCACAGTCTTTGTATAGTGGTCCTATTGGTGAGTCCCAGGGAGTTTGTCCTTTCTATCAGGTAAGCACACAGTGAGAAGGTCCCACCCATGAGGACCAGGCCCTCAGGACATCAGACCTGTCAACCCTTTGATCTTGAATGGCCCACCATGCCAAATTCTAAGAGGTAAATGTCTTGTTTAGCAAAGCCACCCTTTATCTTGAATGGTCCACCATGCCACATTCTAAGAGGTAAATGTCTTGTTTAGCAAAGCCATCCTTTGATGGACTTGTTTAGCCATCTCAAAGGACTAAGATGCCTAAATTCTCATCAATGAGTGGATGAGCCCTCAGGGCCTCCACTAGTTCAGGCATGAAGGGAAGAGGTGTAAGATAGGATCTCATGGGGCTGGCCGTCCCCACTGCCACATTGCTGTATGCCTCCCATAGTCAGCTCAGCCCCTGCACTCACTGTGGTCAAACCTGAGCAGGTGACATAGAGTCTCAGACACACAGCCCTTCTGTCAGGGTCTAAATGTAAACCCCAAGAAGGTGGATCACATTTTCCTGAAGGCTCTGTCCACTGTGCGGCTGTCCCACCTTCTTATCCAGGAGCCCCGGGTCATCGAAGTGTATCACACAGGGTTTCTGCTGTCTGAGATGTGGCAGCAGGGGACACAGGACCCAGTGGTGGCAGCAACACTGGCTTCTCCACAAAAGCCTCCAAGAAAGTTCAGCAAGCTCACTTACCATCTCCACTGCTTGGAGGCCCCTCCTGAGATTGCCCACCTCCTTCTCCAGCTCTGCCAAGCTGTGGGGAGATAGGAGAGGGAAGACACCATCAGCTCTGGGTGTGAGGAGCCAAGGATGGCTCAGAGAGAGGGCAGCTTGAAGCACGGCAGCATTACGTTCCAGCCCCTCTTAGCCCGCTGATCACCTCCAGCGGATCACCTCGCTGTGTGCCTGTTGGTGTCTATAATGTATCAGAGTGAAAGCTCTGCTCCATGGATCCTTCCAAATGTTGTGTGTCACATAGTGTGTGTGTGTGTGTGTGTGTGTGTGTGTGTGTGTGTGTGTGAGAGAGAGAGAGAGAGAGAGAGAGAGAGAGAGAGAGAGAAGTGCAGGTGCATGTGTGTGTGCGCACACACGCATGTGGAAGTCAATAGACAACTTCAGGTGTCTCCGTAGGACCTGTCCATCTTGGTTTTGTTTGTTTGTTTGTTTGTTTGCTTGCTTGCTTGGGTTTTAGATACAGCACTCAGACCGCAGTGCTACCTGCTGCACTATCTCCCAAGCCCTATCAAAAACATCCTCATGTTAGCATCTGACTTGGTTCATTTCTTCCTGTGACCTTCATGGTGTTCATCGTCATTTAACAGGGTTGGTGGTAGAGGTGAGTGTGGAAAGACATGATGAGGTCGGTCCTGAGGGTGGCCCCTGAGATGGTACTGTGGCTGTTAGCCTGGGATGCCGCCGTCACACTGTGGTGTAGCAGATGTTTAGCAGATCTGGTACCATGCTCCTGAATTTCCAATTCTCCAGATCCATGTGTCAAATACACTTCTAATTTTTAGAGTTACCAAGTCTTAGTGATTTGTTAGAGCACAGAATATCTTACACAGTGGCACTGAGTACCTGTTAGCTTTAGCATTTCTGGCTTCCCAAGACCCCAGATTTAGCAAGTGTTGTGGATGCCCTGCCCGTTACAGTTCAAGGAAGGTCCCCATTCTTCCAACTGACCAGGCTATTAAATATATGCTTAGTTTTTAATTTATTTTATGTGTGTGTGTGTTTTACACCATATGCATTCCTGGTGCCTGAGGAGGCCAGAAGAGGACATTGGATCCCCTGGAACTGAAGTTACAGATGTTTGTGAGCCGTCATGGGGTGCCGGGATTTGAACTGGGGTCCTCTGGAATTACAGGTGGTGCTGTTAACCACTGAGTCATCTCTCTAGCCCCTAGCCAAGTGGTCTTTATTCTGAGTTGGCCCCCTCTGCCTGTTAGAGTTATGCTCACACCCCAGGACACTCAACCAGTGTGCTGCATGGCTAGCCCCCTCCCCCACCCCGCAATAAGCAGAGAAGGTGTTTCCATGTTAGGCTTAAGTTTTGTCTGCCCACAGTGCAGCTGGCGCTGGCTCAATGCATCTGTTGCAGGCTTTCTTTTTATACACGGCTTACTTCCTCACTCTTCTGGTATTTTCCAGTAGCACCTCTGAAATAAGATGATTGGCACCGCAGAGAGCAAGCTATCTCTGGTTCTTCTAAAAGCATACCAAGACACTGCCCATTGCCAGTGTCCTCTCAAGTGAGGGAAGCCACAAGTGTGGTCACAGGCCAAGAAAGCACGGAGGGGCTACTTACTTGACTTTGGCGGCTTCTGATAGGTGCCGCAGCTCCGCGGGCATGTTTAGGATGTCAGGGAAGTGCTTCTCCAGGATCATGATCAGGTAATGAAGCAGAGAGATGTTCCTGTGGGTGACAGATGTGTCCGGAGAGGGGTGATGAAACCAGACAGAGTGTAACGGGAGGAAAAAACAAAGAAGGGGCTGGAGAGATGTTCAGCAGTTACGGGGCTTTCTGCTCTGCCAGAGGACCTGAGTTTGGTTCTGAGCATCCGCAAATGCTGCAACTTCAGTGCCAGGGGATCCAGTGTCCTCTGCTGGTCCCACAGGCAACTACACACACACACACACACACACACACACACACACACACACCACACACACCACATACACACACCACACAAACACATACCACACACCCCCAACCCCCCCCACCCCAAACTAAAATAATTCTTTACAATATTTTAAACATGGACAAGGAAGCTGGAATGGAGAGAGAGCAGAGGGTTAGAGGGGTGAGACAGGGCGGAGGAGCCCCCAGTCCTCACCTGTCAATACTGGACTTCGTGTCAGCAATCTTGTTGAGACTGGCTACCCGGAATCCGTAGGCACCCCCGCGCTGCCCCTTGTTCATGAAGTTACCGATGGCTAGGACCACCTCCAACATCTGCTTCAGACGCTTGCTGAGGGTCAGCTCCCTGGAGGCCAGCAGGATGGCTGGGAGAAGAGAGACAGCTCAGGACGCTGCACAGACTGAGCCAGGACAGCAGGGCTCCTGGCTTCCCAGGAGGATTATGGAAGGGGCTACCTTTTCAACTCTTGGATAGCAACTACCCGTTCTCTTCAGGACAACACTAGCCTATCCTCAGAGTAGATCGCCTCTAGAATGATCAAAATATCTCATCATACACACAAAGATTATTATCATTTTTTATGAATACATGCTTGGATATGGCAGTTTTATTTTTTCTAGACCTGACCAATCTTGTGCTTCTTGGAGCTTTTTTATTATGGGATGTTTTGACACATTTTGAAATTCTGTATTGTATGTGTGTGTGTATGTTCACATGGGTGCATGTATGTATGTATTCATGTGCAGGTATGTGGAGGTCAGAGGTCAGCCTCAGGTACCATCCTCAGATGATGCCTTGGGTCTGAGATAGCTGGAAGAAGATCAAACCACTTGGTGGCCTCTGGCTTTGTGGATGGGAGATTCCTGAAGGTGCTTGTTATAAAAATAAAATGAAGCCTTTGAGGCTTGGAAGATGATGCCCCATTGGGTGGAGCAGTCATTATGAAAGTAAGAGGACTCAAGTTCAAATCCTCAGCACCTACAAAAAATACAGGTATAACTATGTGTAGGGCTGTAACCCCAGTGCTGGAGAAAGAGGGAAGCTGCAGACAAGAGAATCCTGGCAGCTTCCTAGCCATCCAATCTAGCCCAAGCAAGCTTCAGGTACAGAGAGAACATCTCAAAAGCCAAGATGGAGAGAGATGGACATCTGATGCCCTCCTCTGGCCTCTGCATGCATGTACATGGATGTGCACTGTGCTCACATGTGTACACATGCCACACACACAACAAACACATATCACCTATAAAGGAAAACTCCAGGGCAAAAGTTTGTAGAAATTTTCAGTCAGTTAAAAAATGTGGAGAAGATATTATAAAATGAGAAGTGAGAGGTGTCCACATATCCTTTAGATCACACATTCTATGAGCTAACACACCCTGTCATGCATGCTTATTTAGGTTGTTCCCAGTGCATGCACGCATGTGTCTGTGTGCATGTGCATGCATTTGTGTAGAAGCTGGAGACTGCTTTTCAGTGTGACTGCTTTGGGGTCACCCACACGCCTGTCGGTAACCACTCATTGGCTTCCAAGGGGGATCTTCAGTGGACTCGAACTTTGGTCTGTCACCGGGGCCTTAGAAAGTGGGAGGACAGACACTGCCTAGATCAACAGCCCCACCACCCCAGAGGCAGTGAAATTCTTAAGACGTAATCAAAAAAAAAAATCATAAAATCACTCAGCACATTATTCCATTTATAGAAAACTGAAATTAGAAAAACTCATCCAAACATCATGATAACTCTGAAGAGGAGAGAGGATGCTCACTTGGCAGGGTGACATTTCTAATGTCGGGAGAGGCATGTGAAGAAGGCTGGAGCCAGGCGGTGGTGGTGTTGCCCGCCTTTAGCCCCAGCACTCGAGAGGCAGGTGGATCTCTGAGGTCAAGGCCAGTCTGGTCTACAGAATGTGTTTGAGGACTGTTAGGCTATGAAGAGAGACCCTGTCTCAAAGGGGACTGTGGCTTGGCTGAAGAAATGGCTCAGCCATGAAGGCTAACGCTCACAACCAAAGGACAAGAAGGGACGCATGGCTTGGAAACATTCAGTTTCTTACCATGGCCAGGATGGGGATCACTCCCCAACTGTCCAGTGGGAACAGCTGTAATGATTTGTGGGCCCCTCTGTGTATTACCATATTTCAGCAAAAAGTTTATTTTCAAAAAGGCAAACAAAATGGCCAGAAGTGGCCCAATCTTTAATCCCAGCACTAGGGAGACAGAGGCAGATCTCTGAGTTCAAAGCCAGTCTGGTCTACAAAGTGAGTACCAGGACAGTCAAGTCTATACAGAGAAATCTTGTCTCGGGGGGGGGGGGGGGAGTGTGAAGAAAGAAAGAAAAAGAAAAGAAAACTTACTTGCAGAAGTCCTCAGTTACTTATATTACTAGGGAGAATTTTCTAAGGTTGGTGGGCTGTTTGAAAAAAATCTATAAAGGAATATCCTTTAAAAATGCTAAAAATGTTGGCAAAACAGAAAATGATCAGAGTTGAAAGGAAATCAGAGGCGATGAGAAATCTCCCGTCTGTGATGCTGGCATTTCGGAGCATCCACGAGAATAATATGTTCATGAATACATTCATAAGAATATTACATTTACAGTCACATTCATCCAGGCTATATTTAGTGAACCTACTGGTAATGAGAATTGGTAAATTTAGTATACTCAGCAATGAATGTATTCATAGGGAGATATATTCAAAGCAATACTGGGAAATTTGTCAAACTTGGTAAAAATGCCCCCAAGTAACTTCACTGGAGCCCTGTCTGCGGGAGGGGAGGGTGGGTGTCAGCCCTGAGGTAACTTCACCTGGAGCCCTGTCTGGGGGAGGGGAGGGTGGGTGTCAGCCCTGAGGTAACTTCACCTGGAGCCCTGTCTGGGGGAGGGGAGGGTGGGTGTCAGCCCTGAGGTAACTTCACCTGGAGCCCTGTCTGGGGGAGGGGAGGGTGGGTGTCAGCCCTGAGGTAACTTCACCTGGAGCCCTGTCTGGGGAGGGGAGGGTGGGTGTCAGCCCTGAGGTAACTTCACCTGGAGCCCTGTCTGGGGGAGGGGAGGGTGGGTGTCAGCCCTGAGGTAACTTCATTGGAGCCCTGTCTGGGGGGGTGGGGGAGGGTGTCAATGGCTCTACAGCCAGCTGAGGTAGCTCGATCTTAGCTATTTAAGGAGCACTTCTGGAAGAGCTAGAAGGGGGAATAAATATGGAGTCCCGTGCCAAACAGCCAAGCACACTGACAGGATCGTGTGTGTAGATGCCTTCAGACAACTCCCCAGCCTGGCTTGAAGCCCCTCAGGGACAGCAGCCACCCATAGTGGAGGGTATCTACAAACCCCAGCTATAGATTGTGGCATCCCCGCAGATGTTCTTGCCAGCATGTCTCTTTCTATGTAGCTTGATACTAAAGAGAGGCTGCATGGAGCATCCTGGCTGAGCCTTAGAGCTTAGGTACGTCCCCTTGGAGTACCTAACAGTCGAAGATGACACCTTCCCAGTGCCCAAGCCACTCTGCTTCCATGGTTCCAAATGGCCACTCAGGTTTGCTCCACTGATCTAAGAGGCATAAATAGTCGAGCACCAACACCTTGGTCCCCAAAGTACTTTGCAATAGGAAGAGAGTGGAGATAAAAAAGCCTTGCCCGTCACAGGGGCAAGGACATACCCCAGATGGATAATCTGTTCTTTGTCACTGTCTGAAGGTCCCTTGTTG
The DNA here is from genome assembly GCF_018167655.1 of Microtus oregoni. Classification (NCBI taxonomy): domain Eukaryota; kingdom Metazoa; phylum Chordata; class Mammalia; order Rodentia; family Cricetidae; genus Microtus; species Microtus oregoni. Next base: position 46,178,443 of record NW_024543066.1, read on the forward strand.
CATGTACCCATGTGCACAGACTGAACACCACTGCCTTTATCTCTCCAAACTCCTACTCCAGAAATCCTACCTGCTCTCTGAACTAGGCATCTCAGAGAGTGTCCAGCAGGGGGCACCCATGCTCTGCTATGTCTCCAGCCTGGCACCCTGAGCATCCAAGATGGTTTCTTGTTCTTCCTGCACTGTAAGTCTTCTCCTTACCCCCAAGTGAGCCCCCAACCAGTTTCTCCTGTGTCTGCCTTGCTGGGTGCACATTTCTGCCCACCATCCTGCCCCCATCCTTTCTCACAACTCCTTCATCCTGTTTATCTGCCTCCCCCACAGGCAGCCCCAAGGATTTGCTCTCTGATTAGTGATGAAGGAAGGGACCAGTTAGGAGGGCAGCAAGCATCTACATGTCCTCAGAACTCCTCATGAGTCTCAGAAATGGCAATCTGGAGGAGGCCTGCATCACCCAGACTCTGTATCAAGCCGGGTACGTCTAGGTTCTATGTGGTTGCCTTTGCTCTGATGAGCTCATACAGCAAATACACCCAGTAGATTTTGTGAACTTGGTGCTTCTCAAATAGGAAATGGTGGTGAGTCTGCATGCCAGGATCCAAGAAGAGTGCTGGCTCCATTCCTATTTCCTGGTCCTTCCTGTCCCAAGCTGGGACAGAAGTCAACAGCTGTCCCACACCAGGGAGTCAATGCTGAGGAAGAGGGGAACATCATATGGTTGGCACTTAAGCCAACATAAACGATGTGGGAGTGTCATCTATCTACCTGTTGCTTTCATTGGTTAATTAATAAACAAATTGCTTGGCCTTTGATAGGCCAGCCCTTAGGTGGGTGGAGTAGACAGAACAGAATTCTGGGAGAAAGAAAGCAGATTCAGGCAGTCGCCATAGCTCTCCTCTCCGAGATGGATGCAGGTTAAGAATATTCCCGGTAAGACACCACCTTGTGGTGCTACACTCATTAGAAATGGTTTAATCAAGATGTGAGAGTTAGCCAGTAAGAAGCTAGAGCTAATGGGTCAAGCAGTGTTTAAAAGAACACGATTTGTGTGTTATTGTGGGTATAAAGCTAGCCATGTGGGCAGCCGGGCGCCGGGAACGCAGCCAGCCGCTCTTCACTACACATAAACAAAAGCATTTCTCTATAATAATTATATTTCTAGTTGGTGGTGCATTCCTGCAATCCCATCACTTGGAAGGTGGAGGCAAGGAGATTAGGAGTTCAAGACTAGCGTCAGTTACATAGTAAACTGGAGGCTAGCCTAGGCCACATGAAACCCTGCTGAAAATACAAATGTTGTAGTTATTCTTAACTTGGGTGTGTCTCTGGGGTCAGGGTAAGGCAGAAATTTCCCTCTGCGCCACTGTCACTAGTTAATCCCGAGTCCTGTCCCCACTCCAGGTGCTCACCACAGGCCCCAGCCCTACCTTCGACTTTGGGCTTGGCCTCTGCCAGCCGTTCCTGGAATTTCTTCTTGAAGAAGAGGGCCTGGAGTCGCTGCTGGTAGTGGTCAATCCTACGGACAGGGCAGGCTATGTCACAGGCGGACCCATGACTCCAAGACAGCTTTAGCCTCCTCTTAGCCATCCTTCACTCCCCTTTCTTGGCAGAGCTGACACCTGACCCCTGCTCCTCCTGCTACCCCGGTGCCCCACTCCCTCCAGCTGCACCCCGAGCCCATCTGACCTGCTCATTTCATAGAGGAAGCGGTCTGCGCGCGCCATCCGCTCAATCTCGTGCTTGTGCTCCTCGAGGAGGTCGATGTCGCTCTTCTCTGGGATGAACTTGAGGAGCTGTAAAGAGCAGGTGAGGTCAGGAGGGAAGCTGTTGAGCAGCGCACACAGTGTGAGGATGGAGACGCTCATGCGTTGCCTCTGCTCAGTAGTGGGAGGGCCTGCTGGAGCAGGGTGATTAAGAGTTCAAGGACAGCCTGGGCTCCATTCCAATCTCAAGGCAAGCTTGAGCTACCTAGAGAGTTGAGGCCAATCTGCTATACACATCAGTTTTGAGGTCAGCCGGGCTACAGAGTGAGCTCAGGTCTTTTCTCTAAGTGCGCCATGTGGGTGCAGTGCCTGCAGTGACCAGTAGAGGGAAGCAGATCCCCTGGAACTAGAGTCACCCAGCATTGTGTGGGTGCTGCGAACTAAACATCTGTAAATGCTCTTAACCCGAGTCACCTCTCCAGTCTTGGTGCTACGGTTTGAAAGTGTCCCTCTGCAGTTCACATATGGAAACTTCCCCATTAATGACATCAGGCAGTAGAGCCTTTGGGTGGGGTGAGATGAGGTCGCAAGGGTGGGGCCCTAGTAGTGGCATTAGTGGCCTGATAAGAGAAGTCGAAGCTATGGCATCTTCTCTGTCTCCTCCCATGATGCCCTCTACCACGCTTTGATCTCTCACCAGGCGTCAAGTAGACACAGCACCCTGTTCTTGGACTTCCCAGCCTCCAGAGCCATGAGCTAAGTAACTTGTACAGATTAACGGGTCTTGGGGATTTTGTCACATCCCAGTGCTTAATTTGCATGTGGCTTCTGCTCAGCATCACATCTAAGACTCACCCATGCTGTACATCACTAGACTGTCTGCATTTGCTGCTCAGTAGCGTTCCACTGAAGGGATGCACCACAGTCTGTCTGCCCACTATCTTGTTGATGCTCAGGTGGGAGGTTTAGTGAATTCAGTCAAGTTGTTATAGCTCAGCTTCTAAACTGTGGCTTTCGCCACTTTGTTTATCTGCAGCGCTCCTGACTGCAAACACATGCCATTTGTTCTCTGTCTGCCTGGAAGACACTGGGCGTGTTATCATCCAAGGGAAAAAAAAATGTGTCTTTGTTCTCCTTTCAGATTTTAAATTTATTCTAATTTCCGTGTACGGGTGTTTTGTCTGCATGTATGTCTGTGTACTACCTGTGCACCTGGTGCCCACAGAGGTGAAAAAAGGGAGCCACAGCCCCTGAAACTGGAGTTATGGGTGGCTGTGAGCTGGAACATGGATGCTAGGAAATGGACCTGTGTCTTCTGCAAGGGCATCTCTCCAGCTGCCCTGTTTCTCTGTTGAGATAGCCGCATGAAGCCCAGGCTGGCCTCAAACCGTGGTTCTGAGATCATAGATGTATACCACCACACTCAGTCTGGGGATGGCACCCAGGAAGTCATGCGTACTTTACAACAGCGTTCTTCATTTTAACAAGGGCCAGTCAGCTGAATGCCTGTTTGCTGTTGCTAGGTCCTTAAAGGACACACTGATTAAAGTGGAAGGGAGCTGAGGAAGAAATGACCATTGAGACCTTGCAGGGGCCACGGACTTCTCTGGCAGCTTTTTCTAGAGGAAAGCCTAGTCCAGGGAAGTTTCTAGAAAGCTCAGTGCTTCCAGCTTCATGTCTACCCAAGGATTTCAGCCTTTCTGGTCTGGGGTAGAAAGTATGGCTGCCCAGGCTGAGCTCCTCTCACCCTCCAACGCTCCTCACCTGCTCCAGCATATCCTTAGCAAGGTCTTCTTGTTCATCCATCCTCAAGATGGCCTGCCGTATCTCCTCGTTAGAAAGTTTCAACCTGCGACAAACACACTCTGAGCAGCATGGCCTGGCCCTCACCTCCTCTCCAGCCCCAGCGCAAACCCTCCCTCCTCCCTCCTCCCTCCTCCACACAGCCTTCCCAGGCCAGTTTCATAATAGAGTCTGATATTAATAAAGAGGAATTCCGACACACTCCATATGTCCAATAACAAGTGTTTTAGTTCTCATCAAAGCCCGAGTCCCTGATGTCTTGCTTGAGCTTTGTCAGTGCTGATGAGACACATGGGATTAAGATGGACGGGCAGAGGCATTCTGGCAGCCATTTTCCTCCCCCACCCCTCCCTCCAGCCTCAGACATCTTCAGCATCTCCATGGGAGGACAGAGTGGGATGTCAGAACTCTGGGAGAAGTCTCGCTCTTGCATCTCTGACAATGCCCAGTTCCTAGCCAGCTCCCATCAGCCTTCCAGGAACCCCTGCTCACCACCTACACGGTCTTCCACCCTCCCATGTTCACACCCACCGAGAACCCTAGGAAAGCAGCCCTTTTCTGCTACTCAGTGGCAGAAACTCGGGCCAGGGAACTTGTGGGAGGGCAGAGGGGGCAGATGTCCCAGAGGAGGCTGTAGGCGGCACTAAGAATAGAGCTTGGGGCGGTGCCCCTGACCCTGCCTGGGGGAGGCCCCCACACAGAAGCCTTGCTGTTAATACAGATACTGCTTGTTTGTTCCACAGCCCAGGGAAATGCTTGCAGACTGAGATCATGCTGCTCCCAGGCCTCAGCTGAGTGGGCCCTCCATGGGCTTAGAGCAGCTCTGCTGACAGATGCTCACTGTCACTCCTGATACGTCAGGAGCCTCAAGGCCAGGCCAGTTTCCTGTCTGAAGAGCCCCATGCTACTGTTCAACATGGGCCTACAGGACAGTCTAGACTAGCATCCACTCCCCCCACTCCTCTGGAGAAGCAGAGAGGCCAGGCCAGCATCAGCACAATTCCTCTGCCACCTTCCCCAGGCCTGCAGCTCAACCATAATGTGCGCTGTTTTGCAATGTTCTGGATGAGCCCAGGTCTGGTGCGTGCTGGGCAGTCAGGCAAGCACTCTACCACAGTGATCCGAATCTCGGCCCCTTCATTACCCATTTTGGGCTTCTGCTTGGGGGCACCCATTTCTGCTACAGGTAAGCACTTACTTGGAGAGAAGAATAATACAGTTCTGGGCCCTCCGGCCATCAATGACCGACAGCTCTTTGACCTTTCGGGAGGCTAGGTAGATGTCCTCCGTGGATCCCAGTTCTTTCTGCAAATGATGAGTTAAACAGGAAGCACTGAAGTGGGTGCTCCCAGTCTCCTTGCCCACCTCCCTGATCCTCCCTTCTTTCAGTGTAGGGATTCCCCTGACCCAGTGGACAGAGAGGCAGCCTGCTCACCACCAACTCTTATGAGAGATCTAGGGTAGCCTGGGCTAAGAAGGGTAGAGGATAGCAAAGCCCCCCCCACAAGCTCAGCCTCTCTCAGAAAGCCAGGAAAGGAGCCATGCAAATGGAAGCTGTGATTGATCTCTGTGTCCTCAGGCAGTATGGTGTTGCCTCTCATACCCCCACCCCCACCCGGAGCCTCCTGAAACTTATGAGGAGAAGCTGATCCCAGCCCCCATAAGGCTACAGTCTCTGACTCTGGAGACTTTTAGCCTATCTCAATATGCCAGGGCTGAAGGGTTTTACAAGGTCACATGGGAAAACAAAGGCAGAATCCATACTGAATTCACTTCTGGGATGCCAATAGGCAAAACCAATGCTCCCAAGCTTCCTCCTGCTGGACTTCCCTGGCCAGGGACTCAGCCTGTTAACACACAGCTATGACTCTAGGGGCTTCCCAGAGCACATGTTCCGAGGCACACAACTCCAGGGCCTGCCTTCCCGGCACGCCGGTCTCTGTGGGGTTTCCCTCTGGAGTTGTGCAGCACCCGGCATGTGTAGCCGTGCCGGAAAGCCTTGCCTTGGGACTGGCAGGGGACACAAGAGCCCTAGTAGCATTCTCCGTTCTGCGGACATTCGCCTCCGCGGCTGGCAGAGGTCTGCTTGGAGTCCCTCCATCTCTCACGTTTCCTCTCTCTCTCTGGGGACCCTCCTGCACGCCACCCTACATGGATGAGCAATAAAGGCTGAAGGCAGTGCAGGCAAGCCTGCTCTTATGGCCCCACTTCCTGGCGGCAGCCGGGGACAGTGGGAGAGAGACAGAAAGAAGGTCCGGAGCCCTGAGAGCGGCTCACCTGCTGACAGTCATGTTAGTTATTAGCTCCCAGGCAGGCAGCAGCCACAGCCACCAGAGGATTAAACATGCACAATGTTAGCCAACAGCCTGGGGACTCAGAAACACCAAGACAAATGTGGGTGTCCTTGGTACCCATTCTGTCCACTGTGTCCCAGGAACAGGAAGCAGGAACCCAGAAATAGTCGTGAACAGCAGCTCAAGGCAGGCATGCCCTTAGAGAAGCTGGGCAAGTAACCCCCAGGCATCCCGCCAGTCTGGGACCAGGGGGGTGCCCAGTTGAACCATATCCCCCAAATATGAGAACGGGGACCCCAAGATTTGAGCACTAGTTCTTTCTTTGCCTCTGTTAGGAACCTGCTGAGAGGACAGAAGGTGCTCCTCCCAACCAGGTAAGTTCCTCTTCATCAGGACATGGACTTGAACCAGAAGTTTATGAAGTTCCTGATCTCCTGAGGCAGGAGAAGCCGGCAATCTTAAATTTGCCCCCTCCCTTGGCCTATCTGATGTCTATGGGGACCGAGGAGCACAGCTTGTCCTGTGTCTTTCTTCTTGACACTGATGGACTGATGGACAAGCTCAGAGCCTACCTAGGACATAGAGGGGACTCGGGACCTTCTCTGACACATGGCTCAAGGCCCTAAGGTACAGAGAGTTAGTAACCATGCCACAGAGACCCACATTTAAATCAAATCAATAATCGTTTGCTTTATCTGGAAAAGACAGGCCTGATGTCACCTCCACACCACTCCTTTGGCCAGGCCCCTTGAGACCTTGACCGTGACTGCCCTGGGAAGTGTCATCTCCAGGTATAGACTTGGCAGAAAGTAAAGTAGGCTGGATGCAGGCCTCAGTACCTAGCTGCCAAACAGGGCTCCGGGCCCCTGGGTACACAAGAAGTCCTCGAGCCAGAGTCCTGGGCCAAGCAGAGATGAAGGAATGGATGTGTAAACCTTAGAACACACAGGGAAAGCAAGGGCCATAGAACCCCTGAGCTGTTCATCACCAAGCAGACCTGGGGGAGGCCCCCAGGCATGATAGCTGCACTCAAATTCTAGAGCCCCACTGTCTTCAGAGTTGCTTAGTATTGGAAGATGCGGGCTGACCCCCGGAAGTCCCTACAAGTGCTTGTCATTTTAGACCAGCTTCTGACTGTAAGCCAACCCCTTCCATTCTCTGTGGACGGAGGATTGGATATGGATAGAGACTCAACAGAGCAGAGCCGGCCTTCAGGCCCAGCTCTAGTCTTGATTCCTGGAAGGGGCATGGAGCAGCATCCATCACCTTCCCTACAGCCTTAGCATCTCTGAAGGTAGGGGTGTGTGTGTGTGTGTGTGTGTGTGTGTGTGTGTGTGTGTGTGTATGTACATATGTATGGGAGTGCATGTGTGTAACTGGAAGTGTGCATGTGTGTATGAATGTGTATGTGCCTATACGTGTGAGTGTGTATGCCTGTGTGTGGGAGTGGGGGGAGGCTGTGGGGGGGTGTGAGAGTGCGCATGTTTGTGTGAGTATGTGTGAATGTGTATGTGCCTATATGTGTGGGTGAGTGTGTGTTCCTATATGTGTGCTGTGTGAGTGTGTGCATTGTATGAGTGTATGTATAAGGAACGATGGAAAGAGTAGGTTGAAAGCTATGTCAGTCACTAGGTATAGTCTATAATTCTCAATTAAACAGAAGAGTGTTCAACAGAGGTCAAGTTCGAGGGTCTACTTCCATTAAGGCAAAAGTACCATTCCCTCCATAGAAAAGGAGGTGCTGACCTCTCACTGGCCTGTGTACTCTTGTTTATTTCTATGCCCTCGGCAGGAACATGGAACCTTATTACCAATAAAGTCATTCTGCATACCTGTGAGGAAGGAAAATAAAGGAGAGACAGAGAGGAAAAGTGTGTGTGTGTGTGTGTGTGTGTGTGTGTGTGTGTGTGTGTGTGAAGATTGAAAGTAAAGATCCAAGAGACCAGAGGGTACAGTCTTACCTGGTGCCTCTGATAAGCAGAGAACATTTTTTCAAAATCTTCCAGATCCAGAATTCGAAATACCTTCATGTCATCAATCTCATTCCACACGGTACCAGAGACACGCTCCTAAGAGTCAGGGTAAGAAGAACCCATGGTTGATCCCTCTTCTCCATGACAGAGAGGCCAATACTCCCCTAACCCCACCTGTCCCCAAAGGCAGACCGAAGGCACATATTACAATGGCTAGGCTCTCATACTTCCAGAAAGGGGTTCAAGAGCACCCCCCTTTCTCCAACCTCCCACTTCTTCAATATTCTAGAAGACAACTTCCTCCTTCTTTCCCCTTTCCACGTGAGACCACATGAACGTGTTTCAGAGACCACTGGAGTGACGGAGCACACAAATGAAAGGAGGGACCCCATGCTTCTTTCAGGACACAACACTGCTCCAAGGGCACCGTGCGGGCCAGCTCTGACTGGAGTCCCTGGGAGCACTGCGGCTTGCACACGTGTGGGACTGTCTGTGCCTGTGCGTAGAGTGCATGCCCCAGATCTGAGATGGGCATTTTCTTTCCCAGGATCTTGTTCTTACTTTCCCAGATTCCCAGAAAGTGGACACATGTCAAAAGCTGGGACGTGCTGGCCCCATGTACTGACTTTGTTCAGATCAGCAACTTGGCTCAACTTCCTGTTGCTCAGAGCCAGGGAAGGTGTCCCCATCTTTTATGATTGCAATGGACCCATAAATTTACATTTCCCAGCTTTCTCACTTGAGGCAGTGTCCCCGATTTTTGGACACTTGTGCTGGAGTCTACAGAAGGCCAGACTTCACCAGCAACCCTGTAACATCATGCTGATGGTCCAGAGGACATGGTCATGAAGGACAAGCATGGAATAGAGGAGCACTTCTCTCTGTGCGGCCCTTCCTCCAGGATTCCTTGTCTCGTCTGTAGCATTAGTCTATGGAACAACAATCTCCATCACCTGGTTTCATCTGTCCAAAAACCTGTCAGGCAACCATCCTTGCACCCCTTGCAACATCTCCTCCTCAGACTTGAGACACTACCTTTCCCTCATCTCTATTTTCTTAAACTCTGAAAAGGGGAGGCTAGGCCAGAGTCAAGAGGGAGGAGACATTCCTGTGGCCTTTCGAAGGCCAGGGACCCTCGTGTGGAATGCTGGGCTGGGAAGCTCACAGCAGCAAGGGATATAGGCAACTGGCCAAAGCCAACACAGACACATTCTTTTCATGGTGGAAACAACCACCGTGTGTGTGTGTGTGTGTGTGTGTGTGTGTGTGTGTACATCTAAGAGCATATGTAGGATAGAGGAAGGGGCTAGAGAAAGAAACTGAACTCCTGGAAAGGAAGATGTGGGGAACAGAAAGAGGATGAGATGGGGAACTGGGTCAGGAAGGCAGGGAGGGGAGCTAGCTGAAGCAATGGGGGATCCCTAGGGTCTCCTGTACAGGGGTAGGGGTGGGGAAGAGGAGGCCCATAAGAATGAAGCTTCCAGTCCTTTGTATTCTTGTGGAGTTCAGAGCAAGGATGGAGGGATGAAATAGTTGGGTATTTAACATGACAAACCAGTCATCTCAACAGTCACTGCCGTAAACATAGCCTGTTCCCCACATCTGCCAAGGATTTCAGTTCTTCATGGAAACATCGTGGGGTTTGGAGCTGAGAGAGGTAGGGCCCTTTCTCATAATCATCGGACCATAATTTCCATCATATCACCCTGCTAAATCCATCTTGGATGATAATTCTCCAGTTTAATTTTTCCAACACTGTCATCTCTAGCCTAGATTCCTGGGTCTTCTGACCCCAGGAGATAGCCGCAGAAGTCCCACATAGGCTTTTCCCAGGATTGGGCTTCACGATGGTTCCCCACAGGCTACCGCCTTTGGGGCCCAACAGACCCACTGACTGACATTTCTGGCTCTGCTATTATGTGATCTGTGGGCAAATGGAAGGATATTATTTCAACCCTATAGCCCAAATGGGAAACTGAGTCTCAGGGAAGTATAGTTCAACTTTGTTGACATGAGAATCATGGTGACATACTTAGAGAACACATGTTTTCCGCTCTGTTCACATCAGAGTGCATCCTAAATTATAGTATGCTGTCAATCCTCACAACCATTCTTTGGAGGGTATGTGGTGAACCTTTCCCCCAATTTACAGAAATACTTAAATCATCTGCCCTGTGACAAAATTAAAAGCTTGGGATTAATTGTAGGCTCTCAAATATCACTCAGTGTGCTTCTGCCCCATGGATCTAGGAAGGGTACTCCACCCTCTCTGGGTCCCAAGGGAACTGTGCAGCCTGTGTTAACACTGGATCACAGAGAAAACCCCAAGCACAAAAATCAACATCCCAACATCAGAGAAGCTGTTGTTGATCTTGCCTGTATTCCCTTCTTTTACTGTTGCTGTCTGTGTGATGTGTGTTCATAGGCATCTTTGTGCCACGGCATGTGCATGTGGAGGTCAGAGGTCAACTTTATAGAGTCAGCTGCCTCCTTCCACCTTTCTGGTGGTTTCTGGGGCTGAACTCACGCCAGGAGGCTTACACAGCAAGCTACCAGTCCTTGACTGTATCTACTTAATGCCTGCCACATCCTACAATTTAATACATTTCATGGGAGGGTATGCATATGTGTGGGTGTGTGCAGGTGTATGTGGTGTATCCATACACATGTGTGTACTGTACATGTGTAGACCAGATCAGCTGCCTGTGTTGTTTCTCAGGGGCTGTTCGCCTTCTTTATTGAGACAGGGTTTCTCACATCCTGGAACTTAAGTAAGCTGGGCTGGCTGGCAGCCAAGCCTCAAAAATCCTCCTTTCACTACCTTGTCAGGGCTTGGATCAAGCACATGCTATCATGTCCAACTTTTCTCATTTTCTTTTTTTTTTCATGCACATGCTAGGAATCGAACTCAGGTCCTTGGGCTTACATGACAAGTACTGTTCCAATTGAGTTATCTATCTAGTCCTTCACATCCATTAAAGTTAATTTTACATTTATTTATTTTGGGGGAGGCACACATGCCATGACACACATATTTGAGGGCGGTTAGAAGTCAATTTCAGAGTCTGTTCTCTCCTTCCACCTTATGGGTTCCAGGGATCTGACTCAGGTTCTCAGGCCGAGCAGCAAGCATCTTTGTACACTGAATTATCTCACTGGCCCCGAACTTGCTACATTAAAAAAAATCAATTTATAAGCCGCAAGTACAGGAGCTGAAACATTTTAAGCATATTAACAACTACCATGTGTTGCTTCCCACACAGACTCTGGCTTTAGGCTCTGGACTGTCTTTTGCCTGCTCCTGTGCTCTGGCCTGTGGCTTTCTCTCTGCCCATCAGAAATCTGTGCATGCACAACACAGCTGCTGCCTAGAGAAGGTCGGAGCTGTACACATCTAGCTATGCATGCTCTTACAGGTGGCTTGAATGTTTTAGTAACTCGTGAGATGGAGTGGGCTGTATCCACGCTCCGTGTTTCCACTCTGGCTGGGAAGCCCATAGAAGGACCTTAGTGACCATACTGGACAATGAAACCAAGGTAACAGACCAGGGGGCATGATTTCCATTGGTGGCACAGTTAGAGGCACATTAGGACTGGTTAGGGCTGAGCTATCTCTCAGCCCATCTTCCAGATCTGTAAGTACCTCAGGCTACGTATCCTAATCAGTCAGATCCAAAGCTCTCAGGAGGCAACACTATTTTCCCTTCATCGTCTCTGTCTCATTCTTTCAGTCAGGGTCTCTCATTGAACCGGAAGTTTTTCACTCTGGTTAAGCCAGCTTGCAAGCTCCTGGAATCCTCTTGTTTCTGTCCCCCAGTGCTGGGGTTAATGACATACACAGCCACAACTAGCTTTAAATGTGGATGATGGGGCTCAAACTCAGCTCCTCATACTTGCAGAGAAAGCAAGTCCACAGAGTCATCTCCCTAGCCCTCATGCCTTCTTCTCCATTGACTCTCGGCACACACTGGTTCATTGGCGAGTGGCTTTGACAGTAAGCACAAGGTGGGCACCAAACATTTCCCCCAGCGTTGGTGCTCAGAGGGGACAGTAAGCATCTGACTCCAGCAAACCCATCATCAGTGCCCACTGTGCTCACCCTAATGCCTGACCAAATAGAGAATCAAGAAGACTCGTGTAAAGTGCAGGGTGCAGGACACGGGCCTGCCTGGCCAGTGCCTTAGCTACTTACCTCATTCAGCTTGACCCAGTTGAAGGACTTCAGTGGGTGTGAAGGCTGGGGGGTGCGCTTTTTCCTGAGTGGAGCATCATTACTGGGGTAGAGATCCTGAGGCAGGGGCATGCCTGAGCTGAAGCAGGGTGGGGCACCTGGGGGGATAGGAGGCCCTCCAGGAGGAAGGGGTGGTGGGGGTGGGGGTGGGCAGCAGGCAAAGGGGAGAGGGGGTGGGGGTGGAGGCAGATCGTTGGTTGTTGTGGAGGAAGACAGGGTGAGTGGACCTCCAGGGGGAGGTGGAGAAGACACTGGGCCCACCTGTGGGAAGACAAAAAAAGGCAGGATGGTGTTCTTGTCAGCATTCAAGCTAACCGAGTCTCCACATTATCCCCGTTTCCTCCTTACTGAACCATCCTCAACCCTTCATGTCCATTTAGACACCATTTTCCTCTCTGTATTTTAATAGCCAACATACATGCACAGACAGACATGTACACACACAGACACACATGCGCACATGCACACACACAGATACAGACACACACGTGCAAACACACACACACACACTAAGTGACCAGAGGCACAACCATCAAATGAAACATTCAGACTTGTGTATACAGCAGTGCAGGCTGCTCCCTGCATGAGGACATCTAGCTGGCGCAGGAATTCTACCCGCACTCTCTTGTCCAAGATTCACATTCTGGGAACAGTGTCATCCCATCCTGAGAAGGGTCATTTTTTTCTAATCTGTTAACATAAAGGGCTCACCCATACAAACTGAAAAGCCACTTGGGTTGTGGTTCAAGGTTCCCCTTTCTCTTCTCCCTCATCTTGGGGTTCTTCTTCCCATACCTGCTCTGCCCACTCCCACCTGACACTCAGGGTGCTGGCTGAAGCACACAAATGGGAGGGGATAGTGCCCGCGTACGCGTACTGAGATATCATTGAGTTGGGCTACCAGTTCTGCCACTTGTCCCCTAGCGTGGCGCAGTTCCTGCGACTCCCGGGCTAGCTTGTCCTTCATCTTGTTCAGGGTCCTCATCATCTCCTCCTTCTCCAGCGTCTTTGTCTCACACTCCCGCTCCTTTCTCTCCAGCCGGCTCACGAGCTCCATGTGTTCTGTAGGCGGGTGGACCACAGAGAAAGTGAGAGGTGGGGGGGAGCAGGAATGACTTTCTGGGGAAGAAGAGGGGCCCCAGGCAGGGTGCAGCTAGTTTAGGCAGACCCTCTCACCCTTCCGGAACTTCTCGGCTTGGTCTCGCCACTGCTTCACCTCGTTCTCATTGATGAGCCTGTTGAGGAGCGGAAAGGACCACGTGACTGACATTATCCCCCTCTTCCTGGAAGACAAGCATCTCTCTTCCCCAGAGGAGAAACTGAACTTGATCTGTCCAGTCACAGGCTTCTCACATGCTTCTCCAGGTCCCCATTCCTGCCCATTCTCACTCTCTCGTGCCTCTCCAGGTCCCCATTCCTGCCCACTCTCGTTCACTGTCCTCATGGACCATGAGAACGGGAAGGACCCCGAATCATCTTCCAGTCCAACTTCCTGTGTGATTCTTGATGGGAATGAGAGGTAAGTACTAGAGAGAGGACCGAATGCAGGCTGCCTGCAGTACATGTGTGCACATAGAAACACTCATATAGACATACTCACACACATGCACACACGCACACCTTTGTAAAGGTAGATCAGTACATCTAAGAGACAGAAATATCAGGACAGAACAGAGGAGCGATGGCGCCTGATTGCAAGCACAGCAAACTCTTCTATCAAGTGTTAAAATCCCCCAGAGTCCAGAGTTCTGAGGGACTGAATCCCATCACGATAGCCCAGTTATTATTACATTTTAATGTTGTTTATTTATCGACTCCACGCCAATGCCTGTGAAAATCAGAGAGGACAACTTTGAGGGTTTATTCTCTCCTTTGGCCATGCAGATTCCTGTGACTGAAGTCAGGTCATTGGGCTTGGCAGCAAGCTTCTACACTTGCTGAACAATCTTGCTGGCCCATGGTGAGATTTCTCTGGAGGGGCCACTACTGTGGTCATTGGGGTGCTACATCCTTTACCACCCAAAGAAGTGGTTCCCTGGGCATGGACAGGAGGGGAGCAGGGAGACTGGGTTCTTCTTGGGGCCAGGCCAATGCAGATGGTAAAGAAGTGCTAATCAGCCCAGACAGTGTGACTGTTCTGGGACCTGTTGGCGCCCTGGGAGTTTGCTGACACAGCCTGTGTGAGTTAAGCAGATGCCAGTTAGGGCCCTTGTGGTTGAACTGGGCTGATGCCATTTGTCTATGAAGCCCAGGGGCTCGTTTCGGAGATAACTAGAAACATCACACTCTAGGCCAGTGTGCGCCCGCATGCCAGAGATGCAATCGTTGATGGGAGGACCCAAATCAGACGACCAGCCAGATGGAGGTGGGGAGCCTCTTGCATGTCCGTGTGTTACACTCTATAGGGAAAGGCTCTTAGCAAGGAACTCTAGAAGCCCTCAGTGTGAGAGCCCGGGAGTGGGGTGCCTATTATTACACAGCTCAATTAAGACCTTTCCCCTGCCTCCTTCCTGCCTCCTGTCCCCAGCTACACTGTGAAGAGCGACAGAAACTTGTGTTAGCTAGTAGATCTGGGATACGGAAAGGCTCAGAGGAGAAATGGAACAGAGACAAGAAGAGAAAAACCTCATGCAATAGGGTTATGTTCAAATGGCCATGCCCCATGTCAGAGGCCACCAAACCTGTGAAGAGACAGCATTGGTATTTAGGTGTTTTGTACAGCATGCACAGGGCTGTCATACGGTCCCGTGTTTGCTGGTGTTTGTACCCCATGCACAGGGATGTCACACGGTCCCGTGTTTGCTGGTGTTTGTACCCCATGCACAGGGATGTCACACGGTCCCGTGTTTGCTGGTGTTTGTACCCCATGCACAGGGATGTCACACGGTCCCGTGTTTGCTGGTGTTTGTACCCCATGCACAGGGATGTCACACAGTCCCGTGTTTGCTGGTGTTTGTACCCCATGCACAGGGATGTCACATGGTCCCGTGTTTGCTGGTGTTTGTACCCCATGCACAGGGATGTCACACAGTCCTGTGTTTGCTGGTGTATGTACCCCATGCACAGGGCTGTCACATGGTCCCGTGTTTGTTGGCATGAAGCATAAGAACATGCTGTGGCAACAGCTCAAGACTTGGGTTTGATCCCCAGAACTTGCTTACATAATGGGTGAGGTGCACAGCTGTAACCCAGCACAGGGAGGTGGAGATGGGCAGATCCCTGAGGCTCTCTAACCAGCTAGCCTCGCCTAATTAGGGAGTCACGGGCCAACAAAAGAACCCATCTCAACGAAGATGGACAATGTACCCGGGGATATTGTTGGCTTCCACATGTGCATCCTACACATGTATGCATACTCATATGAACATGCACATACATGTATATACACATGACACATGCACACACACACTCCAAAACAAAAATAAATAAATAAAAGAAAAACAAAACAAAACACTTCTCAGCTCTAACTGGAAGACTGGGATGGCTCATGACCTATGGCTGACTGGCCAGTGTGCTGTGTAAATGCTCTTAGCCTCTCTAGCTAAGCCTTGCAGTGGATGATGGAGAAGAGAGAGTGAGAGTGTGTTCAGTAGGGTCATCAGTAGGCTCATGACATGTGGTTATTCACATTTAAATAAGACAAAATGAGGACTCTAGTGTCTCAGTTACACTTGACATATATGTCCAATACGCATGGGACAAATAGTGACTACTTGCCAGGGTTTATCTTGTCTTCCTGACAGGACCTAGAGTCATCAAAGAGGCAAACCTTTGGGCACATCTGTCAGGAATTTCCTAGCAAAGAAAACCCACCAGTACCATTTCAGAGGCTAGGGAGTGGGTATACAGAGGAGAGGGGACCCACCAGTACCTTCCTTCCTCCCTCCCCCCTCCTTTTCTTCTTCTCTCTCTCCCTCCCTCCTTCCTTTCCTTCCTTCCTCTGCTTTGCACAAGTGTTTTGCTACACAAAGAAGAAAAGTAACTGACTCAGCTGCCACACTGGCCAGGGCCCCCTCATATTGTGGAACAGTTTCTGAAGTCTCACAGGGATTGGAGAGGGAGCTAAAGTTTTGCTAGGAGAGCCGAGAGGGAGAGAGTTGGAGCTGGGTCGGAGGCCAGCTGTAACTCACATGTTGACGATGTTCTTGACGTTGAAGTTTTCCAGCGGGGCCAGGTCAGGATCCATGCCCCGCTCATCCTGAAGCACAATCTGCTGAAGGATTCGGTCCAGGAGCTGCCACTGCTGGAAGTAGCCACCATTCCGCTTGTCTGAGGGGTAGAAGGCACTGTATCTGTTTGGAGCCCTGGAGCCCCTGGAGCCCTTGTTCTTTCGTGACTGCCCAGGCTCAGGCCAACAAGGCAAGCCTCCCCCTCTTAGGAAACTCCTGTCTAATGGAAGAGGAAGCATTGCTACCAATCATGGAGACTCTCAATCCAGTGGGCTCCTCATCATCTGCAGAGGCCTTCATGACCTGGTTAGCCCTCCTAACATTTTCCTACAGTGCAAAATACTTCTTTCCCATGAGACCCTGCACATACTGGGCTCTGGGCATGTGAATGGTCTTTCCTACTGTCTATAAAAAGCATATATTTGAAAATATTACATGTTCAATAATGAAGTCTCCAGGGGAAAACTTCATACAAGATCTCATGATTATCTTTCTTTTCACTTTACAGAAAAAGATGAATGGAAGCTGATTCCAGGTGTGCTGAGCCATCAGAATGAGCTAAAGAAGGGCTGGATGAAACCCGGGAGGCTCTTGGTGGAGATGACCTTGAACTATGAAGGCAAAGACTTTGTGTCTTCTCACCCTCAATGATTACAGTTGCCCTGGATGCGGACTTCCTTTTTAGGCAAGAGCCACTCTCTCTCCTTCCTTGGCCACTCCATTTTTTTTTAAAGATTTATTTATTATGTATATAGTGTTCTGTCTGTATGTATGCTTGCTGGCCAGATGAGGGCACCAGATCTCATTACAGATGGCTGTGAGCCACCATGTGGTCGCTGGGAATTGAACTCAGGACCTCTAGAAGAGCAGTCAGTGCTCTTAACCTCTGAGCCATCTCTCCAGCCCCATCTTTAATGGCCAATAGGAAAAATTAGTTTAATCCTGACATCAAATTCTGCCTACAACCTAGACAATTGTGTTTTCAAGGCCCTATTTAGAGACAGAAGAGAGGGGCCCCTTCATATTGCTTATGGGCCACCAAACAGGAATCCTCTGGAACAGAAGAAATCAGATTCCAGCAACTTCCATGAACATCTGACTGTATTTGGGATTTAATAAAATTCTCTCTCTCTCTCTCTCTCTCTCTTTCTCTCTCTCTCTCTCTCTGCGTGTGTGTGTGTGTGTGTCCCCCAAAGATCAGAAGAAGTTGTCAGATCTCCTGAAACTGGAGTTACAAGTATTTGTGAGACACTAAACATGTGTTCTGGAAACTTGAACTCTAGAGGCAAACGCCTTTGATTGGGAGCCACGTGTTTCAGCCCTGGGCTGGGTCTGGAGAACTGTGGCTTCCTGGGGCAGCTCACTGTCTCTGTCCTCCCTCTCACCATTCTACCCACTCCATGTTGCTGTCCCTGGGGAATGCAGCATACAGGCAGGTCACAGCTCACAGCGGCATGCTTCATCTAAAGCCGACCCCAAACAGTGAAGAACTCATGCAGAAGTCATAGCACACAGGTGTCCTGAGTTCAGCAACAATGTGCTAAGGACCTCCCATCACACGTGCCCCAAGTTGGAACACAGTAAGTTGTAGCTGTCACCACCACCATGGCTTTGGGGATCCTGATTAGGCTGATCCTTACAGAAGACCAAACAAATTTTCAAAATTGTCTACTTTTTGGAATGCTTGGTGCAGCTGAGGCTCATTCCCATCACATTCTGGGGCTACAATGAGTAGTCCTGAATAATTTGTTCTTGAAACACTACCCATCGACACTTGGCTCTTGAAAACTCAGCATCTGCTCCCGGGCGGGAGTAAACATGAAGAGCAAAACTTAAAAACAAAGCAAACACGAGGCTGGGGAGATGATCCAGACTGTGCTGGCCACACAATCTTTAGGAGCTCCATCCCTAGTATCTGTATAACATGGTTGGGGAGGCAGAGGTGGGAGGAGGCTGAGTGGCCTGTCAGTCTAACTGAATCTGTGGTCTCCAGGTTCAGTGAGAGACCCCGTCTCAAAAACTAAGGTGGGGAATGGCTGAAAACAGCACCTGACATTGACTTCTGGCACATACATGTGCATGTGTGCATGCACACACGCATAACCACACATGCAACCACACACACACACACACACACACACACACATATAATCACACACTATAGTCAAAACAAACAAAGCAACATGACCATTGCATATCTGTTCTGTTTCTCAAACCGTAAAGCTTCCTTTTGCAAATGACAAGAAGACTAAATGTAGCTGCCATCAACAGATCACAGAAGATACATTTTGTCATGATCAAACTGCTGCTTGTTGGCCCACAAGGCTGGAATTTCTCCAACCATGTACTCAGCTCCACCCCCAAGGTGACATGAGGCAACCCATGGAGGGAGGAACCTGAGTCGCTAGGCCTGGCCTCCTGAAGGCAAGCACAGAGGGAACTGTGCCAGGTTCACAGGCAAGGCAAGCTCTCAATCATAGGCTCACGTCTACCTGTGGATGGAGCAAGGCTGAGAGAGCGGTGGTGAGAGCAGGTACTCACATGGCATCTGCAGGCAGTGGTGCAGCACGGAGAGAAGGCAGGGGTAGGCCTCCGTGTGCTTCAGCTTCTTGTGGATCAGCTCAAACATCTGGGAGGCACTTTTTGTGTCGATGTGGACCTGGGGAGGTTAGACCACAGTAAAGGGCAGAATCAGACAGCAGAGGGAGAAACGAAGGGCTGGAAGGTACTATTTCTACCCTCCCAGTTCCTTCCATCTCCGGGGAAGAGTTCCTCTTTCCTGACTGCAACCCAGGAATGGAAAGGAGGAAGTGTTTACATGATGGATTTCCCAGTTTCAACACCCCTGGCATCTTGAGGCAGATAATCTTTTGGTGTGGGGTGGGGCATTCCATGTCTTGAAGAATGTCTAGTGCTATCCCTAGTCACTGCCCCCTAGATGCCAATGGTCCCCTCCCACTTCCCTCCCCAAGTTGAGACATGTGAAGCATGTCCTCTCTTGACCAATGCCACCCTGGCTAGGGACAGCTGAGCTACCCTAAGGAAAGCAAGGGGACACAGATGCTTCAAAGTAGCAGGTGGCCTGCAGTTCAAGGCCCAGATCTGCTCTAGGTGTGTGACAGCTAGGAACCTGGGAACTTCTCTGATCTCTGACTTCTTATCTACGGCTCCAGGCCTTGTGAGTGGGTAACGGGTGATGCTCAATGCCGGCAAGCCCTGCCCCAAATGAGGCCATTGTTTAGGTGGGATTGTATGATCCAACATCTAAGTAATAGAGATGTGTGTATTTCATCTGCTGAGCCCCAGGTGAAATGGTTTGGTTAGCACCATCTGGCTAGGGATAGAAAGAGACAACTTGGGAAATTAGGGGCAGCAGGGAAGAGTCAGCCAAAGACAGGATTTACGGCTAAGTATGTTTGCTCATGTACTGCTGTCTTAACTTTGGGGCTTTGGGTTTATTGGGGACTGATGACCAGGTATGGCTTATGAGGTAAGACCCCCAGAGCAAGCACACCCCCAGAGTTCCTTCAGAAACAGGACCTGGCCACAGGGTACCACTGGGGATCCAGCTAGCACTGGACTGACTTTAGGCACAGGATCTGGAGCCATCATTTTGGGGTTGCCGGGGATCCCATACAACTGTTCCACCCCCACAGGCACCTCACCATGTCAAACCTCCGGGCTAGCTCCAGGTCGTCCTCGTTCCGTACCATCTCAAAGAAGTCTAAGTGCCTAGACAGATAGAGGGTTGATATGGGGTGCAGAAGAGCTGTTAGTAAAGCTCGAGCAGCCCCCGTGGGGTGCCAGCCCTTCACCGTCTCACTGCCTATCTGAAAGGCAAGACTTGACAGAGGCATACAATATAAACCAACCCCCACTTCTAGATAAGTTTTCATGGTCTTGTGGTAGTGTGGTCATGTCAAAGTCTAGTCACCACGGAGCCACACTTCTCCACTTTGACACTGTTGACTTGTGAGGCGCAGTTGTCCTTGGTGACGGGAAGCTGCTTTCTGTGCTTCAGGCTATTGGTCAACATCCCTGACCTTTACCCACAAGATGACAGCAGACCCTCTGCCCCAGCCAGCCATTATGGATCAGATTCTCTCTTTCAGCACTCAGGAGGCTAAGGTAGAAGTATCATCAATTTGAGATAGCCTGAGCTATGAAGTGAGTTCGAGGCTAGTCTGGGCTATAGCATGAAACCCTACCTCCAACAGTGCAATCCAAAAATACCTCTAGACACTGCTAGGTACCTCCTGGAGGATAAAATCACCGGCTTTCAAAACCCACTGTCTTTCCAATATTACCATACTATCTCCAACTTAGTCATCAAAGCAAATTTTCCCCTTATTTTCCACAGAAGCACTGTCCCCTTTCCACATCAAAACAATCTATTCTCTCTTCTTCTTTTTCTCCCTTACCCTGGGGTGTGTGTCTGTGTGTGTGTTGTATGTCTGTGCTATATGCACATGTGTATTATGTGTTTTTTTGAAAGCTAATAAAGAATCTTGGTCAGGAGTCCCTTCTGTCTCTCTACCTTATTCCCTTGATCCAGGATCTCCTGCTGAACCTTAGCAAGGCTGGTGGAGGCCTTCTGGCCTCCCCTCCCACAGCATTGGTGTTTCAGGCCCCCATGTAGCCCTACTTTAACATGGGTGCTGGCAACAAGACTCCGTTCCCCCAACTTGCATAGTAGCAGCTTATCCTTGCTGAGCTGCATGCCTCCCTGCCCTGCATGCTCTCTTCTTAACCTCCAGTGTAATAAAGCGGCTTCCCCAAGTGAGATGGATCCAGTGTGGCTCACTGGCCACATGTAAGAACATGACCATGCATTTTAATCATCAGGGTATTTAGAGCATACACTTGGGGTTGAACAGTTCTCTATAGAGCTATACATTTAGTATTCTTGCTCCTTCAAGACTAAGAATGTTGGCAATGCTCTCTCTGACAAGGTTGAAAACCAAAGGACACCTCCATCTATGTCTAAATGTCTCCTAGCGGCAAGACTACCTTGACTGAGGACCATTGGTTCCACCTGTCTATAACATCAGGGATGAGGAAAGCAGGCCAGTGTAGGCTCACACAATGCTGACCCTAAGACTAGGCTTCAAATGGCACTTGGTCCCCAGGGGAAGAACAGCCTTTTCTAAGGTCCTAGCCCCCCTCATGGAGAGGAGATGTCACTGCAGGTCTACGCAGTGGGTCTGGGTAGCAGAGGACTTACTTGTCCAGGATGGCGTTCTCGTGTTGTCGGAGTTTATCAATCACAGGCTGGATCCCCAGCATCAGGAACTCATACCGGAGATGGAGGCGGAATTCCAGGTTATCCTGAGGGTCACCAAGGGAGGACCAGGTTCAGTAGCTCATCTCACGTCCGAGAGAAATGCCCATAGACTCAGCACCTATGTCAGCCACTGTCCCATGTCACACGGTGCAACAAGCTCATCTAGAACCACTTTCAGAGAGTGCTTGTAACCTTGCTAGTCCTCTAAAGCCAGCCTGCCAATGAGTCCCTGTCCCCTACCACGTCACCTCCCTTCACTCCCCAGTCGCTGCTTGCTTTGCCCTTTGATATCAAAGAACAGCGCTGCAAAGGAGTGAGCGGGGCTTGGAGAGTTTTCTGTTCCACTGAAGTTTTGTACCCTTGGCCATGCCTTTGCTTCCTTTTTTGTAAAAGTGGATTAATACGTATCTGTGGGATTGGTGTGGTGGTTTGAAGGGTTCATATATTTGAATGATTGGTCCACAATTGGTGGAACTGTTTAGGAAGGGTTAGGAGGAATGTCTTTGTTGGAGAGGGTGTGTCACTGAAGGTGGGTTTGAGATTTCAAAATCCCACAGCCTTCCCAGTTAGTGCTCTCTGCATTGTGTTTGTGGGTCACATGCAAGCTCTCAGCTTCTGCTCCAGTGTCATGCCTGTCTTCCTCATGCTGTGCTCCACTCCATGATGGTCATGGGTTTACCGTCCAAAACTGTGAGTCCCCAGCAAACTGTTTCTTATATAAGTTTCTTGGTTAGGCAGCTCATCATAGCATAAAAAGGTAACAGAAACCGGTAGCAGGGAGTCAGCTATTGCTGTGACAAGCCTGGCCATGATGATTTTTGGACTTTGCAACTTTGAACTAGGAAAGTGGTTGAAAGTGGGACTTAACAGGCCAGGCTAGCAGGGCTTGGAAGTCAACAGTGCTGAGGACAATGTGGGCTTTGGAGATTCAGCGCAAGAGGTTTCAAAAGAGAACAGTATAAGCACCTGGCTTCGAGACCATTCTTGTGACATTTTGGCAAAGACTGTGGTTACTGATTTCACTTGCTCTAAGAAGCTGATAGATCTAAGAGTTTTGGGCTAATTCCACTAGCAGAGGAGATTTTAAGACAGATTTTAATATTGACGATCTCGCAGCCATTAGTAATCACTCTAATGTAGTCTACAATGAAAAAGGTCAAGTAGTACAAAAAGAAACACAAAATGTTCACTTTAAGGAGAACAGAGCACCAGGAAATTGAATGTTGGAGCCAAGGTCTGTGCTAATACAGATTAGGGGAAATAAAATCAAAGAGGTGGCTTCGGAGTGAGACCACACCAGAATTTATGGTCCTTAAAAGTATCAACAAGTCAAAGCTTATGCAAATGCAATTCAAGGACAGGTTCCATTCCCAACAGGCAGCCAACTTGGCAGCAGCACCATGTGGTTCTGAATTCAGAGTTATGAAAGATAAACAGGTGAAGGGCTATGGATCTTCCTCCTAGTTAAGGAAGTCCAGTAAGCTAGGCGTGTGGGGGAACATCCCTGTCTGGAGCCCAGAGAGAACACTGTGGGAAGCTGTGAGAGAGAAGCTCAAATTGCACTGGAGACCCCCAGAATGTTGGAGATGTCAGAGTCTTGGAATCTCTGCCAAAGAGAGAAGTGTGCTGCAGCCAGCAAAGCCGAGGGGTGAGCCATCTAGTTCCCTTGGCATCTGTTATAGAGCTGTTGGATTTGGAGTTAACCCGGCTGGGTTTTTGTCTTGCTTTGGTCCAGTATTTCCTCATGCCCCATTTCTTCATTTTGGAATGGTAATGTATATTTTTGCCATTGTATGATGGAAGTATGTAATTTGCCTTTTGACTTTACAGGGGTTATAAAAATTAAGAGAATTCCTTGATTCTCAGAAAGGACTTTGGACTTGTAGACAATGTTGAGACTATGAAAGACTATGGGGACATTTGAAGTTGGACTAAATCCATTTTGCATTATGATATGACCATAAGCCTATGGGGCCCAGGAGTGGAATTTGGTAGTTTTAATGAGAAATCCCCACCCTCCCGCATATGCTCATGTATTTGAATGGTTGGTTCACAGTTGGTGGAACTATTTAGGAAGGTTCAGGAGGTGTGGCCTTGTTGGAAGTGTGTCACTGGAAGTGAGCTTTGGCGTTTCAAAATTCCACACCTTTCCCAATGAGCTCTCTTTTTCCCACTTGCTGGTAAGTATGTGAGCTCTCAGCTTTGTTTCAGTGCAGTGCCTGCCTGCCTGTGGCCATGCTTCCCACCATGATAGTCATGACTCTAACCTTCTGAAACCAGATGCCTAATAAACTCTTCTATAATTTTTCTTGGTCATAGTGTCTCATCACAGGAACAGAGAAGTAACTAAGATGGTTCATATTCTTAGCATTTTCTTGGCATGACAGGGAAGATGACAGCCTTGAAAAGCTGGTACTGAACAAGTAACATGATGTCCCCATCTGAGGAATAAAGTGTTCCCTGGAATATCTGATGTAATATAGGTAATGAGAACTGCACATGCCCGCGAGAGTGCATGTGAACACACGTACACACAGGTATTCTGGCAAGACGGGGAAGAAGAGAGATCGTCCATCACTCTCCAGCTTCTTTTGTTCTTTGGCTTGAACTTGGCCAGAACATTTGTTTGCCTTAGAATCTGAGACTTTAGCTGCTTTCAGGGTTTTCTAACGTTACTGTCACAGCGGTCTGGGAATCCCATTCTGTCCCCAGAAGGAGAGAAATCAGAAGTCACCCTTTCTAGCCTTCCCACAAGAACCTAGAAAGCAGCCCAAAATAGGGTCTCTAGAAAGCTCTAGAAAGAAGAACCAAAGGTTTTTCTCCTCTCATAAAGAAGTTCCACCCCCTGAGCCATCACCTGCCAGCCTGATTGGGGACTGTACCTGACCCACAAATGCACCATGCTACTGCTGAAGGAAAGAGCCCAGAGCTTAGACCACACCCCAGGGAGCAGTGTGGGGAGCAAAGTCAGAATCAGTCCTTAACCCCACTGTGAACAGCCACTTCTAAGATGGACTGTAGCAGTCTAGGGCCTGATGGGGAGGGGCTGGACTCATGTAAGCTGTCCTACAGGACCGAAAGTGAAGGAGATAAGAGGTTCTGAGGGCCTTTGAAGATGACAATGGCAGCAGCAGTCACACTGACCAGATGCCTCCACCCTTCTCTCTGTCACCTGCCTAGAAAGCTCTCAAAGTCACATACGACCTGAGATCCAAGATAAAAGGAAGGGGCCTCACCTCTCCAGCCCCAGCGTTGAGGACGGCATTGATGAAAGACATGATGGCTGTCTTTAGGTTTACTTCATCCCGGTACCGACCCAAACTTCGGTCCAGCTCATTCAGCAGTGTCTAAGAGGAAGACAGGGACAGTTGGGGAGGACACTCGGGTTGCTACCTGAAAAGCCTCTTGCCCTGTTCTACTGCCCTTACAGGAAGCCCCTCCATTCTTTCTGCCTGATCATGGATCATGTCTCCCTAGCTTCCTGCTCAGCCCTCAGGGCTTGGGTTCCACTGCGCTTTCTGACTCTGCACCAGCTGTTGACAGTCACTGGCCATTACTGCCCAGTTTCCCAACCTCGTGGATGCTACTTTTAATCTGCTTAGCATATTCCCCGAAGGGTCAGGGGCCACTTTCTGCACAGGCTAAATGTTCATCTGCAAATGTATAGAGCCAGGCCAACACCTTGGCTCATGATCACAGAGTTTGCAATGTCAGATCAACCATGGAGACTTAATCCAGGCACTGTGCCCAGGTCAGACCAAAGGAGGGAGCTAGAGTGGCCTGCATTCAACAATTCTTGTCTGGGCTCCTATCATGCGCCAGGGGCTGAACTCAGACATCCAGAGCCACAAAAGCATGAAGCCGACCAGTATTTCAGCCTCAGGGACCCACAGCCTAGGAAGAGGACAAATCTATCTGAAAGCCTGACCACAGTTCTGAATATACAATTTCTTGTGTCTTTTGAGAGAAGCCTTCTGGGTCCTAGCTCTTTACTCCTTCCATGAGTGGACAGGCAGCCTGCAAGATGCCCCTTCCCCCCAGTTTCCTTTATATGGTTCTCAGTATCTCAACTTTACCCTGGATCACCCCTTCCCTCCCAATGTGATGCCCCAACTCTCTGGCCCATTGCCCACCTGGAAACGAGTACGTTCAGCTGCATACACCTGGTAGTGCAGCATGGCCTGGAGAACCTTCTTGTGGCCTCCGGGCACAAGGCACACTGCACCCAGAATCTCCAGCACTGCAACCTTCGTCTTGCTGTTCTCAGTGCGCAGGCTCTGTGCGATGGTACTGATGGCTTCAGGTTGTGCCAGGACATGTGCCCGTCCCTGGGAGTTGTTCATCAGAGCCTTGATGCAGCCGATGAGAGACGTGTGGATGCGGCTCTCACAGGTGGCGTGGTCCATGCTCCGGAGGAAATTCAGCAGGCAAGCCAAACCTTCCAGCTCGATGAAGCGGGTCACGAACCTAAGCCAGAGCCCAAAGGAGTTTCCTATGTTTGGGTTCCACACACCGTTTGCAAATAGCGACTCAATATGCTCACCATTCACCACGCTGCACCCGCAGCGACCTCCTGTCTCATCTATGAGTTTATCCATAGGCCCCCAAATCTCAGCCTTTCAGAAGACCCAGTTTTAAAATTCTTAAAAAAAAAACTCATTTTTTATTTGTGTGTGTGTGTCTGTCCGTCTGTCTGTGTACATTCACATGTGTGCCGGTGCCTGAGGAGGCCAGAAGAGGCATTGGATCTCTGGATTTGGAATTAAAGGCAGTTGTAAGCTATCCAATATGGGTGCTGGGGACAGAACTCTGGCCCTCTGGAAGAGCAGGAAGTGCTCCTGAGAGCTGAGCATCTCTCCAGTCCCAGAGTGTTGGAAGCACAGCACAAAGGTCCCTGTGTCCATAGATCTCCAGGGAAACCGAGAATGTTACACACACAGGACTGTTCTCTCAAGGGAAAGGATGTAAAACCTGTTCTTCCATGCAGAAAGCTGGGGACAGGAGGTATTTAACAGCCAGGTGATCTGTGCTATCTGTTGTGCCAGGCCATGTCAAACTCCCACAGCCAGGACCACAGCTGGCTGATAATCGAAGTGATTCTTACATTCGGGGCTCTGCAAGCTTCTACAACCAGAACTAGAGATACCTAATACTCTAAATGACACTTTCAATACTGTACAGCCAGAGGCTCCCCCAAGCTCCCATAGCTGGGACCAAAGGTGGTTAGTAGCCCAAATGACCTCTACACTATCTGTATGACCAAGACTGGGCCAGATTCTTCCCTGGGCCTTTGAGCTAACACAGGTTGCCTAGCTCCAGAATCCATCTAGCGGAAGAAATGACATGTCCACCGAGTTGAGTTTCAATGTAATTACAATTCTTTGTGCACCAGGAATTGTATTATTCCAGGAAACCTTTTTTCCAAATTATACAATGTTTAAATTTGTTGGCAATAAGTTTTGATCCAGGTTGACAGAAGTCAATCTGAACTGAGTTTTCATTCTCAACTTTTTGTTTTTTTTTCCCTCTGTCTGCCTACACCTCCAGGGACACCCCTCACCAAAGGATTTGTACTTCCTTTGTATTTTCTTTTATAGTTTGTATTTATTTATACTGTACGTGTGTTCTTGTGTGTGTGTACACACACCTGTGCATGTGTGCGTGCATGCTGAGGTGAGATGTTAATGTCAAGGGTCCTTCTCTATTGCTCTCTACCCTGTTTTATGATACAGGGTCCCCCAGTTGCTTGGCCATCAAGCTCCAGGGGATCATTCATCTCTACCTCTTAGCACTGGGGCTACAGATATGCTGCATTTAAATAGGTGCTGAAGATCTGAACTCAGGTCCTCATGCTGGTATAGCAAGGACCTCACCTACTGAGTCATTCCCCAGCCTTATTACTTACATTTTAAATATTGTACACTATGGTCATGTCTCACCAAAAGGCTCGTGCATTGAAAGTTTGGTCCCCAACTGCTAACGCTAATTTTGGAGGTTCTAGAAACTTTAGGAGATGGGTGGGCGAAGGAAGCATGCCTCTGGAGTCATGCTGCAGAAGGTTATATTGTGCTCTGCTTCCCTCCTCTTTCTCTCCCTCCGCGTCCACTGTAAGAACAGCCTCTGCCATGCGCTCCTGCAACCACAGAGTTTTCCTTCCCAGAGCCAGAGCCAAAGCAGAGTAACCAGAACCAGAACCTTCTGAGAGTCCTTTCTCTCCCTTCAGGTGCTTTTCTCTCGTACTTGGACATAAGGATAATTCCCACATTAAATCTGCTTATCACCGACTGTTATTTGCATAGCTAAGGTGGGGGAACGTGTGAAGACATGATTATAATCATAGTGGACCAACCAGAGACTCATCTCTAATCAGACTGGGTACTGAGAGAATTATAGGCAGGTGACAAGAAAACACTCCAGCATGGGGGGCCATGAAACTCTGAGTCAAGGAGCCAAGGCTGGATAGCTCCCTCTCAGGACGCTCTGGAAACAACACTTGTCTCCATGCTTAACAGTGCAGTCGTTAGCTCAGTCACTCCTAATCTGGAGTCTGTGCTCCCATCAAGAGCCTCCAGGAAGCACTCACTCAAAGTCCAAAGACCTCTATGGGAAAAGAGAACTGCACTTTTATCTTGGATAGCCTCGAACTGCAAACTAGCATCCCATCGACGATGAATGCAAGCTAACAACTACAGAACTGCTAGCAGAACAGAGGCTTCGTCAACCCAAATAAATCACCGCTATTTTCATATCAAATTAGAGCTGTTGCCAATATTGCAAAATATCATTTTCACCCGTTGGTACTTCAAGATTATAGTGCTTATCATACCCGCTGCCCGCTCAAGCATTTAGAGCACATTTATTGCTATCACCTGCATTTTTTAATATTTGTGAGCCTTTTTTAATTGAACTGGCTTATTCTTCAACTCTGTTTGTATATTTTATGCTGTTATTTAAAGCCATTACTTCCAGAAAGCAAGATTTTAGCTTTTATCTGTGTTTCCGTGTGTGAGACTTCTATGGCAATACATTAAAAAAGAGTAAGTTGTAGAGGCCTTAATTTAGTAGCCTAATTAATGATCTGAGAAAAAGGCCATGAATTGAGTTCAGAACCACTATTTGTAATTAATATGTAAATGTATCTCTATGAATCTATGGTGTGTAAATATCAACAGAGTATGTTCTCAATTTAACAGTATGCATTTTTTATTTTTCCCTATTTTATGCTTTTCTGTACTGCACAGAATTTCTACAATGATGTCATATGATTCTTAAAATGAGAATTTTACTAGGGAGAATTAAAAGAAACTTTTGATTATATACCATTATATACTATCTTTACCATGCATCGTGGGCATAAACTCAAGAAGATACCTAATAGAAAGAAATATGTAATAGCAAAATGTAGAAAAATAATTGGGTAATTAGTGGTGTATACCAATATTATTTTGAATACCATTTATTTAATCACAAGTTTATATAATTTAAAATGTAATCAAAATAGGTCTAATAACTCATTTGCAAGATTGCTAAGGATTTAATAGTAGGTTCATCCAATGTTATAAGTCACTTCAAACAGACCATGTGAAGAGCCAGAAACAAGGAACTCCTGTGGCCTTGGTGCCTTTGGAGTCTCCACTGTGGTCTAGAAACGGGGAGAGGTATTCTGTAGCCTTTTAGACACCCATCCATCCCCTTTCCTTCCAGCTTGGTTCCTACTCTAGGTAGCTAGAGCATGCCCTTAGACTCCACACTGCCCCCTAGTGTATGGAAGGTTTCTCAACCCATTCCCTCCTTCCCCTCTGAGCTCTCAATTCCTCTTTTCAGAATGTCTTGTCTACTTCCCCATATCATTTCTGCTCCTATCCACACCCTCCCAGCAACCTACAGAGAAATAGAAAGCAAAGAAGGTAAAAGTGGATCTTCTGGAGTTCTTCAAGACTGACTTTGGCCAATAGGACCAGCATGGAGCAGCAATGTGCACGGCTTCCGGATGGTGGGACCACTGGGAAGGGGCATAGAAGGAAAGAAGCGATTGAGAGAGTACAGTCCAAGTCACCTCATGGGCTGTGTCCGGAGGGCTGTCTTCAGGTCTTCTACAACTTGGTTCCTCGTATCTGTCTCCTCCTCATCAAATTCATACAGGTTCTGCATCTGGGGCCCACAGGTAAAGGGAGTAGAAGTCACACTGAGCTGTTCACCTTCCTATGGCAGGCTTCTGCACGCCAGGGGTAGCTGTGCCTGGGGAGGGCACCCTTGCCTTCCCATGGGAGGCTTCTGCATTCCCAGGGTATCTGTGCCTGGGGAGGGCACCCTTGCCTTCCCATGGGAGGCTTCTGCATGCCCAGGGTAGCTGTGCCTGGGGAGGGCACCATTGCCTTCCAATGGGAGGCTTCTGCACCCCCAGGGTAGCTGTGCCTGGGAAGGCACCCTTGTCTTCCCCCAGAAGGCTTCTGCACTCCCAGGGTAGCTGTGCCTGGGGAGGGCACTCTTGCCTAGGGAAGGGCAAGGGCTCAGAAAATACTTCACTACTATGACAGACAGATTCCGAGGGACCCAGGTTCCTGTCTGTGACTTAATTTCCCATATCTAGGAAATAGAGGGAAATGCTGACCCAGGCCATTCCCCAAGATGTGAGATGTACATCTGGGTTTAACTAGTTGAGGGGCCTCTGAGGTCCAAGGAGGTGGATTGGTCTCAGAATCACTGGAAAGCTGCTGAGCCTTAGCGAGTGTGGCACTGGAGAGCAGCAGAGGTGCCTTCCTAGACCTGTCTATGTGAAGTCGGGAGAAGATCGGACACTTACCGCAGCCATGGAGTTGATACGTTCAATGTAATAGTCGGGCCAGCTGGTGGCCAGCTTGTTGGGGTCCTCTTGCTCCTGAAACATGAGGGATGGGCTTAGGTATGTCCACCCATGGCCCATGGGACACACGTGACCCAACACATCAGTAGAAGATAGTGTGCCACAATGTCAAGAGGTTGGACACTTGTGGATGGACAGACCCATAAGCTAAGACTGAAGCATCATTTGAAGTCTGTAGAGGGTTGGTTTCCATCCCTACCCACAAGGGCAGCCTGTGGAATTTCTGTTTCTTTCTTGGTGAAATATTGAAATAAATATGGATTTATGTGACTGCAAAGGAAGGGCAGAAACTGGGAAGGGGTCATTTTCAATGAACCATATGTACAAACTCTAAAATAGCTTTCCTGCTATCTCTAGTCTGCTAATGGTTAACAAAATACCATTTTATGATTACTGAGTCTCATACAAATTCATATATTTATGTCTTCCATTTCTCTCTGTGTGTATGTATGATGTGTATGTCAGTGCCAGCACAGATGTGTATGGGTGCACATCATGTATGCAACACGGAGCTGAAGGCCTGAGCATAGCCCTGTCATTGCTTGTTAGGCCCTGCCCACCTTGTAATCAAGTGGCTTAGGATGGCTAGCCACCAAGCCCCAGGAATCCCACTGTCTCTGCCTCCCACCACTGGGATTGTAAATGTGCTGCCCACCATACATGGATTTCCTTAAATATACATTCTGTGGATCAAACTCAGATCCCCATGTGTGTGCTCTTTATCAATGGGCTATCTTCTCATTCTGTTTTCTTTAAATAAAAAATTCACTATCTGATGTAGTGGTTTAAATAAAAACTGTCCCCCATCGGCTCATGCATTCGGACACTTGGTTCCCAGTTGTGGAGGTTATGAGTTTTAGGACATGGAGCCTGGCCAGTGTGCCAGGAAGCAGGCATAAGAAGGGAAGTGACACATCTCATCCTTGCATCTCACTGACCCTGACCCAGCCCAGGAGTCTGGCAGGTGTCTGTCTCATGATTCTCATTCCAGAACAGAGAATCCTAATCTCAGAGGGCAACCCAAGAGAATAGGGACATTTTCTTGCCTTTAGTTTTTATATGCATTCCATTCGTGTGGGTATGTATGTAGGTGTGTGTGTGTGGGGGGGGTGAGTTCCATTTGTGTGGGTTTGTATGCAGGCGTATGTGTGCTGGGTGAATTCCATTTGTGTGGGTTTGTATGCAGGTATATGTGTGTGGGTTTGTATGCAGGTGCATGTGTGTGGGTATGTATGCAGGTGTATGTGTGTGGGTTTGTATGCAGGTGTATGTGTGTGGGTATGTATGCAGGTGTATGTGTGTGGGTATGTATGCAGGTGCATGTGTGTGGGTATGTATGCAGGTGTATGTGTGTGGGTATGTATCAGGTGCATGTGTGTGGGTTTGTATGCAGGTGTATGTGTGTGGGTTTGTATGCAGGTGTATGTGTGTGGGTTTGTATGCAGGTGCATGTGTGTGGGTATGTATGCAGGTGTATGTGTGTGGGTGCTAATATGAGGGTACATCTGTATGTGTGCATGCACACGTGGAAACTGGAGGACAACCTCACATGCCATTTCTCGGGAGCCATTCATCCTATTTTTGAGATAAAAATCTCTTATTGAAACCTGGACCTCACCAAGTCAGCCAAATTTATTATCCTGAAAAGCCCCAAGGACTCTCCCACCACCTCTTCCCCAAGAGTGGGATTACAATCATGCATCAACATTCTGGCTTTTTGTGTGGTTGCTGGGATTTGAACTCAGGTCCTCAAGTTGGAGCAGTGAGTGCTTTACTGATTGAGCTCTCTTCCCAGTCCACACTTGGCTTTTCTTTAAGGTTTGTTCTCACATTCTTAGTGTGTACTGAAGACTATCTCTTGAATGAATGAATGAATTAATAAATGGAAGAAAGGAAGGAAGAATGAAAGAAAGAAAAACGAAAGAGAAGAAAGAATGAAAAGGAAGAAAGAGTGAATGAATGAAGCATCAGAGCTGCCCCTGCTAAGACCCCTGAGGTGGAGCAGGAGGGTCTGTAGGGGTGACCCCTGAGGCAGAGCAGGAGGGTCTGTAGGGGTGACCCGAGGCGGAGCAGGAGGGTCTGAGGGGTGACCCCTGAGGCAGAGCAGGAGGGTCTGTAGGGGTGACCCCTGAGGCAGAGCAGGAGGGTCTGTAGGGGTGACCCCTGAGGCAGAGCAGGAGGGTCTGTAGGGGTGACCTGAGGCGGAGCAGGAGGGTCTGAGGGGTGACCCCTGAGGCAGAGCAGGAGGGTCTGAGGGGTGACCCCTGAGGCAGAGCAGGAGGGTCTGTAGGGGTGACCCCTGAGGCGGAGCAGGAGGGTCTGAGGGGTGACCCCTGAGGCAGAGCAGGAGGGTCTGTAGGGGTGACCCGAGGCGGAGCAGGAGGGTCTGAGGGTCTGAGGGGGTGACTACCTTCCTTTTGCTGCAGTAGATCTGCCATTTCTTCTCAGGTGGTAGTGCAAACACAGCCTCTCGGTTTTTGTCTGTTAGGTCCAATTCATCCTACGAAGACAAGAAGAATTATGCCTGTGTATGAAGCCGTACAGGAGCTCAGAATACCCCAAACTACCCTGCAGCCTATGATCCTTTTCCCAGGGAGCATACCACACCATAAGGCAACTCTTGTTCTACTAGAAGCAGAGCCCCGAGCCTTGCCTCTGCCCAGTGCTCCCTTTCTTCCTGTGCACACCTCCTTGTCCTCTTGCATCCCCTTCCTGCTTCAGGCCAGCTTGTTCCTGCCTTTCCCACCTTTGTTTCACTGTCCCTTGTCTGATGCATCTGGGGCAGGATTGCTTATCTTTACAAGGTCTGCCAACACCTTAGGTTAATGGCCATGCCATTATATGGCCTTGCCTTTCTCAGATCTTCCCACCCTTCTGTCTGCCTATTGAATTTCTCCTCCGAATTTTCCTGCGTCCTTCAAGTTTAGAATGGGCTGGAGAAGCTTGAGCCAGAGGGGTGAGGGCCAGAGTCTGAGCGGTGGGAATGGGACACCATCCCAAAGGAGGCATTGACACTCAACCCTACAGGACACCAGGTGAGATGGTGCAAGGCTCAGGGCTCCACAGAACTGGGCTATACTTCCTGAGGAGCAAGCCTCTAGGGTGGTCATATTTTGGGGTCTTGGTAATTTGAATGATTTTACAGGTTTGACTTGCTGAGAGGCTTCTAAGGAGCTGTATGGTTTGTTTGGTGTGTGTGTGTGTGTGTGTGTGTGTGTGTGTGTGTGTGTGTGTGATATGAGGATATGAGTGTAGGTACACTTGGAAGCCAGAAGTGGGCATCAGATTCTCTGGAGCTGAAATAACAAGCAGTTAAAAACCACTCAGTGTGGTGCTGGGAACCAACCTTGGGTCCTCTGTAAGAGCAGCAAACACTCTTAACCACTGAGCCATCTCTCCAGCCCTAGGGCTTTAGAGAGAATGTTTAAGACTTCTCCTTTCCTAGGTCAGAAGTGTTAAATGGAAATATAGTGAAAGTGGCATATTTAAAAATGTTCTAGTCACACAAAAATATTAAAGAGGAAAAATTAATGAAGTTAATTTTAATGCTACATTTTATTCCAATTAATATACTTAAAATATGACCATCACAACAGTTTAATAAATGTAAGGAATGTCAGTAATATAGTTTACATTTTCCCTTTTCTTTTTCAATTTTTTTCTTCTTTTTTTTTTGAGATAGGTTCTCTTATAGCGTAGACTGGTCTGGAACTCACTATGTAGCCAAGGGTGACCTTGAACTCCTGATCTTCCTGCCGTCCCTACTCCCCAAGTGCACCACTACATATGGCTCATTATTTCACTCTTTCTTTCTGTCCTGTTGGGGGTGATGAGCAGCTCAGCTCGGCTCAGCTCAGGTGGCCAGCAGCTTAGCCACTGGCCAGCAGCTTAGCCACTGGACAGCACATACCGCATGCTTAAAACAATGCTAACCAGCTTGCCTGCCTTTGCAATTAAACACGTCTACAGGTTTAGTGACAAGGAGAAACTCTTGCGTCAATGTTCCCCTCACAGACCAGGAGACGGTTTCCTTAGATCTCAGTCAGGCCCCAGGAGCCAGATATCTCTGCCTCGATATTTCCAGTTATTCATCCTCCTGGTCCAAGGCTCACAGAGTCCCCTCTAGAACCACTTTCTGCTTGCTTCTGAAATTAAAGATCCTGACAGATATTCCAGAAAGCAACTGAGAGAAAGCTATCAGGAGTTCTCAAAGTCTCTTTTCGCGATCTGACCCCTTTAATGGCAGCCAGGCTGATCCAGCACGAGATGACCCAGAGTCAAAGGGAACTGAGGCAGATCGCTTGTCCTGCAGGCCAGTTTGTGCTGTGTGCCTCCGCGAGGGTCTATTTCCTCTACAGCGAGGGTGCTCTGGGAAGCACTGCCTCACCCCCGAGAAGAGCTTTGTGGAGGGGAGAACTGGGCACTCAGACTCCTGTCCTCTCCCTTCTTTGCTGTCTATTCACCCACTCTCCTGCATCAGCGCCCTCTCTACCCCTCCCTCACTGACCACCAGCTCTGCAAAGCGGACGTTGAGCTCCTCTGGGTTCGGCATGGGACCGGAGAACTCCAGATACTGTAACGGGTGGTTGTCCCGGAGGTCGATCTCAGGGAGGTCATTGCCTCCAAAGCAGCAAAGGAAGCCCAGGCCATGGTGACTCCTCTTGCTCAGAGCCATGGTCACTGCAGGCTGGGATGGTCAGCAGGCAGATGCCTTAGGTCCTCATTGGCACAATCTAGGTAACAGGACAGAGAGAACAGGTGGATATGAGAAAAGTAGGGACAGAGGCCGCTCTGCCTTCAGAACTCGTGTTATGGAGACTGTTGGGGGCCATCAGCTCACTATCTGACTCTGCTTCTTCTGTCTTCACCTGGAGTTGCTCATCTGCCCTCAGCAGACTCGCAGGTGTTTGTGATGTGGACATTTCCCTGTTCCCTTTCTTTGTCCCTGGAAACATGAAGAGGATAGCAGTCACAATCTGGGACCTTCAGGTGGTCAGAGTTGGTGTCTATCTGATGTTTCCCATACCTGTGATGAGGCTATTCTAGGAGTTCCCTGCCCCTGGAGGAACAACATACACCAAAGTTCATTGATCTGATCCATTTCAGGGTTGGGGAGAGATGACTTTAAAGGCGATGGGAGGGGAGGGTAGAAGACAACTGTTGGAAGAACTCCGAGCTAATTAGAGGACTCCAATCCTGAGGCACAAGCCTCCAGAGGAGCGAGGGTGGAAAGAGCCGTCGTAGCTCTCACCCGTCCTCTTGTACCCAGATTCAAGTAGCACAGCATGTCCACAAGGCAACGGCTCACCCATCTGCCTTGAAGGAGGCCAGTGCCCTCGGCATGAGGAGAGTTGGGAGATTAAAGCCCAGGTCAGATGAGGCTGCCCTTTGGGATGGTGTCAGATGTGTTTTTCATACCCACCAAGAACAGAGGACACTACTCTGACCAGGAACTGGGACTGACTGGTGGATTGGAACAGAAGGGGTTAATTCATTAGCTTGCCCCTGGGGAAGCCTCACTCAGAGAGGTGCCAGCTGGAGGAGGAGCACTGGCTCACACCATGGTTGCCATGGCTGCCTTGAACTGCTTAAGCTAGGCCATTGGCACACACAGACCTCTTCAGGGCAGACCCATCCTCCACCTCTGGTTCCTAACACACCTCAGATGACCTGAGTGGATTTAACAAGGAGACTAACAAGATTCACATATTCAGTCTTTCTCAGGTCATCTCCCCACCACCTTACACACAGAGCTCCATTTTATCTAAATATAGACGTAGGATTTGTTTGTTTGTTCTGTGTGCGTGTGTTGTGTGCGCATGTTCACTCACAAATATTTGCATACTGTGATGCACGTGCAGAAGTCAGAGGAGCCGATGGGACTCAGTTCTCTCCTCCCACCATGTGCATTCCAGGAATCCACTCCAATCGCCAGGTTTGGTGGCAATCACCTTTACCTGGGAAGCATCTTGCCAGTCTTTACTTTATTTGGTGGGGTTGTTGAGTTATTTTTGAGTCTTGGTACTTAGCTTTTCTCTCCTTGGTCTGGATTATTACCACATGAAGACATACCCACAGCTGTCACTACATCATTGCTGAAAATACTGACAGGGCCGAGCACGTAATCCCAACGAGATAACAGCCACATCTTCAGATGCCTGCACACTCCTTGCCCACACCTGGGGCATGGTCCATCAGCGAGCAAACTCTATACCCATGTGACTCTTCATTACCAGCCCCTTCCTTGTGCAGCAATGTGAGAAGATTTTACTGTAGCCCTGAGAACTTGCTATACTAACACTGAAGTATTCCTTTGAACCAAGCTCTAGAATCTTACAGTGAAATAAAGAAGGCAAACATGGCACATGTGTGCCCTGGAACTTTCTAGAGAATAGCCCTTTACTCTGGGACTTCTAACAATTTACCTAGTAGGTCTCATTTAAATTACAACCCATTTTAATTGCCAATTCTAGGACTTTTAAAAAATGATTCCATTTTTATCTTTCTTTATAAATTGTGTGGTAGGTTTTTGAATAGGTTCAGACCAGCCTTAAATAAAGCAGTTTAAAAGAGCCATGTGACAGTGCTTCTTTTCTTGATTAAACACCAGCCCTCGTGCATATCTGAGTCACATTGAAGGCAGAGGCTGCATCCCCGCCTCTCTGGTGACCTTCCTTTCTATAGGTAACAAAGCCTTGTCTCAGCGGGTGTTCAGTCCATAGGTCTGCCAACTTAGCCATTCCCTCTGTTCTCGGAAAATCAGGAGACAGGGTCTTTTACTAAGCAGCCAGGAAATACCATTGAAACTGCTTGGCACTAGCAGATGACAAGCAACCGGGAACCTTTTCAAGGAGTAAGAGCAGAGTTGTAGGGCTGGGATGGAGGAGTTGTTATCCTGGGCCATAGTGACAGAGACTTCAGACGCTCCAGGAGGGATCTCTGGGGTTTTCTATGGGCTTTGACAGCTGGTGACCAAGCTGAGTGGTGCTTGTTACTCTGTCTTTGTTGGGACAAAATTCCTGGCAGAAGCAACTTAAGGAATTCTGGGGGTATATTCCCTCATGATGGGAAGGTCGTGGGTACAGCAGTGCTCGGCAGCTGACTACATCACATCTGTAGTCAGTGACGCAGGAGGGAGTTAGCACCTAGCTTGCTTTCTTCTTTTTATGCAGTCTGGGACTACAGCCTGGGGAACAGATTGCACCTCAATCAGCCTAATCAAGAGACTCCCTCACAGACAAGCCCGGAGAGTTGCCTCTGGTAGTTCTAGATTCTGCCAAGCTGACCACGGCCAATGTTAAGCCCCAGAGTGGGTGAGACAAGGTCATAGTGTCTGAGTGTCAGGCTTTGTCAGGCTCCAATCTGAGGGCAGATGGGTAATGGTGAAGAATCCAAAGCTAGATCCCTCTGTCTCACCAACCTTGTGAATCTAAAGGAGCTGCAGAGCAAGACCTCTCGGGTTGAGTGGAGAGACATAAAGAAGCTTCCAGACGCGGAGGCAATGAGGCCAGGCTAGGAGCATGGTGGAACTCTACGAGGGCCAGACTGATGCCCAGAGGACTGTGGCCCTCTCTTCTTGCCTTCACCCCTCAACTTCTTGTATCTGCAGTCTCCTCAGCCTTCTCTGCTCTCCCACCCCTACCAGGCCTTGCCAAATCAGGAATGTGAGCTGAGACAGTCAAGCTGGAACAGGTTTACACAGCTGCTCACAGCCACTACTGCTCTGGTTGGTCGGTAGCCTTGTGACATTATCGTGCGTAACATTTCCTTTCCGAGGAGATAGGCACAGCAATTGTTTATACCTCTGCCCATCTGCTTTCTTAGCTCCAGCCACTTGCTGGCCATGCCAGAAGCAGAGGTCTGGAAGTCAGGCATCCTGAACTTTGACCCCTGACTTTGCTTCTCTGGCTGGTTGTGACCTTAAGCATATCTTCTAGCTAGGAGCTCAGGTGCCTTCTCTGAGATACTGACATAATCACCGAGTCTTCCACAGGCATTCTGTGAGGGGTGAACAAGGCCATGGACATAAAGGGACGGGGACCTGGGTTCTCAGTAGGTGGAGATCAACATGGCTGCTGGCCTCAGGGCCACCACATACGAGACTGGACCTGCCCAGAAACACATTCCACCAATGGGATGCTTAGGTCCAGCCTTACAAGAATTGCCTACTGGAATTCAGAAGTCACCCGGATTTAGTTTCAGAAACTGAGAAATTGAGATCAAGGAACTGGCCTTTTCTTGCATTCCAAACTCACTCTATTAGTGAAGAGCTGATGGGGTTTTGAGTTGACAGATAGGGCTAATTATGCTCATTTGATCTTACAGAAAATGAGTCTGTATGGATGCGTGGCCTTGTACTCCACAGGTATACACAATGACGGTGCATTAATCAAATCAGGGCTGGAGTCTAGGGAGATGACTCAGCTGCTAAAGGTGTCCCTTGCAAGCATGAGGACCTCACTTCAGTCCCCAGAATCCATGTGAAAAAATGTCAGACATAGTTGTTTGTGTGATCCCAGAGCTGGGGAGGAGACAGGAGGACCAGTGGGGCTTGCTGGTTTGCTGGCTAGTCAGTTTATCCTACTCGGGCAGTTCCAGGCTGGTGAGAGATAATATGTCCAAAAAGACAGGAAGGTGGATGAGCAATATCTGAGGTTGCCTTCTGTGTGCATGCACATGCATACACACACACACACACACACAAACACACACGCACGCACGCATAGACACACTACAAATAGAGCTGGGATACAGTTCAGTGGTAGAATGCTTGCCTAACATTCATGAGACTCCAGGTTCAATTCTCAACATTGTATCCCAAATCAATCAATCAATCAATCCATCCATCCATCAATCAATCAATCGATTGAAATCTAAAAAGAAAAAGAAAGGAAAGCAGAAGTCAGTGACTGAGTGTGGGCAGAGAGTGTGGGAAGGTGAGGAGGCCAGAGCAGTGTGTTGTGTCAAGTCCCTTTAAAGAGAGGAGCAGAATTGAGAAGCCACAGGGCTGGGGGTGGACAGCGGGAAACAAGAGCAGAAGGAAGCCCAGCGACTTGAGCTCAGGCCAGAGGGGCTGAACCTGCCTCCAGCATGACCCATTTTTCTATCAATGGAAGCCTCCCCAGTACTGCAGTATCTTTTCCCCCACATTCTTCCTTCTTCCTGTGGGGACATAAAGCCATGGGGTCAACACCTTCTATGAGCTGTAAGAGTCTCTTTCACTCACCCCCACTGTCATCATTTCCCCATACTCTGAGAATGGGACTGGTCCCAGCTCTGTCACTATACTTGAGGGTCAGCAGTCATGGTGTCTCATAGCGTCCCTCTCTCTGAGACCTAGCACACTCAACGTAATAGTTGCCTTTGACTGAAGATCTCCAAGGACTCTACAACCCCCAACCTTTCTCACTATCTGGCTCCATCTCTTCCCAAAGGTTTCTCAAGGGACTTCCCTATTCTGAGCATCCCAGCTCCCCACATTCCACCCTAAGTCAGGCAGGAAGGACTTCCTATGTCTCGAATCTGTTCCCATTTAGTCCACTCTAACCCTGACCCTGAACCCTCATCACTCCACACTGCACAGCTTGCATCCTAGAACTTCAAAGGCCCCCATCAGCGTTATTTATTTCTTGGTCTTAATTAAAGACAGAATAATGTTAATACTTCAGATTTGATGGCATGAAAGGCACTGGAATGGATCTACATTTTATACCAGTAAAGACCCAAGGACAATAGTATCAGTAGAAAGACATAATTAGGGACTAGAGAGATGGGTAGTTCACAAAACACTTGATGTGCTTGTATGATGTGCTGAGTTCCATTTCCCAGGACCAACATGAGAAGCCATGTGTGGAAGCCTGCACTTGTAAATCCCAACACTGAGACAGGGAGACAGGTAGACCCCTGGCACTCATTGGGCCACCGCCTCGTCAAACTGGTCATCTCCAGACTAGTGAGGAATCCACAAGGCAGGGTGGAGAGCCCTTAAGGAACACCATTCCAGGTTGACATCTGGCTTCTATACACACAGGTGCATGACATCTGTGTGTATATCTGTACTCCCACACAGAAAGTAGTGATTAAGGAACAAACAGCAACAACAAAAATGTGGTTCCAAGAGAGCCAGGACATGGCAGAAGGTCCTACAGCCATTTGACAACACAGGGAGGATTCCAACCCACATCTGCTCGGAACCACCAAACCTCAGAGTTCCTGCCCAATATCCTAAGTCATGATCAGTTCAGGGCTTTCTCAAACATGTTGCAGATTTAGAGCTTCTAACTTGGGCTTCTCTGTTTTCTGTGAATTGTTCTGTTGACTCTGAGGTCTTGGGTCAACTTTACAGTGACCTTGGAAAAAGTCAAATGGGTTGGGGGATGGGTGGGTAGGGTAGAGGAGAAACATAGGAGGGATGACTAACACAGCCCTTTGGAAAAGTGGTACAGTGTGTGTGTATGTGTGTGTTATACACATATGAACATTTGTGCACATGCAGAGTTATGAAGTGGGATTATCCTATAAAAGGGTTATAAATCCACTAGACACCACAGGCTAACAATTAAAAATCCCAGCATTATGGGTTACCTTTTTTGGAGATGTTGGCTGGTGAGGTCCCATAGGCCCCCAAACATTACCACTCCAGCTGGTACTGACCTGAAAGATTCACCCTTGCTGGCTAACTTTCCTGGTGCTGAGAAGCTATCCACACTACTAGAGAAGAAAAGGAATGATCAGTCTTACCCAGCTACACAACACTGCGTGCTGCAATAACAAGTGACCTGGCAAGATGGATCCACTGTACAATAATGACAAAATATCATGGAGTGTTATGAACCTCAGCTATTGGAGACAGAGTAGGGTAGGGAGGGCAGGGATCAAAGG
Source organism: Microtus oregoni (assembly GCF_018167655.1). Lineage (NCBI taxonomy): Eukaryota > Metazoa > Chordata > Mammalia > Rodentia > Cricetidae > Microtus > Microtus oregoni. The sequence goes on from NW_024543066.1 coordinate 46,219,644, forward strand.
ACAGGGAAAGATGCTGATCTACATACGAGAAGATAAATGAAAATGGCACCTATGGGGTGGTCCTTCAGTTCCTCCTCAGCTTGTTCATACAGTCTCATCTGTCAATCATGCACCATCTTTATAGCAAAGATCTGTATGGTATATATGAATAGTATATGTGCATGTAGAGTATGTGTAGATGATATTTGGCTGTGGAATGTGTGAATGTTAAATGTGCTTTTAAGGTATATGTATATGGTATATGTGCATAATAGTGCATGTATGTGGTGCACTAGATGCTATATATGTATATGTCCTGTGAGTAAATGGCACATGTACAAAGTATGTGTGGTTTATGCATATATTATATATGCATGTAGAGTATATATATAGATAGAATATGTGATTGTAGTGTCCATCTGTGTGGTGTGTGTGTATGTATAGATGGTATATATGATATGTGCAGATGGGTGTATGTGTGCATATGTGGTGTGTGTACCTGTATGGTATATAAATGGTATATATGCATGTGTAGTGTGTATAGATGGTGTATGTATGGTAAATGTGTTTTGCTGTATAGATGGTATATTTGCATGTGCATGTGTGTAGACAACATGTGCATATGTATTGTGTGTAGATAGCATATGCATATGCTTAGTATGCAAATGTGTAGGTGCCATAAATTTTTATGGTAGTTAAAAGATTAAATATGTGTAGTTGCATGTGTTTAGATGGTTTGTGTTTATGTGTGGTGTGTGGAGGGCATATGTGTATACATGGAGTAGACATGTAGATCTATGTGCATGTGTGTGGTTGTATACTTTCAGAAAGCTTATGTATGTGTGTGGTGTGTAGAAGGCATATGTGCACACATGGAGTAGATGTGTAGATCTATGTGCATGTGTGGCATATTGGTAACTGTGGTGTATATGTGGTGTGGTGTGTATGTGGTATGGTATGTGTGTAGTGTGTATGTATGGTGTGTGTATGTGTGGTGTGTGTGTGTGGTGTGTATGTGATGTGTGGTGTATGTGTGTATGTGTATGGTGTGTGTGTATATGCAGTGTGTGTCCAGCACATGCATCTGGACTCTCCTGGGTGTGTCTCACACTGGGGCATACCCCGCCTCTGCTATGGTAAATCAGCTGCTTCTGAGAACCTGAGACAGAAGAAATAAATTGATGACAATTATGCATCCTAAACAGTTCCAAGCTCCACACCTCAAACAAAACAGAACAAAACACCAACACATCTCTCAAAGGAGACTAGTGGGTATTAAGAGCATGGCTGGGTTCACGCACCTTGTCCTTTTCTCCCTCTCTCCCCTATTTCCTGGCCCAGCTCGCTCCCCTCCTCTGTTTTCGGCCTTGTTGGAGATCTGCACGTTGAGTGCACCAGGCCAGCACCCAGTCCTCTCCAGTCCCATTTTCACTGTTTATTTTGGGACAGACCCCATTACCCAGGCTGGCTGTGAGCTTACTCTGCAGCTCAGTCAGGCCTTGACCTTGGTATCCTCCTGCCTCAGCCCACACCACCAAGCCTGAAATCCACTTTTCTAGTTACGGTTGCATTTAATCATCCCAACATCCCATAAACATGATTTGAAGTCCGTTTTTACTTTTGAGACATTGTGGACTAAACCTTGCAAAGCTGAGTACACATCTACCTCTGAGTTCTCTCTTCAGTGCTGAAAAAAGCAATTAAGTTCTGAAACAGCGTCTTGATAAGTTGCCCTGACTATGCTTGATCTCACTGTGTAACTCAGGCCTAGCTCAAATGCACAATTTGCTTGTCCCAGCCTCCATAAGAGCTGGGATCACAAGTCTGTGTTTCCATGATCTGCCTGCCCCAGCCTCCATAGGAGCTGGCATCACAGGCCTGTGCTCCCAGGCCAGACATGTTTCTTTTATATACAAGGAAATGAAGGCTCAGAGAAGACCGGCAACTTGCCGGATTGAAGTCAGAAAGCATGCAAACTAATTCCAAAGCTCAGAAACAACCTTTCCACTGCGCAGAGATCGGAGAGTATAAACGGTAGCACTAGTCAAAGCAGAAGGGTCCACAGAGCCATGGCACTACCTAAAATATGCATGTCAGTCCAGTCTCCTCACCATCTCTCCATCCCAGCTCTCAGAATAGAACCTGGCTTTTCAGACAGCAGCCTGGCTCAGAGCCCCAGCCGTAGGCAGCCATCCGGCCGCATCAGCTCACCACACATGGTCCCAGAGAGGTCCAAGTGATCTGGTCTGCAGGGCATGCCAGCTGGGTACAGTCTAGATCTGTACCCTTCTGCCACTGGCTTAAAACTCTTAATATGTTTAAAACAAGAAACCTTACATTTTTGTCTTACCCTGGGTCCCGCAAAACCATGAAGCTGGTCGTTCCTGTCTCTACAGTGGCCAACTCGGACACGATTTCCCAGGAAGTGCAGCCCAGGCCAGCCACTCCCTGTATGTTTCCAAAAATGTTACCCACAGTCCCTGGATGGGCAGGACTGGAGGCAGATACGTTACTTTAATCTGGGTGGCTTGCTGACCCAACGGCCTTGATCTGCGATTCAAGAACTGGCCCCCAGCACCCTGATCTCTCCTCCCTCCCTGGCCTCCCTCCTCCATTGCAAACAACCACACTTCCCTTCACAGTGACCCACTTACTGCTCCAGGACTAAAGGGCAGGGACCTCTCCCCTGAGGCAGGAACTCGATAAGAGCGAATGAATGGCTACGTTCAGTGGATTCCCAACACTGTCCATGATAAGATGCGGTATTAAAGTAGCAATACATTGAGCCTGCACAAAGACTATGTGTCCTTCATCATTCTACAATTAGATAAGTAATAAAAGCTTGAAAAAGCTTAGCTTTGAAAGAGAGTCAAGAACTGCTGCTCTGCTCCTTCTCCTAGGGGTCTCTGGTCCCCACCTCTCATCCCCAATATCAACCTCCACCCTTTTTCTCCCCATCTATCGCCCCTCCATGTATCCCCTCTCCATGTATCCCTACTTTTGCCAAATAGTGGCCTTTCTGGTCACCCCAGTCCACCCACACTCTCCTAGTTCATAGAGAATCACAGTATTTGATTTGTTTTGTATTCATTTATATTTTTATAACAATCAGCTTTGCTCCATCTAGATTCTAGTGCCAAGAGAATTGTCTCTAGTACCCGCCATTCCCTGGGAAAGTACCTTCTTCATGAATAAATTCTAACAGCCAGGTGTGCAAAGAAGAGAAAGGGATTCACAGCAGATCCAAGGAACTCAGGTATTTTTCCTCTCCAGTATCTACTAGAAGGCACGTGGACCTTAGCTAAACACTCTCAAGACGTGTCAAGTGACCCTCAGAAAGGAATGTTCTTTTATACATTTGTGCGGTTAAGTCATACCTAGAATTCCCAGGTAAACTCAGGACATTTTGATTTCTGAACCCTTCATATCTAATTTTTCATTTTTTTAATTTGCTTTATTTGTTTTATTTTATGTGGATGAATATTTTGCCTGCATGCTTGTATGTGTGCCATATGCATGCAGTGCCCATAGAGGCCAGAGGAGGGCAGCAGATCCCCTAGAGCTAGAGATACCTAAGGCTGTAAGCCCAATGAGAATTGAGCTCCTGGGTCCTCTGCAAGAGCAGGCAGGTCTTTTAATCACTGAGTCATCTGTCCAGCCCTTTTAATTTTAGTTTCTGAGACCAGATTTCACTTTGTAGCTCAGCCTGTTCTAGAACACACTATGTAACTCCCTAGACTGGCCCTAAATTGATCCTAAATCCTCCTGCCTCAGCCTCTGGAATGCATGGATGGCAGGAGCTCCTACTACTCTTCTCCATGACCCTTCGCTACCCCTTAACCCTCAGCATCTTGCGCACAAATGTTGTAAGAGGTAGTTTTCTCCACAGAGGCTGAGATTTCATCTAGAGCCCAGCCCCCACCGATGATCTCCAAGCCCTGCATGAATATCTCATTTCTACCACTCCCTTTTCAACCCTGACAAGTCTGTAAGCTCTGCACTCAGTCTCTCCATGAACTGACAGGGTCTCCCTTTCTCAGTGCTTGGGATGTTGATCCATCCATCCATCCTGGAAACCCCACAGAAAAAAATCCACCTCTTGCATCCTGTTACTCCATCTGTGACTCACCTAAGGCCCTTCTCTCAGATCTGTCCCCTCTTCATGCATGTTCCCTACTTTTTGCAGAGGCTTCTGCTCCCCAGACCTGGTGCCTCCCTTGAACCCACCCCTTCCCAAACACTGTCCTCCCAGAGCCTGTTCCCATGATGGATCCTGCCCCCGCCCCCAAGGAAAACCTCCCTCCACTTAGAGTGTCTTCCCACAGGTCCATCTCCACAGGGAGGCCCTCCCCACTGCCCTTCCCATTCTGCTGACTTGCACCCGGGGAGTCTTCCTACCAGTGCTTTCCCTGTGCCCTCCCCTATCCTGGCACCACTCAGCTCCACGCCGATCGACTGCTTCCTGAATCACTGCTGCTCTCACTCAGTCAGGACATTCCTCATTCAAGAACCACATCTCCACAGTTTAGCAGGAACTAGATAGTGCCTGGTGCAGGGCCTGGCACTTAGTAGGCATGCTGGGGCACAGACAAGGTTCAGGGCCAGGATGTCTGCTTTTCTCCCTCTCTGTATCTCAGACAAATCCAATGATCCCTCAGGAACCTCCTTTTCTTGATCTCAGATGCAGCTGGGAACTCCTCCGGACCTCTGCCCCTCCTCTCTCTTTAGACCACCTTGCTGCTCTCTGGGGATGGTCTGGCAGGCCCAAGGTTCAAAACCAAGAAAGTGCCTTAATTGTTCTCTGCTATTCTGCAACAGGCACAGCCTCTGTGTTATTTCTTTCTTATATAAAGAAACTGTGGTTTTTCTCAGACAGAGGTCTCATAGCCCAGGCTTTCCTCAGACTTGCTATGTAGTCGCGGATGACTCTCAGCTTCAGATCCTTCTGCCTCTGCATCCCAGGTTCTGATGGCATGCCATGGGTTGACACAGTCTCCTGCAGGTTGCACAAGCACTTTACCAACTGACTTGCTCAGCGTTCATCTCCATAGGGAGCCCAAGCAACTCTTCAACATAGGTCCTAGCATTCCAGTTTTAAGTTTGATGGAGAGGGCACAGAAAAATCAAACCATTGGGTCAAGTGTCACAGAACATAACCCCCTACACTGGGGTTACAAACAGATTTTGACCAGCTGGCCAAAGCTCCTACACCCTCCCAGCCCGCCACACACACCATGTTCTGTGTTTGTAGATTACCTGGCGTTGACAGCCAGTCAGGTCTCCATACAAGTGCTCTTTGTCAGTTCTGCATTCTCCTGTGTGGAGCGTCCCATTGCATTCAGGCACCGAGGACATGACTGTTGCCACAGCACCTCGGGCACTGATGTGGGAAGCGCTGCATGTCTGGTTGCAGCTCTGCTCACCTTACACTCTGAACTTTCCCTCTCACACCTCCTCTTGGCTTCGGGTCCAAACTGCACAGCAAGCTATCTGCTTGCATGGGTGTCTATGTCCCCAAGTTCCTTTCTCTCACTACACTTTTCTGCTGGATCTGCAGTGGCAGTGCGTCCCAAGTCACCTCGTGGCCATCTGGACACAGGAGTTTAGTTTTGACCTGCTTCTGCCATTCTCTGTGGCAGTATTTATACCAACTTTTTCCACAATTCACCTCTTCTTCTCTGTGACTGTGAACGAACCCCTCCCCTGCTACATGGTACAGTCATGGTACATGGATTCCACTCTAAATCAAATAAGCCCAAAGCTGTAGGTGGGCTCAGGGCCTGGTTAGAGGCCAACAGGACAAGAGGCTCATCCCGGTGTGGTCAGAGTTGTCCAAATATTAAAACTGGAAAGTCTCATTTATGAAGAATCTTTCCAACTCAAGAAACCTGAAATAGCTGGAACACAGAAAACTCTGTCCAGGCCAGTCTAAAGCAGAGGTACCATGGCCAGCCTTAGAGATATCCAGGACAACCAGCCACTTCCATTAAAGTCACAGCTTACTGGCTTTTTGTTGTCACGTAGATCTGATTATCTCAAAGTGACTAGCAGTAGTGCCAGCCAGGAACTTGTTCAGGAAAGCAAAGCTTGCTCTCTTAAATCATCATCATCATCATCATCATCATCATCATCATCATCATATTTAATTTATCCTTATTGCTCCTATAAGTTATGTACCATTTTAGGTGCTTCAGGTGTCACAATTCATATCAAAATAGGCAAGGTCACTTCCACTGTGATCTCTCAGTGACACCTGATGAAGCTCGGTCCAGAAAGAGATCCAGCCAGGCTCCACTGCCCATGGGTGGTAGCACCATGTCTGCAACCATGTTTATTCCACCAGGAATCCACATGCTTCTCACTGACACACCTCTCCTGAATCCCTACCAAGGGCCTCAAGTTTAGTGATGAACTCGGTGGTAATGAAAGAGTTAACTGTCAAGCTTGAGCTGGTGGGAGAGGTTTGAGGCTAGGAGTTCAGTTCCCCTGGGAGGGTGTGATGTGGATCAGAAAGGGTTTGGTTATAAATCCCAGGCAGCAGTGTTTACTGACCACTGACTAAGTAGCCAACTTGAACAAGCCAGCTAATTAAATTCAACAATAGCTCCATAAAGTACTCGATGTGGGGGTTTTTGAAGCCCATACAAGAACATTTCTTCCTCTTGCTCCAGTTCAGGGCCAGTGCGGAAATGGATCCAAGAAGCAGACACGTGGAGGCCGGAATAGCTGCCATGGTTCTGAGAAAGCAGTTGGGAATCCGTGGCTTTAGATTTCTGAATTCCCTAGTGAGCAAGGCCAAGTCACAAGCCCAGTCACCAATGGTAGGCCTCCCCACAAGACTGGACAGATGCACCCACCCTGCAGGCAGAAGATCCAAGAGAAGGGGAAAAGGGAGTTAACAGGCCGGCTCACAGTTCCTCCAGAGTTATGGGTCAGATGCCTCGCCTCTTTCCTGAGGATGGGCTGGGAGGGAGAGAGGATGAGTAGTCGGGTTTTCTTTCCCACATGGTGTGAGCCTCGGCCTATCCCCAGAGATGCCCACATGGCTTGGAGAAAGAAAGTTGAAGGTTTCCCTTTGCACAGTTCCCCAGGTGTCCCTGAGGCACCATCAGTACTGAGCAGTAAAGAAGGGTCTCTTTGGGAAGCAAGAAGTCAGGGCGGTTCCTCTCCCAAGGGTTGGGGTACTCATGTGTTCCATCAGGGAAGCGATTGCTCAAGAAACCTGCACACTGTACCCTTACCTGGAGCTCAACAATTAGGCTTCCTGCAGATCCCAGGTAGGTGGGAGAAAGTTTTCATCCTGCCTAGAACCAGATCTACGGCACAGCCAAAGCTCCCTGAGGACTCAAATGCAGCCGACCTTAAAGTTTCATAGCTCTGAGAAGAGAGAGTGGGGCTTTGCCACCACCAGATAACTTAAGGGGTTTCTTGTTTTCTTGGTTTACTCATCCTGTTTGGGGGTGCTTCATCAGGTGTCAGCTAGAGATCAACCTGACAATGATCTCACCTGTTCTTGTGACTTGAATGAGGTAGTTGGGGCCTGGAGGTACCTTGCCAACAGTACCTGGCCCACGGTACCTGGTCCATGGATACACTGTAGGTCTTTCCATCATTGCTGTTTGGAGATGGCTTCTTTGAGAAGGATAGAGAAGAGCTAAGGAGATGGTTAAGTTGATGGAGTGTCTGCCTTAAAGGATCTGTGTTTGATCCCCAGAAGCCGCATAAAAACAAACAGGCATGGTGATACACACTTAGGATCTCAGTGCTGGGAGGTGGAGACAGGTGGATACTGGGAACAGCAGACCAGCCACCATAGCCTAGTTTGTGATTTCCAGGCCTTGAGAGACAATAGTGCCTAACGCCTGAAGGACAGCAACCCAGGCTGTCCCCGGCCTCCACATACAGGCACTCACACACGCACCTGCACACATGTGAACAAATATGGACACACACACACTGATTTGCTTGCATTTGGTACGCTCTCCAGTCTTCCCTCTTAAAAAAGCATCAAATCCTAAGGATGTGCGATGACATGAGCCAGAACAGGAGTTGAAACTGGGGAACACAGAGGAGGAACCCCTGTGAACGAATGGCAGGGGTCTGTGCCATTAGTCTGGCAGAGGAGTGCTGATTCAGTCACTCAAAACAGAGCTTCACTCTCCAGCCCTGCAAGTCCCTCCCCCTCCTCCTGCTCCCTGGGCCACACTCCACATGCCTGTGTCCAGACTCATTTGTTTAAACTGCCCCCCATCCCCCAGCCCTGCCCTGGGGACTCGAGGAATCTGAGAAATGTCTCCAGTTCCAAGTGCTGGAGGGAGATAAGTGTAATAAAAGGAAGAAAACTCTCCCTATAGACCTGTCCTGGTAGGACTTCCCAGTACTGCTCCCAAGTTCCTCTTTCCTTAACAGATGGCCGGCCATCCTGACTCAATGTTACTATGCTGGTTAGAACCTCCGGGATCAAGAGAGCACCAGTAGCCTCCTTCCCATCACCAGACCAGAGTAGTTTCTCTGCCATCTTTGACAATCTCTACCTTCCCTCATTTCATCATTTGGCTTGATGTTTATCCCTGCCTCTTCCTGTTTAAGCCTTCATCTATACACAGTTGTCTGGACCAGGGGTGCACAGTAAAGATTCGGATATAATGACATACAGAGCCCTTGCCCTCTAATACCAGGCTATGGGCACTCACGCACTCCTAGTAGAAAGGGGCTCCTTGGGCTCCTTTTCATGTTCTGCAAGTCTTCTGTGTATGTATGCACACACATGTCCATATATGCGTATGCGCCATGTTCACATCTGTTAAGATGGGTTTGCATGTGTGCATGTGTGTGGGCTGGGGTCATCTTTGACTGTCATTTCCCAGGTACCTCTATCTTTTTGTTTCCTTGGCAGAGTCGCTCACTGGCCTTGAGCTTGCTAAACAGCCTAGGCTGGCCAGCCTGAAACCCCAGGGATTTACCTATTGACCCCAGGGATCAAGAGAGCATCAGTAGGTGCTCCACTTCCCTAGGGTTGGGATTATAAACACATGGCCCCATGCCAAGTGTTAGTTTTTGTTTTCACACAGGTTCTGGGGACTGAACTTAGACACTTTGCTGACTAAGCCACCCTCTGGAGCCATCCAAACTTCCCAACCACGGGTGACATGCAACCAACTCTTCCCACCCTCCCTATTGCACACACAGAACACATGGAGGAAATCCCACTACCAGATGCAACCAAGTCTTCCCATCCTCCCTATTGCACACACAGAACACATGGAGGAAATCCCACTACCAGATGCAACCAAGTCTTCCTACCCTCCCTATTGCACACACAAAACACATGGAGGAAATCCCACTACCAGATGCAACCAAGTCTTCCTACCCTCCCTATTGCACACACAAAACACATGGAGGAAATCCCACTACCAGATGCAACCAAGTCTTCCCACCCTCCCTATTACACACACAGAACACATGGAGGAAATCCCACTACCAGATGCACATGCAATGAGCTTCAAGCCCCACACTGCTTCCCTGCTGCAGACTTTAGAGACTAGTTAAGCATCAAGACATGCCATCTTCTGTCATTGCCTGGCTCCCGTGTCTGGCATGTAGCTTCAGGCAACATTTAGCTGCCTACTTCAATGTGTCAGGTACTAGAGACAAAAGACAAAAAAGATCCTTTCCCGAGGACCCAGTAGAAGGACATACACAAGCCTATTGATGACCCGAGATGGGCCTCTCAGTGACAAGAGTGAGATGGCCCTGGGTGGGAGCAGAGGGGAGCATCCAAATACTCCCCTATGGAGTATGGCCACCTAGGTAGAACTTCCCAGATGGTGATTGTTCATGGGGCGCACACCAGGAAGGGCTCTCTGCAAGAGGCGATGCCAAATCTGTATCTTACAGAGGAGAAGCAGGAAGTCTGGGAATGAGCCTGTGATACTGGCTTGGTTTCTGCCACTCCTGGTCATCTTAGTCACCTCTCACTGACTTGGCTTCCTGCCCTTCCCTCAGCCTCCATCTCAGAATGTCCCTTCCACTGAGGCATTTGTTATCAGAAGCATATGGTATGCTTGTCTGGGGCTGGATTTTCTCCCTTTATTTTATACAGAATTGACATCAATAACATGATGCTAATGGTGAAATAAATGCTAAAAACACAAAGCAAAGAATTTATCTCCCTTTGACTATTTTTAAATTCTTTTTCAATATTTATTTATTTACTTAAAAATTTTAATGATTCATTTACTATATTTTGTATGTATGAATGTTTTGCTCGCATGTATGTGTGTGTGCCATTTGTACACCTGGAGCCTGCAGAAGCCAGAGGAGGGCATCAGATGCTCTGACACCAGAGATACAAATGGCTGTGAGGCACAGGTGCCTTGCTTCTCCACAAGTGCTCTAAACTGTTGAGACTTTATCCCATGCTTTTTCAGACCCAGGCCAGCTGGCCTTAGTGAGTTCCCGATAGAACATCCCCATTGTCTCAGCAGAGCCTGGAAATGGGTGTGAATAAGGTGGAGTTCCCATTCTTTTTTTTTTAATTTATTTAATTTATTTATTAAAGATTTCTGCATCCTCCCCGCCACCGCCTCCCATTTCCCTCCCCCTCCCTCAATCAAGTCCCCCTCCCTTGTCAGCCCAAAGGGCAATCAGGGTTCCACCCACCTCCATCCGGGTCTAGTAAGGTGAGCATCCAAACTGCCTAGGCTCCCACAAAGCCAGTACGTGCAGTAGGATCAAAAACCCATTGCCATTGTTCTTGGGTTCTCAGTAGTCCTCATTGTCCGCTATGTTCAGAGAGTCCGGTTTTACCCCATGCTTTTACAGACCCAGGCCAGCTGGCCTTGGTGAGTTCCCGATAGAACATCCCCATTGTCTCAGTGTGTGGGTGCACCCCTCGCGGTCCTGAGTTCCTTGCTCGTGCTCTCTCTCCTGCTCCTGATTTGGACCTTGAGATTTCTGTCCTGTGCTCCAATGTGGGTCTCTGTCTCTGTCTCCTTTCATCACTTGCTGAAGGTTAATATTCAGGAGGATGCCTATGTGTTTGTCTTTGGATTCACCTTCTTATTTAGCTTCTCTAGGATTGCGAATTATAAGCTCAATGTCCTATATTTATGGCTAGAAACCAAATATGAGTGAGTACATCCCATGTTCCTCTTTTTGGGAGGGGGACTTGATCGGGGGAGGGGGAGGGAAATGGGAGGCGGTGGCGGGGAGGAGGCAGAAATCTTTAACAAATAAATAAATAATAATAAAATAAATAAAACACACTCAGGCTGGGCAGTGGTGGTGTATGCCTTTAATCCCAGCACTTGGAAGGCAGAGCCGGGCTGATCTCTGTGAGTTCAAGGTCAACCTGGTCTACAAGAGCTAGTTCCAGGACAGGCTCCAAAGCTACAGAGAAACCCTGTCTCGAAAAAAAACAAAAACAAAAACAAAAAAACTGTTGAGACTTCACTGTAAGCCCTCCTCTCCTTTTCTTTCCTTTTTTTCTTTTTCTTTTTTTTTTTTTTTTTTTTTGGGACAAGGTCTCACTCTGTAGTTTTGGCTGTCCAGAAATTTACAGAGATATGACCACCTCTGCCTCCCAAGGCATGGGATTATTTTATTAAGAGTTATTCTTTGAAATTCTCATATGTAATATGCTGTTAATCATATCCATCCTCACACTCTCCCTCCAATTCCCTGTGGTCTGTCTCATCCTGACCCCTAATCTTTGGACTTCAGGGCCTCTCTCCCTTTTTTAAAAAGATAACCCACTGAGTTCAGCGGGTGCTGCCTGTGTGTGCGTGACTGTGGGATCATCACCACAGCACAGACAACTTCCTGGGAGCCAATCTGCTGCTTCCCACAAAAGTGACTGTTTTCCTTTATCAGCTGACAATTGCCGGTAGCTCCATAGGTCGGAATGGCTTTGAGAACCTAGCTCCCTGCTGGTGTCTCACTAGATTTATCTCATACAGGTTCCGTGTTGGTAACCACAGCTTCAGGGAGTTCATGTATGCAGCACTGTGTCTAGAGGCCAGTACTCACAGCACGTCCCATCCTCTGCCCACTTTTCTGTGATATTCTGTGAGTGCTGAGGGAAGGTCGGTATGTATGTTTCCCGTTTTAAATGGTGCCCAGAAATCTCCCTTCCTTAGTCTTTCAACTCCGGGGAAACCAAAATCCAGAGCTGAGTTTCCCAGTGTTGCTCCAGGACCCTCAGTCATTGGGAAACTGCCAAAGACAGAAGAGGGCAGGATGCTTGCCAGGTTGGGGGTTTGTCAGAGCTGTCCAGGGATCAGCAGACAGGATGACAGTCACAAATCAAGGGCTTTTTAGCTCTGGAAGCAGAGTATGGAATCAACTCCTGATTTCTTTGTCTCACTTCTGTCTGACCAGGTAGGGAAATCACTGCCCAACTGCAAGGACAAGGAAAGATACCGTGTTTTCATTTCTAAGATGGAAGGGGAATTTGGAGCCCACTACCAACACACACCATGGGTCCTTATAGTCATTCCTGGCCAAGCCAATGGCCAGCAGCCCAGGGGAGCCAGCAGCCCTCCCTCTGGCATTTGTAACATATTCCTTTGGACTGCACTGCAGATCACTGGGAGCCGACTAAGAATTGTGCCCAAGACTCCCCTCTGAGTAGAAGCCTGGGCCACAACCATGTGATGGGGCTGAGGATCTGGATGCTCAGATTTTTATTGGCTCTGCCATGAAACTCACTTGGGAAGGTAACTCCTTCTTTAATAAGATGCAGGTACGGCAGGACGTGGCTAATAAGGGATGCATGAGGCATGAGTGGGAATTCCGAAGTCAGAACACATGTCAGCTATGATGTATTTACAAGAAAAGTATTCCCAATATATTTTCCCCAGAGAAACCAAGAAATTATCCCCCCCCTTTATTTTCTCTTCTTTTACATCTAAACTGTGAGTTTATTTATCAGGGAGAAAAGGAAATAGCGTGGGGGATGAGACTCGGAGTAAGAGGTGACTGGAGGCAAGAGAGCATTGCTCAGACATTAGGAGGGAAAGACAGTAAGTGGTCAAAATTCAGGGTGACATCATTAGGAATACCCCAATGCCTTGGCGAGTCTCAGGGAAGGGGCATAGGCTGCAGAAAGGACATGTACACAAACAGCACTTAGAGATATCCTGCCCCAGAAAAGCACTGCTCTGCCCAAAGCAAAGCAGTAGCAGGTAAGGAAGTGACTTGCTGGGACTGCCATCTCTAGCCCTCGCCTCCCAGAAGAGAGCTAGAACAGAGCCTGCACAGGTGTGCAGAGTCCTGGATATACCAGGAAGCCCTCAGCTTCTTCAGCTGCAGCTATCAGGTTCACCTACAAACGTCCAGGGATCCACCCTTTTCCAATGCATTGGTGAATGCCAGTGAGCGTCCAGTCATGCATCAGTGATCATTATCAATTCTGCTACCCCGCAGCCCTGCATCAGTGATCAGTATCAATCCTGCTACCCCACAGCCCTGCATCAGTGATCAGTATCAATCCTGCTACCCCGCAGCCCTGCATCAGTGATCAGTATCAATTCTGCTACCTGACAGCCATCCAAAAGCTCTAGTGCTGCCTGTCTAGGTGGTGTCCTGGGAGTCTCCTACCTATTGAGTCTCCCAGTGGCTTAGAAGGGAGCACATATAAGAAGCTAGAACAAGGGGGGGGGAGCAGACGACCTGTGTTCTTGCACTCTGCTCCCAATGGTACTCCTTATTTGTGACACCGTGTTTGACGAGCCAGTTTACCTCCCCATGCCCCAATGCCTAGATTTGAGTCTGGGAGTGACTCTGACAGGCAAACCCTTTAAACCCTTGACCCCAAGCCTTGGTGATATTTGAAAAGTTGTAGGGCCCTTGCCAGCTGCACCATGGGAGTTGGTAATTAGGGACAGGTTTTCAAGATGACGCCCACTTGCTTCTAGTGACAGCCTTCCTCTGCATCCTGTCCACCATCATATGAACAGAAAGCTCTGTGACAATCTAGTTGATATCCCTTCCACCATCACTTCCCTGCTAAGAGGGATTAAAGTCTCCTTGAAACTTGGTGCCTGTAAATGGAGACTGTGCTTTCATTTCCCAGCTGCCCAGACCCGGATAATCACACATAAACTTCATAATTCTAACACTACTTGCCCAATAGCTCACGCATATTCCTAGTTAGCTCTTACATCTAAAATTAACCCATTTCTATTAATTTATGTATCGCCACGAGGCTGTGGCTTACAGGTAATGTTCTGGCATCTTTCTCCTTCGACGGCTACATGGCATCTCCCTGATTCCACCCATTCTATCTCTATACCTCTGGTCAGATTTCCTGCCTGGCTTTGCTCTGCTAAGTCATTGGCCAAACAGCTTTATTCATCAACCAATAAAAGCAACACATATACAGAAGAACATTCCACATCAGAAGCCAAGATAGACATTTCCCTCCTTAAGCTGATTATGTTGACCATTTTGTCATAGGAATGAGAAAATTGACAAATACCCTTAGTTTCTTATCTCTCCATTTTCCACACACTCAATTGCCATATGAAAAATGATGCATTTTATGCACTTATCATCTTTCTTCAGGCATCCAACCTGATCCAACCTAGTCATGGACGTCAGTGACTGCCCAGGCATGAGTCTCTGTACATATAACCTTCAAGGGGCATTTTTCTCAGATTTCGTTGCTATCTGAAGTGAGTAGATTCATTGCCTAATGCATAACAGGCCCTTGAAATACAGATAAATATATGAATCTTAACTGTCTAAGCTCAGACAGTGATGCCACTGCACACGCCCCTGTTAACGCATGTGATGTCTCTACCACGCATGGATGAAGCAACTATAAAATATGATACATGTGAATTTCGTTGCTCAAGTCCTTGTAATGTGCTGAGCAGTTGATGGCTAACTAGAGACAGCCAGAGTTAGGATGACTTAGGCAGGGCCTGGAAAGCTTAACCCCTGATTCTTCTCACTCCACAGCAAGGCAAGGCTGGGCTGCGGGGCCCCTGGCAGCTGTCCAGGTGGAAGAAAAATGTCAGAGGTGTGTGACCGCAGAGCCGTTTTGGTCCTGATGTGGTCTTGACCCAGTCAGCTAGAAGCTCCCCTACTCTCCTGCTGAGAAAGCTGCCTGGGCCTGAGTGTTTAGGAGCTCTTAAGCTGAGCAAGCTAAACGGTGGGAACTTCTGCCTGCCCGGGTCCCACGCCACATCCTGGCCTTGGAGGATGTAGACCGAAGGTCTGGCCATGCTTCCCAGATATTCCCAGGCGGCCTGCTTTCCCTCCAGCTCAGCTGGACTGCCTAAACCAAAGGGCTACAGAGGCAGGTCTGTTCCCTCCAGCATCACTTTGTATCCGCTAAGAAGAGGGAAGATTGCAGATCTCTGCACATGGAGGGTCTGCTTTAAACACTAGCTTCCATTAGTCCTAAAGTCCCTGGCCCTGCTGGCCTGGGGAGGCTGAGAGTCCAGGGGCAAAGCAACCTCTAATGACCAAGTCACAAAACCTACCACTCCCAGTAGGGGCTTTTCATGTCTCTAACTTCTCAGAAAGTTCTAGTCTATCAACTTCCCCAAACATCCATCCCTTTCCCTGGATGACCCAGGAAGAGATACAACCAAGAGGCATCTCTATAGATGAAAAGGAAACAGATAAAACTCAGCAATGGTCCCCTGGCATCCTGCATTCCACAACCCTCTAGGATAGCCCAACTCTGGGCCAGGAGTGGTCCATGGTAAGGAGACAGCAGTGGGAAGATATGGCATGCACTCTTTGAGGAAGCAGGCAGGAAGGATAGCGCTATTTCTAAGTGCTACATGGGACACAGTGCAAGACAGCATGGGTGAATGGTATGTGACTCAGCCTGGGCAGGAGAAAGAGATACTGGAGAAGGGCCATGCAGGATACTCCTGGAAAGCAGTGCCCTGGGAATGACCCAGTAAGAGACACTGAATGATGACATGTCTCAGAACGGATCAAGGAGGGTGCCAACTCCCAATCTTCAGGGACTTTCTCCAAGGGCAGGAATATGTTTCTTTCTGACTCATCCTAAAAAGTGGACTGGAGACACACATGCACCAGATCCTCAGAACAAGCACCTCGGTCTTCTGAGGAATAAATAAATGCCCTGCAGGACAAGCCTCTACTAACCTGAGCGACCCTTGATCTTCTCACTTCCCATTAGCAGTCCCCAGAATTTCTATTGTCCAATCCCTTCTTAGCTGAGTATTTAAAGCTGCAAAGGTAGTAACTCCCCATCCAGTTTCAAACAAGGCATCTCTCAACCTCCAGCACAGGACAAAAACCATGACAAAAACTGGGGTCCTTGTGTATTTTCCAAAGTAGTACTGGCTTCTCCCCTACAATTACACTTCAGCCACCATGCTGTGCACAGCTGCAGAATCCATGCTGCTGTAGACAACAGCCAGGAACAGGCAGGTAGTGCCAAGATGTGTGATTAGTAGCTACACAAAACCAGCAAGGTATATGCTCCCCACAGCCAGTCTGGGGCACATGAGAGATGCCCCAGCTCCCAACCTCTGGGCTTCTGTATGGACCACAGCATGAGAAGAAGAGATGTTGTTTGCAGTGGCCTGTGCAGACACCATCCCATGATGTCTGGGATGTTTGGCCTCTCAGAAAGTGGTCCAAACACCAACTACTTGCAGCTTCTTGATGAAAAATTATAAGGCCTCCATGCCATTTATGGTACTTACTCTATCACATGCCAGATGGGGCAGCTGGGACCATGTCTTTTGCATGCTGTCTCCCCCTCCAAATCTCATTCACTGAGGACTAGATCAATAACTCAGCAGCAAAGTGCTGGCCTTGCAAGCTAAAGGACCTGAGTGTCATTCCCCAAACCCCGCGTTCGAAAGCCAAGTGTTGTGCTGGGGAGATAGCTCAGAGGTTAAAGCATTTGCCAAGCAAGTGTGAGAGGGCCAGAGTTCAGATCCCCAGAACCCATGTAAGTCCTGGGTAGGTAAGATGATGGCCCTTTGCCATTCTGGTCTCAGAAGGCAGAGACAGGGGACCCAAAGCAGACTGGCCAGGGATGATTCTGACATCAGCTTTGGGCCTCTACATGAACCACACATACATCTGCACACATGTACACCTCCATGCATGTGCACCACACAAACACAGACACACACACACACACACACACACACACACACACACACACACTCATCACAGTGTGTTTAAGATGTGGTGGCTTTGGAGGAAGTGACTTGACCCTCATGAATAAATTAATACCTTAAAAAAGAGAAAAAGACCAGTGCAGGCTCTGCACCTTCTACAGTGTGAGGATGTAGCACTGCCCCCTCTGAAGGACACAGTGAGTAAGTACCACTGTGGAAGCAGAGAGACACTTCTCTCATGGGAGTTACCCAGCCAGCGACTTTATCCCATCTTCAGACTGCAGAAGCAGGAGAAATGCTGGTTCACGGATTCTGCAGTCTGGGATGCTCTGCTAGAGCGGCTTCAGCAGGCTGAGATGGCAAAGGATCCTTGCCTTCTGGGAGCCAGTAGGCTGCTGAGAGCCCAGAGGAATGTGCTTCCACCTAAGCTACTGAAAGAGACTGGGGAAGAAACAGGGCTAGCCGGAACTTTATACACACAAGGTACTGTGTGGAGTCTGGAGTGTGGCTGTTATTCCTCAGGCATGAATCTGCAGGAAGCTGCAGGGCAAGGGTTAAGAATGCTCGCAGCAAGGCATGTAGGACCTGGGCCGGGGCTGAAAAGTCAGCACAGGGTTCCCTCTTCTGAGACCCTGAAACTGGGTCAAGGATTTTTCGAGATTTCCCATTAAAAGATTTTATGTTCAGATAAAAAAAAATGTCAAGGGGAAGCCAGGCGGTGGTAGCACACACCTTTAATCCAAGCACTTGGGATATGGAGGTAGGTGGAGCTCTGTGAGTTTGAGGCCAGCCTGGTCTACAGAGCTAGTTCCAGAATAGCTAGGACTGTTACAGAGAAACCCTGTCTTAAAAACAAAACAAAAAGAAAAAAAAGAAAAGAAAAATCAAGGGAAGAACAGTTCAGCAACACATGGAGGGAGAAGCCAAGCCCGAGTGTTGGAACTCCCATGGCCCTGCCATGGACTCTGGAGCTGAAGAGGACTTCCACAGAGCCTGCAGGGGTTTGAATGAGAATGGCCCTTGTACGCTCATGCATCTGAATCCTTGGTACTCAGTTGGTAGAAATCTTTAGGAAGGATTAGAAGATGTAGCCTTGTTGGAAGAGATGTATCTCTGAGGGTGGTCTTTGTGGTTCCCCCCCTCTCTCTTTCTCTTTCTCTCTCTCTCCCTCTCTCCCCATCTCGCTCTGATATGTACTTGTGGATTTGATGTAAGAGCTCAGCTCCTTCTCCAGCACCAGGCTTGTCTGCCTGTTGTCGTGTTCACCATGATGGTCATTGATGCTAACCCTCTAGAACCATGAACCCCAAATTAGATACTTCCTTTTGTAAGTCACTTTGGTCCCGGTGTTTTGTCACAGCAATCGAACAATGGCTGTGGCAGACTCCACACACAGAAAGCAGAGGTGCGAGCACTGCCGTTCTCTCTAGCATCCATTACCACTCTACACACCCAGCCCAGCAAAGGGGGCAAAGCTTGTCCCCTTTCCTCCTGATGGCCCTGCCCCCCCCCCCCCCTTGGAATCCTATTCTTACCTTATATGTGGATTCAGTTCTTCCTTTCTCTGACACATACCTTCCCATCCCTACCCCTGAGAGCCCTGGATACTAAGAAAGAAGATGCCTATCATTGTCAAGTCCACAATGCCAGCAGGGAGCCTGAAGCTGTACAGTACATCACTTGACCTAGGCCCCCAGCACACTCTCAACAGAGCTGTGTGTACAAGCACAGCCTCCATATCTCAGCGCTGAACTCCTCCCCCGAAGAACAGCAGTACTGGACAAGTTCTGGATGGTTCTTGGTTTCCATTGGCTTCTACTAGAGATGGTGCACACACAGTGGAAACAATTACAAATATTCAATTCGAACAGAAAAATAAAAGCCAGGTGTGGCAGCTGAGCCTGCCACCCAGCACTTAGGAACTGAGGTACGAAAAGGATCATGAAGTCATGGCCAGTCTGCGTTACTGAAGGAGTTCCAGGCTAGCCTGGGCTACAGAGTGAGACTCTCTCAAAAAGAATGTTTAAAATTTCCCCAATTCTTAGCCAAGATTCACTAGAAAAAAGTTTTCCTTAAGTATCCTGAACCCAGCTACGGCCCAAGCTATGGTGACTCTCTCCTTAGAAGACAGTCTCCAGTACCCTAGAGACTAATTGCAACCTCTGACCCTTGTCTCAAATTTACCTCATAAAATTAGGGGTCCACATGCCTCCCCCAGCAGCACAGACCACGAGAGCAGGTGGCAGGGAAGGTGTGTGGTCAGCTCAGGAGAGTGCTGTCGGGGCAGAGCTTGGCTCCTCCTACCACAACATACTGAACTCCTTAAACAGGAACTATGGCTCTGATGGACAGGGAGCTCAATCCCTGAGCAGGGCTCCCCTTCCACAGGGCAGGTCAATAACCTGGGTCTCCAAAGCCATCTGAGGTTCAATACTGTCCTGCAACCAGGCTTGGCCACAGACCTCTACTCCTAGGACAGTTTTGGTCCCTCATTGTTATATTCCAAGTAGCCTTCTGCCACTTAAACTAAGTCAAGACATCCTGGATATGACAGGAGAGGCAGAAACTGAGCTCTGGACTCTGCCTGGCACTTCCTCCCAACACTGAGTTCCTGGAACCTCGTCCTGCTGAGAGGCTATCTGCAGGTCCCCTGCTCCCACACACGTGGGGCCCTCTTGCAGCTTGCCCACCCTCCTGCGGTGCTGGCCATCTTCTGTACATGGACGTGGCCAGGGGCTCCTTCTCCATCTGCCTCACCATCCACCGTCTCAGTCAGAAATCAGGGTTTGTTTTCTTAATTAACTGAAAACACTAACACAGGGGGCTGGGAGCTGGCAGGGGCCTGGCCTTCAGTAGCTGCTAGAAAAAAAAAGTTACTTTGAAATCTCGATCATCAGGCCCCCAAAAGGGATGTCAGAACGAACAAGGACACTTGATCTCAGGATGCAGGGGCTGGCGCCAGCTCAGGTTACAAAACCAGAGATGGATTTGCCCACAGTGCCAACAGGTGATGAGCTCCTGGGCACAGCTGGGCCCCACAAAAGCCCTGTTCTGTAGCATGGACTCTCGGGAAGGAGAAGTTACCAGGGCTCACTCTAACACCATGTCCAGGTGGGCATGGAGCTGGGAGGAGATGAGGAATCCCACCCTTGAAATAAAGTAAGAGACAACTTATTAAGACGTAGCATAATAGGGCTGCCGGAGAGTCAGCACGAAGCTGACAGTCCCAGGAAAGGGGAGGGTGGCCTGTGTTGTGGAGGATGAAGAGTAGGAAGGTCACAACAGGACGTGAAGAAGGAACCCCTGATCTGAAGAAGGGATCAAGCTCAGAAGTGGGTAGTGTGTAAAACAGAGCTGGAGGGAGGGCGTTCTTGGTGAAGGAGACTGCATAAGGAAAAGCTGGGAGGCAAGAAAGAGAAGGGAACCTTGAGCTAGGCAGGAGGGGTGGGCTGGAGATGTGGTCTAGGTGGCAGATGGCTTGCCCAGCAGGAGAGAAGTCTGGAGTTTGATCTCCAGCATGAGAAAAACAGTGTGTGGTGGCAGCAACTGTAATCCCACTGCTCAGGTGTAGAGGCAAGAGGGCTGGAGTTCAGGGTCATCCTTGGCTAGAGAGCAAGTTTGGGGCTGAGATCCTGGATAGAGAAAGAAGAAGTAAGGGGAGGGGAGGGAAGGGAAAGAGAGGAGGGGAAGGGAGGGAGAGGAGGGGAAGGGAGGGAGAGGAGGGGAGAGAGGGAGAGGAGGGGAAGGGAGGGAGAGGGGAAGGGAGAGGAGCAGAAAGACAAGCTGGAGCCTGTGGCAGGGATCCCAGGTGGGGAAGCCCAAGGAGACTTGCCATAAGGAACCAACTATGGGCTTCCTGGGGTCCTTCTGAGTCATCCTTGGTCCCTTGGGCTCCCATTCTGACTCCAGTTTAAGACACCAAGCTTCCCGACGATGAACACTGTCATTTTAAAAGACAGCACATTACCAACTTGAACACTGGGACAGAAAATAATTCTGGTGCCAGTGGTAGGTTATTTGGTGGCCAGCCAGATGATACAGAACCTTCAGATAAGTATTAAAATGTAAACACAATGTAGCAATTTGTCAAGAAAGAAAACATTCTCCCCATCTTCTCAGACCTTGAGAAGAACATCCTCACACTCTCAGAAGGCTCCCCGTAGGCCTGGGTTAGCACACAGGCTATGCAGTTAAGATGCCCTGGGCCCTTGCCAGCCTTTGTCCCAGTTATACCTTTGGTGACTACCACATGGCTGACACAGGAAAGCTATCAGTTCAACTTAGTTAAATAAATGGACGGAATTAGTGGGTGAGAGGATGAGGGTACAAGGTGATGGACGGATGAGGGGATGGACGGATGAGGGGATGGACAGATGAAGGGATGGATGGATGAGGGGATGGATGAGGGGATGGACGGATGAGGGGATGGACGGATGAGGGGATGGACGGATGAGGGGATGGACAGATGAGGGGATGGGCGGATGAGGGGATGGATGGATGAGGGGATGGAC
Source organism: Microtus oregoni (assembly GCF_018167655.1). Lineage (NCBI taxonomy): Eukaryota > Metazoa > Chordata > Mammalia > Rodentia > Cricetidae > Microtus > Microtus oregoni. Next base: position 46,241,260 of record NW_024543066.1, read on the forward strand.
GGATGAGGGGATGGGCGGATGAGGGGATGGATGAGGGGATGGACGGATGAGGGGATGGACGGATGAGGGGATGGACGGATGAGGGGATGGACAGATGAGGGGATGGGCGGATGAGGGGATGGATGGATGAGGGGATGGACGGATGAGGGGATGGGCGGATGAGGGGATGGATGGATGAGGGGATGGGTTGATAAGGAAATGAATGGATGAAGACACCCAAGTCTCATTTATGAGTTCCCAGTTCCAAGGGTGCACAACAGTCTTCAACTATCCAGTTCCTGTAAAATTGATAAAACTATTCATGACTCTGACTCAAAAAGTTTCTTTGAACGAAAGCTGGAAGGAAACCTGGTTGGTAAAGCACTCACTTGTCATCAACTTGTGTGATCCTCAGAACCTACACCCAAAAGGCTAGTGCAGTAGAAAGCTCTTACAATCCCACTGCCAGAGAGGTGGAGACAGAGGATCCCTGAGACCTGCTGACCAGCCAATATTGCATAACCAGTAATATCTCAATAAACAGGTAGATGGTACCTGAGAGGCATCTGAGGTTGTCCTCGAGTCTCCACATAAATGCATTCGTATGTGCAGCTGAGCACGCACACACACACACACACACACACACACACACACACACAGATTCCTATGAGTATTCAATGAGCAGTTAAGCCCTTGTCACAGTGACAATGCCTTCAAGGTATACAATAAATGGTACTGATCATTATGACTCTGCAGGATGGCCTTATTCCCCCTCTTCTGCCCCCTGACACACCACACACACACACACACACACACACACACAGCACTCCAGATCTTCACAGCCTCTGACTGCTTCCTGGCATCTTCTGTTTCAGTAAGTTCTCTATTCAGACCCTGGCCCAAAGAAGAGTTTAGAATTCAGCAGAAAGCTTCCCTGAAGAGGAAAATCTCAGAATTGAAATTGCAGCTGTGTGCAGCCCTGTCCACTGAAGGCCCCCGACTTAGGCTTCTGCATGCGTGCATGTGCAGGTGTACCTAGGCATCTGAGGTCATCTGCACCTGTACTCCTGCCCCAGGAAATGGGCTTGGAGGACCATTTGCCCTGCACTATGGGATACTGGCTCAGTCCCATTCTCCCAGCACGGTCCTGGACCTTTTGTCCATGTGTTCTCATGCCAGCTCTGGCGACCTGGGTCTCCCTTCAAGGCCATGTTCCCAAGCCTCAGCATAACAGGCTGTCTATTCTTCCGTGCCCTTGGCAGACCTGCCACCTCCTACTAAGACACAGCCGACTGCAGTTCATGGGCAGCTTTCCCCACGCCAAGGGAACAGTATGGACTTGGGGACCAATTCTATTCTGACCCTTGCACAGGAGGAAGAGGACTTGGTCTAAATCCCCTGCCGATATAGACCCGCAAAGTTATGCACTTCTCTCAGGGACTACAGATGACATTCTCTTGGGGGCATTTTCACAATTACTGGCGATACTCTGTTTTGAAGGAGGAAAGCTGCCATCTGTTCCTTCTGGTCACCGTCCTCAGATACGGGTCTAGCTATATCCAGGGGCAGCCTTCTGCCTGCTTCCTGAGAAAGGCAACAGCTGTGAGGAGAGTTGAGGGTCCTCCACCTGCAAGGGAATCCCAGCTCCACCTTTTCTCCCTCTCACATCTGCCCATCCCACTGTCAAGATCACCATCTCCCTCTCACATCCGCCCATCCCACTGTCAAGATCACCACAGCCGAGCCCGAGACCTGCACTCTAAAATCCCCAAGTTGAGGGACAGAAGACACAAAGTTTGTTCACACTCACCAAATGCATCCAACTATTTTCCAACTTTCTTTTTCCAGCTCCTGATCTCAGCCCTAAACAATGAGCCTCTTCTGGCCCAGAGCCAGGGCCTGGCTACTGAGGGGCTCCAGGCAGGGAGTCCTGGGGACACAGACCCCCGTGGGTGTGCACATCACTGGGCGGGACCCTGTCCTCTAGAGGTTCTGGACTCAAAGTGAGGCCTGGAGGGTTCCAGTTGCAGACCAGCAGCACCCAGCAGGAGAGGCAGGAGGAGCAGCCAGTGCCCCAGCGTGCATAGTGTACAGCTGCCTTTCTTAAAGAGATAGTCTTTCTGAGCCATTCCGGGTGGGCATGACACAAGGAAGGGAGGGAGGGAGGGGAAGTCAGGGAAGGGAGTGAAGAATGGTGACAGGGAAGGCGATGAATGAGGAAAGGAATAGAAAGGGAAGACAGGGAGAGATGGAGAGAGGAGGGAAGGAGGGAAAGCAAGGGCAGAGAAATAACAGGCCTCAGGGAAAGTGCCGAGGAAGCACCAGCAGCCACTGAGCAGGAGCCTGGCCTTGGGGTGACAAGCTTCTCCACCATCCAGCCACATGAGGCATGGAGGTATAAGGTCCTGTGTCAGGGGCAGCTTTAGTGCAGGGCTAGAGCTACCTAGGGGGCAGCGTGACACCCCAGAACTAACTCACTCTAAGGCCTGCAGGCTTCCTAGGGTTTGGGGACAGAACTGAGGGTCGCTCCAGGCACTATTGCTGTGGCTTCCACTTTACAGGTTGGAAGCTGGAGCCAGGGAGACTGTTGTGTCTTGGACAGTGAGCGGCACAGTCCAGATTAGATTGTACAGATCAGTGGCTGCCTCTTGGAAAAGCCTAAGGCAGCCTCCCGGGTGCATCCTTAGACACTAGGATTAATTAGTTCAAGCCTCAGAACAGCTGGCCTTCAACACAAAAAGCCTGATTTCCATGCCCACTGGAAGGAAACACCCCCAGCCTCCACTACTCACACCCACCTCATATGGGAGGTACAACTGGTTTTATTTGTTTTAGTTTTCTCCCCTTCTTTATAATAGTCTGTATTATCTACATTCGATAAGGGGAAGTTATTCTTTGTAAAGATAAAAAAAATTATGGTTCCACTTCATTTCTCCCATAACAAATATCTCAAACAGAGATTAGACAGAGAAGATAAAGCAATCAGCATGTAGCTCCTAAGAGAAAGGAAAGTGCAAAATCAGCAGTGTGTGTGTGTGTGTACATACCTAAGTGCAGTCCCCACAAAGGCTGTGTGTGTGTGTGTGTGTGTGTGTGCCTAAGTGCAGTCCCCACAAAGGCTGTGTGTGTGTGTGTGTGTCCGTGTGTGTTCCTAAGTGCAGTTACCACAAAGGCTGTGCGTGTGTGTGTGTGTGTGTGTGTGTGTGTGTGTGTTCCTAAGTGCAGTTCCCACAAAGGCCAGAAGATGGCATCTGATCCCTTGGAACTGGAGTTATAGAGGCTGTGAGTCAGCCAACATGGGCGCTGTAAGCCAAACTTGGGTCCTCTGCAAGAGCAGCAAGCACTCTTAACCATAGAGGCATCTCTGAATCCCTAGAAGCAGGTTTTAAATAAAATTAAAACAAGTGCATTCTCTCTAAGACAAAATAGAAATAAAAAGCTTGTATTAAAAAATTAAACTTACTCTGTATGCTATTTGAGATCCTTCACAATTTGATCAACACCTCATCTGCAGCTGCCCCTACACCCCATTTGTTCTACTACTACATGGTTCTACAACATGTAAGGACACAGTATGAAAACAACAGCACAGGACCTGGGAAGCCAACCCTTACAAGATACCAGATCTGCAGGTCCCTTCCTCTTAGACTTCCCATCTCCAGAATGATGAAAATGCATATTTGTTAAGGTCACCACCCAGGCAACTTATTATAGCAACTTGAACTGATGAAGATACCATCCAGAGTTTGCAGTTAAATCTGACATCACTCTAGATTCTAATTAATTTCAGGCCCATACAGTCTTCTCTTCCAGACATCTAGCACCAGGCATTTTGTGGCATAATGCACACATGATGGTAATAATAATAATAGTAATTACTGTTGTTACTTGTGTGTGTGTGTGTGTGTGTGTGTGTGTGCGCGCGCGCGCGTGTGTGTGTTTAGAACTTGCTCATACAGTTTCTCTTTTGAATTTCCTAACAGGCAGCCTAGGTGGACACTGAGATTACCAGCTATAAATGCTGTAGGGTAGGCAGTGTTCGAGGTCCTTGCAACTCAATCCTTTGGTTTAGCTTCAAAGACCTGGTCAAGCTCTCTGCCCTTTTTCAGCTAGACCAGGCAGTTCTGATCCTTGGCCCCTGCCCTCTGCATGCCTCCCCAGCTCAGCTCTCAGCTCCCCTCCAGACAGGCGGGAGAGCATCAGGCTTGGGTGAGGTTTTCCAGCTGATATGTAGCACACAGTCTCTTTGCTAGTGTCTACTGCATGGCCCAGAATGATCCCTCAGCTTCCCGGAAGAAAACTTTGTCACCAAACTCCAGCTGGACCCCACTGTGAGAGGGTGTGGATCAATGGTACACAAAATGCCAGAGCCAGAAGAAACTCCCAAGATGCACTGCACCAGCTGCACTCCAGCAAGCTGGGAAAACCAGAGCTCAGACTGGGAAGGGACTTATCAGAAACTTAGAGTGAGATGGTGGCAAAATTACAGCTGCCCCCTGCATCCAAGAAGGAAGGATTCAGCTGGATGGGATGGCACCAGGAGGGAGACACAGCTTCATGCTTCTGCAGAACAATCTTCAGTGGCAGAAATGGTACAGATGATTCCTGAATGCAGCACCAAATGGAGGAAGCGCAGAATAAAGCAAAGAGCAAAGACAGGGCTGGGAGACAGATTAGTAAGTAAAGTGCTGCCCCACAAGCACGGGATCCTGAGTTCAAATCCCCGTGCAAATATACATAACAAATAGAAAGTGGAGGAAGATATTTGTGCTCAGTCCCTCGGGAGGCCAGCCACATCCTCCCATGTTCCTTTACAAGACTCTCCCTAAGATGGAGGCGTGTGGATCTAAGTCCATGCTGGTTTCCACGCTGGCTTAGCAGAAAGTGCTGAAATGGGAAAACCGTAGAAGGCCACAGATGGATACTCCCTTTCATCCCCAGATAAAGTGATTCACTGTTGTTTGTTCTGGTGCTTAGTCAGATAGCCTTGGTCCAGGCACACAGTTGACGGGACTTCCTGAGCCTGGCCACATCACTAATTCTGGCCCATGAGCTGACTAGACGTTGGAAATTGTGATGGCTAATTTTGTATGTCAACTTGGCTGTGCACGGGGCTAGATATAGGTCAAACACCAGTCCGGATGGTGCTACGAGGGGACTTTTTCATAGAATCAGCATTCTAATGTTCAGACTTGGAATGAGGCAGGTTCTCCTCCGCAGTGCCTGTAGATCCTTCCTGAGCAGCTAAGACTTGGGCGAGGAGCAGGAGAGAGGGTTCAGCGGTTTGAAGTGCACGCTGTTCTTTCAGAGGATCTGAGTTTGGTTCCCAGCGCCCAGGTCAGGCTGCTCACAACCACTCCAGGTTGAGATAACCCAATTCTTCTTCTAGTGGTTAGGTCACCTACCTGAGGGAACTCTACACCCAAACTGTCTTCAGACATGAGCTTCATCATGGGTTTCAAGTCTGCCACCATTGTGTAGGCAGATGGGTAAACAGCAGAGTCTCCTGTTCCCGTTCTTCTGGAGAAGGCTAACTAACATTAAGAGTCCTCGGAGGCACAGAGATTTTAATTGGAAAATGAGAAGTATCTGTTCACTTTTCTCTCTCAGGCACTTAGCACCAAGACTTGTAGATAGGGTAGCATGTGATCTTTGTTATTCTGCCACGAGGGCACCTGTGATCTTACAGTACTGCTCACACAACACCTCAGTACATCTGCGTTACAGGTGGCCTGACAGGGAATCAGAAGTGACAACAAATATAGAGTGCCTGCTGTCGCTAGGTCACCCTTGAGTTCCAAGAAGCAGCCTTTGTGTTGGGAGAATGTACTCCCCACAAGGCTCCACGCTGAAGCCCTCTGCAGACAGTCTGCTCTGTGTCCAGCAAACATAGTGTTTGAGGACCTTGTAACTCTGCCCTTTAGGGGTTAGGTTTGTCCAGATGACCTTGAAGGTCTAGCCAGGCTCCCCCGGCCTCCATTGAGAGGTAGGTCAGGCCAGGTGGCCATCTCCTTGGGAAAATCCATCATCCACTTTTAAAGCAACACCCATTTAAGCAGCCTTGGTTCCTGAGTGGGTATCGCAACCAGAGCCCTGTGGTCGATCCACAGAAGACAGGTAGCATGGGTAGGAAATAGATGTCTGTTGTTCAAAGTGACTGGAGTGTGGGGATTGTGTGTTAGCAAGCACTACCAACCTTATGCTCTCTGGCAGGCTGGTGTCTTACTGAGATGGGACAGTGCCTAGAGAGACATCTAAGGACACAAGCAACCACAGTGTGTGTCTGTCTGTGCTGTGTACACAGGAGTTCGTGGGGCACAAAAGAGGGGGTCAGACCCACTGGAACTGGAGTTAGAGGCAGTTGTGAGACACCACGTGAGTGCTGAGAACGGAACTCAGGTCCTCTGGAAAACCAGCAAGTGCTCTTAACGACTGACCCATCTACCCAGTCCTCCAGGAAAGGATTGCAATCTCGGAGTCCTCCGCTCTTCCTCTAGTTGCCCAGCCTCCTCTCTGTCCGTCTTCTGGGCCTGCGAGTCTTGGCCCAGAATCCAACCACACTTGTGTCAAGGCCACCAATGATAATCTTAATGGTAAAATGTCCCTAGGACATTCTCTGGGTTCTGCTGGGGACTCTGACCTGATTCTGGAATGAGAAGATCTCCAAAGAACAAAACTTTCCACTTGGACAAGAATGTTAAACACGGTTAAAAAAAAAATACTTGGTACTAGAAATGAGTTGATGAATATTTATAAGCCCAAACCAAAGGCCATTCCCTGGGAGGTTTCTTGCTGCACTAGGAGGGTCAAGAGGACCAGAGAGGGATCTGGACCCAGAGCAGACTGTCTGCCGAGGGCTTGAGTGTGGAGCCGTGTGGGGCGTCCATCCACCCAACACAAAGGCTGCTTCTTGGAAGTCAGGGGTGACCCAGAGACAGCAGGCACCCTATATCTTTCTTATCAGTGGATACATCCTGTCCCCTAATCTTAAATACACTGTAGAGATAAACTCCGGGGCAGCAGAAGATGCCGTGGGCCCCATTTATTATAGGAAGAATTTAGTTTGCCACAGCTTCCAGCTGGGAGAGCTTCCACATTGCACTCCCCTCCCCAGCCCTACAGGCACACTCCCAGTGGTCGCTGGTTAGTGTCTGGAGATGTTTAAGCTGTCACAGCTACAGAATGTTCTAGAATCTCTGGCATACCAGATAGGAGGCTACCAGTTATTTTACAATGACAGCTCCCCACCCTTCCAGGCACACACTACAAAAATTATCTGACCCAAGATAAAAACTCTGATAGGAAGTAAATCCCAGTTTATGTTTGTGTGTGTGTGTGCATTGAGTGTGCCCATGCACACACATGCGTGTAGAAGCCAATGATCAATCTTCTGGTGTTTGTTTTGTTCTTGAGACAGGCCCTCTCACTGGGACTCTGATTGGGTCCTCTGACCAGGCAGGGCTGGCTGGCCCATGAGCCTGAGGGTCTGCTTGTCTCTGCCCACAAATTCAGGGGTTTGTGGAGTGCTAAGGATCAAACTCAGGCCCTCGTGTTTATATAGCAAGCTCTTCAGCAACTGAGATATCTCCCCAGTCCCAAATCCTTGTTTATAAGGCTGTGAAGGTTAGAAGAACATTTAGAAATGATATCCTTCCATGGGAAAACACATATACACGTATAGGCACAGACACACCAACTCTGACCATACTGAAGAGCTTTATGCCGAACAGTGTGGTCCGTAGCCGTTGGAACTAAATGCCATGGTGGCTGGCTCTTTTTTTCTAGGGAAAGCCAGAACAGAGCTGTGGATGTATTACATAGAAATTATCTTTAGGTTTGCAAAGTGAAGAAAAGCGTGGTTTAGAAGCTGAGCTGGGGAACAGAGACCCTCACTCTCAGTGTGCTAAACAGAGGGACATGTTTGTGCAGTTGCTGGCACGCACTGAAGGGACAGAGGGAGAGGGCCGAATGACTGCCTTTTAGCTAAAATCATCTCCTTTAGAATAAAGATGATTGGCATTCCCTTTCAAATCGTTTGCACTGATACAAAATAAACACTGTCAGTCTCTCTCCCAAACCACTGCAAAGTTATCCATGTTCACAAACTTTGGGGCTCATTGTGTGTGTGTGTGTGTGTGTGTGTGTGTGTGTGTGTGTGTGTACATATAGGTCAGGACTGGAGCTTAAATTGCACTATATTGCAGAGAGGGATGTTGTGCATGGAACAGCTAATAGCATATGACATTTACTTTGACCGTGTGTCAGGCACCACTAAGCTAATCGGCAGGCACATCTCCTTGAACATATTCATAGCTGTACTATAGGGGACACCCTGCATTAGGGACAAGAGGCCTGGAAGAGAGACACCTGCACAATGAGAGACACAGAGGCAGAACTAAAATCCGAGAGGTCTGACTCCGAGCCATTTCCCTCCTACCATGACGAAAATGGGAACTTAGACTGGCAGAGTAAGGAAAGTACCAGCTACCACCATGGGATCTCAAGCACAATGACTCTCAGACTTCACGTGTACCCCGACTCTCCATGAGCCTGTCGGTACTCATGATGTTAGGCTTCCTCCAGCTGCAAGCAGGAATTGGGGGCAGGCCCAAGAGCTGGCAAGTTTACTGAGTTCTCTAGTGATGTTGGCCCTAAAACATCCACATCTGGGGAACTGCTGTCTCTGCGTGAAGTCAGGGAGACAGGATTCAGCTGGCTAATTCTGAGACAGGTCTTCCTGAGTGACATAAGGTCGCACTGGGAGCCATCGAGTGGCTTCGACTAATGCCAGCTAACAGCATAGAGGAGGAAGAGAGGGTGAGTACGCAGGATCCAAGCACGAGGACTTCCTGGAAGGAAGGCCATGTGGGAAGAAGGGACAGTGGCATGACTACCTCCTTCAATGTGCTCCATACACACTCCAGGTCACAGGGCTCAGCTTGCAGCTCCCTCACTTGGGTACCACAGTGCCTGAGATGTTCCGGGTATGGAAATTTTACTTTAAAACAATTCTTGGGAGGTTGCTGAGAGATAGCTCGGAGGGTAAAGGCTCTAGGCACATGATGATGTAAGACTGACAGCCTGAGCTGGATCCTCAGAACTCACACAAAGGTAGGAAGAGAGAATGGCCCCACAGTTGTCCTCTGACCTACACATATGTGCCCCCCTCCACATACCCACACAATAAATAATAAATAACAATTCTTTCCACATGCTTGTGATCTTGACACTCATCGGAGACAAAAGTACATTTCCACACTAATGAGATGGATGTGTGGCTGCTTAGTTTTGTTAACTTGACCCAAACTAGAGTCACCTAGGAAGAGGGAGCCTCAGCTGAGGAACTGCCTCCACCAGATGGGCCTGAGGAATGTCTGTGGAGCATTTTCTGGGTTGCCTATCCGTGTGAGAGAGCAAAGGCTGCAGGGGTCACTTGCCTCATTCTAGTCCACATGGCCAAATGAGGAGGAACAAACGTGTATAGGGGCTAAAATCCAGGCCCCTTCTAGTCCCGAGATGATAGGTTTATGGGTTGTTAGTTAGTTTGTTTGTTTGAGATAAAGTTTCTCTGTAGCTTTGGAGCCTGTCCCAGAACAAGCTCTAGTAGACCAGGCTGGCCTCAAACTCACAGAGATCTCCTTCCTCTGCCTCCCGAGTGCTGGGATTAAAGGCGTGCGCCACCACCACCACCCGGCTCTTACAGGCTATTTTTGTTTTCATCAGCTTTTAGGTGTTTTTCACAACAGTGCAGGAGTCGGGCTGAGAGGACCATTGTAAGAGTCAGCACTAGCCTTCCCCCATGTGGGTCCCAGGGCTGAGAGGACCATTGCAAGAGTCAGCACTAGCCTTCCCCCATGTGGGTCCCAGGGCTTGAACTCAGGTCCTCAGACTTAGTAGCAAACATCTTACCCACTGGCCCAGCTCGGAGGCCTGAGTTTTGTTTTTTATAATCGAGAGGGAATGGTGCCGTTAATGAACTGCTCACACTCCTCTAAAGTTTTCGCCACTCTGTCCCCAGCCTGCTTTCTCTTGGCGCTCATCCTCTTTCTCTGACTCAGGGAGGCAGCACTGAGTCTGCCCCTGGGAGCCTTGGTCTCAGTTTACCTCACAGCATCACAGGCTAAGCTGTAGGGATGTGAGAGAAGGATGTGTCTCCTCTACACAGAAGGTCAGCCTGGGCTCACTACCTGCTTTCACTCTTGGGGATTCACATCCACCCCAAGTCATTCACAGGGACTCCCGCAGGCAGTGAATCACTCATAGCATAAGGAACGGCACAGAACCAGACTCGGATGTCAACAGAACTGTGTATACACACAGTACACAGACACACGCGAGCATCTACACACTCACACAATAGTTTTGCTATGAGCGGCTTCTCCATTCCAGAGGAACATGCCACTGGGTTGGTAGCGCCCTGAGATGACCTGGGAAGGCTAGTTCCCAGCTGTGGTTAGAGAGGGGGTGGGCAGTTGGAGAGGGGGCTCCAGGGAGAGCCAATCCACTTCCTTCTGGCTCCGAAGTCCGCATTATTTTCCTGGCCTTCATCACGGCTGCTTCCCAGAGTTGAGCCTCTTGCTGTCTTGGTGACACACACGCTTCCCAAGAATGCCTGGCTGTTCAATGAGGAATTCTTGTGTAGTTGAGATTCTTGGAAGCAGGACAAAGATTAATGAATGACTGGCTCTGCTCTTGTTCTGGAAACCCTTGGGGTTCACAGTAGTGGGGGAGGGTGAACGCAGGAAAAGGAGAAGGGTGTTGGAGGCAGAGCTGAGGATGGCAGGGTAGACACAGATTAGACAGTTCAAATTACCAGTCGGTCCAATCCTGACCCCACACTCAGAGGTTGCCTCGAGCTTTCGACCTCTATGTCACAGCAGAAGCCAGGCGACTAAAGGTCAAGTTCATCACAAATGGAGAAGGTTGGGACCTGTGGGGGTCTCAGGGTCAGGCCCATCTTGTCTACAGTCTCTGCTGTGCAGTAGGTCACTTGGCTCCAGGCAAGTCACTTACACTCTCAGGCCTTGTTTCCTTTGCTGTAAAAAGAGCTCCCGGCCACCACAGAGCAGCAACCGATGTGCCAGGACGAGCAAGTGCCCAGCTCAGGATCTGCAGAGTGGCTCCCAAAGAACGGTGGATGCTGCTGGGGGAATTCCTGGCTAGAAGTCTTTAGGGACCTTTAGGTGTGCTGTGTACCAGCACGGCACAACAAAGAGGTATAGCCTCTGGGTAGGACAGCCAAGTTGATGCTTTCTTCTTCTTAAGCTGTCCAGGTCCCTTGACCTGTGCTTTGCTGCTCTACCCCATGTTCCACCCCCTGCCACCTTACACCCCTAATCAGATACATAGTGTGGACATCCAGGATGAAGCAACTTCATGAAACTGTAGAGGCCCTGGGTCTCTGGGGTCTTCAGCATAAAGATGCTCAGTCTAAAGCATCTGGCTTCCTGGTAAGCAGATAGAGCATGTAGCAGGAACTGAAGGCTCTGGGAGTTCTGCAGCTGCTCTAGAGAGAGGGGAGCCTAAGCGACTCCTGCCCCCACGCCGGAAGGCCTAGTGGTCCAAGAAAACCAAACATAGCCTTTAGGGAGTGTCTTTAGTCTGACAGGAAAGGCAAAATATGAACGGGACAGACACAAGAGCACAATAAACGAAAGCAAATAGGACTGGGGCTGTGGTTTAGTGCTCCCCTAGCATGCCTGGAGCCCTGAGGCCAATGCCCAGAACCACAGAGAGCAGGCCTGGTAGCACATGTCTGTAACCCTAGCACTGAGGAGCAGAGGTAAGTGGACTGATTAGAAGCCAGGGTCATTCTTGGCCACAGAGTGAGTTTGAGCTTGAGGACAAAGCAAGCCATTTCCTTTCTGAGGGGCTCACACATGCTGGGGGACACGAGGTGATCCAAGGACCCACATTCCATGAAGTTCATCCAGGGGCCTGCAGGGAGCAGAGCACGGTGCTGGGGGGACGCTGCCTTCCGTTGTCACCCACGAGTTCTCCCCAGCAGTCCCCCCTACTTTGCCTGTGGCCTGACTGAAGAGAACAGGCACTTTTCCCTGAGATGGGAATTTACATAACCTCCGCATGGTAGCCATGCTGGGGGCTCTGGTTACAGCAGAGGCTTGGAGGGGGATGGACGGCTGCATGGAGCAGGCCAAGAGGAAAAACAAACTCCACATGAGGTTCTCATTTTCTGTAGCCACGTGAGAATCGCCCTGTGGATCCAGCTATAAATACCCCCAGCTGCCACTGCCAAAGGCTGGAAACACACACGCGCGCGCGCGCACACACACACACACACACACACACACACCATGAGCATGCATGCCTCCTCTTAGAGTTCCCGGACTAGAAATACAGAGGAACATTTTAAAGAATGCTCTGTGTTGAGGGCCTCATTTGGAGGCCCTGGTGCAAACTCCTACAAAGCTGAAGAGATGGCACAGTGGGCAAAATGCAGCTATGTAAGAGGAGGAACTTGAGTTCGGATTCTAGATCTCACTGAAAGGCAGACATGGTCGGACACATCTGCAATCCTGACTCCAGGGGACAGATGGGAGGAAGAGATCAGAGAGTCCTGGGAAGCCTAGTGTATGTAGCAGCAGACAAGGGACACATAAGGTAGCCCAAGGGTGTCCTTTGCACATGGAGGCATGTGCAGACTGTGACAAGCACACATGTGCACGTAGTCAGAGCTTGAGAAAGGGGATCCCACAGTGATCACTGGAAAAAAAGGCGGTCCTGCCCCACACCCCAGGACCAGTGGCCATGAGCAGGACAGAGGAAAAGGATTTAAGGATGTCCAACCGTAGCCTGTAGGCCACAGGTGGTTCAGGATAGGTATGAACGTGGCCTGAGAAAACGTCCACCTTAAAACAGTATAAGATATTACTGAAATTCTAAAAAGTCAATTTCAAGGTTTTCCAGCATGAACTTGTAGATGACATCATGACCTAGAGAAGCTTGCAGACTGGGCAATCCTGAAGAGAGACATAGAGAGGCCCCATGTGTCACTCCCTGACACCTCGAGTGGATCCTGGAGGTAGGGACCAAGGAAAGGGTTCGTGCATGAGTGATTTATGGGGGATGGAAACTAGAAGGAATGCCAGAGGGGAGTAGAGCAAGGACTTCCAGGAAGGCCGTTTCAGCGGTAAATGAGGGTGACCACGGAGGACACAACATTGGTCCCCAGAGAGAGTGGGAGCTCTAGTTCCCTAATTCTTACTGAGTGGTAAGCAGACCGGGGATGCCAGCCAGAAGCAGATGGGGGACTGATGGTATTCCCTGGGTTCCTCTGTTAGCCAAAGATTCATGTAGGTGGATGCCACCAGCCAAGGCATCACCCAACCATGAAGATCTGGGTCCAACATCAACAGCATCCTTTTGTACACAGGAGCCCAAGCAGTTCCTAGGTGAGGGTTTGTGTATGCTATGGACAGGAAAGCTTTGGGTCTCAGCACATTTGCTTTAGCCTGGAATGTTCCAGACTCAACCTGTGGAGAGGAAGCAGCGTGCTGATCAAAGGGGTACAGAGTGCTAATGGCCATCTATGCCTCTTCCCTTCTTGATGAAGGCGTGAGGCTCTGGTCTGTGGCCATGGCACGCCACTCTGAACATGCCTACCATTTATCCATCCCAATCTGGGCCCTGCTCTCCTTTCCCGTCTGCTTCTAGATACAGCTTTCACATCAGAACCTTGCTAAGGAAAGCAGAGGAAGCTGGCGGGACTCTCTTCTGATTCATTGTTCTCTCTTCCTCTGGAACGCGAGTGTGAAGATGGAGATGATGCAGCTACTCCGCAACCCTGAAGCAATAAGCAAAGACAAGGACCATTCTAATGGTGGCTGGGAGAGAGAGATGGAACTCGACAGATAAATCAGCCCATAAAAACATTTGCTAGGAAGAGATCCCAGTACTCAGGAGGCAGACGCAGGCAGATCTCTGGGAGTTTGAGGCTAGACTTGTCTCCACAGAGAGTTCTCAGCAGCCAGAGCTACACAATGAGACCCCATCTGCCTTTTAAAACCACTTGCTGCTCTTGCAGAGGACCTGCATCTGGTTCCCAGGACTCATACTGACCGGCTCATTATCACCTGTATTCACAACTACAGGGGAGCTGATGTTCTTCATGCCCTGTGTGTCGACATTCAGGCATTTACACCTTCTTGCACTCCAGGATCAAGCAGCAGCCAAAATACCACTCTCCCTATACTCATGTGCTACGTCCTCTTATAAAAAGCAAGCCCCTTCTCTCCTTGTTCTCTCTTCCTTCTGCTATTGCTCAGAGGCCACCTCTGACCCCAATAAACCTCTCAAGTGAGTTCTGTTGTATGGTTTGACTTTGTGGCATCCCTTGGCTCTAACTCACCCAGGTGCCTCCTATACCTTTCGTTATATCATTACACTGTGCACACATGCATTCACAGACAGACACACAAACATATATAGACATACATACACACACAGAAACACACAGACACACATAGACACAGGCACACAGATACACACAGACATACAGACACACACAGACATATATACACAGACACAGATACACATCGATGTTTATAGACATACATATACACATAGACACACAGATACACACAGATGCTTATAGACATACATACATATACAGACACACACACAAACATACCTACAGACAGACACACATATACACATAGACCGACAGACACACACACATCTATACACCTAAGTAAAAACTTAACATCTTTTTAAAAAGAAGGGCCCAGGCCACTGATGACACCAGATTACTGTATAAGCAAGAGAAACCTAAAGCCTACCTGACAGAGGAACTGCTCAGCTTCCTACCCCGTGCAGCTGAACACAAACTCTGATACCAACCTCAAGGATTAGTTCTGAGTGATACATCTCAGGGAAAAGTCCCCCTGGGCAAATACATGAGGGATGACAGCCCAGACACCCTGAAAAAGTGCTCCTGCTGGCTTTCTCTGAGCACTGGGGCTCCATAGCAGTAAGAGAAGGATGCATGGGAGGACCCTGCTTAGAAACTCATTAGCCCTTCTGAGAACCCACATTGAGGAGCAACAGAGTAAATACTCCCTCAGATTTCTCTTTGGATCCCGAGACTCCTGCTAGGGGCACTCTCCCAAGCATGCTTTGCTATCAGCCCTTGGCATGTCCTTGTGTGTAGCAAAAGGCGATGGGGGCACTCCCTGGGGTTCTGCAGTCCTCGCTCCTCTTCCAACCAAATGACTGTTCTGATCTCAGATGCAGCAGTGTCAAGGACCAAAAGTGCCTTCGGTGTTAGTGCCAGTATGCTGCACACTATGCTTTGTGGGGCAGCCCCGTGCAAGCCTCCTGCCACCCAGGGAGGATGGCACCCTTATTTGCCCTGTGCACGGGGAAGGAGCATGAGGTCTATTGAGAGAGATTAGTGAGTTAGCCAGGGTCACACAGCTGGCAGGTCACATGATGGATGAGGGGCTCCTTCTCCAAAGCCATGCTCCCTCTGGTAGCTGCATCCTGCAGCCAGGGCCCACTTCCTGTTTGTACAGTCTCACCTCCCCTTGCTTTTGCACCGCTTCTCAGGTGTCCTTCCCTTAGGTCTGCACACCAAATCTTGCCTAAGGGGTTGGAGAGTCTCAAGGGTGGGCCCAGTGGCCCCTCTGTCAGGAACCACTGCCTCCTTTCTCTGTCCCTTGCTAAGTTCTTACATAGTTTGTCTGTACCCTGCACTCAGTCCAGGCCACTTCTCCGAAATTTATCTCAGCCATGTTGTTTCATTTTGTTTGAGAAAGCTTCTCACATAGCCCAGGCTACCCTCCAACTGTCATGTGTAGCCTAGGCTGCCCTTGAACTCAGGATCTTTTGCTTTTATACCCACTCCAACTTACGTGATTACATGCATGTGGCACCAAGCCTGGATCATCATAGTCTTCACAAAAGACAAGCAAAACCGGGAGACGGGCTAGCAGGTGAGGGCAGAGGGGGACGAAGAGTGAGGAGAAAGGAAGAAACTCCAGGAAACTGAGCCCAGGCGCAAGCATGTTCCAAGCTACACACTCGGTCTTCAGAGCGATGACAGTCAATACAAAAGGTGTCTCTCAGAGCAGGCTCGGAGCATTACAGCCCCAGGAACCCATCAGGCTCAGCCTCAAAACACCTTCTGCTCAACCACAGAACAAGGCACAAGGGTCTAACCATAAGGTGGGCTCTTTCCCTCCTCCCCACTGCCCAGCTTACTTATCTAAGGCTATTGAAACCAGCCAGTCAGATCCCTTAGTGCAAAATGGCCCAAAGCCATCCAGTGTGTACCAAAAGGGATGTCTTCAGGCTAGGATGACGGCTAAAGAGGGAAATGTTTCACTTGCAGCCGGGCAGACCCAAGTTCATTAAGAAGCTGACTTGGTGCATGCACGAAACCCCAGTGCTGTGGATGGCAGACTGGCAGATCACTTGCCTAGTCAGTGAGCTCCAGGCAAGCAAGAGAACCTGCCTCCTGAAACAGGGTGGAAGGCCCTTGAGGAGCAGCACTGAGGTTGTCCTGTGGCCTCCAAAGCACATGCCCACAAGTGTCCACGTGCTCACACATACATACATTCTCATGAGCACACATTCATGCACACCCATGTGTACACACACACACACACACACACACACACACACACAATCGCATGACTTTATATCATTGTCTGGTCTTCTGAGCTGCAGTGTATTTAGAAATAGACACTTGCTCGTGCCTCTCCATCCACCCCTACCAATCTCAAATCTCCTATGGAATGTCCATTCCAGGTGCCTGTCCCTGCACAGAGGGCCTTGACCCACAGGAAGCATGCCTGCTGACTGTAGGACCAAGGGAGAAAGACCCCAGGGAGGTCATTCCCCATTTGTATTCCCACCAGTCAGTGAGCTTGGCAGTGCCCATGTCCTCTGGTCCTTAGAGCCACTGAAAGGCCACCCCTCATGACTCCAGCTGGTACAGGGCTCTGAAAATGCTTTTTTGCAACATATCCTGATTAGGGCTGGGATTGTAACAACTGCCTGGGGCTCCTCCATCCTTACCTCAACATCTCTGTCCTCCCTATCTCTTTGAGACAGTCTGGTAATTATATTCTTATCAGTGATGCCCTTTGGGGACTGTCCTTTCTGTTCTGCCTGTTACGATCCCAAGTTTAGAGTCTCAAGAGACAATACTCATTCTTAGGACAATCTTATTCCCAAGTTCTGCTCAAACAAGATCCAATTTCATGTGCTTTTCATCGTTTTAATTAAAGTGAATTATATGTTATAGAAATAAGCAGGATACAGACAGGAAAGCCACCCACATCTCTAGTCCCCAGAGCAGGCACCAGCAGGAGCTCAGTGCTGTGGAGCTGAGAGCTGAGGATCACAGGTGGGTCAAGGCAGAGGCTGTATAGTAGAGGCTGGGAGCACCTTAGGCTAACACAGGGTGTAGAACTTGGATTGGGCTCAGTCTATATCCCGGGGAAGAAGCAATGTCAGCAGGAGTTGGGTACACACAGGAGTTTGAACCTGCTGTGCTGTGTTTCTGCCAGAGAAGAAGCCAGCCTGGCTCCATGGCCAAGGAAAAGAAAGTAAACAGTTTCCAAGGGAGGGTGCTTTGCCACTTCAGGCACAGGGCACTGGCTGTACACAAAGAAAAGTCCCAAGGTAGGGAGAGAGCTCCCTGGAGATCAGGCAAGGAAGACGGAGGAGACTTCTGCACTCTGGAGCAATGAACAGCTGTCTGTTGAAGTCTCACGTTGAGCTCAGTCTGGAAGAGCCTTCCATGCAGGCATGAAGACCTGAGTTGGAATTCCCAATACCCTTGTAAAAGTGGTGTGCAGCTGTGTGTCTCCATCACCCCAGAGCTGGGGATGGAGTAGAGCAGAGACAGGAGGATCCATAGAGTGAATTGTTGTCTCCCAAGCCAAGCTCATGAGTGCTGGGTTCAGTGAGAAAGCCTGTCTCAAAAAATAAGGTGGAGGGTGATGGATCGAGGAAGACATTTGAAGTTGGCCACGGACCTACACACATACACACATGCACACATACATATACACACACATATATGTGCACATACATATGCACATATACATACACACATACACATGCACAAACACATGCACACATCTGCCCATATGTGCGTACACATACACATGCATACGTACACACATACACATACATGCACATACTGCTACAAATACGAACTTATACCACAAACCTACAAACACATAGAATAAACATTTCTGGCCTACCATTCAGTATAGGAAATAAAGTGTTACAGGTGTAAGCCGCCTTTGCCTGGAGCTCCTCACCCCCTCTGGAAAGGGCCCCAGCCCCTTCTCTGATATCTGTGGTTATTCACCCGATTGCTTAAATGAGCCCCTCCTTCAGGCTCATGAGTTTGAACGCTTGGTCCCCAGCTAGCTGCACTGTTTGCGGAGGTGGTCAACATGGCAGAAATGGGTCAGTGAGGTTGCGGGAGGGTTCTATGAGCTGTGTCTATTTCTGCTGTGAGCCCAAGCTCTCTTCTTCTTGACCTGCTAGGATATGAAAAGCCACTGCCTCCTTCCCCTACCACTCTGAGTGGAGCCACTTCAGTGGTCTCACTGTCCCCACCAGAACACACTGTCGCCTGAAGCTGGGAACCTTCTCTCCCTGCCTGCATCACTTCTGACATCTATTTGGTCACAGCACTATGAAAGCAAATAAGACATTCTCCAACATGACTTCACCCTCAGTTACCCACACAGGCAGCTCACAATGAGAGAATATGACTTTGCCTAATGTTAAAGGTACTGCTGGCGACACGCTTCTGCAACTTGTTTGTTGTTTTTTTTTTTTGCACTGAATATTGCATTGATTAGAGCTCAGTAGCATGTTTTGCAGAGGTCCTCATCTGAAAAAGTTGCACCCTATCATATTCTCTTATCTATTACCGTCAAATTACTTAGCCAGTCTTCAGGTGGATGATAGACACTTGGACTACTTTTGCGCTTTTAAATCATGCTGTAGAGAAAACACCCGAATACGCCTTCTTTTTCACATACATTAAAATCTCTCTAAACTTAAAGGGACGTGAACTTGCTGGGTTAGAGTCTAAGTATCTCCTCAGTTTTATAGATAAAACCAAATTACCTTCCAAAATAAAATGTTCATACCCATTTACTAGCATTCTCCGTGGGAAGAAGTTCTCTTTGGCTCTCTCTACAACATACACATGGTGCAAAGTTTTGAGAAAGTCTGTATATGCAATGGGCCTCCTCTGTCTTGTGATTTTTAATTTTTTAACAGTATTTGTTTTATTTTACGAGTGTTTTCTTTGCATGTGTGTAAGTGTATCATCTGTGGGCCTGGTGCCTGCTAAGCTGGAAGGAGGGCAGCAGATCTCCTGGAACTGGAGGTGCAGATGGTTAGGAGCCACCACATGGGTGCTGGGAGCTGAACTGCGGTCATTTGCAAGTGAAGTCTTAACCCCGCTGAGCCATCTCTCCAGTACCATGCTGCATGATTCTAATCCATGTTCTTCTCTGAATTCAACAAGCTTCAGCATCCTCTCACGCAATTATCAGTGCACAGCACCATGGTAATGTTACAGCTATGCTATGCTGCCATGATTTAGGAAACCAAAGAATGTATTCTCTATTCAAAAAACTTTGAACTCGTTTCTTCATTGGAAAATCTAGAGAGAGATGCTAGAAGCAGAGCAAGCACTGCCTTTCCTCGCTGTAAGATGGAGTTTGTCAGAGAGCTTCACACCAGCCATGAAGGCCTGGGAGCAGAAGTCCCAGCAGTCCCTAGACAATGTGAGGAACGTCTCTTTTGTAGACCTCATTGGCCTTGTTTACAAGGGGATCAGGATGCTCTCATGGAGTGAGATGCATGCCTGTAGAATCAGAAATGATGGAGCCGCAGGAGCTGCCTGTCCATCCTCCTGCTGTAGGAAGCGACTCTGTCAAACATGGCAGGGGGTGAAGTTGCTCCTCCCACAGTGGCTACCTGGAGATGATGTCTTTTCGGTTACAAATGCTCAGGAAGAGATTCAAAATGCCTTCACCTTGAGGTGTGTCTCTCCTCTACTCCTGGATCATTCTGGAAGACTCTGGAACACTTGAAAACTTAATCTATCTCATCTATCTGAGAGCCCCTGGTCCAGGGATGGTAGTGAGTATCTGACCTAGTCTGGAAGTGCACAGAAGCAGGGCCTCCTGTCACTCAGCCCCACAGATCCAGGAGGCACTCCAACTATGCTCCCTGGAAGACGGTCCTGCTTCCCATTCTCTAGGGTCAGTGGTAAAGAACTTAAAGAAATAAAAAGCCTCACTTGCTCAGGATGTAGATGACATCTAAAACATCTACCTTGGGTGCTTCTTTCCCATCAAGTCCTGCTGGCTTCTTCTAGAGCCTAGAATCTGGGGTGTAAGAAAACACCCTGAAGAGTAACAGTAATGTAGGAGGTACACCCTTCACCCTGGAAACCATTCTGAATATATTTTTAAAAAAATCTTGTGCAGCTAGCAAGATGGCTCAGTTGGTAGAAGAACTTACTGCCTAGCCTGGTGAGCTGAGTTTTATCCCTGTGTCCCACACGGTGAAAGGAGAGATCCAACCCCGACAAGTTGTGCCCTGAGCTCCACACATGTCCACCCCTTCACAATACACAATTAAATAAATGCATTTTATTTCAAAAACTTTTCATCCTTTCGCTTGTGTTTGTTTGGATGGTATGTGTGGGTACTAACATACCTGTAGATGCCAGCATGCTCACGCCACAGCACACATGTGGAGGTCAAAAGATAACCTCGGGTTAGTCCTCATCTACCCGTGTGTCTTTGCTGTTCACAGTCCTGTGTGCCAGGACAGCTGGTCTATGAGCTTCCGGGACACTCCTGTCTCCACTTCCTAAACTACAGGAGGAGAACTGGGATTACAGATGTGCCCTGCAGCACTTAGTTTCTCACCTGGGTTCTGGGAATCTGAACTCAGTCCTCACTGCAGCATAGCCAGTGTTTGCTGAACTGTTTCTTCAGCCAGCCTGAATACTTTGAACATACTTATTTAATCTTCCCTTGAAGGTACATATCATGACTCCCACCATTTCATGGGTGAGGAAATGGGGACTCTGGCTCCAAGGCTGCCCTCCTCGTGAGTGGCATTGCATTCCATTCCTCAGGCTCAGCACAGGCCTTGCCTATACGGAAGCTTCTGCTAAACACAGCCGAGCTCGTCTATGCCGCTCGCTGTTACTCCAGAATCTAGTGGAAGGCAGCTGTGGACTTCTTACGGAATTAACTACCCTTTTCATCTTATCTTTGACACATCAAATCCCCCAGGTCCTGAAGAATTTGCTGATTCCTCCTTTATTTATTAGGAACGGCTTCCAGTCCTCAGGATTACCACAGACACCGTCCCCTCAGCCCAGCACATACCGCCTGGCACCCAGCTCCCTCACAGTGCCCAACCACAATCCTGAACAGATAAGAATTAACCAAGCTTTGGAATGTACCACACACTGCTACCTAGCCTGACATGTTTTAGTCCTGTCCCCTAGGATGGCCACCATTTCCACTCCACACATGGTTAAGACTGAGACTGAGGAATGCTCAGTGCTGTGTAGAAGATGGGCGCGTTCTCAGGGGAAGGCAGAGTTCACCCACCTCCTGGCCCGAATGCTAACATGCATGCTCCACTGCAGACTTAACCCCCTGTTGTTCTCTGTCCTTTCTACACATGTACCCACAAACACACATAGACAGACTTGTTGATTTTCCCAAATCAATAGAACACTAGTCAGCTCAGGAAAACGAAGGACTTATGGCTAATCCTCATTCTCTGCACATAGACAGACCAGAGGGCAGAGAGTGTGAAACAAGGGTCATGCATTCAAAAAGGTGTACGTAGAAAGTGCCCATGAGAGCAATCGTCAGTGCCGCGGTGGCTAAAGGGAATCCTAGCCTTCTAGAAGCTTCATGGGAATATGTACCAGCACAGTGACCTCTGACCCTGGAAACAGCTTGCCAAAGTTTCATCTGACAGGAAAAGGTATGAAAGGGGGACAAAAACCAGAACCAGTCTTACTTAGTATGAACAGAAGACATTGCCCATGACTCTAGACAAATAGTACAGATTAAACATAAACCATAGAGGGCTGGGGGTGTGGCTTAGATGTTCAAGTGCTTGCCTAGCATGCATTAAGCCCTGGGTTCAATTCCCAGCACTGCAGAAATTGGCATGATGGGGCATACATCTGTAATCCCAACACCTGGGAGATGGAGGTAGCAGGATAAGGAGTTCAAGGTCTCTATGTAGCCATAGTGACGCCCTTGATACTTCCAAGGCATGAACACACCCCAGTGCACTGGGGACAGTCTCATCTTGTGCTCATCTCCCCACCGTCCCATTTAGTAAGCACCCCTTTATTCTCAAGAGAGTCCTGGTATAGACAGCAAATTATATGCTTGCCCTTGCCTTCCAGGAAATGCATGGCTTTCTCCAACAGTCCCTGGGTAGAAAAGCAATTTAGTTTCCCAAGGCCACTGAGTTGCCTTCTTTTGGCTCCTCTTTCCACAGTATCCCCTTTCACAAGTCTGCACAGGTCCTAAGGAGACAGCCCCCAAGGAGCTCCTAAGCTAAAAGACCAGCCCCCTTCCAGGGATCCTAAAGTGTGTAGCTTTCAACTCAGACATTTCAGATTCCTACCCTGGCTCTGACAGGTCTCTTCCTATATGATTTAGGCAAAGCCACTGAAGGGCCTGGCAGGATGGTTCAGTAGGCCAGAGTGCTTGCCACATAAGCCTGACAGCTGATCCCTGACACACACAGTGGGAGGAGAGAACTGACTTATAAAGGTTGTTCTCTGACCCCTGCATTGCATCATGGTGCACACACACACATGCATGCACACACCCTACACACAAGCACACACCACATACACACACTACACATATACACAAATACACACATAGTGTACACAAGACGCCAAGCACACACATCACACACCCACCCACATATGCACACCCATGCACACCACTCACGCACACATGCACGCACAAAGACCATACATATACCACACACATGCACATGCATGCACACATACACCATGCACATACCACACACACACTATATATATATACAAACACACAACACCACACATGCACACACCACACACTACACACATACACAGAAGGAAGAGGCGAGGGGGAATACTTGTGTTTACTAATCTAAGCTTCAGGCTCTACATCCGTGAAAAAGCTTGAATATACTCATCTCACATGAAGACTGGAAACAGAGAGCAAAAAATCCTAAGGGACGTGGCTCAGCTAGAGCACTTGCCTAGCTAGCAAGCCTGAAGCCCCCAGGTTTGACCCCAGCACTGGTTAAAGTCAGTATAGCAGTGCACACCTGTAATCCCAGGCAAGAGAATCAAAAATTCAAGGCCAGCCTGAGATACATGAGACCCTGCCTTAAAAAATAAAAAAATAACAAAAAATGAGAGTTAAAAAGGTTAGTTTTTCTACTGCCAAAGTCCACATAAACTGAATTCATTTCCAACTAACTTTGAAGCTATTTCTGGCTGGGGGAGTGTTTACATAGCTCCCCCAGACCTCCTCTCTTACCTGGTGGCATTCTCTTGCCACCCTACCCTGGTCAATGGGATATTAAGTTGGAGGTTGTGGTGCTTCAGGAGGAACCAGGGAGAGTCTCTGGGGCAGGCAGCCTGAAGGGGGCTCTGAGTCTGTGTCCTCAAGCTTGGCATATCAAGCTTGTTTCGTCCAAGTAGGCTTTGCTTTGGCACGCAGGCTGGGTGATGACTGTACATAACCCGAGGGGTGGAATGCTTCAAGTACCGTGCCAGACCAGCAGCCTGGATGCTGGGGACAGAAGAGGAAGAAATAAACCTCCACAAGGAGTCGGGTCTGGCAGAGAGATCCACACACGTGTGACATGAAAACTTACACAGTCTTGCCCTTACCGAGACCGCTCTTCATCTTGAGGAAGCCCTAGAAAGGTGGAGGGGGTCCCCAAAGGCCAATGACCCAGCCCCTCCTGTGTGCAGGCAGGACAGTGTCATAGCTATCTGCCCGGTCCTGCTTTTCCCTATACAGACCCATTCCCATTGGGATAAGAGGCCAAGGGGAACTTGGCATTACCTGTCAAAGCCCTAGCTTATCTCGCCTTTTTATGATACAACCCATCAGAGAAACATCAGCTGGCTGTCTCCTGGAAGGGGCTCAGGACAGCTCCCTGTAGAGAAAATACTCTTTTTCATAGCGTCTAGCCTCCCACAGAGGTTGAGGGCAACACGGTTCCTCTGGAACGAGTTCCTATCTGCTGTTATAGCATGTGGAGTTGTATAGGCTCGGTGTCACATCACACACCACCTAGCATCAGCTCTCCTGGTAACTCTGTGAGAAAGGGATGCCAGTATCTCCAGCTCACAGGTGACAGTGTTGGACCACAGACACCACCAGGTGAGAATTATTATTATTCGGTGGTGGTGGTGATGACGTGTGTATATATGATGGACAGGGCTGGGGTGTGAGTGAGTCTGCTCTCTCATATGTGATACCTTGAGGCCACAGATTGATGTTGAGTGTCCCCCTCTATCACTCTCCACACACACACAGACATATACACAAGACACACAGACACACAGACACACACAGATACATACACACACAGACACACAGACACAGACACACACACAGACACACACAGACTTACACACACACAGACACACACAGACTTACACACACAGAGATACACACGCACACACAGACACACAAACACATGCCCCCAACATTGTGCTTACTGCTTCAAGCCTCTGTACTGAGATTATTACATGGGAGCTACATGAACATGGGTTCTCATGCTTGCACCGTCAGCAGCATTTTATGGACTGATCCATCTGCATCTGCCCTTCGCTGTTGATTTTCCAGAGCTACCTGCATAGCAGCATGTGTGTGGTGGGGGCCTGGAGAACACAACCGCAATCCACTTGGGGATTACTAAAAGAAATCATTTCAAGGGGAAGAATTTTACATGATCTTCTTACAGGCATTCCAAAAGATCTTTATTTGAACATTAGCATACATGCAGCCTATATCCACCACTAATCTGCTGCTGAGATCTTTAAAGCAGAGACTGGAGAGACCACTCAGCATTTTACAGCACTGGCTGCTCTTGCAGAGGACCACAGTTGATTCCCAGCACCAACATGAGAGCTCACAATGTCTGTGACTCCAGATCCAGAAGATCCAGCATGTTCTCCTGGCCTTCCTGGTACCAGACATGTACATGGTACACTTGTAGGAACTTCAACTTTTTAAAAAAAAATCTATAAAGCAGTGTCCTCAGGGGCTCCTCTATTGTTTGGTGTTTCTGCGACCATGCTTCTCTCTGATGCTATCAGTGAACATTATCAAAAGCTGACTGTGCCAAGCTAATGCCCAATGTTCTTGATTCACAGATATAAAAAGTCAGACAAGCCAAAATCCTACTTTTCACATCTGCTGACAAGAACCCCAACAGCTGTTTTTCTATTCATTCCATCATTTTGTCTCCCTGGCTACCTGCTAAGAGAAGCACTCCAGTAGTAGGCCCCCGAAGGGGTGGAGGGACAAGGCCCTGGGTGGTCGTTGTCCATGGAGTGGAGGATGTTTATTCTGACATTTCCATCAGCCACCGACCAAGGGTAAGCTTAGCCATGATTGCACTATTTGATTAAAAGGGGCAAATTCTGCAATGCATCTTGGCTCTTAAGAGTCCTGTATTTACAGAGGGCCTGAAGGTGACTGCAGAGACATGTTCAGAGGTGTTACTGAGCAGCGTAGTGAGATGAAGGGAAGAACATAGAGACAACACGATGTCAGATGAGCAGGTCAGGAAGACAGACGCAGGAAACATCTCCAAGGTAGGTAGAACTACAAACAAGGGACTAGAGGCAGGGAATTCCTCTGACTACACTTAGCACCATAAAACCCACATTAACAAGCTGACAGACTTTTCCAGAGACACGCCTACTGGCCTATGGGCAGGCCTCAGTCACCCATCCTGGCCTGACCTTCACCTGCAGCTTCTCAAGGCCACCCAGATCTCAGAAACCTCACATTGTCCTCCACCATGCCACACAGCTCCCTGTACATTTTCCCAGCATCTCCCGGTGAAGACGGGTTCGCACTTGGACTCCAACCGTCCGGCTGGTCGCTAGTGACTACAGTAAAGCTCCCCATGATGTGCTGGCAACTCTCATTAACCTTTGAGGAAGGTACTGACTTGCTCAAATACCCATTTCTCAGATGGGAAATGAGAATCACATAGGCAAGATAATCTTACCTTATGTAACTGGGAGTCAGAAATTAAACCTGAATTTACTGACTCCAAAACCCCTCTTTTTCTCTCTTCTGTTTGGAGTGTTATACTTGTGTCTTTGTGTGCGTCTTCATGCATGTTTGTGTGTGTGTACATGTGCATGTGTGTAGAACTATGCATGTGTGTGTGTATGTGGGCAGTGGAGGCTAGACATGAATTTGGGTGTCATTCCTCAGGCACTGTCAACCTTGTTTTTGAGACAGGGTCTCTCTCTGGCCTTGAACGCATGGATTAGGGTACTGCTCAACAAGCCCCGCAGATCCATCCACCTGTCTCTGTCTCGTCTCTCATGCAATGGCTACCACACCTAGTGGTTTGTAAACATGGGTTGTGGGGGCTCCCACCCAGCTTCCTGTGCTCCTGAGTAAACACTTCCCAACTGTACCATTTCCCCACCCTGCTCTTCAGTCCTATTCTAGAAGGCTGATTTTTGAGGTCACACTGTAATGATCTTCCCTATACTACTAAGCTTGTTTTGAAGGTCATAAAGTCCCTGTCACCCACGCCTCTGTGGCATGAAAACAGCCATAAACAGTAAAGAAGAAGCAGACATAAATGATGGCAGAACAACTAACTATATGGCATTCAAAGCTAACAGTAATAATTTTCTGATAAAACTTTATTTATAAAATGGGTGACAGGCTGGATCAGGTGCTGCAGTTGCCAGTGCCCATCTATGGTGCTTTGTTTGTTCATTTGTTTATGTAGACAAGCTTATTGATTGTCTTCCTTGCTCCGTGCCATGCCTTCGTCTAGGTTCTGGGGAAGCAGGTGGAGCCCACAGCGTGCTGACCACCATCATGCAGCTGGAGCCTGTATGCTTCACCAGTGACCTGAGTCTTACAGATGCTTTACCCTTTTCTCTTAGATGGGTGCCTCTCAGCGTAGACCTCAGATCACCAGGAGAGCTTATAAAGATTATGGGTCAGTCAATAGAGTTTTCGCCATACACACATGAGGACCTGAGTTAGATCCCGAAGAATCCAAATTAAAAAAAATCCAGATGAGCCTGGGAAGTAGAGACAGAGATCCCGAGACCCACTGTGATCCACTATGACCCACTGTGATCCACTGAGCAGCCAGCCTAGCCAAACTGCTGAGTTCCAGGTTCAGGAAGAGACCCCGTCTCAAAAAAATCAAGATGGAGGTTTCTGAGGAACACATTCAACATCTACCCTGACCTCCAAATATATGCAAACACTTGAATACACACATGAACACACACACACACAGAGACAGAGACAGGAGGCAGAGGTTGTCAGAGTGGGTCCAGGTACGGATGCTTTTACAAGTCCCCTGTGTGTAGCCACAGCCCACTCTGCAAGGCACTTGCCTTCTACCTCTTGCCGCTTATTGATTATGTCAGACAGCATAAATCTTTTAAACTTTTCAAGTCTGGGCTGTAATATGGCAAATGTCCATCTCATGGTATTGCTGTGGCTTCTAAATGAGACTGTGTGCCTTTGAACTGCAGAGTGCTGCTCAGATACATGGCCATGGTTACTGAGCAGTCTCATTACATACTGTAGAGTGATGTGCAGATATGAAGCATGGTCACTGAACAGTCTCATTACAAACTGTAGAGTGCTGCGCAGATATGCAGAGTGGTTACTGAGCAGTCTCATTACGAACTGTAGAGTGCTGCTCATATATGCGGCCCATGCTAACCAAGCAGTCTCATTACTATTGGCTTCTGTTAGGAACGGCCTTCGTGATGTTTTTGAACCAGGGTTTGACTGACTTTGATTCTTTGAATCAAGACAGTGTTTGAGAGGAATTGTGTGTGTGTAATATGTGTTTATGCGGTTATTCTGCATGTGTGTATGAGCAAGCAAGCACATGTGCACGTGTGCCTCTGGGGGACCAAGATTAATGCTGGAAATATGTTCCATCACTCTGCCACCTTATTCACCGAGCAGGGTCTCTTACTCAAACTCTGAGCTCGCTGATATGGCTAGTCTCCCTAGCCATCTTGATCTGGGCATCCCCCGTCTCCACCTTCCCAGTCTGGAATTTCAGGCAGGTCACCACACTACCCAGAACTTGCACAGTTTTCTGGAGATCTAAACCCAAGCATTTAAACCCCTTAGCAATCTCATCAAGCCCTGTTTGGGAGCTCACTGTCTTAGTTTGTTTCCTTGCTTTGTTTTGTTTGTTCTCATTTTTAGAATGTTTTCATCTTCATTTCATGTGTATGAGTGTTTGCCTGCATGAAAGTCTGTGCACCGTGTGTGTGATGCCTGCATAGGCTAGAAGTGGGCACCCTCTGCCCTGGAAGTAAAGTTATAGATGGTTGTTTAGACTCTAGTCAGGTTCCAAACCCAGGTTCGTTCCTTGCCTGAGCAGCCAGTGCTCTTAACTATGGAGCCATCTCTCCAGCCACTAATTTGAGAATTTTAAAACAAGATGCATGGCTCACTTTCTCCCAGCTCAGGTTTGTGGATGAGTGAGCTGCCAATCTTCTATTTGTTCCAATAGAGAGTCACATAGGGCCACCATCTCCCTGGCATGGGAGCACAGACCTGTGCCCTGCTTTTGTACAAAGGTTTTCAGCTCCGGTCTCGTCTTTGGGCACTGTTGATGATCTTTGAATAAACGGCTAATTTACTTTGACTCAAACCAATGACCAACTCATGGACTTTCTGAACTTAGACCTGGTGCCAGGGAAGGCATGAACATTCTCCTGGACATTGAGTGATTTTCTAGATCCTTCCTATGGAGTTTCAGTTCATCTCAGCACAACCCTGAGGTGCAGGCATGTTTGTCTTTCTCATTAACAGTCTAAGAAGACAGAGAAAGGCTAAACAGCTTGTGGTTGGTGGTGACAAAACTCAAATCACAAAACACTTGATCTCAAAGGTCATCCATAGACCCAAGGTCATCCACACTCCCCCAGACTCACCTTCCCTTCCCTTCGCTCCCTCCCTCCCTTCCTATCACCTAGAGGTATCTTCATGCTGTATGAGGCTAGAAACATTTACTACCACCTGACTTCCATGTGTGTACGTGTGTGTGTGCGCACGTGTGTGTGCATGCACATGTGATTTTATGTGTTTATGTGTATATGTGGATGCCAGAGGTCTACCTCCTGCATCATTCCTTAGATGCTTGCCTACTTTGTTGTTGTTGTTTATTTGTTTGTTTGCTTATTTCTTTGAGACAGAGCTCTTACTAACCTGGAGATCACTGGCTCTGTAGGGCTTGCTGGCCAGAGAACCTCAGGAATCCTCCTGTCTCCACCACCCCAGTGCTGGGACTACGACAAACACAGGGCTCCGTGCCTCCTGATTTTGTTTGTTTGTTGTTGTTGTTTTTAATGTGGGTTCTGGGGACTTGAACTTAGGTTATCATGCTTGCAAGGTGGGCATTTTACCAACTGAGACACACTATCCTAGCCTTACCTAGCTCCAGACATGAACAAGATACGAGTAAATAGTACAGGAAAGATAGCTGCCATCAAAAGGGAGGATTCTAGGATTAGAAAAGAACAAAAACACCATTGTTGATTTCACCCCTCGTTTGTGCCAAGATGCCGCAAAGCACTTTCCCCTTTCCACTCAGTTTTCCTGTCTCAAAAATGGAAATGATAGTAAAAACTGCACTGCCCCCAATGGGTGACACCCCCCATCTCTCACCTCCCCAACCCCAACCCCCTCACCCCACTACTTCCCCAAACCCACCCCCCACCCCCATGGAAAGCTATGACTATGGTGGCTCCCCTAATTGCTGGTAATTGGCCAGAGAGACTGCTAAGATGATTAAAGTCAAAATGTCGACCTGGTATCGTAAGACAGAACAGGAGACATGGGAGAAAACCATAAACCGATGGGCATGCTGGAGTTCTGATACAACGTTGCTTATACGATAGTGTGTGAAGGCTGTATCTGGCTGTTGCCGCCTGCTCCTTGTCTATGGCATTTTGTTCATTGATTTAACCAATGTTTCTGGATTGACTTTCTTTATAGAGAACCTAGGAAGAAACTCGCAGTTCCTATGAGTGACCATCATCTGATGAGCCTGGGGAAGCGCTAGCAAAATACAGGGGTTCAAAGCCAGACACCTCCTCCCTCTGCAGCATCTCAGCTGAGGACCTCGGAATGAAACGAAAAATAAACAAACCAAAAAAATGTGAGGAGAGAGTTGGAAGCAGCCAATGCGGCCAGGAAGAAGGAATCCACTGACCCCCAATCTGGGCCATCTCAAGAGAAGCTGGCCACTGACTGAGCCTCTTAAAAAGCTTAAGAGTCATCCCAGGCCATGGTTAAAGAGAAAGCTCGAACAAAATAAAAACAAATGTGATCTTCAAAGTCTTAAATGTCAACTTGAAGATGACTTAGAAGCTCTGCGATGGGCCAAGAGGCCCTGCAGCTGCTCCCCCAGCATAGATGCCCCTTCTGTCTTCGGAGTTGTCGACCCCTCTGGATAATATCACACACACACACACTCACACACACACTCACACACACACTCACACACACACTCACACACATACACACACACACTCACACACACACTCACAGACACACACACTCACACACACACACACTCACACACACTCACACACACACACACTCACACACACACACACTCACACACACTCACACACACACACTCACACACACTCACACACACACACTCACACACACACACACTCACACACACACACTCACACACACACTCACACACACACACTCACACACACACACACTCACACACACACACTGAAACTCAAGCTTCCACTCTTTACAGCTCTACACAAGGAACGGCTGTTTAAGCTTTACCCAAGGCTGGCCATACAAATTTCCATCAGCTCCTGACTGCCCACACACCTCCACCTTGTAATCCTCCCCTTCCCCCACCCAGAACACAACATATACCACACTACACCACACACACACAGAACACAACACTATACCACACACACACACACACACACACATAGAACACAACATACACTATACCACACACACATATACACACATATACCACACAGGCACACATACCACACACACAAACACAGGCTCACACAGGCACACACACACACAGAACACAACACTATACCACACACACACATACTATACACACAAACACACACCGGCACACGCATGCAGAATACAACATACACTATACTGTAACACACACACACCACAGGCTCACGTACCACAAACACACACAGGCACACACACAGAGAACACAACATACAGTATAGCACACACACACAGACACACCACAGGCACACATACCACACGCAAACACAGGTACACATAGGCACACACACACACACACACACACACACACACAGAGTTGACTTCTTCTCCAAACAGCTCACACACAGAGAGATTCCCATCATGCTTCAGTTGTCAGAATAACAGCCTTGGGCACATTCATGGGCAATTCCCACTAGTCAGTTTTCTTCAGGAAGCAGGGATAACCTGAGGTACTTTAGCCATTGGTCTGACATCATGGAAAATATAAGACCACATGGGGTGGGATGTTTCTTCCCAAATCATTCAAACTCCTGAAGACTGAAAAACTAAATATTGAAAAATATAATATTCCCTTTATTGGGAGTGAATTATTCCTGGTCCTGTTCTTAGTCTTTTATCATCAATGTCAGTTCTGGCATATCCACTCTCGAGATGAGGAAGCAGAAGTCCAGAAGGCTAGTGGTCCCAGGACAATCATTGTCCCAGAAGTCTCTGTCCGCCCTACAGCAGGCTGCATGGCAGTCCCACACTCTCCACTGTGCAGGCTGCCTCTGTACTTCACGGTTGAGTGACAGGACCCTCAATACAGTCTCCCACAGTCTAAATCTAGAGTGACCAAACCAATGACACCTGTGTTGTTCCTGCTCCATGTCTGTTTTCCTGGAGGAATGGCTCAGGAGCCTTGCTAACCAATCACCCAACGGGACTGCAGAGAAGACAAAAACTAGCCAGTATGGGATGCGTGGAAATTCATCTCTGGTCTGAGCTTGGGGTAGGGTCCCTTAGTGGTAGAAGACCAGAGGGAAGCTCCACAGATAAGCATGGAAAGAAAAAACCAACACATTGAAAAGGCTGCAGCCTTCCTCTTCCTGTGAGCTCTCTGAGGAGTCCTGCACCGGAGCAAAAACACGTGGGTGGGAGTTCTCCTGTGGGTCCCCATCCTCTTCACTACTAACAGGATTTAATATTATCTTTGACTTTAAGTTACTGGAGCGAGGGAAGGCAATACTTCTTCTGGCCTCAGGAAAATTAGAGGAGAGAGCCCCACGCCCTGTTTCTGTCTATTCCCTTCTATTTAATACACAATTTTCTTTTCATTCTTGACTCTGAATCCAAGACTGCCCAGTGATGGGGACCATTCCTATACTAAGTCAAAGAACATGGATGCCGGGATATGGGAAACCAGACCAGGGAGCGAAAGGAAGTTCTCAGAAAAGACCCCAGCCTCCCACATGCTCTTCAGACACAAAGGCACTCCGCTCTGGCTGACTGTGCTCTGAGTCCTGCCTGCCCAGCCTCCACCTGCCCCAGTTCAGAGAGTCACAAGTTTGTCTCTCCTCTTTTTGTCCTGATGGGGGCACAAGTATTCCCTGAGTCTTCCAGGATCTGAAGAAGGTCTGAAACCGTGGCAAAGAGTTGGACGCTAGAGTGTGCACAGCTCCTCGGGAACAGGAGAATAATAGCACCGTTGTGTAGCTTTTTGTGTTGTTGTTTTAAAAGAAAAAATGGGGGTGGGATGAAGTTCACAGTGTCAATGAAGAAACAGGAGAAATACTTCCATGCCCAAGGCAAGAACTGACACCACAGTCATGTCTGCATAAACAGGAGTCCCCATGTGCCTTCCCAGGGACCCAACTACCCCTTTACACACAGCCTGTCCCTGTGCTCACATGACCCTTTCTCCATGACACTGCTGCCTGCTCAGCCTTTTCCGGCACTTCCCAGGGGGTCAATTTGTATAATTTTTAAAATCCTCCCCAAATCTCAACTTCCTGTGGTTCTGTTTTTATTTCCAGATTTCCTTCCCCTAGTTCTCTCTCTCTCTCTCTCTCTCTCTCTCTCTCTCTCTCCCCTCACCCCCCGCCCCAGGGTGAGTCCAGGCTCCGTCCCACTCACCCACCCACCCACCCAAATATTGTTGGTTGCCTCTCCTGCAAAGTGTAAAACCAGAGGCTCTGGAGAGACATGGCTGCCAATCCAGCCGCTCTCGCCGCTTGTGTGATCCCAGCTATGGGTACACACACAGGACTGTGCGCCCTGCAATCATTGGCTGATAGGCCCCAGTGGCCACCCAAAACACAGCACTGTCCTGTCCTCTTCCAGAAAACCTCGAACCTGAGAAACAGAGGCCACACTCAGAAGGACAACACAAAACTGGAAAACCTCTCTAAAGTCAGAAAGTGACTTTTGTTCCCCGTGGACTTTCAGACAAATGTCCATGGACGCTGCCCTGTGGCGGTATGAGTCCCCCCCCCTCCTAGCCTCCCAGGAACTGACCACATACTCCCCAGGACAGAGAAGCAGCAAGGCAGAGAGAGAAGAGTTAAGCCAAGCCCAGACTTCAGCAATCTGTGTTCAATTTTGATAAAAATCTCTCTTGCTCTCCCCCACCCCCCCACCCCCCTGCCCACAGCGCAGACAAGTCTCTTTATGTTACCAGTATACATTTTGTTTTGGGCACTGCAGCCCGTGTCCCTTCCAGAGAACCTGGAGCTAACCCACCACTGGCACGTGTGGCAGAAACATCCACCCAGCCCCTGAGGCAGGGCTGGACACAGGACTATAGCACCACCAACATCGTTATCTCCTCCTCCTCTCTCTCCTTCTCCCCCACCCTATTACCTGTGGTCACACTATTCCCTTCATGGGTTAAGTCAGAATTCCACTGCTGCCAAGTTTCGACCATACTTAGATAGAGTTTGGGCTGTCCCACAGGTGCCAAGGGCCCCAGCCTGGAGAACTCCTCTCCCAGAAGCTTCTGGGCTGCCCAAGGTCCCGTTATCTGGAGAACAAGAGCCACTCCACCGGGCTGCCCATCTTGCTTGCCAAGGCCCTGCCTGCAAGTGGGAGCTCCGGGGCTTAGAAAGACTTCAGTAAACCTAAGAGAATGCACACACCGAAATGGGCAAAGGAGGCTCCAAAGAAGTTGTCAGCTTTGAGAGAGGAGATGCTGTCTATGTCTGTTCATTCAAGTCAACAGAAGTCTGTTTCCAAAGCGGCTAAAAAGTTTTCCAAAGTTTCCCAAAGCAATGTACCGTGAATGCCCTGATGCACACACTCCCCTCTCCTCCCCCTGCGCGCTCACACAGCCACCGGGCAGCCCTCTCAGGGGGTCGGAGTCTCTGCAAACACGTTCCAGAACAAAACAGGCAACTGGCGGAGGAGTTGCCTTTCCGACGCCGACGCAATAGCCAAAAGTGAAGCAACAAGAAAGTGTGGTGATGTTGTCCCGCGCCTAGGTGCCCCAGCGCTGCACAGCGCTGCACCTACCCTGAGGCCCGCATGTCGAGGCAAGGTTGCTGCTGTCCTGGCTTCCCGCAGGCGCCGCGCTTCCCTAGCTCAGCTCGGTCCTTGGCTGCTCCGGACTCCGGAGAAAGCAGGCTGCTCCCTCCCGGCCGGCCTCGCGCAGCCGCCCGCCCCGCTCTGACGTCAGGCGTCTTGGAGAGAGGGATATTTATGGCGAGGAGAGACTCTGGCTTTTCCCCTAGGTGCTGATCTGAAGGCAGCAACTTGGGATTTGATTTGCAGTTTTCACACTGGGAACTGAGGTGCCGAAGGGAGACAGCAACTGGAGCAAGGCACAATGAGGGTCCTGTTCCGCACTTTGTCATCCAACCCTTCTTGGGGACTCCCTCTGTTTTGGAAGCATGTCAGAGTCAAAGAGGCAAAAGTGGTCATCTGACCAGGGTGCTCCCCCACTTCTCCAGCCAACCTGCAAAGGACCTTGTGGGGAGCCACCTGGCAGGCTGGGATGCTGCGGCCCCTTCCCTGGGCAGTGTGTGCCTGGAAGGTGCTGGCATGCTGGCGAGAGACTAGCCAGGCACAAGGAGTAAACATTGATTAGCCCACTGCTGCACAGCCTGACAACTTTCCCATTTCTTCTTTGGGAGCGCATTTAAAAAAATTATTTGTATTAAATTGTGCTCTACACTCCTTGCCTCTTTGAATGCCTTTTCCAACTCAGAGCCGACCAGTTCACCCCCATTGCTCGTATGTAGCCTTCAACTCGTTCAAGCAGGTTTTCCACACTTTTTAAACTTGTATTTATTTAGTGTTTTAAAAAGTAGGATTCTGGGGCCTTCTTGACTGGACCGGAAACAGCCTCAGTTAAGAACAGCTGTCTATAACCCACAATACCTTTGGGGGTGCCTATTTATTGTGTGTGTTGTCCACACCCAGATGTCCCTCAGCAAGCAAATGATGCCTCCAGTTCACCAGTCAACCATGGCTTCCACATCTGTCCGTATTCTAACCACCATTACTCTACCAATTGCATCCCTCTTTGGGTTAGTTTTACTTTTGCAAGAGAGTGCTGTGTGATGTTTTACTCTTTTGACTTTTTGGGGAGCCCCCAGCCCAGCTCCCAAATAAATCACACAAGGAGACTTATTTTTAGTTATGAATGTCCGGCCTTGACTTGTTTTTTGCCAGCTTTTCTTAAATTATCCCGACTAACTTTTGCCTCTGTGCTTTTCTCTATTTCTATATACTTTTCTTTCCTTCTTACTCCGTGACTGGACTGGCTGGGTGGCTGCCCCTGGTGTCTTCCTCTCCTTGTTCTCTTGCTCCTCCTTCTCCTCCCAGATTTCTCCTTCTATTTATATTCCCTGCCTGCCAGCCCCGCCTGTCATTGCTCCTGCCTCACTTTTGGCCTTTCAACTTTTTTGGTTTTTCAAGACAGGGATTTTCTGTGTTGCTTTGGAGCCTGTTCTGGAACTCGCTCTTGTAGACCAGGCTGGCCTCGAACCCACAGAGATCCACTTGCCTTTGCCTCCTGAGTGCTGGGATTAAAGGCATGCGCCACCACCACACAGCTTCATTTATCTTTTTATTAGGACCATCAGGTGTTTTAGACAGGCACAGTAACACAGCTTCACAGAGTTAAACAAATGCAGCGTAAACAAAAGTTACACACCTAAAAATATATTCCCCAAAAGAGTGTCTGTGTGTGTGTGTGTGTGTGTGTGTGTGTAGATTTGAGGACAATTCAAGTAAATAGGCCCACCCTCCACAATGGGAGTTTCAGGACTGAATGAGGCCCTTAGGTTACAGGAAGCACCTTTGCCTGCTGAGCCATCTTGATGGCCCTTATCCCTCTTTTCCAACTATTTAATTTTATATTAATATTATATTAATATTGGCCAGCGATATAGCAAATAGTAAATAAATATAATCCATTTCTGTGAAGAAGGAGGTACAGGAAAATAGGTGTAAGAGATTTATGCCTGGTTTGTTCGTTTACTGACCAGCCCCAGTGAACCGTCTCCTGTTTGAATCACCCACAGGCCAACCTAAAGGTGCCATCAGAAGGAAGTGTGGAGTGGCCTGAGCCAGAGCAGAAGGGAGTCGGGAGGGGAAGTGGAATGGTCTCCTTAGCACCTCCACGCAGCATCGTGTGAACCTGGGTCTGCAAGACAGGCAGCCCTGAGAAACTTCTCTCCAGACAAAGTGAGGGCAGTGATGCCCTGAAAGAAGAGCCACTCAGTTGTCTAGCAAGACGTCAGCAGCCAAGGTGTGGACAAGCCTGAAGACTGAGTTCTATCCCTGGGGCCTATACCAGCTGCTGCTAGCTGTCTCCTGACCTCCACAGGCACGCTGTGGCTATGCTATCTGTGCACACACAGCAAATAAATTAATTAATTAAAATTCTTACATGCAAAATAAATGAACAGAACAAAAATTTTAATTTATTTAAAGAAATTTTAAAAACAATTTTTTTTAAACTTAAAAAAATTGTGTGATAGGGCCAGAGGCAGGGCAAGGATGGGGGCGGGAAAGTGGGACTCGAGAGCAAGAGAATGTTCCAGGTGGGCAGTGCGTACATCCCACCCCAGGAAATCTTCCTCTCGTTCTGTTAGGATGAGAAAAGAGCAACGAAAGCTCATAGAGGTCACATTTTTGTGCTGTGCAAATGTTCATGAGGTTAGTGATTTCTGAGGAAGCCTGAGACACAGAATGGCCAAGGATGTCTCTGTACCCAGACCAACCCTAGCACACCAAGAGTCCTAATGGAGGTAGGCCATCCTGAAGGACTCCCACCTCTCAGGAGTGTTCCCTGAATACAAATTGAGTCTCTGAGGAACACTCACCGGCAGCTCAGAATACCACAAACTTCCAAAGTGCATCTATCACTGTGGGAAGCAGGCTTCTCAACCCCTTCTTTCTGCTCCCTGGGGGGGGGGGGGTGGCTCCATCTGCACTGCAGACTTCCAATCAGTGCTGAGAAGACAGCACATGATCTAAGTGTGGGAGATGGTGAAAAGAATGCAGGAGGTCGAGGCCCGGCCACCCTGAAACCCACTTCTCGCTGCTTTGATATCAGTGTGGCAAGGATGTTCTCAGGCCCAGAGTTCCTGAAGATTGATGTCACTTGCCAAGTGGTGGGGCTGTGGCACCCAGTTTTCGGCTCAAACTTTCCCTTTCCACCTTCTCTTCTTCCCTCATCCCCATGCTCCCAATTTTGTCAGGAGATCTTGTTTATTTCCCCTTCCCAGAGGAATCTATGTGTGTTTCTTTTAGGGTTCTCCTTGTTACTTAGCTTCTCTGGGCTCAAGCATTAGTCTGGATGTTTCCATGGGAGTGGTGTTGAGATGAGATATTTAAATGGGTGGGCTCTGAGGAATGCAGACAATACCCGCCATTTAATCTATAATGCTTTGGAGACCCAGAGAAAAGAATGATGGAACTTCTCCTTCCACAGTTCTGCTGAGGCTTGAAAGAATCCTGCTGGCCCATCTTGTTCCCTCACGTTCTTCTCCCCCTCTTCTTGTACGCTCCTCTTCCCTTTCCACCTTCCCTTCTTCCCTCATCCCCATGCTCCCAATTTTGTCAGGAGATCTTGTTTATTTCCCCTTCCCAGAGGAATCTATGTGTGTTTCTTTTAGGGTTCTCCTTGTTACTTAGCTTCTCTGGGGTCATGGACTACAGGTTCCTTATCCTTTGCTTTATAGCTAATATCCACTTACAAGTGAATACATACCATGTTTGTCTTTATGGGTCTGGGTTACCTCACTCAGGATGGTATTTTCTTGCTCCATCCATTTGCATGCAAATTTCAAGATGTCATTGTTTTTTACCGCTTTGTAGTACTCCATTGTATAAAATGTACCACATTTTCTTTATCCATTCTTCAGTTGAGGGGCATCTAGGTTGTTTTCAGGTTCTGGTTATTATAAATAATGCTGCTGTGAACACAGTTGAGTAAATGTTCTTTGGTATGATTGAGCATCCTTTGGGTACATGCTCAAGAGTGGTATTGCTGGGTCCTAAGGTAGGTTGATTCCCAATTTTCTGAGAAACCACCATACTGATTTTCAGAGTGGTTGTACAAGTTTGCATTCCCACCAGCAATGGATGAGCGTTCCCCTTACTCCACATCCTCTCCAGTATAAGCTATTATTAGTGTTTTATATCTTAACTCTGACAGGTATCTCAGAGTCATTTTGATTTGCATTTCCCTAATGTGGGAAGGACAGAAACAGAAAACACAGAAAGAGATATCTTGATTGAAGGAGCCATTATGAGGCTAGAAAGAAAACTCACTCTAGAGAAATTCCCAGGGATCCACAAAGGATGGTCCCTGCTAAAACTCTAAGCAATAGTGGAGAGGGTGCCTGAACTGACCTTGCCCTGTAGTCAGATTGATGACTATCTTAAACATCATCATAGAACCTTCATCCAGAAACTGATGGAAGTTGTAGCAGAGACCTGCAGTGGAGCACTGGGCTGAGCTCCCAAAGTCTAGTCAAAGAGTAGGAGGAGTGAGAATATGAGCAAAGAGGTCAAGACCATGATGAGGATACAGCTTCCCTAAACTGATGGAAGCCCACCAACTCTGGCCTGACAGCGAGGGAATCAGCATAGGACCAAAGTAGGCCCTCTGAATGTGGGTGACATTTGTATGGCTGGGCAGACTGTTGGGCCACTGACAGTGAGACCAGGTTTTATCCTTATTACTTCTTACTTTTTAGAACCATTCTCTCTGGAGGGATACCTTGCTCAGCCTAGATATAGGGGGGAGGGCCTTGGTCCTGCCTCAAAGCAATGTGCTAGACTTTGTTGACTCCACATGAGAAGTCTTACCCTCTCTGAGGAGTGGATGGGGGGGGATGGGAGAAGGTGGAGGGAGCAGGAGGAGGAGAGGGAGTGAAAACTGGATTTGGAATGCAAAATGAGAAAAGATAGGTTTGTTTGTTTGTTTGTTTAAAAATCCTGCTAGCCAGCAACCTCTAACCTTGACTTACAACCAGGTCAGTGCTCTTCAGCCTGCTTGCTAACCATGCAGACTGGGGTTTACCCAGCCCCTACACAGTTATATGACCCAATCCCTCCCCATCCTGTCATCTATCTTGCACTCTCTCCCTTTCTCTGTCTACCCCTCCACACTTTTTCTTTCTCCTTTCTCCCTTCCTTTTCCCTCCCACCTCCAATCTCTCTCCTGCTCTCCTTTCTGGTCTCGCTTCCCCTTTCTCTCCCTCCTGTCTCTTTTTATCTCTGGTTCAGTTTGTTTTTGTGGAAGTTCCACAACCTGTGATGAGGAGAGCCAGGAAAACAGTGCTCCTCACCCAAAGTGCCAAAGTGAAGACCGTTCCTCATTCCATTTCAAGGTCATGCTGTAAAGGTCAAATGAGTCCAAACAGTTAGAAAATCTCCACCTCAGTTGGGGGTGAAAACTCACACCTCTAATTTCAACTCCTAGAGGCTCAGGAGAATTGAATCTACATAGTGACTTCCTATCTGAGGTGGGGAGGAGAGAGAACATCAGGGAAGGACAAATGAGGAGAGGAGAGGAGGGGAGAGGGGAGGGGAGGGGAAGGGACAGGAGAGGAGGGGAGAGGGGAGGGGAAGGGAAGGGAAAGGAGAGGAGGGGAGAGGGGAGGGGAAGGGAGGGAAGGGAAGGGAGAGGAGAGGAAAGAAGAGGAGATGAGAGAAGAGGGAGAGTAGAGGAAAGAAGAATAGAGGGAGAGGAGGAGGGAGAAGAAGACAGAGGAGAGGAGGGAGGGGAGGAGGGAGGAGAAGACAGAGGAGAGGAGGGAGGGGAGGAGGGAGGGGAGGAGGGAGGGGAGGAGGGAGGGGAGGAGGGAGGGGAGAGGAGAGAGAAGGAGA
The DNA here is from genome assembly GCF_018167655.1 of Microtus oregoni. Classification (NCBI taxonomy): domain Eukaryota; kingdom Metazoa; phylum Chordata; class Mammalia; order Rodentia; family Cricetidae; genus Microtus; species Microtus oregoni. The sequence continues at coordinate 46,281,903 of NW_024543066.1, forward strand.
GCAGAGGAGAGAGGAGAAGAGGGAGAGAAAGAGGGAGAAGAAGACAGAGGAGAGGAGGGAAGGGAGGGAGGGAGGGGAGGAAGAAGAAGAGGAGGGAGAGGAGGAGGGAGGGGAGAAGGGAGGGGAGGAGGAAGGGGTGAAGTCTCTTACCTCATGAAGTACTTTGGAGATTGAAATGGTGACTCACAAACTTTCATTCCAGTCAGAGCACACCCGCTGGCCCACACACTCTGCTGAAGGTGGCACTGAACACTCTTACCAATCATGTTCCTAATGACTAAAGCATATAGCTGAGCCTATAGCGTGCTAGCCTAGCATATATGAAGCCATGGGCTCAGTCCCCAGTACCCACAAATGGCACCAGGATGCATGCTTGTAATCTCAGCACTCTGGAGGTGGGGGGCAGGAGGACTAACAACCCAAAGCCATCCTCAGCTACACTGTGAGCCTGAGGCCAGCATGAGTGCATGGGACTTCATCTGAAAAGGGAAAAATGAAGGGTGAGGTGGCACAGAGAATAAAGACACTTGTCACCACCCTCTATCCAAATTTGATCCACAGAACCTACATGGGGGAAAGAGAACCAAGTCCGGAAAAAAAGTTGTCTTCTGACCTCAACGGCCCCCACCCCCCACACACACACTCTAGATTATTAGCTAAAGGTAGGAGACATTATTTTAAAGAACATAAGGCAAAAGCAGTGCTCTCACTGGCCCAGTTTAGCAAGCCCCCACTAATCTCCAGTGCTCTGATTCTGAGCTTTGCTCAGTGATACTCAGGACCCTAGTATACACTGGACAGGACATAATGGCGCCTCCATCGGGTCTTATTCACTTCCTGTGATGCCAACAGAGAGGAAAAATCCCACAGCTAGCCTATGGCTTCCTGCAAAGCCCTCTTCAGTGGGACACAACCAGGAGGGACATCACACCATCCTGAAGATACTTCAGTCCTTCACTGCCTGAGATATAGCGTGAAGGTCACAGAATCTAGCATTAAAATAACCTGGATTTTAACCCCAGCTCTGTTTCTTTTCCTTAAAAAAGAAGTATTACATTATTTATTTATCTCTATGCATAGCAAGCATGCAACACAGCACACCTAAGGAGATCAAGGATAATGTTCTGCTCTCGCTCACTCCATGTAGGACTTGAGGATTGAGCTCAGGGTAAGGCTTGGCTGCAACTGCCTCTACCTGCTCAGCCATCTCACCAGCAACATCCCTGGTTCTTGCAGCCGAGAGCATCATTGACCCCTCTCCATGGTACAAGCTATTAAGGGGACAGGTCCTGGTGTCTGGACATATAAAATTACAGAATATGCCCACATTACAGACGGCCATCATTCTTTCTCTTTGCTTTGTTGCTATTTCCATCTCCTGCTCACCCCCTGCAACTTCATTGGTTTGTTCTCAGGACACAGAGAATGCACTTAATATGAACATTTAATTCTCAGTCTCCCAACCTCCTGTTCTTTGCAAATCTTTATGCCCAGAGTTTAGAAATCTCCCCTGGCCAGACATGACCAAACCAAACAGACAGAGACTAGAAAAATTGTTCTCTGAAAGGCAGGCTCCCTCTCAGCAAAGAACTGAGTTTCTAAGGCACCTCAGGTTGTTTGCAGCAGCGTGGAGGGTCAGTTCTACTGCCTTGCCTACGTCAAAGCCCTAAGTGTTTAACCACAAGACACACAATCCTGGGACATCGTGGCGGCGGCCCTCCACCTCCTCCCCCACATCCAGGCAAGCCACTTGTGTGTGGAATCTGGTATGTTTCTCTCTCTGAGGCCAGACAGGCAAACTCTGGCCCAGTGTATCATACCTGGCCAGATGTGGGCTGGAGTATCATGCTCTGAGCAGAACACTGGAATGAGCAGGAATGCACTGGAATTCTTTCTTGACAATCCCTAGACAATCCGTGAGCAGGATACAAGATCTCCAGGCTGGGTAAGGCCAAACCCACTTGTAGCTGGAGGTGTTTATGTTATTCCTGGAACAGGAGTCTGCACCCACATAGTCATGTAAATTGTCAAGAGATCCCCATTTTCAGTAGCTCAAAGCTTTATGAAAAATAATGTTTAGTCTGTCTCAGAATAAAATTGTATTTTATAATAATTAAAATAAAAAATAAGGCTGGGGAAATGGCTCCGTGGGTAAAGTGTTTTCCCAGAAAAGATTGAGAACCTGAGTTTGAGCCACAGATTCAATGTCTCAAAATACAAGTTGGAGAGGAACTAATGAATGACAAACAAGGTGGCTTCTGATTTGCAAATGCCATATTCATGCACACACATGTGCATACATTCATGTACATACAAACACGTATATATATATACACACAAAAGAAATAAACCTTCTCAGCTAACCTAAATTGGAAGAGAAAATGGATAGAGAGCACATGTACACACACACACACACACACACACACACACACACACACACACTTTTCACCATTGAGAAACCATTTGGGGGGATGACAATGTTCAAGTACCTGTGACTAGGGCTGGCACGGAATATGTGTGTACACTTGACCTGAGACTTCTGGATAACCAAAGGACTTGAGGAGAAATGTGATGCCCTGCATCTTTCCTTGGCCATATCTTTTGAGGTGACTTCTCTTTCAAATGAAATAGACTGGAAAGGTGGTTCTTTGGTAACAAGTACTCCCTGCTCTTGCAGAGGACCTGTGTTCAAGGGATGGCATTATGACATTATGACAGCCACTATTGTCTGTCACCCTGAGAAGGTTTCCTCCTGTTCTTTTCTTTTGGAAGATTCTCAGGAACCATCTCTCTGACTGGGTTTACAGGGTCACACAGGGGAAGAGAAAGAACACCCTCCCAGCCCTCAGAAAGAGCACAAAACATTTGTGCACTAATCTCATCCTTCTCTATAGGATCCATAAATGAAGACTTTGTTTTGTACGATAGGGTGGGATTCATAAACATCCAAATAGGCTTGGCTCACTGATGCCATGAAGGAAGGACAGGGATATATTGTAAAGGCTCTTTTCTAGTGTTTTTGTTCATTCAACTTTGTACAGCCGCCCAAGCAGAGCCTGGAAATGGGTGTGAATAAGGTGGAGTTCCCATTCTTTTTTTTAAAATTTATTTATTAAAGATTTCTGCATCCTCCCCGCCACCGCCTCCCATTTCCCTCCCCCTCCTTCAATCAAGTCCCCCTCCCTTGTCAGCCCAAAGAGCAATCAGGGTTCCACCCACCTCCATCCGGGTCTAGTAAGGTGAGCATCCAAACTGCCTAGGCTCCCACAAAGCCAGTACATGCAGTAGGATCAAAAACCCATTGCCATTGTTCTTGGGTTCTCAGTAGTCCTCATTGTCTGCTATGTTCAGAGAGTCCGGTTTTACCCCATGCTTTTACAGACCCAGGCCAGCTGGCCTTGGTGAGTTCCCAATAGAACATCCCCATTGTCTCAGTGTGTGGGTGCACCCCTCGCGGTCCTGAGTTCCTTGCTCATGTTCTCTCTCCTTCTGCTCCTGATTTGGACCTTGAGATTTCTGTCCGGTGCTCCAATGTGGGTCTCTGTCTCTGTCTCCTTTCATCGCCGAATGAAGGTTAATATTCAGGAGGATGCACAGACATTAAGGGCCTCATTGAATAAATGGGACCTCCTGAGACTGAGGAGCTTCTGTAAAGCAAAGGACACTGTCACTAAGACAAAAAGGAGTTCCCACTCTTAAGGAATTTACAGCTTCATGGGTCACACAACCAAGCTCTACCATGTTCAGGCTCAAACAAAACAGTACAAACAGTCAGCACAGTGCTTGGGAGGTAGAAGCAGGAAGATTCAGAGTTCAAGGCCAGCCTCAACTATATACCAAGTTCCAAGCCTGCCTGGGCTGCATGCCTCAGAAACACACACACACACACACACACACACACACACACAAAACAGGGCTGTAGAAATGGTTCAGTTAAACCCAGTACCTACAAAGCAGCACACAACCGTCTCTAACTCCACTTCCAGAGGATCTGATGCCCTCTTCTGGTCTCTGTGGGCACTGCATGCTCATCTTGAACAAGCACATATACAGACAAACACCCATGCACATAAAATAAAACTTATTAACAAACTAAACTTTAATAAATACTGTGCTTGGGAGTAAAGGGTGATAAGGTTGCCATGATGAAGATGGTAAAAATACTCCCCATTCTACTGGTATCAACCAGGGCAATAATTATAAAATATCTCTATATACTGAGAACTCATTGATGTGCTTTACTAAAAAGTAAGGGGAGGGGTGCATCATGTTCAAATAAGTTGAACATACACTTACATACACTTCAAACATCCCCACCCTGCCACTGAACCCCACAGTGCACAGGGTTACAGGGTTAACACCCTAGAGGGATCTGCCTGCGCGTGCTTATCCCAGTATCCCCAGTCACTCTCTCATAAGACCCATTTTCCACCTACCATCCACCAACAACCGTAACGTTAAAGAACGTTGTTTAGTCTAATGGGGACCCAAAAATGTCCCTAAAAATAAACACAAGTGTAACAGGAGATGCAACTGGAATCTCTAATGAAGCATCAGGTCCACCAGATAAGTTGCTCCAGGATAACACTGCAGAATGAGAAGGGGGTTCTCAAAGGAGCCTATCTATCCCGGAGCCCTTTCAAGTCCTGGTCTATGGGAAGTGTGGGGAAGTCTTTAAAATGAGGAGTGGAGAAAAAATGAGAGGCGAAAGGTGTTCCTCACCCCTACAACAAGGAGAGCTGCAGGAGGCCCATTACCTCACTCTGTGGCCCCAGAAGCTGGAAGGCACGGTCTGCCTGGAAACCTAGAAGCCAGGGAACACAGGAGATAAGCTGATCTTTAGTGGACTGAAGGAGGGTAATTGCTTGGCCATGAACTTAGGACCAGGATTCCCGTTTTTCCCGAAGATCATCCACACAGAGCCTCATGAGGAAGAAAACTAGGTACCACTTTCAGATCTTACCCAAGAGCACAGCATGGGAGAATTATCAGACCACTGTGTCAGGAGATGCTGAGCTGGGGACTAACGAAAGAGCAAACGAGAAGAGGAGAGGTGGAAGCAGGGACATTTGTAGTGAAGATAAAGGGTCCAGAGAGAAGTGAGGACCTATGTCTATGGGTTTAGTCTCCAACACACACACACACACACACACACACACACACACACACACACTAATTCTGGGTGTGGTGGGGTTTGCTGGAGAGAAGATCTCCGGGGCTTGTTGGTTACCAGTCTAGCATACCAGTAAGCCCCAGGCTCAGTGAGAGAACTTGTCTAGAGAAATATATATATATATATATATATATATATATATATATATATATATATTAAAAAAAAACAGATGAAGATGATTGAGGAAGACCTCTAGCATTGACTTCTGGCCTTCATGTGGGAACATGGGCATACTCACGTGCTCACACACTCGGGGGGGGGGCGCATATATAAAGGGCAAAGTATGTGAGAGAAAATGCCACCAACAGAAATTATCTTGAATGTTCTCAAATGCTGAATTTAGCAGACTAAATTAAAATCAGTTACTCTAAATAGTTTAAAATAAAAAGAAAATCATGTTCAAGAAACAAAGGAAGAGGTGACAATGAATTAACAAACAGAATTGTTTATTAAGATGTAAAAATATATAAAAATATATCCAAGTGAAAACTCCATAATTCAAAAGTTCAAACTAGAAGGAAAAATAATTTAAGAGGCTCAATCAAAATATCAAGATGATAGAAGAAAGAACTTAAACTTAAATATGGTCTCAGAAGCAGAGAGAAAGATAAACCTTCAGACACTATGCCCTAGCATAAACTAAACCAAAATTCACACCATATTGGAATTCCAGAGAAACTAGAGATAGGAAAAAAACAAAACAAACAAACAAAAAAACCAGACAAACGAACCTGAAGACATGGTAGTATAAAAACCCTCAAATTTGTAATTACTCAATCTAATTCGGTGACCTAAGCATCTCAATAGACTATCAATAAGATAAACATAAAGAAATCCATACTTAGGGATGGCCATGGTGGCACTCACCTTTAATCCAGCACTCTGGAGGCAGGGACAATGGATCTCTGTGAGTTTGAAACTAGGCTGATCCAACGCAGCAAGTCCCAGAAACTGGGGCTACAGTAAGACCTCCTCCAAGAAGAGGGGAAGGATGAAGAGGAAAAAGAGGAGAAGGAAAGAAATTCACACCTAAACAGCGAAAATGTTAAAAGAAGCAAAAGAAAAGTACCACCACAAAGAAAATGCTTCCATAAAGTTAACAGTCAATCACCCAATGGAGAACGAAGCACAGTGAGATAACATGGCCAGGAAGATAGAAACCAAAGAGTGAACTAATAATTTTATAGTTGACAGAACATTCTCCAAATATTTAGGCAAACGCCCTCAAACGTACTTCTCAAAAGAATTAAAGAATCAGACCGGTTCCCATAAAAGCTCATTTAGCATAAAAGGAAGAATCTAAAGAGGAACAAGAAAAACATAGCAAAATGACAATTACAAAAACAGTGTATGTAGGCACAAAGTAAAAAGACCAAGATTATCAGGTTGAATTTAATAGGCAAGAACTAATTATCTGATGCGTGTCCAAGAAACATCTCTTCGCTCATCTCTGAGGTGAGCTGAGAGCCAAAGGACAGAGAAAGACAAACTAGGTAGTCTATATCCAGAAAGGAGCTGCAGGGGTGACATTAACAAGAGGCCAAACAGGCTTAGACTAGAGATGGTGTGAAAGACAAGCATACTTTTTCTATAACGATAAAAAATCAATACATTAGGAAACCATAACAGTAATCGAACCCCCAGACTCATAAGATAAAAAGTGACCAACTGAAAGGAGAAACTAAAAATTGCACAACGATAGAGATTCTAGTGTTCCATTCTCAATAGCTGACCAAGTTACTATGCAAGGTTACAAAGACTTGAATGGCTCTGCCAACCAGCTTCACACAGCACACCGTGCACACCGTGTGTGTATCTGTGTGTGTGTCTGTGTGTGTGTGTTGTCACCACGACTGCAGTGACTTAGGTATTAACACTGTGATAGTATTAACGGGTGGACATTGTTACAGGCGGTTAGGCTACTAGGACCATGCACTTCAAAAAGCAACTACGACAAAAACACACTGAGTGAGTCACTGCAAGGAAACGATGAGTGTGTGAAGAGACAGAGATGGCTGCCCTGATTTGAATATTATAAAATGATATCAATATCAAATATTGACACCGTTTCATGACTGCACCATGTTGTACATCAAAGAAGTTAAAATTCTGTGGACTTGAAAATAAAATGAATAGACAAGTCATAGAGAGAGAAAAATATTTGCCAATTGTGTATGTCTAGAGATGTGGTCTCCAGAAGGGATAATGAGCTCCTGCACTGTGGCAGGAAGAACTCAGTCCCATTCAAAACAGAAATTATTTAACTAGAGGCTGGCTGGGGAGATGGCACAATGGGCAAGGCGCTTGCTTCCAGAGCATGGGGACTTGGGTTTGAGTGAGCCATCTCATGTAGCCATCGAAACAGCAACCTTCTCTGTAAAGGAAGACACAAGGGTATTTTTAAAATCCATCTTCTTCCCCCTGGGCCACACGAATATGGTGGTGAGGTTGCTGGTTAGCTTTGTCAGCTGCACACAAACCAGGGCCACTGGGGGAAGGGGGTCCTCAGTGGAGGAATTACCTTCCTCAGACTGGCCTGTAAGCCAGTCTGTGCAAGTATTTTCTGAATTAATGATTGCTGTGGGCGAACCCAGCCCATTCTGGGTGGTGCCATCTTTGGTCTGGTGGTCCCTGGCTTGTATAGGAAAGAAAACTGAGCAAGCCAGGTTGATTTTGTCAGGTATTTTCTCACAACAATCAGAGACTCTATGATCCCTGAACCCGACTGTGAGAGACAGGACGAGCCACAATCATGGAAGGTGAGATGTCCCCAAGTCTGCCCTCTGCAACTCGGGGTTCCAGGCATGCTCTGACTCAGTCCGAGGCTGACAGATGGAGAGCCTAAAGATGCAGGAACCGAGGTTTCCAAAGTCAACATGGAAGGGCATGAGAAAATGGCTGTCTCAGGTCAAGAAAGGAAAGAGTGAATTATTCTTCTCTCCACTTTTTAAAATTTGAATTAATGTTCTAGATGGAGTAAATGATGTCTGACCTCAGTGCTGAGAGTGGGTCCCCTTTTCTCAATTTCTTGGTTCAAACAATAATCACTTCCGGAAACATCCTCACAGACACACCCAAATGAAGATGAAAATGAAGGATGTCTTGTTAAAGCAGCTATTAAGATTTTTCAGACAGTAACAACACAAGTCTTTGGGATACAGGCCTATGAGATCACCCAGACCAAACACCCTGGGTAGGAGTTTGGACCTTGATACCTGATCTCCTGTTCATGGGAGTTGCTTGTGCCTTAGAACTTTCTAGAACCCAACCGCATGTGTGTTTAATTCGATAAAAAAAAGGAGGCATATGTGTTTAGCTGTATGATTTAAGGTTCATGATGGGGCACTTATTGTTCATAGTAACCTTGAGGTCCATGGTCAAATGTCCAGATTCTACTAGGGCCCAGGGGCAAGCAACAGACACTTCTCAACGTAGATACTGATATAAATGATAGTCTCACCTCAAAGGGAATAAAAGTTTACTCTTGAGATATGTGTGATGGATCGTGGTCCAGGAACACATGTTTAAGTTGCCTAGAATATTATGTTTTAATATAGAACTAGTTTTATGAAATTTTTATAGTTAGAGTGTAAAAAAAGTAATAATCAAGGCACATCTCAAATCTACTGGTGAGAGTACTAGGTAGGTCAGCGTATCTGGTGGGAGGACTAGGTAGGCTCGTGTTTCTGGTGGGAGGACTAGGTAGGTAGTGTATCTGGTGGGAGGACTAGGTAGGTCAGTGTATCTGAAGGGAGGACTAGGTAGGCCCATGTTTCTGGTGGAGGACTAGGTAGTCCCTGTGTTTCTGGTGGGAGGACTAGGTAGGTCAGTGTATCTGGTGAGAGGACTAGGTAGGTCAGTGTATCTGAAGGGAGGACTAGGTAGGTAGTATATCTGGTAGGAGGATTAGATAGATCAGTGTATCTGGTGGGAGGACTAGGTAGGTAGTATATCTGGTGGGAGGACTAGGTAGGTAGTGTATCTGGTGGGAGGACTAGGTAGGTAGTGTATCTGGTGGGAGGACTAGGTAGGTAGTGTATCTGGTGGGAGGACTAGGTAGTGTATCTGATGAGAGTACTAGGTAGGGCAATGTTTCTGGTGGGAGGACTAGGTAGGTCTGTGCTTCTGGTGGGAGGACTAGGTAGGTAGTATATCTGGTGGGAGGACTAGGTAGGTAGTGTATCTGATGGGAGGACTAGGTAGGTAGTGTATCTGGTGGGAGGACTAGGTAGGTAGTGTATACAGTGGGAGGACTAGGTAGGTAGTGTATCTGGTGGGAGGACTAGGTAGGTAGTGTATCTGGTGGGAGGACTAGGTAGGTAGAGTATCTGGTGGGAGGGCTAAGTAGGTAGTATATCTGGTGGGAGGACTAGGTAGGTAGCGTATCTGATGGGAGGACTAGGTAGGTAGTGTATCTGGTGGGAGGACTAGGTAGGTAGTGTATCTGATGGGAGGACTAGGTAGGTAGTGTATCTGGTGGGAGGACTAGGTAGGTAGTGTATCTGGTGGGAGGACTAGGTCAGTCAGTATATTTATTACTTTCTCTTACTGTGACAAAATACCATGACCAGAAGCAATTTATGAGAGAGAAGGTTCATTTTGGCCCTGGTTCTATGGGGTTGTAGTTCATCATGGCAGGTACACATGACAGCAAGCATGGTGACAGGAACAGAAAGCTGAGAGCTACAGACAGAAACAAACTAGAACTAAGAATAAGCTATGAACTCTCCAAGGCTGCATTTCCTAAACCTCCCCAAAATAGCACCACCAACTGGGACCAAGCCTTCAAATACCTAAGACTATGGTGGATGTGAAGGCTAGTTTCACATCAAGTCGACACAAGCTAGTCATTTGGGAAGAACTCTCGATTGGGAAGACCCCTCCACCATATCATGCTGTAGGCAAGCTTGTAGGGCATTTTCTTAAGAGGTGACTGATGTGAAAGGGCCTACAACTTTGTGGGTGCCACCCTGAGATAGTCCTGGGTACAATAAGAAAGCAGGCTGAGCAAGCCTTGAGGAACAAGCCAGTGGGCAGCACTTGTCCGTGGCCTCTCCATCAGCTCCTGCCTCCAGATTCCTGCCCTGACTTTACTTCAAGAAAGACCATGACCAAGACATGTAAACCGAAATAAACCCTTTCCTCCCCAGGTTACTTTTGGTCATGGAGTTTCATCCCAGCAAAAGAAACCCTGACTGAAACAGGGATGTTTCTCATTTAAACCACATAGTAAGTTATAGCAAAGAAGGGCAGGCAATCTCTGCTGTAGATTTCTGATACTATCTGATGACTTTTTTGTTTACCCTTTGTGTTGGTAGAAGCTAGGATCTGGTAAGTTGCTATATTCCAAAAGATTTCATTGATAGTCACAAGGACATTAAGTCAGAAATAGTGGTGGGCAATGAATGACAAGTAAGAGGTGTACAAATGACCCAGCATGGTTTGCTTCTGGATCTACAACCTTCCAATTCTTTACAGTCATGAAGTTCTAACCAATCAATCAATCAATCGGGTCTTGGAAAACAGCATAGATGTGGCTTTTCCCAGAGAGCTTCAGTCCAGAAACAGTTGACATCCCTACAGACAGCACACCTCTGCTGAACAACCTACTGCTCCATGCTGTGACTCACTTAAGGAGGTTCAACAAAGACTCCACCCAGAACCCAGAATTCCACAGCTGCGCAGTCAGACTAAGAACACCTGGACCTGAATGTCAGCCCTGCACTTTTGGAGCTCAGAAGAGAAAATCGTAATTACAATGAACCATGTCTACTGATAGTTGTAATAGTAACCCAGTAGTCACAACTTCCTAAGGCTGGTGCACAGCTTAGGTGAGCCGCTTGTGAGAAGCAGGGGCCTGCCAGCGCAGAGTGGAGAGTCTGAGGAAGGCAGTGCTCATGGGCGGATGGAACACAAAAGGCGTTCACTGGTGTAGGAAGAGATCATGACAGAGAGCAGCACTCAGCCACCTATGCAGGCTGGCTCTTCAGGTTTGGGAATGAAGTTTCTAGAATGGGCTTGACTTACTCCTAGCTGAGAGGGCTTGTGCAAGTCCCATACCACCCCTGCGACCTCTGCTGTCTCTGACGGAGTCCAGTTGAGCCCCACGACTCCCAAGGACACTCATGTCTAGTAGTATAAGCCTTGGTGTTGAGTCCTGTCTCTCATGAGATCGTATTCCCCCTGTTTGCAGCCAGGAAAGCTTAATTGTGACCCAGAAGAAGTACTGGCCCCAGAAGTGGGTCCAACAAAGACTATTAAAACAGGGTGCCCTTGGTAGGCAGTCCAGTGAGTAAAATGTTTGCTGTGCAATCACAAGGACCTGAGTTCAGTCCCCTGACCCCAAGTGTCTGAGAAACAAAACAAACCAAGTGTGGAAACACATGCTTATAATCCCCTCACGGCAGCAGCAGAGATACTCGCATGGTGACCAGCCAACCTAGCCTACTCTGTAAGCTCTAGGCTAGTGACATAACCTACCTCAAGAAGCAAGGTAGATGACCCCTTGGCAGGCCCACTAGATCTCCCCGCCCCCAGGGTGGGCGGAAGACAGTCACAGGCCTGCCTGGGGCAGGTGTCACTGGGTTACAGGTATGTGATGGAGAGATGGGAGAGAGGAACAGCAGAGTTGTTCGTGCACCGTGGAGAGGAGCAGAACTGGAGACTCAAAGGTCAGGTGAGGAACAGGCTAATATGGGTGCCTACACTGCCACCTGGGACCAAGTGATGTCCAGGCCGTTCTGGCTCTATAGCCCTACCACAACTGAGGTCTGCGTTGATGTGCGAGGCCCTTGTTACCAAAGAAGGCCATGTGGATGCCTGTGGTTGGGCTATGGCCTTAAGCCATGGTGACGTCCGGCAGGAACTGCATTTAGCTGAAAGCCATGTCCAGGTCTGCGGTCCTACCACAGTAGAGGCTGTGTTGATGGCTATGGCCCATGTTATCCCTGAAAGTAGTGAGAATGCCCAGGATCTGGGTCACCACCCGAGGCCATGGTGTCTAAGGGCCATGCTGTTGCCAGGGTCATACCGATCTGAAAGGTCTCATGTAGCAATAGGAGCGGCGGGGTTGCGTCCCTGGCACCCGGCCTCCCACATGGCTAGCTATAGCTTATGCCCCGAAATAATTACACGGAAACTGTATTCTTTTAAACACTGCTTGGCCCATTTCTATCTAGCCTCTTCTAGGCTAACTCTTGCACCTGGACTAGCCTATTTCTAATAATCTGCTGTAGCCCACGAGCTGGCTTACCAGGAATGATCTTAACCTGCGTCTGCCTGGAGTGGGAGAATCATGGCGACTCCCTGACTCATCTTCTTTCTCCCAGCCTTCTGTTCTGTTTACTCCTCCTACCTATGTTTTAACCTATGAGGGCCAAGCAGTTTCTTTATTACTTAACCAATGAAATCAACAGATAAGATACAAGACCCACCTCCATCAGTCTCAGGTGGTGACCCATCTGAATGCTGCCCCCCAGGGACATAGTGATGTCTGGGCCCCAGCTGCAGCCAGGGCCTTGTCTGTGTCTGTGGTCCTGCTGCAGCCGGGGTCTGTGTCAATGTGTTTGTGCTGTATCACTACCAGGGGCCATGGGAGACTTGACATGGTGGCCTGGGCACCAGAGAACTGATACTGCTCCTTGTCAGTGCCTCAGAGAGAGAGAGAGCTGCCCTCCTTCCCTGCGAGAATTGACCCCAGTGGCATGGCCACAGAAGAGCTGTCCCTGGCCTTCGATGGTCCTTAGAGAACTGCACCCAACACCTCCACCCCACCCCCACCCCTGCCGCACCTGCCCCCACAAAGGGAAAGCTGGCCCTGACCCTTGCCTGAGGGGGCAGTCCTGGTGGAGGACTGGACTGACCAACTCAGCTACCACCCAGGCCCACCACCCAGGGCTTTGAACTGGCCCATCCGAACATCTACCTCATCTTTGACCTGTTGGAGGGTGCAGAAGGACTGGTCCTAAAGAACCAGAGTTGCAGGATCTCCATGACTCAGACCATCAGCAGGATATCTGAGAGAAGTTTCAGTGAGGGGCCAATGAGGATGCTGTAACAGAAGCCAGAGGCCTTGAAACAGACCGACATCTCATTGCAATGAATTATTCCAAGTAAAGCTGTTTGGGCAATAGGGCATACTGTGTGACACAGGGCAGTTCCCAAGGCCACTGCTCCACGTGTATTCAATACAATACATTACAATACAAATGTACTATATACTACAAATGTATGTGATGGAGAGGCAGGCAAGATGGAGGAGTGAAATGTTTGGGGTTTTGAGGAGGGGCTACAAGAGTAGAGGGCAGATATGGAGGGACTGGAAAATGAGTGGGGTTGGGTTGCCTGTTATGAAATTCCCAAAGAATCAATTGAAAAATGATCAAAAACAAAAATTAAAAGAAACAAAGAAGTCAATGGCTCCTGAGGCTTATGGGTGACTTCTCGGTACAGGTACACACAGGATGCACACACCTCACATGCACACACATCTATGAGCGTGCATGCACGTGCATGCATGTGGACCCACACACAAACAAAAAGGGTTTTCTGACACTTTCAGAAACACTGACAGAGTCCCTCTCATGGACAATTGAGCTGTTTCAAGCCCTGGCTATTTTCTTCTTCCTTGGAAGAGTGGGGTACACTTTAAGATAAACACACTAATGCGGTATATGTTAGCATGGCCGCAAAAGCAAAACAGCTCAATTTAACTCGACACCAAGTTTGGTGATGGAACTCAGCAGAGTGGAAGAAAAGCACAGTGGCCCTTCTATTGTCACACCCTGGGATCTTGGGTTCCCATCCTTCAGCACTCTCTTACTGAGCCCAGGAGAGGGGCCCTTGGGAGGGTCTCTGCCCTGGAGTCAGAGGCGGGGACAATGAGATCCCTTCTTTCCATTCTCCAGGTCCTAAACCAAGAGCAAAGACACCACAGACACTTAAGCAAATTAGGGAATAATTTAAACCAAATGTGTGCTGGAGTCCACATGGAATGAGACTTGGCTCAATGCACAGTATATCAGGAATATGTCTAACACTGTATGTTTCATCAGAAAGAGACCCTCTCCTGATCGAACACATGGGGGTCCCCGGGGATCCCAGCCTCCTACACCCCCCAGAGTGCCTCCTTGATTTTTATTTGATCATTTAAAAACGACTGTAGCCTATTGGCACTGCTCTTGGACACCAAACCCCTGCTGTACCAGAAGATCCTGAGCAACAGGAGTATCAAGTTTCCGTGTTGTTTCTGCCGTGCTGGGAACTGAACTAGGGCCTCCTGCAAGCTAGGCAAGTTCTCTACCACTGAGCTACAGCAGAGCCTCGAAAGATTGCACGTCATTCCTGTACAAGAAGTCCACAGCCGAGGAGTCCACAGCGGTGGTTGACGGTGTGGGGATACAGCTAAAAGACACCAAACGTGAAAGTACTCTGTTGGAACTCCCAGCAAGACGACAATCACCTTGAGCGTTGATCAGGTGAGCAAAGGAGAGAGCTACCTCAACCTACGGCACATGGATAGGTTTTCATTCATTGTCCCATACACAAGATTCTGAGTGGTCACTTGGTGCCAGGCACCACGTTAGATGTTAGGTGAAGGGTCACAAAGCCACTACAATCATATGCTTGGAAATATTGCAGTCTCGGGGATGACAGATCAGATGTAAACAAATAAGGAACTGGGGTTCTGGTCAGTTCCAACTGTCTGCTTGGCACAACCCAGAATCACCAGGGAAGAGAATCTTACTGAGGAATGATCTAGATCAGACTGGCCTGGGTGCAAGCCCGTGGGATAATGTCTTGATTTTTAATTGATGTAGGAAGACTAAGCCCCCCTCCCCCAGGCTGAGCCCTGTACTATATAAATGTTTATTCTCTCTGCTCCTGCCGAGGTGTGACGAGCTACTCGAGTTCCTACCATGACTACAGACTGTAATTTGGACGTGTAAGTCAAATGAATCCTTCCCTCCTCTATGCTACTTTTGCTCAGGGTGTTTTATCACAGCAACGTAAATGGTAAGAGGACATTGTGCAAGCATGAGGGCCTGAGTTCTGTCCCAGCACCCGCATAAAAGCCAGATGCAGCTGTCATGCACTTACAGTCCCAGCGATGGGGAGGCAGAGAAACAGAAGGACCCCCAGTCCAGGAGCTGTAGCTAAATTTGGTAAACTTCGGCATCAGTGAGACCTTGACTCAAACTAAGGTAGAGAAAGAGTAATTGAGAAAGACACTCAAAGTTGATCTCTGACTTCCTGATGCACTCGCATGCACGCAAGCACACATACATGCACACCTACATGAACATGAATACTCAAACATGCACACACACATTCACATGAACATGCACACTCACATAAACACACACACAAAGAAATATACAACTAAAATGATAGCTGTAGCTTAGAGGTATATATGCAACAGCCACAGTACTACTGTAAGGCCAGAAGACCCACTTCATACATACAAGGTTCTGCTGAAATTCCATGGAAACAGCAATGGAGATGATCTTAGGTCAGCCAGCATCCTCCAAAAATGATGAACATGAATCAAATGGAGACCTGGGTGGATTTCAGAAAATATAGCATCTACCCATGTCAGGCCCTGGACGGTTCTTTTATAAACCTGCATGGCAAAGAGGACGAGGGGAGTTTAACACAACTGGTGGAGCTGAGGTGACTGATCCGGCAGAGAAGAAATGAAGATGGGATTTGAACTCAGGTCCGTGAAGATCCAGTCCATGTCCTTCTGGGCACATAACTGAACAGATAGTGAGAAAGCTGATGTCTTTGGGTGCACAGCAGGAGACTGGCCTGAAATCTCTGTGTCGGAGCCTAGAGAGAAGCAACAGGCCTACAAGAACCAAGGCTGCCAAGGGATCACATTACATGCCCCAGACCTAATTGCTTCACAGACTAAACAGCACAATTTACAGTCAGTTCTGGGATAATGACGTCTCCCTTCCGGTTCCGATCTGTTCTGAGGAATTGCAGCATTTTCCTCGAAGACATTAGACAGGCCTGCACGGTGTGGATCTCGAGGCTCAAAGGCAAGCATTGTGAGCAACCTCAAGGATAGGCTAAGTGCTATTGCAGGCATGAGCTCAACAGAGGGGTCACCCCAGATAAATCTCACCAAAACCATCTGGATAGAACATGGTGACCCTGAGGTCAACCAGAAAGCTGACAAATTAACTGCCTTTGCTCATTCAAATTTTCAAATAACGCAATAACTCAAACCAAGGCAGACAGTCCTTAGCTGAGAAATGGCTTATAAATCACCCTTAGAAAACCATTCCACAGCATGACTCTCACGCCTCCCCCTATTTAGTAAAGCGTTGTCATCTCTAAAAGATTAAATGTGTCCAATAAGTCAGAGTATCTCTCTGTGGTCGACATTTTTTTAAGTTGTGTGTCACTTTCCATGGACTTCTTTTTTTAATTTTTTGAGATTATAATATAATTACACCAGTTCCCCTTCCCTTTTCTCCCTCCATACCTCCTGTATACTCTTTTGATATCTTTCAAATTCATGGCCTCTTTTTTTCTTAAAGGAACTGCTGTCAAATACATTATTCACCTACATATATGTTTATTTATAAAACATATATATATATATATATTTCTAAATATAAACACAACCTACTCAGTCTGTCCAGTATTACTTGTATTTATGTGTTTTCGGGGCTGACCATCTGGTGTTGGATAATGAACTGGTGTGTCCTCCCTGGGGACGGCTGGCTCTCCCTCTCTCAATATTCCTTCGTTACTTGTAGTTCATTGTGCAGGTTGTGACCTTGTGGGTTTTCCGTGTCCAGTTTGGCATGTCTATTGGTATCATCTGTGGCCCACTCTTGTTTCAACAGTCGTGTTGGTGAGAATCTCTGGGTGTAGCTTCTGCCGTTGCTAGGAGACACAGTCTCACAGCAAACTCCCTGCTCCTTGTGTTCTTACAAGCTTTCTGCTCCCTCTTCCACAAGGATTTCTGAGCCTCAGTTGCAGGAGTTGTGTTGTAGATGTCATAATCCTTACTTCCTCATACTTTCCTAGTTCCCTTTGAAAATAAGGAAAAATGAATACATTTTGGAAAAATCTTGGCAAAAGTAAGCAAGGAGACAGAATGAAGCCGTGTTAGTCCTGCACTTAGCCCTTTGTGCAATTGTCATCAATTGTTCAGTGAAGCATGCCTTTGCAAAAACGGGTAAGCACTATCAACTACATAACGGGGCCACATCAGAGACACACAGAGAGCCGGAGCCCTGTCTACCTTGTGCTAGTCCCCCAAGTGATTCTTCCCAAGTGGCCCCCCAAGCTCAGCTCTTAGACCTGAGCTGCCATCACCCCAATACAGCAGTCTCCCAACAAGCAGGCAGAACCCTTCCTTTGCTGATTCGAGGTGAGAACTTTGCTTTGACTTCATACAGAATCCATGTTTCTCTGGCCCATCTTTGGTTATCTGTTTCCTTTATCTGTAAACAAAGACCTTTTCTTGAGATGGCAGCTTCTAATCTTTGCTTGTGATTCTTCGTCACCCTCAAACCTGCACCAGGTCCTGGGGCTGAGAGGCCCATTTCCTAAGACGCCAAGTTTCCTGACTCCAGATCAGTTGGCGGAGCCTTTGTGTGCTGAGATAGGGCGTTCCACTCTCACCATCAGTGTCCTTTGGGATTCTCTTTGGTGGCCTGATTGTCACTCTGCACCAATGGCAACTGACAAATCTCAGAAAAAAGCCAGCTACACAACAGGAATCCTGATGGTCCCGACAACTTTTCCCTCACTCTACATTCCTCCTCAAGACCTGCACCCAGGACCTCTTGCCAATAGGGACTCTAGTTTTCTCTGCCCTTGCATGTATGCTTTAGAAGAAGATTAAGTAAAGAGACTTGGAATTCTTACCCATGGGCTCTGTCATCCAGAGTGGGAAACTGGGACCCAAGCTTGGGAGAGGAACGCAATTCAGGAGCTCCTCCTTGAGCTGGAGATGGATTGGAATTCTTGGGGACCTAAGCAAGCAGAGAAGAATTGGAGAAGATACAAACTGTGAGACAAAAGCAAACTTAGCAGTGGCCCAGCTGGCCATTCCAACACTGTAAAAGTCCCACCAAGTCCCGAGGTGCTAGAATTAGCCAACCAGCACTTCAAGCAGGGTTTTATAGTCCCATGGAATATTAAATTAATAATTTTGAATAATGAAATAATAAATACCTCTAGCTATGAGAAAAAAAGAGCTCTGTTCTTTGAACATGTACAGTCTTGTCACAGAAGGGGCAGGGTTTTTTGTTGTTGTTGTTGTTTTTTTTTTTACAAAGCTCTTCTGAAATAGTGAAAAACAGTTCTTTGCTTTGGATAGACCCCAGAGCCTGGAGCCTTCTGCAGAGGCAGGGTTTCCAGGGAAATTACTGTCTATTTGGTGGCCCAGCACAGGCTTAGGCATGGGTCCAAACAGGTAGACTTGGATTGCTGATTAGCCTGGACTTTCCCCTGTCAAAACAGGGCAAAAAGAGGCTCTGGTGATGGTGGTGGGAAGGGCCAAAAGAGACCCTGGGGATCAAGGCCAGACACCTCCTCCAGCATGCCCAAAGCCTGTGTCAGCTTCCAGTGTTTCTCTGGGGCAGATGGTACAGAGTTAGAAATAAATAATCCCTCAGTGATTCTGTTGTTACCATCAGGACTCAGGGCATTGCCCAAGTTCATTTCTGATTTGATGCTTCCATCTGTTTGGTGTGTGTGTGTGTGTGTGTGTGTGTGTGTGTGTATTCACATGTATGTGAGCGCATGGATGTGTGTGGGGGCCATATGTCTTCCTCAACCACATTCCATTCTATCTGTGGAAGTAGGCTCTCTCACTGAACTAGACCCTTCTGATTCTGCTAATCTAGCTAGCCAGCTTGTCCTGGGGATCTGCTGCTCTGCAGAGCACTGGTATTCCAGTGGGCACTACAGCCCAAACAGTTCGTATGTGTGTCTGGGATCCAACTCTAGTTTTACACTGCATGACAAGTGCTTTATCCCCTGAGCCATCTCACTAGCCCTGTGACTTCGTGTTTTCCTGTACAACATGGAGAACAACTATCTGCAGCAGACCTCCCTTGGTGTCATGCTAAGAAACTCACTTCACTCAAGGCACAGCCCGGAGTCCCCTCCTTGTAGTCACAGCGTCCAAACTTGGCACTTCTGAAGCAGGAACAGGCACCGAGAATCTCCAAAGATCACATTCCCACTGTGCAATTTGAGGGAGGACTGGGAAGTGCTCACCAATGGCTCCCTGCCACTATGTTCCTATTTATTTCTTTTGATCTTGCCTTTAACTATTTAAGGAAATCTGCACATAAAAACCAACATTACAGACATAGTAAGCACACAAAAGACTCATGGGGGAGATCACGGTCTTTGTGTTTTTCAAGCCGTTTATCTTTGCATTATCTCTGGAAAATTGGGTCTGGAAAATGTGCCTATCCCTCTAACTTTGCTAGTGCTCATCTTCATTAACTGGTCCTAGTTTAATTCTGTTGCTGGGATAAAAACCGTAAACAAAAATAACTTGGGTGAACAAAGGGTTTGTGTGGCTTACACATTCAGGTCATAATCCATTATTGA
Source organism: Microtus oregoni (assembly GCF_018167655.1). Lineage (NCBI taxonomy): Eukaryota > Metazoa > Chordata > Mammalia > Rodentia > Cricetidae > Microtus > Microtus oregoni. Next base: position 46,301,668 of record NW_024543066.1, read on the forward strand.
AGGAATTCAGGCCAGAAACTCAGAACAGCAGCATGGAGGCAGGAGCTAAGGAGGGACGCTGTTTATGGGCTTGTGTGCTGGCTCGGGTTCATCTAGCTTTCTCATGGAGCTCAGAGCCAACTGCCTAGGAATGGCGCTGCTCACAGTAGGCTGTGCCCTCCCACGTCAGTAATCAATCAAGATAGTCTCTTAGATTCGTGGATACAGGTCAGTCTGGTCTGGGCATTTCCTCAGCTGAGGTTGGCTCTTCCCAAGTCATTCTAGGTCATGTCAAATTAACAGAAACACTAACCGGCACAGACATGCACCCAGGGATTGGTTAACATGTGAGTATATGCACTACTTTTCTTTAAGAAATGCAGCAAATGTTGCAGGAGCCCCAAATCAGAAGCCCAGCAATGAAAGAATACTGAATGTGACATTATGTCTGCATGTTCTAGATTAGGGAGTTTCCAGTGTAAGCGGGAGAGAATGCTTTCATTGCACTGATGGTGGAGAGCCCTTTCTGGAACCAGACAGTATGCTGCAAGAAAGGCATGTGCAAAGTATCAGATGAGTCTTATGGGCCCTGCAGTTCCTGCACAGCAGGGAGGTTCTGCTGTGGGGAGCAGATGAAGTCCCGAGTGAATGCATGTTATTGATGTGGGCAGTCATGTCAAGGATATTGATGCCTCAGACCCTTGGGTATGGCAAGGCTTTCCTGGGGTCTCTCTATGCCTCTCTGTCTCTGTCTCCCTCGCCTCTCTCAATGTGTGTGTATGTGTTCACATGCCTGCATATGAACATGTGTAAGAGATCAGAGGGACAACTCAAGTGTTGTTCCCCAGACATCATGAACCTTGTTTTTTGAGAAACCATCTTTCACTGGCTCAGGTTAGGCTGGCTATTCATTGATCCCCAGGATTCTGCCTGTCACTGCCTCATACTCCAAGTGAAAGACCCTCGACGGGGACCTCTTTTCGGGGGGAGACCTCCCCAACGCCAAGGAACAGGCCGAGACTGCACGGATGCAAATCGCAAGAGGTTTATTGAGTAGACACAGGTACCTATGGGCAGCAAGATCTCTCAGAAGATTTGCGTACCTGCCAACTGGAGGGCGGGCTTTTTATAGGGAAGAGCAAAAAGCAAGTTTACAGAAGCAAAAGCGTGGTTATCGATCGACCGGAATGAGGCGGGGGCATGAATGGTTTCCCCTCTCAGCGTGGGTGTCAGCAAGAAGCAAGTTTACAGAAGCAAAAGCGTGGTTATCGGAATGCGGCGGGGGGCATGAAAGGTTTCCTCTCTCAGCATGGATGCCTGGCAACAATCATCCTATTCCTATCTTATAGCTAACCTGCTTTGTTGACATCCTATCTTATTGACATCTTGCCTTGCAGTCTTCCTATCTCTATCTCCTGTTCTCTCAGGCACCTGGGATGTTCTAACGGGAGCAGGCTGGCTGCTGATCCGGAGATTTGTTTAAAACAAACAGGACGTTCCCCCGGGAGCATGCTAGCTGTGGGTTTTGAGGAGGGGGTCTGTAGGGTCTTTCACAAGCACTGAGATTATCAAGGATCATTGGGCCACAATGCCTGACTTCTTTATGAGAGTTTTGGAGATCAAAGTTAGTGTTAGGAATTTTCCTAACGCTAGCTCGCTGCAAAAATCCCAATCAAGCCAAATCACAACAAGCCAAATTAAAAATATCCAGGTTTAATGGAATTCCTGCGCTCTCAGGTGCCCCAAGGGGAAACCAGGAGGCTATGAATGCGACCACTATGGGGTGGGGGGTAGGAAAGAGACCACATGGGAACTTTTCCAGGGAAGCAGTTTAAATAGACCTGGGAGTGGTCAAGATTTTGGCGGGCTGTCTTGACACTCCTTCAGGGAGGAGTCAAGGCTTGGTGGGCACAGGGATGGGGCCTCCAAAGATAGAGGCCCAGACCAGGACTTGGGACTTACAGTTAGGTCTTCAAGTTTACACAGGAAGCACCTTACCAGCGATGAACTATTTCCACAGACCCTGGGCCTGTTCTTCAGGTCTTTTCACCTTTATTTCCTCATCTGTAAATTAGAATTTATAATAGCAGCTACCTCCGAAGGCCTGCAGGAGGAGTAAATGCATGTGCCCTCAGGCCAGTGTTGTGGGGGCACACATTCCTATAAGCACAAGTGTTTCACGTCAAGGGTGAGAGACGTCTACACTGAGTGTGGCAGAGACTAAGGTGCTGCTCACAACTTCAGCTACACAGCACACTTGTTCAAGGAGCCAGGATTCAAATCTCATCTTCCAGAACCCAGGCCTGAACTGCAGAGGAAGGAGGAGGCTGTGAGGTGGAGCAGGTGAGGAGGTGAAGCCACTGAGGAAACCCTGGAAATTTAGAGCTGAGGTGTGGCTAAGTATGGACAATACAGGGTGGCCCTCAGGATTGGGACGGGATACATCCCACGGTGGTAGGAACACTGACGGTGAGTTAAGTTAAGAAACTGAAGACTGTGACTCCACAAGCTACAGAGTGGATCCAGACAAGGGTGGAGTAAGGGCTTGGGTGACATAGAGGTGCTGCATTCTCCATCTTGAGAGAAGTCAGGGACTAAGGAGCGGCGCAAAGCAGAAGACTTCTGAAGTTGAGAAAGCAGAAAGTGCAAAGTCTTCTACTGCTGTGAAGAGACACCATGACCCCAGCAACACTTAGAGAGAAAAGCATTTAATTGGGAGTGGCTTGCAGTTCAGAGGTTCAGTTCATTATCATCGTAGTAGGAGGTAGGGCAGTGTGCAGGCAGACATGGTGCTGGAGAAGTAGCTGAGAGTTCTACATCTTGACCCATAGACATCAGAAGGAGACTGTGTGCCACACTGGGCGTTGCTATAGGACATACGACCTCTAAGCCTGCCTCCACAGTGGCACACTTCCTCCAACAAGGTCAAACATCCTAACAGTGCCACTTCTTATGGGCCAAGCATTCAAACACTTGAGTCTATGAGGGCTGTTCTGTTCGAACCACCACTCCCTAACTGGAATACTAAATAAGGCACTCGGTAACGGTAACACAGTCCAGACAGAATGCAGAAATCAAGGCAAGCGTCTTCACGGGGTAAGGCTGCGCCCCTAGGATGTGATGGCGCAGGGGGATGCCCCACAGCTGGAGGATCCAGCCCCCAAGGGTTTCTGTGCTCTGCCCATCGCGTGTAAAGAACCAGTTGCCAACACCAGGAAGTTTACCAACTCCCGTATCTTCCTGGCGCCCTGGCATCCCCTGTGACTTCCTCAGAGTTAAGCCTGGAACATGCAATGATTGCTTTGACTTCCTTACAGAGCCTCCGTGGCTTCTGTATTCTGTGACCAACCACAAACCACGCTCCCTAACTCTCCCTCTAATCCCTGCCCACAGTGGACAGCCTCCCATGTTCCGCTCTTATTCCCAGATGAGTTGGACCAGATGGAGAGAGTCTCCGCTTTGATCTTCCATCTAGAGAGGAGGATCCAACTGCTAGCGTGCAGACCCGTCTAGGTGTGTGGCTAACAGTAAAAGATGTGCGCGCAAGAGCAAGGCCTCTGCATCTCTCCTGGACTCACTTGCATTTTCTTTTTTGTTTTGTTTTAAGTTTGATGAAGTGGTTGGTTATTTTGTGGAGTTTTTCTTTCTTGAGGCATCTTATAGCTCAGGCTAGAACTTACTATGTAGCTCAGGCTGACCTCAGTCTCTTGGAAAGCCTCCTCCCTAGGCTTCCCAAAGGCTAAGATTATGGATGTAAATCAACACCTACACTTTGATGTTTGTATTTTCATGTCAAATTAAAGTCCCCTCTTTTTCAATGTCTGTTTCTTTAGATATTTTTTTTTATTCAAAGATTGTGAGAATTGGGGCATAGATGGGATGGGGGATAGGGAGGATTTCTGAATACTGAAGATACAGTTCAAGTTAAATTTTAGTTGAGAGAATCCAGAAAAAAATAAAACTTGAAGACAGAGGCAGGAAAATTATAAGTCCAAAGTTATCCTTGGCTATATGTTGGGGTCCAACCTTAACATAAATTATCTCTCTGGATCGGCGTGGAGGTGTGGGAATAATTGAGACACAGTTTATACAGCAGTATTGGAAGGGACTCTCAGGGTATATTTAAATCCTGAAAATCACCTACATTTATTCTCAAAACAGCTTTTATATCCAAAGGTAAACTGAGGGGGGAAGTTTATTAGCATTTTATTTCCGGGGTAGCAGAACTAAAGTCAGGTTGACAACTGTGGCTACTCTATCACTAGCTTGGATTAACACCTCTTCCCAGGCGATCTTCATAATTACAAGGCAGGGATCAGAACAACATTAGCACATCCTGACCCACGGGACAGCCTGTCTGGAAGCGCTAGGTGCCCACCTCAGGTGCGACCTATAGCTTGAGAGCCTGCCCTCCACCAGTGTAGAAATATGTGGCCTGTATAATATTGCCTCACAGCTCTCAAGGCTAGTCTACACTATATGAGACCCCATCTGAAAAAAACTGTCAGAAAGACTTAAATAAAGACTTACATTAACACCCAACAGGTATGACTGATTGTTTCCCCTAGTTTCCAGTTTCCATTAGGCATAATGAAGTATTAAACCACAAGATCTGATATGTGTTTTGTGTAAAACTACCCCTCAGTGCCTAGGAAGAGAGAAGATTTCAAAACACAGCAAGGAATATTGGAGTCAGACACAAGAAAGAACTCGGCAATGAGAAATGCTCATAGGCTTAATCTTGGGGCAATTCATATGGAATTACACAGGCAAGAAAAGACGGGAGGGACAAGAGCTACCTTCCACCTCTAATGACTGCTCAGGAAGAAAATTAGCCTGCGTGGATGAATAATGAAGTCATTGATGCTTCTTATGCTTTGGAGCCAGAGGGATGCAGTGGGATGTCCCAGCATCAGCCCTGGTTCACTGGGACGTTCTGTTCTTGTGTCTTCTTTTTTTTCCTTATCCTTAAACAAAAGTGTCATAATTCAAATATGAAATATCCCAAACAGCTCATGTGCGAGAACACTGTCTCATCAGCTAGCAGCGCTGGGTCTAGAGGATCCTTAGGAAGAACCCTCTAGCTACACAAAGTGGGCTGAGGGGTCTGCCTTGGGGCATAGAGTCCAGCTCGGGAGTCAGCCTGAGCTCTCCTGGTCTGCTGAGATGTGAGCAAGCAGCTGAATGTTTGAGCTGCTGCAGCTGTGAGCTGCCCCCTCACCATGCTTTCTCCATCATAATGGAGATGTGTGCACAGTGCACACCGCTTGTAGCCTGGCACTGTGGGGCAGCATGAACCCTTCCCTCCATAGATGCTTTCTTGCCCAAGTGCTTGGTTGGCAGAGTTGAGAAAAGTTAAAGGGAGTCATGGTGAACTAGGCAGTGTGCGCTGACGCCTAGAGAAAATGTGGTCAGAAGTCCACACATAGTAGGTGATCCATTTTTTTTAAAGCTTCGGCTGGTCTTTTCATTTCCTTCTGCTCCTCTGAGCGCATGACAAAGCCCCAGGCGCTTAGCACTGGTTTCTATTACAGCTGAAAATGCATTCATTGCTGACAGGGAGCGAAGCTCCGATTCTCAGGGTGGAAAACAAACTCCATTGTCTGCTTGTTTATAATCAGTGACATATAACCCATTATGTCTAGGACTGGCTGTGACTGCCCAGGGGGACAAAGCTGTGGCTCTTTTCCAGAGGCCCCAAAAGGGACTCATGTGTGCTTTGGCTTAAGCTGCAGTGTCTTTGGGACACAAACGTCTATGATTCTGTGGAATGAAAACATGGTCCAGATCCCAGGGAAATGCCCTGCACCCAAATAATCCTGAGTGAATGGGAGGGGGCATTACAAAGTGCAGTCAAAGTCATCCCTTCTTCTGTGCGTGTGTCTCCAATGTTTCCCAGGCGGCTTTGAAAGCACAACCCCAGTTCTCTCTCTGGGACCAGAAACAGTTGAAAGACAATACACTGCGAGCTTCCCAGGAGCTGAGACAATGGAATTGTTGTTGTATTTTGCTATTGTTTTAATATATTTCATTAGTTGTTGAATTTCATTTATTGTATTTTGAGTATATGTCTATCCCACTCCCAAGCCCCTCCCAGATCTACCCCGAATTCCATATCTACCAAACTTTGTATTAGCATTAAAAACAAAAACAAAAACCTTCACATCTAACTCTTGCTGCCTGTGCACCCTTAGGTGTGTGGCTATCCACTGGAGTGTATCAGACTATTTCAAAACTGCACTCTTAAAGAAAGGCAACTCTCCATTCTGGCAGGCATCAGTCACCGATAGCTCATCGCCTAGGGATGGGGCTTTGTGCTCACATGGATGAGGGTGTCCTCCTGAGATTTTGTCTGACGTGATGTGAATAGGTCTTGGGCATGCCTTCCCAATGGCTGTGAGTTCATATGTTCAGCTGCCCTGTTGTGCGAAGAAACAAATTTCCTTAGAGCTAGCTTCTGCCCTAGCTCTTACAGCCTTTTCCCCCATCTTCTGCAATGGTCCCTGAGCCTTGGAGGTGTAAGGGTGGGATATGATAGCCCACATAGGGTAACCACTCCATAGTCACTTATTCTCTGCATCCTGATTAGTTGTGGTTCTCTGTGATAATTGCCACCCATGACAAAAGGAGCGTTCTGTGATGAAGGTTGAGAAACGCACTAATCTATAGTCTAAAGATAAACACGTAGAAGGCAGATTAATACTATGCTCACTTGGCAGATAATAGGGGTTGGTTCCCCCTGCACTCTCTGGCCTGTCTAGCCACAAATTCTTGGCCCTGACAGCTGTGCCAGCTATGGTCTTCATCTCGAAGAGTAGGCCATTTTTATGAGCCAAAGAGAGTAAGGACAACAGGACAATATACTATTTTGAAAATACAAAGGAGCCTTGGGGCTGGAAACAGCTCAGTCAGTAAACACTTGCCATGTCAGTAAAAGGACCTGATCGGGATCCCCAACACCCACCCAATTGGTGAGCCGGGGTCCCAATGTGGAACCCTGGCTCCAAACTACAGGTGGTCAGTTCCTGAGGAATGACACTTGAGGTTGACCTCTGCATACACATATGTATGTTCACATGTATACATGCACCATGTGCACACACACACAGTAAGAGTATCCCTCTCACACCTTTCCATGGGAGCATGGATCCACTTATCCCACTCCCTCTGGGCCATTCTGTGCGTTGGATGGCTTGTGGGGAGGGGCATCCTTAACGGTCACCAGCAGAGAGGAACTAAACATTGGTAGAAGTCCCTGCAGTCATTCCTCAGTGCCACCAGCTGCACAGCTAACCCATCTGACAGAACAAGGTCCTGGAAGCGTTTTCAAGTTTGGAATGTTTATGTCATTCTAAGTCCTCTGGCCAAGTTCTAGAAGAACACTGGAAATGTTGGTGATGAGGACAGTAATAGTCAAGCAATCTTCAGTTCACATGAACACTTCCTCTGCTGGTGAAGGACAGAAGGGGCCCAAAGAGCAGATCAGGAGGGAAGAAGAATGCATAGGCAGCAGGCAGTGGCCAGAAATACAATTCAGAATCGTCTGTAAAATGCTTGGGAGCCAATCTACCTCATGATGAGTTAAATTCCTGAGTCTGGGGCTGGAGTACAGCTAGCCCTCTCCACTGAGCCTGGGTCTGAACAGAGAGTATTGAACCTTCTCAGCATAGAGGAATGATATATGCCTCAGGTGACATGAATACATGCATGCATATATGTATATATACACTGTTACCCTGACGTCATTAAGCACTATTTACATGTATTGAAATGATAGGTTGTACCAAAAACATAATTAATATCATAATTAAAATATATTTAAAGAAAATTTTCTTAAAATATTTGGCCAATATTTTAAGCTACATTTATTTATTTATTTATTTATTTATTTATTTATTGCGGTGTGTGTGTGTGGTATGTGGGCATGTGCACATTTTGGCACATGTATGGAGGTCAGAGAGCAACCTGAGGCACTCTCTTCTCTCTTTCTACTATGAGAGTCCTAAACATTGAACTCAGGCTGGCAGGTTTAGTACCAAGTGTCTTCACTTGCTGAGCCCTCTCGTCAGCCTTTCAAATACAATCAAAACATATGTAACATATAATATCCACAGCACAAGGACTTCAGCTACCCTAGGATAGCTAGCACCATCCCCGTGCGATTTTCTGGGGCTTTGATGAGCTTCTGAGCATGGTGTAACTTCATATCCGGTTTCTAAACTTTCCGCCAAGGGCCCAGCGCTCACCAGCTGATGTTACACCAGTGCACTCGGTGGAGGACTGAGGCAGTTCCTCAGCTGCATTTAAATTTGCCACCAAACAACCAGATCTGAGGTCCCACATATATTAGGAGATCCCAGGGACCTAAATCAGTACAATGAAATTTTTTCAAAGCCACTAAATGGTCCCCTGGTGACCCGAGTTAATCAGATTTTGCTAACAGCTTAACCACACTGTGGAAAAAGCCTCTGCATATGGGAACCGCTGGCTTGTTGCGTTTCCATTTGATCTCTTTCTCCTTTGATGCAAAATGTTTCCCACAGGGAACTTAAAAAAAACTCTGACCATTTAATTTTGGTGAACAAAAAGAATTTTTTTAATATATATATATAAAGGAAAACCCTAACTTGGTGTGTTTAGCTCCAGACACCGACTTTTCAAGGGTCTGAATTTTGCTGTTGGGAGCTTTTCCTCCCTTCAGCTGCACAATAAAGTCTTTGTTGTTGAACATTCTATTAACCACAACCCTCTAGTATCCAGCACATCTGTAACCCTCAAGTGCAATCATTGTTGCTCATAATCATGACCCTGGGGCTTTGCGTAGTCTCAGATCCCTTCTGAACCATCAAAGAGAGCATGCTAGCATGGGTTGATTCCCCAAGCACACATCAGCCAACCATGGAGGGAAGGAGTCCAGAGAAACAGTTGGCAGGCGAGGAACTAAAGTGATATCTCAACTATTCCCCAGGTGATTCATTGTGGGCAACGACTATCCACCCCGCCTCGGCTGCATCCTCCACTCCCCCAGTAGCTTTCTTCCCGGCCACAAGAACTGGACTCGTGTCACAGATTCTGAAACACACTGAAGTAAAAAAAGCCACCATAGTGCGCCCTGTTCTGTTTATATGAAATTTTATATTATTCATGAAAAAGGTTCAAAAGCGTCTAAAATCTGACATTCAGGGTTTGAGGAAAAGGCTCAATTGGTGAAGCGTTTGCCATGAGGACCGAGGACCCGTCATCGTCACAACCCTTGTGGAAAGCAGAGTGTGGTGCTGGCCATTTGACGTTCCATCACTGAGTGCAGAGACGGGAACTCTGGCAATGCATTGGCTGCTCTGCCTAGCAGAGTGTGTGAGGTCCAGCCCCACTGAGAGATCCTGTATCAACAAACAAGGTGAATGGCACATCAAGAGTGACACCCGAGGTTGTCCCCCAGCCTGCACACACACACACACACACGAGCATGCACACACAACTGTGTGTGCCCATACACACACATACATAATTAATCTGAGCATGCGTGAGAGTGGTTGAGATAGCCCTTTTCTTTGGTGGCTTCTGTGCAGTGATTCCCATCTCCTGACCACACAGCATACTCTGCAGACCTCCAGATGGGCAAGGAGAACCTTCACATGGCAGGTTTTCTGTGAAGCCAAGGATGGGAAAAGAGAGCAGCTAAAAGAGACTGAAGCCAAGAGAGCGAGATTTATGACACATCTGGCCAGGAGTCTCAAACCCAAGCTCAGGTCTTAGCTGCAGAAACACCAGAGAGAGGTTCTAGGGTGCTGACTCATTCTGCCTGGTGGGAGGTTAGGGTGACGTGGATGGGCAGATGATGTACAAGTGGCTGGTTTGCTTCTGGTGGAAAATTATTCAAAATAGGAAGAATAAAATAAACCCCATGTGTGATGACCAGGAAGAGATCGTCACATCAACACTGAACATATCTGAGTGAAGAATCAACAACAGAATCAGGATGTCATGATTTCCACCTTTCTTCTTAGAGGAAATTTCCAGAATTCTTCAGTTCCCCTCCCACGGTCGACACCCTTACCTCACTTTCAGTTTTAAACTTATTTCTATTCAAGAAATTCCATTTCTTGAATTCCCATTTTACACTTCAGAAGACTATTACATTAACTGAAATCAAATGTCTATTTCCAAAGATACTGTGTGTATCTGAACCAAGTGTTTCCTGGAGGCAGCATCATATAGAATACAACCCGATCTTAGCGCTGCCTCTAATTCTACCAGAAGGCAGCCACCTAGGTTGAAATATGGGACTTCCTGCCTCTTTCGACTTTCGTACTCTCGCTGCCCCAGTACTGCACACTGCCCTGTGGTCTTAGTGTTTTCTGCTGGAACACCACTGCCGTCTTCTAGAACAGCTCTCTCTAAGTGTGTGGTGTGCTTGGATAAGCAGCAACCCTGATCTCTCACGGTTAAATGCCACTAGAAGTCTCAACACATCAAAAGTCCATTTCACACTTGGTCACATTTGCAAGAACTTCTTAGGAAGGTACTTCTGTGTCCCTAGTTGGGAACCCGGGGCTCCAGTGATGAGGCCATTTACAACAAGATAGAACCAGGAAATCATCTCTGCTTTTCTGGTCCTATTGTCGTTGCGACACGCATCTTCCTGCTGCTTTGTAGTCACGGCTTCTGAAATCACCGGAGACACAAATGTACAGAGAGACAAGTCTTGGCTCTGATTTCAGGGGTAGGGAAGTCTGATTTATATTAACAGGATTTTTCCTACTCCCTTTCTCCTAGAGTCTCCGGGAGTTTTCCTGCAACTCTTCAGGATAAACTTCCTATTGTCTTCTTTTTGCAAGGCAAATGGAAATTTTTACCAACCTGACTCTGCTTCCACAATCATTCCATGTCCCCTTCATCCCTGGGAAGGATTCTGCCATAGATTTGTGAAACAAAAACTGAAATTAAATAGCAACCCAAGGAAGGAAGGGTCTCCTACATCACAGTTGGAGGGTACAGTCCACACTGGCAAGAAGCCATGGTAACAGAAGCCTGAAACCAGCTGTCACACATAGTCGGGTAGAAGCCGTTGGTCACACTGAGTCCATAGTCAGGTAGTGAAGCGGCTGGTCATGCTGCGTCCATAGTTGTGTAGTGAACCAGTTGGTCACACTGTGTCCATAGTGAGGTAGTGAACCGGCTGGTCACACTGTGTCCATAGTCAGGTAGTGAACCGGCTGGTCACACTGTCTCCATAGTTGGGTAGTGAAGTGGCTAGTCACACTGTCTCCATAGTTGGGTAGTGAAGTGGCTGGTCACACTGTGTCCATAGTTGGGTAGTGAACCGGCTGGTCACACTGTGTCCATAGTCAGGTAGTGAACCGGCTGGTCACACTGTCTCCATAGTCAGGTAGTGAACTGGCTGGCACTGTGTCCATAGTCGGGTAGTGAACCGGCTGGCACTGTGTCCATAGTCGGGTAGTGAAATGGCTAGTCACACTGTGTCCATAGTTGGGTAGTGAAATGGCTAGTCACACTGTCTCCATAGTTGGGTAGTGAAGTGGCTGGTCACACTGTGTCCATAGTTGGGTAGTGAAGTGGCTGGTCACACTGTGTCCATAGTTGGGTAGTGAAATGGCTAGTCACACTGTCTCCATAGTTGGGTAGTGAAGTGGCTGGTCATACTGTGTCCATAGTTGGGTAGTGAAGTGGCTGGTCATACTGTGTCCATAGTCAGATAGCAGAGATGAATTCTGTTTCTTTTTCCTTTTTATTCAGTCTGGGACCTTACCCCAGGGAGTGGTGCCACCTGCATTTAGGATGGATTTTGCTATTTCAATGAATTCAATCTAGAATCTCCCTCCCAGATGTTCCCAGAAGCTTGTCGCCAAGGTGACTCTAGATCTTGGTACACTACAGTCAGAGCAAACCCTCACTCCCTGCTTAGCACGCCTTCACTTTTATAGTCATCGACCCTTCAGGTCCACTTTGGTGGAGTCTTCAAAGAGAGCAGCTTCAGTTTCTTTCCCCATGGTATGGAAATGTTGCCCTGCTGGTGTCTGTCCCCGTTTGATTCTGGATTGGTCTGTGTCTTGCACCAACCAGCCAATAGACCATGCCAGTCAGGAGCGTCTGAGATTTGCCAGTTTCTGTTTTATTCCCCTTCAAGAATAGTTACTGTAGAAGAAGCTAGGATTCCTTCTGACCTTCATGGTGCCAGGAAGCCAACTGCTTGGAGTAGAAATCCTCACTCCTGGACCCCAGTCCAGCTCAGCTCTCACTCGAGTGCAGCCAGGCGGCCTCAGCTGACACATCATGGGAAGGATTGTTACATGCTGCAATCTAAAATTGGAGAAACAATACAGTGTTGTTTTAAACCACTAAGTTATTGAAATAATATTTTATTCATTCTTTGAAATTTTCCTACATTTATGCAATGAACTTGGGTTATATCTCTCTACCACTGTCTCACTGTTGCTCCCCCAATGCCCCTAGCCTGTCTTCCAACTTGGTGTATTCTTTGCTATTGTTACGAACAATATGGTGTTCAATTAGTATTCCCATTACACACATAGATAAGGAGCCTGGACAACATACCAGTAGCCACCAGTTTGTGAATCTCCCTCCGCCACCAACCAGCAGTTGCAAATAGCTCCTCTGCGAAGGGTAGGGTCTTTGGAGCCTCTTCTCCATAACTGCTGGATTTCTTGGCCTCATCTTGTTCAGGTGAGCACAGCTGTTGTGAGGTCATGAGTGCAGCAGGCATGTCAAGTCCAGGAGGCAGCACCCACAGTTCTCCTCCCCATCTACCAGCTTTTACTTTCTTCCTAGCCTATCTCTGGCAGTGCTCCATGAGCCTTGAATGGGGAGAGCAAACCACCTAGTACTGGAGACATCTGCTATGCAGCACTAGAGACTGAAACTCAACCAAAGGACTATGGTTTATTAAATACATACATACATACATACATACATACATACATACATAACTTTTCTTTCCCAGGATATATTTGTGCCTGTGCTTTAAATGTCTTCATTGGTCCAAGACTACCTGGCTGTCAACTTACATGATATGCACCTCTCTTGACCTCACTGATAGCCACGTCAGCCATCGCCATCTTGAAAACTCTGTTCCGTAGATTTCTACTTGTAACCGTTTTTCTGAAGGAAATTTGTTATTCCAATCGCCTCAGGGATAACCTCTCCCTTATATACAAAGGATAAAGGATCACTTATGACAAAGCACCCTGAGAACTGACCATCTCCTGTGGCTGTTCCTGTCCCTGGCTTGATCTGGCAGATGCAATCTTTCTTCGAGGGATGTCTTGGCAACCATATTCAGAATTTCAATTTGTACCGCAGGCATCATTTTTCCCCGAGGAAGAGGCTCATATTTAAATAAATCAACCCTGCAATTTCTCTGATTTATTTCACCTTTGATCATGGGTTGCTTATCTAGCAAATTTTTAGAATATCCCAGTGTTATCATTCTTGTTGCCAAAAAAGAGCTTTGTTATGTCTCTATTGCTGTGTTTTATTAACTCGGAGGAGTTCACCCTCACACTTGAAAAATTTCAAGAAGGTTATGAACTGCCTGTTGCTGTCTCTGCATAATCCTGCCATTGGCCTCCGTGAAGTGTTCAAGGACTTCCTCATCCATTTTTGGAGACAGATCTTTTCTGAAGCCTGGAAATCTATGAGGAGTCCTTTTTGATTTGCAATCTCTGTCATACCAGCTCAGCCCACACCAGACTCCCTGCAAACCAGGATGGGAAGAAGAAGTCTAAATTAGGTGCAATTTTGGCAGCTATTTTAAAATGTATTCCATTTTTCAAAAGAATAAAATTAATAACAATTAGTTTATACATTTTTTTGAAAGTTGAACACATTCAAGTCCAGAAGTATTAGGTCGATGACAGCTGCTTTGGTGGTGTGACTTACTGCCTTGGAGCAAAGTTCACTCTGGAAACACTTTGATGTTGTGTCTATAGAGGCCACATGGTCACAGCATCAAGGCAGAGAACAGGGATTCAACCTCATCTCGATGAACTGAGGACAAAGTCCAGGAAAAGAGTGGGTTTGTTGAACTGAGACCTGTCTTCTACAAAACCATGTTTCTAGTACGTATGTACGGGTGTATTGCCTGCACAGATGCCTGGCACCATAGGTATGCCATGCCAGGGGAGGGTGAAAGAGTGCACTGTATCCTCTGGAACAGGAGTTAAATATGGGTGTAAGACACCATGTGGGTGCTGGGAATTGAACCTGGGTCCTATGGAGAATCAGCCAGTTCTCTTAACAGCTAAGCCGTCTCTCCATTCCTGTGATCTACTTCTCTCTGTGTCCTAGCAAGATCACAGGACTGGGTGGCTATCCCCAAACTGTGGAAGGGAACTAGATAATAGAAGATTAAGGTATGGAGGTCCTAGGATATCACAAACAGTTTCAATAGACACTCCCAAGGTCAAGATGGAATATCTGAGTCACAGTGTTAGTGGCCTGGCAGAGCCTTTCCTGTCTCTGCCCTTGGAGGGAATCAGTAGGGCGTATCCAGGGTCTGTGGATGGGTTGGTTTGTGTCGTGGTTTGAATGAGAGAGGTCCCCCATAGGCTCATGTGTTTGCACACTTGGTGCTCAGATGGTGGCTCTGAGGAGGAGGGAGGTATGGCACCTTTGGGAGGTGGAGTCTTGGTGGAGGAAGCACATCACTGGAGGAAGGCTTTGAGCGCCTGGCCACCAATCTTTGTGGTACCCCCCTCCTTCCTGTTCCTGCCCCCTTCTGACGCTCGGGAACCACAAGCCCAAGTAAATTCTTTCTTCCCTGAATTGCTTTCACCTAGGGCTTTTACCACAGCCACAGAAAAGCGACTAATGACAAACAAGGGCAATTAGGTGATGCGGCCACATCCATGGCTTTTCTTCACCATGACCTCTGGGGTAAACGGGGCCTCTCAGCTAAGCCTGACCCCGGTCCTAGCAGCCTGAAACAGTCAGAAAAGCAGGAAGCCAAAGTTCAGAGTTTAAATAACCTGCCCACGGTCTTCAACTCCTCTGGTACAGGAGAGGTAACCTGAGGTGTGAATTCTCGTCTGCTGACAGAGAAACCTCTTCCCCCCCCCCCACACACACACAGAGCCACCCTGAAGGCAAGGTCAGGACTGTATGCTCTACACCAGTCCACGCCCCACTCTGCAAACCTGCAGCCCGCCACCCCGTGTGGTCCCAAGTCGTGTGAACAGGATAGGAGAATGTGAAGCGGGAAGGAAAAACTCACCTTGCAATGAGCCGATGATGGGTACCTTGTGCCTGTAGCTACTTGGGCACGCACATTCCATCCTGCACCCTCACATATCTGACAGGTGCTGAAAGTCTTTGTTGGGCTGGATCTGTCACTAATGGAAAAGGTAATGATGATCGCAGGAATAAAGTTTTATATGCAACGAGAGATTAACTTCAAGATTCATTATCAAATCATATACACCTTATAACTATTAAACTCTTCGCATATTCAGCAGCCTGAGTGGCAGGTACTACCCATAGTGCACACAAGAAGCTGACAAAGCCAGGCAGGGGTTCAGTAAGTGATTAATAGAGCTAGCAGATGCGGTGATCTAAAACCAAACAAGGCCAGGGAGGCGGCTGAGTAGGTAAAGGCACTAGGCTGTCAAGCCCGAGTTTGATCCCTGGAACCCACAAGGAAAAAAGAGAACGAACTCTTTTAGGCTGTCCTCTGACCTCTGCACAGTTCCATGGTGTGTGTGTGTGTGTGTGTGTGTGTGTGTGTGTGTGTACAGGCACATGCATGTGCACACACACATCAATTCATAACTAATTGATTAACTGATATAATAAAAATATCCAAATCTGGTGACTGGGTACACGACAAGATTTAATCACTAAGAGACTGGAGAATATATTTAAAATGGGCAATTTTCATGAAATATAAATTAAACTGAAAACCTGTTAGAAAATTAAAAGGTTCTAAGAAGGCAAAAGTAGGATGTAACAACACATTGAATATGGAGTATAAGGTTGAAGGATGTGTCAGGAATGATGGCCAAGTCCCCGGCCAAGCAAGCATGCAGGAGAATACTGCTATAAAATAATATTTGGAAGAGAAGATTTGGAGTTTAGCCGTCACTATATTGATTTTGAGTTGACTGTTGATGCTTATGTGGATATTCCCAGTACAGTTGACCTGAACTGCGCAGAGGTCATGAAAAAGACAGGGGTGGGAAGGAGGTCTGAGGAGTGAGCCTAAGGGTCAAGAGTGTCTGCTATCCACATTAGGAGCGCCAGTGGAGAGCGCTCCCTGCAGTTGAAAGACATTTTCAACTAGTGGGAATGGTTTGCTCATGGCTGACTTCCCTGAGGTGTCTTTATAGTGTAAATCAAAAATGTCTCCCACTGTGCTAGGTAGATGGCTCAGTGGGTAATAGCGCTTGCTCGGCAAACACGAGGATCTGAGTTCAAATCTTCAGCATCCTTGTAAACGTTAGTCATGGCTGCATGTGCACCTGTAACCCCAAGCAATGTTGGGCGTTGTCACATGAGGGTGGATGGGGCTTGTTAGCTGTCAGCCTAGCCCAGGGTGTAGTGAGAGACTGAGAGACCTTGTCTCTCAGGAATGAGGTAGATTGCCTTCTTCATGTATGGGTATGCATGCACACACACACACACACACACACACACGTACATACACCACACACCCATGCACACAATGTCACTCACAGTTCCTATTTTGAGTATTGTCCCCCAGGTGGTGGCACTGTTTATAGAGGGTATAGAGCCTTTAGTGGCTGGTGCCTGGCTAATAGAAGTGGATCAGTAAGAGCAGGATTTGCGACAATCCAACCCTTGGCTGCTCCCTGGCCGTCAGGATTTGAGGAGCTCCCCCCCCACACACACACATGATCCTGCTGCTGGGCATTTTAGTATTTGTGTGGTGATAGGAAACAGCATCATGGTTTTTCATTTCTTCTTTTTTGTAGCTCAGAATCTTTGAGGTTGACTTCAGAATCTCAGACTTAATCAGCAGAGGTCATTCAACCCTGCCCGAAGCCCTTTTTTTTTCTGGCACAGAGCTGGAAGCTGAGCTACAGCCGAGTGATATCTGTGCATCTGGATGAGGTGCTAAACTTTAAAGAAGTCCTGAAAATGTTCAAAGGTTGACTTCAGGAACTCTGAACAAGAGAGCTTTGCATGTTGTTCTGGGTCTCCCATAGGTGTCAACATACAGACTCTGAGTGGGAGAAGGGACTAGAAAATCCATTGACTTGGAGCTAGAGAGATGGCCCAGTAGTTAAAATCTCCTGTCGCTTTCATAGAAGACCCAAGTTCAGTTTCCAGACCTAAGTCAGATGACTCGCAACTGCCAGGAATTCTAGCTCCAAGGGGATCTGCCGCCGTCTTCTGGCGTGGTAAGCACCTACACTCATGTCCGCACACCCTCGCACAGAAATGCTCACACATACACACGCAGTGAAAAGTAAACAAATAGATTGTTTTTAAACGCAGAAAATGCAATGCTCTTCTAGATTAAGGAAGGTTTGGAAGGCATTGTTGGTTTGCCTCTATAAATAGGCCCTCAGCTGGAAGGAAATTTGGGGAAAATTTTCAGGCCAAAAGAACTTCTTGTTTGTTTGAAGAGGCATTGGTTCTTGTGGGTTTCTTTTTAAAGTTTGCATTGGTCAGTTCATTTCAAGTCATTTTCATCCTGCTCTCCCAAGAGGTGTGGCAAATCTTTTCAGACGCCATTAATGTATTGTGCAATGCCTCGCAAAGAGCAACGGGTTCCAGATGATACAGAGGTAGGCAGGGCTCCAGGCCCATTCATTGCCCTCCCTACCCAGTGGGAACACAGATGCATGAGCTCGGTCTGAGCAGTAGAGCAGCAGATGAAGGGCATCCATGCCACTCTGGGGTCAAAGGGAAGACTCTCACTGGCTGGTAGGGACCCGTGGCTCAGGTGGCTTTGGGGAAAACAATGAGGAGTGTAAAGGAGACCATTAGAAATAAAGACAGAGAGACAACATTCTTGTGTGTGTGTGTGTGTGTGTGTGTGTGTGTGTTCATGAGTGTGTATCGGTGAATGTGCATATAGCTGTGAGTATCTGTTCTTGTGTGTATACATGTTCACATGAGTGTACAAATGTGTGTATATGTGTGCAGAGGCTGGAGGTCAATGTCCAACATCATCCTTACTTAATTGGGATCTCTTGTTGGACCCAGGGCTCACTGCTTTGTCTAGACTGGCTGGCCAGCTAGCCCTAGGGATCTACCTGTATCCACCTCCTCAATGCTAGAATTACAGGCATGCCCTGCCGTGCCTGCTTTTGTGGGGATGTTAGGGTCTGCATTTGGGTCTTTGTATTTGCACAGTGATCTCTTTACCAAATAACCTGTTTCCCCAGCCCCAAGACAGCATGCTCTAGGGATGTGTGAACAACCTGCCATGCTCATACATTAT
The DNA here is from genome assembly GCF_018167655.1 of Microtus oregoni. Classification (NCBI taxonomy): domain Eukaryota; kingdom Metazoa; phylum Chordata; class Mammalia; order Rodentia; family Cricetidae; genus Microtus; species Microtus oregoni. The sequence goes on from NW_024543066.1 coordinate 46,320,095, forward strand.
ACAAGACTACTATAAGGCAACAAAGCCTTGTCCTAGCGACCCAGAATAGCCAGGAGAGAACAGACTGGAAGGACTCTGTACTATAGTCAGCCAAGAGAAAGAGCCCACAGTGTGTTTTATGTAGCTGGTCTGTGTGTGTATTCACTGTTTTCAATAAAATAGCATCCTGAAGGCTTACTCCTAAAGAAGCACAACTCCTAATACCCTCAGGTAGAGCCATGGCCAGAGCCCTGGTGTCCTGGAGGAAAGAGCTCCTACTGCAGCCGAGTCACACCACCATGTGCGCATGTCAAGGCCCACGAAGGTATCTAAGCAAGTCTGCAGAGACGCACTTTGAGAATTGTCTCTGACATGCAAGCATCACTAGAAATCAACACCTATAACCACTCGGGAGAGTTATTTTCCCTTTAGCCTTCAAAAAGAGTCCATTTCCAGAAATCCAAGTCTTTGGTTTTGATTTGTTTTTGCTCAAGTTAGTATGTTATTTGAAATGACTTAGTTCAACTGGGTTATGATCCCTCTCAGGGTTGAACAAGCTTTTCACAGGGGTAGCCTAAGACAATCAGAAAGCAGATATTTACATTATGATTTATAACAGTAGCAAAATTATAGTTATGAAGCAGCAATGAAAATAATTTTGTGGTTGGGTCACCACAGCATGAGGAACTGTATTTAAGGAAGGTTGATAACCACTGACTTAGGCAACAGAAAGAATTATATATGGTCGGTCACCCTCTAAGACTTTAAAGGCTGCATCAAAGCTGGACTACTCCTGATAGATGCAAACTCTATTCAGTTGGGTCCACAGTATCCCTTTACTTTTTGCAGATCTTAAATGGATCCCTGCTATCATGAGAAACCAAAAACCTCCAAGATTGAAAAAATTAGTCAGGTGATATCTCTAGCCTTTCCCATTGTTAGGGCAGCAGGATAAATGCTAGGCATGACAGATGGGCTTAGTATCCCTGTGTCTTCCCTGACAACTGCCTGCCATCACTGCTGTTAAGGGTATGACAGCTGGGACCTACGGGCGAGTCAGCATTGGGAGTTGTAGTACCTTCTGCAAGCATGAGGGCAGAGGGGACTGCAGATGGCACACCAGCACTCCTGATTCTTCTTGCTTCTGTGTCCTGCCATCTGAGATCCCAGATATGAATAAATAAAGCAGGTGGCTCAGACACCTACTCAGGACAGGATTTGATGCCTTTGAATTCAGTAATTCTGTAATTATGATAGACAATAAATATTTTGAACATGTTGAGGAAGTGGGATTTATTTTAAAGATGAAATATATATATATATTATATTATGTATATGTATGTGTATCCACATGTGGGCATATGTTCACATGAGTGCTGTTACCTGCCGAGACCAGAAGAGGGTGTAGGAGCTCCTGGAGCTGGAGTTGCAGGTGGTTGTGACCTTCCTGGGTCCTGGGAACCAAACTCAGATCCTCTACATAAGCAAACATGCTCTTAACCACTGGGCCATCTCTCTACCCCTAGGTGTTATTTAAATACATCTATTTTTATCTTGCATAAGATTCTATGGAACCTATTTGGTTTGAAATTTATCCTGTCTTATCTGATGCAAAATGATCTGGGGAATTGTCTAGAGTGGAGTTCCTACTTACTGGAATATTTGGGGGTTCACAGACTGCTTCTAAGCAGACATACCTCTGTTGACCTCAACTTTAACCCCATCGTCTCAGGTAATACAGTGAATCCATTTGAAGAGTTAAGTGTTCTTAGATAGCATGACAAGGGCATTGTGTGTCCTGTAATGTTGTGTCATGTTCTAATGGTCATTTATGGACAGCTCTTTCCCCATATAAACATACTGCATGATCTTGTCTTACTGGCAGCGTCTATTGCAAGTCTGCATTTGTCTCTCATAAAATCTGTTCTTGGGTGAAACTAACAGATGGTTCAGTAGGTAGAGGTGCTTGTCTCAGGCCTCATGATTTGAGGACCATCCCCACGGTGAAAGGAAAAAAAAACCCAACTCCCACAAACTGCCCCTGACTACCTTACATAAATTATACACACACACACACACACACACACACACACACCACATAGTAAATAACAATAATAATACATAATAAAAATTTATTCCTGGGGCTGAGGAGATGGCTTCAGAAGTAAATAGCCATGCAAGTATCGAGACCTGATTTTGAGCCCCAGCACCCACATAAAAGACAGAGCACAGGTGAATACCAGTAACCCCAGTGCTGGGCAGGCAGAAACAAGGAGGATCCCTATGGCTCACTGGCTAGCCCCTTTATCCAAATCCATAAACTCCAGGTTCATGAGATGGTTTGTCCCAAAAAGGAGAGTGACAAGAAATGGGAAAGATAGGTGACATTGACCTTTGGCCTCTATACCTACACACGCATGTACACACACACACACACCTCAACATAAATTCATCCCTTTTTGTCTTGCTTTCAGTGACATTTTCTTTTCTTTTCTTTTCTTTTGTTCTCCAAAGTATTTTCTGTCAACATTTTCCCTAAAAGTGAAAATTGCCACCCCACATAAATCCTCACTGCCACACGGCCACACGGTCACTGTCCGCTCCATAGAACACACGGTCACACGGTCAGTGTCTCAGCTTGTCCCTCGATGTGAAGGTTGGTCATGGTATATAAACTCAGATTCTTTTTCCTTCAATAAGAATAACGATTCTCCTGTAAAATAGGAGATGCAGCTTATGAATTATTCAAAGCAGTTGTGCACAGCCTATAGTCTCAGTGCCATTTTTATCCATCTTAACTGAGGTATCTGTTTTCTGTTGCTGTGGGTAACACACTTTTCGTTAGCTATATTTTCAAGTTAAAGAAGACGAACACTCACTTTTTCCAGCATGCCCTGACCACTGCTCCTCTTCAGGTTGGTTTCTGTGCAATGCAGAAATGAACTCATCTGTTCCTGCTGGGGTGTGATGTATATTCCAATGGACAGCACAAAACACTTGTGTGTGTGTGTGTGTGTATGTGTGTGTGTGTGTGTGTGTGTGTGTGTGTGTGTGATTCATGTGTTTGCATGTGGTATATTTATGTATGTATGCAGAGGCCAGAGGTCAGCTGTGGGTATCAATCCTCAGGTCTCTCAATGGCCTGGCATTTGCCAGGTAGGTGAGGCTGGCTGGCGACAGGGATCTGTCTGCCTCTGCTTCCCCAGAGCAGAGACTACAAGCACCATGACAGCTTCCAGAATAAATCTTCTAGATTTTTTGTAAACACAGACACAAAGAATTGAATTTTTAAAATTCCAAGTATGATACTTATTTATTTGTCTATTTATCTAAATTATGTGTGTGCATGTGTATGTCTGCATGTGAGTATAGATACCTGAGAAGTCCTGCAGAGGATCAGATCCCCTCCTTGGCACTGGAATTACAGGTGATCGTGAGTCAGCTGGTTTGGCTGCTGGGAGCTGAACGTGGATCCTCAGCCCACCAAGCTGTCCCTCCAGCCACTCAGGCTCCACATTTTAGACTGAAAGCAACTTTTAGTGACTCCATAGCAGCAGCGGCAGTGAGAAAGCTGTTACTCTGAAATCCACCTAACGGACAGGTATTCCCAGCTCAGTGTAAACATCTCACAGAGTCCAGTGGCAAGGCAGCTCCTTGGGCATCTGATGCAGCTGCCAGAGTGCAGGAGTCATGCTGGGATTGGGCTGAACCGTGGCAAAGGAGTCTCAACCACCCACTGTGCTAGCTACTAAGAAACAATGACACTGAAGAGATTGCCCAGCACTTAGAAACATACACTGCACTTGCAGAGGTCAGAAGCCTGGTTCCCAGTACCATTGGACCTCTCACAATCATCCACAACTCCAGATCCAAGGGATTAAAGCCCTCTTAGAGCCTTCGTGGACACCCACACACACACTGTGACAAGTGCACAGAAGTAAATATTAAAAATAAGTCTTAGAAGTCCAGAGAGTAATATAAGCATGTTTACAGAAAGAGGTAAACATCCCCAGCTACTATAACAAAAATCCCAGACCTAGTTTATTCAACTCCAGGGAGTTTTATACGCTGAATGATGTGACCAGGTGACATGTGCCCACGTGACAAACTCTAAACCCACTAACTAAATCTCCAGCCTTTGGAAAACAGTACCTGAGATCTCCAAATAACTCAACAATTGCTTAAACTCAGGTGAGAGGCATAACCCAGGAATATTTGGCAGTATACACATGTATGTATGTGTATGCATGAACAGAACATATGTATAGATGAGTACATGTGCTGTGTATTGCTCCCCAGTCAATACTTGCCAAAGCTATGTGGTCTGTGGTGGGGGTGGTTGCACATGTGTGTGGAATGCCTGCACACATGTGTACACACATGTGTACACACGCACGCGGAGTTCCCAGGTCAGTCCAGCACCTCCTCAGTCACTCACTGCAATAGCTTTAAGCAGGGTCTCTAGCAAGACTTCCCTTTGACTGCAACTGTGAATAAAGGCTTAATTTTAATCAGGTGGATTGCAATGAATATTCATAAAGTATAAACAGGCAAGGGGCTGGGGGAATGACTCAGTCAGCAGAGTGCTTGCTGCACAAGCCTGAGGACCTGAGTGCAGTTCAACTGCCCACACCTGTAATAGCAGTGCTGGGAAGGCAGAGATATGAGGGGCCTGAGACTTGCTGTGCCATGCTATATGTGTGCACCCCATCTACACAAATAAATGAAAAAAAAAACTAAAATAGTAAACTCGTATTAAATAGAGCCAGGATCAAATAGGTGACAATATTATTTTCTGGTAAGATTTAGAAGAAGACCATGACCAGTCCTGACTAGAAGAGAAGCAGCTGGTGCCTCAACCCACTCTAGAGATCACCGTGACGTTGGTGGAAAACCCTCCCCAGACTGGGAGCAGCCTACTTCAGATACTTTCTCTGGGTGTCAGGGCACTGGCACAGCCCCTCACTCCCAGAAGGACGACACACAGGACACGGGAGCATAGCAACCCAGGAGCAGCCCCCCAGGGCTTCCTTGCCCCACAAGAGAACTGAATGTGGGCCTTGTAGAGGGTGCTTGGTGGGATTCGTTGTTTCCCACCATGTTAACTCATCCAGCATCCTTCCAGCTTGTTTTTCTTCCCTTCCCTGTATTTTTTGGAATTCTGGTCTCAGTGTCTCTTTGGGACTGCAGGGTAAGATAATGCTGTCCTCCTACCCCAGACATCATCCCACGAAGTCAAAATGCACCATTTCCACTAGAATTTATGAAGTGCTTACAGTGTCCATCAGAGAGAAAAGTGGTGATGGGGAAGAGGAAATCGACTTTTTTCTTCAGAAGACCTAGGACGTGTTTTAAAAGCTGACTAACTTAGCAGCCTGGATCTAGATTGAGCAGCCAGGAAGTCTTCTCAGAAAGGGGATATTTCTGCTGGGGCCTGCCAGTAAGCAAGGATTGGAAAAGAGGAGGGAGCCGAGCAGTGGTGGTGCACACCTTTAATCCTAGCACTCAGGAGGCAGAGACAGGCAGATCTCTGTGAATTCAAGGTCAGCCTGGGCTACAAGAGCCAGTTCCAGGATAGGCTCCAAAGCTATAGAGAAATCCTGTCTTGAAAAAAACAAAAAACAAACAACAATAAAAGAAAAAAAACCCAGAAAAGAGGAGGAAAACAGAAAGAGGAGGGTCTGGGGAGTGCCCCAGGCTGTGTAGAAGCCAATCCCTTTAGCCTGCCCTGGAAGGAGAGGGAGGGCCTGTGCCTGAAACCATGGACTCAAGTGCTAAGGATTGACTTTCAACCCTGTGGAAATCCATTCTCACATGGGACAAAAGAAGGCGGAGAGCTATTTAATTGATAATTTATAAAGGTTCATTCTTTCAAAATTAAGAAGTTGTCTCCTAATTCATCAGGGGCTTCCCAGACAGTCTGAGCAAAGACTCACCCATTTAACAGTGCTCCACTGTGTTCCCAGCTGAGCCTCCAGACCCTCTTCTGTTGTTTTCAATTCAAATGCTAATTTACTTCTTTATTACCCTGGGAAACTTGTAACTATCTTTTCTTTTCACCTGAAGAGAAGGGGGTTCAGAAATACAAACAGGGCCACTGCCCTTGCTTCTAGAGGTCCTGTTGAGAATCTGGTTCATCTGGTTGTCTCTCGGGTGAGAAAGGTGGAGGGAGGACACAAATTTCACCATGGAAACACGAGCCTGGAATAAAAAGCCTTGAATGTGTAGAGGTCCACTTGATTCTGACAACTAGACAGGCACTCATTCATCCCAACACATAGAAATCTCTAATGTCTACCTAAGACCTTATTGGTCACTAGAAATTCATAAACAAGACATAGCAACAGCTCTTAAATGATCCTGGACTGGCAGGAGGCTATACACACGCAGGCAGCATTAAGGGGACTTAGACACCAACACCATAGGATGTGTAAAATGCAGCTGCATGGAGGAGAGTCGCTAAATTTGCCTAGACTGCAGAAAGTGTTTCACAGAGAGGCAATAGGCGATAGGAGCTGGGTTGTGGTATGTGATGTGTGGGAGACAACACTCACAAACAACAACACAAATGTGTAGAACAGTGTGACACTAATAGGTTCCGTGACCATAATACCGGGCCGGGGAGTGGCCAGGCATGTGACAAAGGCAGCGTGGGCCCAGTCTGAGAGTAGCCTTTGGACTTGTTACAGGGAAGGATTGGAGATCTTCGGACAAGGAGTGCTGTGAACTTGTTTGCCTCATCTAACAGGGCCCAGGGGTAGAGTGTAGAAGAAAAGGGAGGAGGATGAGGGATGAGAGAGTGGGAGGTGAGGAAGTCAGCTAGATGGATCTTACACTGGAGCTACAGGAGACTGATGAGTAGCATAAGTAGAGCTGACCCCCCCCCCACACACACACACATAGAGGCAGAGAGAGGGAGAGGGAGAGAGACTGAGATGGTATTTAGAAGGCAGGGTCATTCAGGCTTGGGAGTGGTTTGGATATGTTCGTATAAGGAGGAAGAAAGGTCGGCCTGGAGGGCAAGCCTTGGCAAAGATGTCTGTCACGAAGATATTCCAAGATGAGACAAAGATCTGCCCAGTTATTTTTTATTTAGGTGTACGTGTGTGTGTGTGTGTGTGTGTGTGTGTGCGCGCGCGCGCGCGCACCTGAAAAGGCCAGAAGAGAGGGTTAGAGCTGAAGTTACAGGGCAGTTCTGAGCACCGGAAACCGAACTCTGGTCTTCTGCAAGAGCAGCAAGTACTCTTAACCAGGGAGCTGTTTCTCCAGTGTGGAGGAGGGGCAGTTTCAGCAGGCTCAGGCATAGTGAGCAGCAGAAACTAGATGAAATGGAAGGGGGCAGAGGAAAGTGGAAGGATATACAACTACGTAGGCTGTGCTAGAGTCAAACGGATTCAAATGTGGCTGCAAGAGAAGTTCTGAATGGAGCCGTGATCCCCCTCTTCCCTCAAGTGATTCATATGTGAAGTGGGGTGTTTTCCTATTGGTGATAATTTATGGCAATCTATGTAAATGCTCAAAAGTTCTGATAGTGTTCTATGTTGCTTTTGCAGCATTTATTAAGGTTAAAATTAATACAGGAATAGTGGTTGTTGGTCAATTAAGTGCAAAGGGTGGGTTTTAATTTTTTAAACATGGTTTTTCTGAAATGAAATGCTTCTCCATTTTCTAGGTTGCTTTATTTACTGTAGGAAGATATATAGAGGGACCGGGGGATGGCTCGCTGGGGAGAGCGCTTGCTGTGCAGACACAAGCTTGGTGGTGCAAGCCTGCAACCCAAGGCTGGAAGGGGGAGAAAAGAGGGCCCTGGGAACACTGGACAGCCAGACTAGACATGATGCCAAGCTCCAGGTTCACTGAGGGGTCTCAAAAAAGAAGGTGGGGGGACTGGAGAGATGACTTAGCGGTCAAGAGTCATAAAGCCCTTTCAGAAAGTTGGAGTTTGGTTTAGTTATTATCACCCATTTGAGGCAGTTCACAACCACCGTAACTTCAGTTCCAGGGGATCCAACAACCTCTTTGGGCCTCTGTGGAAACTAGAACACACATGGTCTACACAGGCATGTATGTGTATACACACACACACACACACACACACACACACACACACAAATACCTAACAATAAATGAACCTTTAAAAATTAGGATGGAGAACAAGAGTAGATAACCAAAGTTAACTTCTGCCCTCCACATGCAAGCACAGATAAGTGCAACCACATGCATATGGGAACACACAGGCATATACACACACACATCACATACCACACACATACCATACCAAACACACACACCACAATGATGCATGCATGCTTGCAAAAGAAATGAACAAACACTGCTAGACAAGACACACGAAGTGACCTACCCCAGCATGGGTGCTGGAAGACCGATCCTTAGTTCTTTGGGTTTTTTGTAAGAAAGAACCAGTAAGTGAAAACTACAATTTTAAAATGGGACATCCCCCACCAGAAGGCAGAATATGAAGCTGTTCAGTGTCTTCTCGGAAAGTCAGTATTTCATAAACTCCAGTGGCGACAGCTTGGCTTGCTAAAACTGGCTGGATTTGGTGCCCATAATGAAATGTTAGGTAGTCTCCACTAGATACCATTTTCTTTCATGCTTCGGTTTTCCACCCTAACTGAACCATGCAGAGGAGCACACACATAAAAGCCAGGAAGAGGTAGGCCAGGGTGGGTTGTTTTCTTAGGAGAAAGGAGTCGTGGAGTTATTTTCAACTCGGCCCAACCCTTGCTGCGATGGGTTGTTGGTGAAGCATCCGGGATGTTTACGAGAAGCCTGGGTATAAACACACAGATAGTCACTTTTTCCATTCAAAACTGGAGGCTTCCCTCTGTGCCATGGCACTGTCATTTGGTTCGTGTGCTACACTCTGTAATCCGGTGACAGCCTGGGCTGTAATTCCATATGGCTGGTCACCAGCTTCCAGCTCTGTGCTGACTTTGATGTTGCCGCTCAGGGGAGCCCCAAGAGGCCTGGAGGAAGAGGATCAGACAAACTGTCTCTCAGCCAGAGTGGTGATGGACCAGCAGGAGGGAGAATCCAGCCTGCTGGTGAAGATCTCAATGCACCACCAATAGGCAAAGGAAGTCAGTACATATGTACCAACACCAAGATTCCCACAGCACCCTATAAATCCAGACTGTAGGTGAAGTTTTATTATTTCTCTCTGCTGTGTTTGGAAATATGGTTATGTTAATGAAATCATGCTTTAAATTAGCTGAACACATTCTCAAAAGAAATTTCTTTGCTGAAATGATATAGTACAGATTTTGTGGTGCCCCTGCTCGGCAGTATAAAAGCATGTTTATTATTCAGCATTTAATGAATACCAGAAATTGCTGTGTGTATTCTCCGTTTGCTTAGAAACAATGGGTAAAAGCCCCATTGAGATGGGGGATGGGAAGGGTCTCTCCTGACCACCCACAAGATAGATGGGTGAAGCTGAGCTTTAAGGAGATTTCTAATGAAGGTGTGTCCTCCACTACCTGCTATGACTTCAGCATCTTTTCACTCCTTCTCGCCAAATGTTTATCTGGCACACACATGCAGCGCCTGTTAGTCTATGTTAATCTATGTTAGTTTATGTTAGTCTATGCTAGTCGATGTTAGTCGCAGCTAGCAAGGCAATCCGTGACGAATGACTACATTCTTATTAATGCTACTAATTATTATCTACCAATAAGCAGGGAACTTTCATTATTGGCCTTGCTTTGTGGAGGAGGTTATGAACAGAAGAACTGGGAGAGGGCTAGGGAAATCATCACTGTGGATCTGAAAGTACTGTCCCCTGACACAGATGGAACACCAGGGCAGTCATGAGGAGATTTCTAGACAAGGGAAGCATCCAGTGTCTGTGAGTTCATGTGTACAATGACCCTGTCCTGCCCAGAGAACCCTAGTGTTTTGTGTCACTCCTTGGGTCAAGTCAGCCAAATTCCAACATGAGGAGGGGGCGGGACCTAAGAAATCACAGGGTTAACAGAGGAGCTAAGGACAGCTGGTGGCTGCTGCAGGCAGGACAGTCAGCTTTCCTCAGGGATTCGGCCCCTGACAGGTGGCCCTGTGTTCCAGGGGATGGTCCTGCCTCCATCACAGACTTGGTCCACTAAAAAGGCCTGGTGGCTTTAAAAACAAACACAAACAGAAAGATTACATGAAGTTGGGAGGGACAAGAGGTGAGGGGTATGGGAAGAGTTGGAGGAGAGAAAGTGGGGAGTAGATTTAATCAAAATACAATAAATGCCTGTATGAAATTCTCAAGCCATAAACTAAAGAGGGGAGAAAGTTTACTGCACTTTGGTAACTGTACATACATAATCTATGTCAAAATTACTAGCCTACATTTTTTTTAAACCGGTGTCTCCTGAGACATGTAAACTAAAATGATGCGTTTTACGACTGGAGTACCAGTAGTTCCCAGAGCTAGCTGGAACCGGCACCAGAGCTGAAACTTCTAGAAAACAAAACAAGACCAGCAGGCAGATAGAGCCCAACCAGCTTGCCTACACACTAATTTGCTGCAGGCTTAGCTTAATTCTTACACATTCTAGGGCAGAGAAGCCCAGTTCATTGGCTTGCTGAAGCCATCTGTGACTTGGGCAACTGCAGAGCTCAAGGGTCCTTTAAAAATTAAATAGCATTTCAACTGCATCTAAACAAGGCAAGGTGTAAATAAGAATACTGAGTAGAAATTCAGTTGGGGGAAAGACAAGGAACTAGGAGATTTAATCACAAAACCCCGTGTGTGCCCATTATAACCATCTGCTGGGGATTAGGGGAACGTGGTCCGAGCATGGCCCGTGAGTAACTTATGTCCTAAATGGAACAGGTTCTAACTGCTGGCCACGCATAGGGTGTCTTCAGGCAACATTGTGCATTAACCATCTGGACTGAAAATGCTTTTAGCTGAATGCTCTAGTTTCTGGGTTCCAGCACATGCCTGCTGTCTTTATCTGCCTACTTAAAGCATATACATCCCAAGTATGGCCCCGGGAGGTACAGAGCTTGCAATCTCTGTGTGTATGCCCTACGAGCACTTGAATGGCTCTTTAGAAGACTGTATCCCCAGGACTGGGGACATTAGTTGGTAAAGTGGTTGCGACACATGCATTGGGTCCTGAGTTCTAGTCCCAGAACATACAGAAGACAAGGTTTGGGGTGGTAGCAAGTGCATATAATCCCAAAGCAAGGGAGGCTGAGGTATGCAGGAGTCTGAGACTCATTGGCCAGCCATCCTAGGCTACTTGCTAAGTTCTACTCCAGTGAGAGACTCTGTCTCAAAAGCCAAGGTGATTGACACGTGAGGAATGATAGTCAAGGTTGCCATATGGTTTTCACATTCATTTACATACACACACATACATGCACATACATATGCACATATGCAGGTTTTATTCATCACTTTTCCTGTGTCGTGACCAAATACTTGGCAAGAAGCAGCTTGCAGAACACTTTATTTCGGTGCATGGTTTGAGTCCATCATGGTGGAAAAGGCTCAGCTATGGGAACAGCTCCTCACTGTGGTGGCAGAAGAGGTAGGCTGATTGCACACATCTCAGAAGATCAGGAAGAAGACAAAGACAAACGCTAGCTTTCAGCTCGGTTCCTTCTTCATTTCCTTCCAGCCTGGGATCTGATCACTGTTCAAGGGATTGTGCTGCCTGTATCCAGGGAGAACTTCAGCTAAACCTTGCAGAACCCCTCATAGACACACGCAAAGGTATTTTCTATCACTGCACCCCAGGGCCTCCCATGCTCCTTTGCAGCCAATTCCACGTCCTATCCCAGCCTTTGGAAGCTATTCGCCTGTTTTGTGTCCTGTAGCTTTCCTTTATCTAAGATATCATATGCATGAAATTAGATTGCCTGTCACTGGGCATAATCAATTGAAGACTTAGCCATGTTGCAGGACCTGTAGTCCATTCCTTTACTGTTCTGATTGCACTAGCTGTTTATCTGTTGGCCCAAAGATGTTGTTTCCAGGTTTTGGCAATTACGAATGAAATTGCCCTGAACACTTCTGTCTAGATGCCTGTGCTTTTGTTTTGGACCATGTGACACGGGTATGCTTAACTTTATTAGAAACTCTAAGCCTGCTTTTGAAAGTGATGTGTGTGTATCTTCTTGTCTTACTGCCGAGCTTGGAAGTTCTAGATACTCTGAATTTCCGCCGACACTTGGTACTGTCAATATCCTTTCCTTATTTTGACTCCTGTAAGAGGTGTGCAGTGGCATCCCATTGTGGCTTTAATGACTTCCACTATTTTTTTTATCTATTAATTTGACAGCCACATAATCTTTTTCATAAATGAAATGTTTCCTCAAATGTTTGTGCCACTTTTTTAAAATTTGAATTAAAGAGATGTATTTATTTATGTGTATGCGCATGTATGTGAGAGTACCTACAGAGGTCAGAAGAGGGCACCAGATTCTAGGGAGATAGAGTTACAGGTAGTTGTGAACTACCAGACATGGGGGTCGGGAGTCAAACTCCAGTCCTAGGGAGCTGGTAGCATCAATCTTAACCACTGAGTCTTCTCTCCAGAACCCCAAATTGGATTTAATTTTTTCCTCGGGATGCTGGGGACTTGAACCCACAACCTTCTGTATCTATGCAAGTTCTCTGTCAATGAACTATGCCCTCAGCCTGGGTTATTTGCCTGTCTATGATCAGATTTTAAAGTGGATTTAAAATTGTATTCTAGACATTTTTTATTATCTATGTTTTGAAAAATAAAAGCTCTCAACCTATGGTTGGCCTATTTATTCATTTGCTCAAGAATGTGATTTTAAAAGCTATTTATTTTGGAATTGTCGGTTCACACTTGTAAACGTAGTAGAGATAATTGTGTGCCCTTCCCTCAGTTTCCCACAACAGGAATGTCTTGTAGAATTATATAGCTCAACATATATAATTCAGAACACCCACCCTGAGAGCATCACCAACCTTGTTCATTCTCACTTGACTGACGGGCTTCCTTTATGTTTATTCTGTTCTCTTGTCTTCTCGGCATCCCCAATGACATCTTAAGGTCCCATCTCTGGAATTTTGCCATTTCAAGAATATTATATAAAGGAACTCATATACAGTATTTATCTTCTGTTTGCTTGTTTTTAATTAAGGGGTTAAATTCAGGTTGTTACATATGTTACAAAGGAATGGTTCATTCCTTTGAGATGGTATTCTAAGTTTGCATAACTGCTCATCAGCCACAGGACGCCTGCCTTGCCTGCAGATGTCTATTGGTCTATTACAAATCCAGCAAATGCACACAGATTTTTCTTGTGAACACAAGTTTTCATTCCTCTAAGATAAATATTCCCAAAGTGCACCTGGTGTGTCTCAAAATAGCTACACCTTCCGTTTTCTGGGAAAACAAAAATACACAAATGCAAGGTGGAAATGGAGGTGCACCCAGAACCTCAAAAGAGGGGGAAAATGGTGAGGTGGAGGCCATTATTCTGCACAGTGAGATCCTGTGTAAAACGTCAACAAAAACTGTCAAACTTTCTTTTTCAGCGTGACTACACCATTCTACAGTGCCCACCTCCTCAGCGAGCCACCAATTCATCTCTCCAACTTCGTTGACACCTGGTAACACGGGCACACCACAAACTTCCCAGCCACTATTTATCTTAGCCCACTGCAGTTTGGTTCTAATTTGCATTTTCCTGGTGAATGAAGGTTGGATAAGTTTTCAGAGGGTGTCTCTCAGGAACTCATCATTTCCAGAAAGTTCACATGGGAAGCCTTCTCTTCACAGGGAACGCAGCTCCGCCCTTCTTCTTGGGTTGTGATTTTCTGTTGAGAACCTGCTCTGTCGCACAATGATTTCCGAGTGAATTAGAGCAGCTTGGGAGTCGCAACCAAAAAAGGGCTTTTCTTCAGTGCATGATAAACGGCAGGCTGACTTCAGAGAGATTTAAAGGGGTTAAGAAATGAGGAAGAAGCTATTCGCAAAGGGGCCAGACTAGGGAGTCGGAAACTCTTTAACCCAAGTCCCCAGAGCATCTCCCACACACGTGCGCAGCACACATACCCGCCCCCCCCCCCGTCCCGCCCCTAACCCTTCCTCTTAGCTCACGACCAATTAGGGTAGAGGAGGCGGGATTCCCACTGGCCGCAGTGCTGCTTGGGTAGCATCCTTGGTTACTGTTGCTAGGGCAGCGGGTCTCAGTACGAGGTGGGAGTAGGAAGTTTTGTGTAGGTCTAACTTGGAAAGGTCAAGGGTCAGTGCGGAGTTTCTGTTGGTGATGATGAAGCAGACGATCCAGATTTTCGCTAGAGTGAAGCCCCCCGAGCGGAAGCAGCAGCAAGGGGTATGGGCCGCGGGGTCGGAAATGGGGCGCGTGGGGGCCCAGCGCGGGGGAGGAGGGGGAGGGGGTGAGGGGGAAGGAGGGCGCGGGGCGCGGAATGGCCACACAGACTGCAGCCCTGAGGGTGGACAGAGCCCGCCCACAACCTCAGCCCCAGGCCTGGCACAGGGGTGCACACGCGTGCACGTATCCCAGTTTGCACATTCACCTGCGCAGAGTCCCATCCACACAGGGGCAGGCGCTTCTTGCACTCTTCTGAGGCGTTGCCTCTTGCCCTCTCAGCTCTCCACACACAGCTTGGAGCTGAGTCTGATGGGGCAACTGGTATGCAAGTATTATAATGCACGCTCGTAAGCAGAATTATACAATTATAGACAAGCACGCACGCGTGCTCTCTTTTCTTTATTTTTATTTTATTTATTTATTTTATTATTATTATTATTATTTTTGGCACACTACAGCCTACAAGATTACTTATCTAACTCCTTTGCTTCTGAGACGCCCATGGATTTTTTTTCTGGCATGCATTCATAGTAAATGTGTTGTGTGTCCCAAACCACTCCCCACCCCCGTCCCCAGAAAGCCTTAACTGAGGTGTGCGCTAAATCTAGAAGTTTGCAAAGGTTGTGGAGACAGACTACCCTCTCTGCCTCTTGGGTGGGCAAGGTCGGCCTTGGCTGTGTTTGGAGGAAGCACCACCTGCCAGGCCCCTTTTCTGGTTCATCCTTGATCCTCTGCTGGGACTCTGGTCGTTGCCCTCATTTTAAACACGAGGACACTGTGTGCTGGGTTAAGTAAAGTGGCCAGGACACCCAGCTGCTGAATCGCAGGGACTGAATTTTGTTTAATTTTAATGTAATTTGTTCTTTGTCTTGAGACAGGGCCTCCCTTTGTAGTCCTGGCTAGCGTGAACTCAGTATGTAGACCAGGTTGGCCTTGAACTCATGGAAACCCACCAGTCTCTGATTCCTAAATAATGGAATTAAAGGCATGGGCCGTGCAAGTCCCAGAGTTTAAGTTTAATTAAGGATTTTGAAACTTACATTTCCTTAAAGACAAACAAACCCACACAAACACACACACACATACACACACGAACATATATATATATATATATATATATATATATATATATATGTATTTCTGACTTCCAAAGTGAGTATTGAGGCAATTGGTTCATATTTTTGAATGCCTGGAGTAAATATATAATTAATAATGTTTTATTTCTATTCTTTTTCAGTGTTATGTGTATGAAAGTATGTAACATTATGGCATATTATAATTTAGCATTGGCCTCTGGTAATTTGTATCCTTAAAACAAGGAGATCATAATGTCTCGGCCATCATGATCAGTAGCCTTTATCCCATGAAAAACATTCAGGAGAAGCTGCGAGAAAAGACCATAGAGGAGAATATTAATCATCTTAAATTTTTTATTTATTTCTATTTTATTTGTGCAAGTGTTTTGCTTACATGAACATATGTGTACCACATGCATGCAGTGCCTTCAGAGGCCAGAGAACATCAGATGTCTGTGATCCCCCTCGTGAGTGCTGGGGATTGAACCCAGGTCCTCTGGAGGAGCAGCCAGGGCTCTTCACCGCTGAGCCATCTCTCCAGCCACAGTATTAGTCATGTTTGTTTAGAGAAATGAAGCAGTAGGGAGAATGTTGGGCATCGTTGCTGCTGCCTCTCCTGCAGTTACCCACACAGAGGCCCTTTAAAGCATATGTGGTGCTGCCCAGATTCCTAGACTTTGCGCTTGCTTGGTGGTCAAAGAGAAGTTCAGCTATGGTAGGGAGGTGCGCGGGGTAGAGCTGGGGAGCTCTCGAGTCACTGAACTCCCAGTTCCCCTGCCTCTACCTCTCCAGTGCTGGGATTATAGGTGTGGGTCACCACTGTAGGCTTTTCCTTTGAATGTTGACTTGCTCTGTATCCGCCTCCGCCTGGTGGCACAGCTCTGTATCCGCCTCCACCTGGTGGCACAGCTCTGTATCCACCTCCACCTGGTGGCACAGCTTTGTACCCGCCTGTGCCTGGTGGCACAGCTCTGTATCCCACCTTCCCTGGAGACTGGGACAAGGCTAAAAAATTCAAGGCCCACTTGGACAGTTTATCCAGACCCTGTCTCAGAAAGAGAGCTGTGTTGGTGAGCCCTAAAGCACTTGGGTGTGGTTTAGGCACTTACTGCTTCCACCCCAGGTACAGCATTTTAAAGTGTGTGTCACCTCCGTTTTGTGTATTTCGTGTCATGCGCACTTCTTTCACTGACCATCAACAGCGGCGTCCTGCCCGTCACAATACACTTTTTAAAATTCTTCTCTCATATATTACATCCTGAGCAAGTTTCCCCTCCCTCCTCTCCTCCCAGGCCCTCTTCTCCACCGCTCTTCTCCCCACAGATGGCAGGCCTCCCAGAGATATCAACCAAACAAAGCATAGCAAGTTACACTAAGACTAGGCATCTTTCCTCATATCAAGGATGGATGGAGCAACCCAGTAAGAGGAAAAGGGTCTCAAAATGAGGGAAAAGAGTCAGAGACAGCCCCTGTTCCCACTATTAGGAGTCCTACAAGAACACCAAGACACACATCCGTAACATATATGCAGAAGGCCTAGGTCAGCCCTGTACAGGCTGCCTGATCGCCGGTTCTGTCTCTGTGAGCCCCTATCAGCCCAGGTTGGTTGGTTCTGTGGGCAGTGTTCTTGTGGCCTCCTTCACCCCTCTGGCTCCTAGAATCTTTCTTTCGCCTCTCCCACAGGATTCTCTGAGCTCTGCCTTAGTTTGGCTGTGGGTCTCTGCATCTGCTCCCATCAGTTGCTGGAAGAAGACTCTCTGATGATCTTGCTAGTTCTGGTCTAAGTATAGCAGAGTATCATTAGGAATCATTTCAATGACATTTTGGTTTGCTTATTTAGTTATTTATTTCTGGTTGTGTTAGATTCTATTCTACCAGAATAGAGTTTTTGAATATCTCGTGGGAGAAAAAAAATCTAGTGAAAAACCTTGAACCCTCAAATGCCCCCTTCCTCTTCTGCTTTCAGAAATTTTATTTTACAACATGGCCTTTTTATCTGAACTTTTCATGTTTTTTGAGTAAGATGTTTCAGTAAGAATCTGCTTAGGCCAGGCCTGGTGGCACATGCCTTTAATCCCAGCACTTGGATTTGAAGGCAGCAATAGATGGATCTCTGCCAGCTGGGTCAACACAGCCAGTCAGGGTTACATAGTGGTGAGACCCTGTCTCAAATTTAAAACAGAATCTGCTTTGGACATTATTCATACTTTCTGTAAACTTAACTTTTCCTGGGGTAAAAATATGACTCCTACCCTCTAATCATGCATCTAAATTAGTCTTCCTTAAACAGGAAGTACTGCTTGTAAGAAAGTAGTTTATTTCCTGGTGAAAGACAAGAAGTCTTTTTTAAATCTTCTTTTTATGGTGCATTACAAAATGCTTCCATTTGCATTGCGTCATCACTCCGCCCCCAAGCACTCTGCAAGGGGGCCTGGACATTTTGTTTCCCACACTTTATATAGAAGGGCCCTTTGATTCTGAGAGCAGTTACTGGGCTCACACCTGGTGGTTGGGTTCAGCATGTAGACATTAAGTTGCAGGGTTTCTTTATAGCCTTGAGTGTTGATTTTCCTGGCCAAGAAATAAAAGAGTAAGTAATGGAGACAGGAATCAGAAAATGGTACCATTGTCAGGGTTTTAGGGTTCTATTTCCATGTCAGCTTGGAAAGTGGAAGTGATTTCTCCCAGGTCACTTAGTAAGTAGTGTCTATGCTGTGATGGAAACACAAGACGTCAAAGACATGCACACGCATCCTTCCAAACCGCAGACGTCAAAGACATGCACACGCATCCTTCCAAACCGCAGACGACATCAAAGACATGCACATGCATCCTTCCAAACCGCAGACGGCAAAGACATGCACACGCATCCTTCCAAACCGCAGACATCATCAAAGACATGCACACGCATCTTTTCAATCCGCAGACGGCAAAAACATGCACACGCATCTTTTCAAACCACACGACCCATCAAACTCCTGCAACTTGGGATTTTGGGGGATATAACTAAAAATTGGATACCCCTGTTTACCCTCTGACAAGGTTCAGACATCACTGTCACGACTGTGTCTGGTTTGCACATGCTCAGACGTGCTTCTGAGCTGTAGCAAGAATGCGAACTTCTTCCCTAGAACGGGGAAACAATGCCTAGCATAAGGCTTTCAAGGGTTTCCTCAACAATAGGGATGGATTTACACAATCAAACTTGGATAGTACATCATCCAAAGGTGATCAGAACCTTGAGACAGCATGGTGGTGGTTTGAATGAGGATGTCCCCCATAGGCTCAGATAGTTGAAGGCCATTTCCCTGCTGGTGGCACTGTTTGAGGAAGTGATGTCACCTTCAGAAGCTGGAGGGAGTATATCACTGGGGTGGACTTTGTGAGCTTATAGCCTCACCTGCTCCCAGTTCACTCTCTGCCTCGTGTGTATTTGAAGATGTGATGTCTCGGCTTCCTGTGGCTGCCTGCTGTCATGCCTTCCCCTGCCTTTATAGACTCTCCCACAGGGTCCACAAGCCAAAATAAACTCTGTCCTGCATATGTTGCTTTGGTCATGGCGTTTTATCACAGTCACAGATGTAGGGGTAGCCTCAACCAATCACCTTGCTTGTAGGGCGGGTCCCCTGAGGATATTTTTTTACTAATAAATATTGCTGGTGTGCTTCCCCCATCCCTTCTGCTTTCCTGTTCTCCGCGGGAACCTCGGGTTCTGTAAGTCTTTTCCTAATTAAAGCTGAATATTTTATTTTAATTTCTGTCTGCCTTCATTTACGCCGCTAAACACAGAAAGTCACTAATGCAAACATCACTTTAGGTTTTAACTCTTGTTTTGTTTTATGTATTTGTTTGAGCCCAATAACAGTTCAAAGAAAAATTTACGTATTATACTGTGCTATGATATTTTGTCATGAAAGCACAGTTTTGTACCATTACAATGCTAATCATATTCAGGTCAGAGATCATGCTGGAATTTTACCATTTATAGTCACCTATTGT
This sequence comes from Microtus oregoni, assembly GCF_018167655.1. Classification (NCBI taxonomy): domain Eukaryota; kingdom Metazoa; phylum Chordata; class Mammalia; order Rodentia; family Cricetidae; genus Microtus; species Microtus oregoni. The sequence goes on from NW_024543066.1 coordinate 46,339,486, forward strand.
TCTTGTATTTGCAGATTTATTCTATAGATGAAGATGAGAAATCAGCACCTAGCTTGGAAATTCTCTTACCCCGAGATCTAGCGGATGGATTTGTGAACAACAAGCGGGAAAGCTACAAGTTTAAGTAAGCCTTGTTCTTCCTCTTTGTTTCTGCTTCATTACTTGGCAAGTTCTTGTCCCGTGTCAGTTTCTGTTGCCAAAGTCATCAGCCCCATTTCCGTGGCAAGAGTGATATGGCCATCTCATCTGGTATATAGAACTCAACTTCATTACTGTGCCCAAGATTAAAAGGTAGGTTTCTGTGTTTGAGATTATGTTCCAGGGCTGGAGAAATGGCTCTGTCCATAAAGTCCTTGCTTTCCCAGCCCAAGGACCTGAGTTCAGATCCCCAGATCCCAGGTGGAAGCTAGGCAGAGTAATGCACCCCAGTCAGGGCAAGATGGGTGGCAGAAGGGGGGCGCCCTGTAAGCCACAAATGTGCGCCGGGCAAAGTTGCAGACCAGTGAGAACTTGATTCTCAAACAGCAGTTGGAATGTAGCCTGAGTATGGACATGTGAACTTGTCCTCTGACCGCCACACATATATTGTGAGCACGTGCACCCCACCTCACACAAGTGTGCACACATACGAGCACACACAATAGATAATAAAGAAGTGGCATGGTTATAGCCTCAGATGTCACCTGTAGTGTTAGGATTTCCATGCTTCGCTCATTGTGGGACTGCATGAAGTCCACGAATGTGTGAACGTCATTGAAGGTGAGATGTTGTGGTCTCGTCCATGTGTTTCTTAGGTGGGCTTTGTTTGTCTCAGGTGCACATGTCCATATTCAATGCCTGTGATGTCCTGTGGAACATCCATTAGAATCATTTCTCTTCTGAATACTCTGTCAGGTATTCATTTATTTGGAAGATTCAATGTGAAAAAAAATACAGAGAATATGAAATATCTCAGGAATCTTTTCATATTGATCCCATATCATAGTGACAAAAATTTGGATCTATTGGGTTAAATGCATTATTATATTTAATTTCCCAGGATTCTTCTTTTCTTATTCCTCTTTTTTTAAACTGCAGCTGGAACACTTCAAATAACATATGGATGGTTCTGTATTTCTCTTGGGCAGTGCTTAACCACATGGTTCATGTGACTGTCCCTGCTATCCACCCTGGGCATTCTTCACTGCCAGCCTGAGAGATGAAAGGTCCATGGCACGGGAGCAGGAAGAACGAAGTCCTTAAGCTGGAAGAGTGCATGAGTGTTTGGGGAAGGGAAGGGGACCATGAGGCTTATAGATCCCGCAAGGGACAGACAGGAAGAAGGCAGGTCAAAGGGCAGGGAGAAGCCAAATTATATAGGACCTTATGAGTGACTTGAGCTGTCACCTCAAGTGGCATGGGCAGAAAAAGGGTGATGCTGAGAGGGAAGGGGTCACCACACCCTGGTTGCAGTAGCACGGTCCTTGCTGATCTTGCAGGAGGATAGCACTTGCTGACCTACACAGCACACCCTGTAACGGGCATGGAAAACAAGTGACACAACTGTAGTGTTCTATCCTTGGTGGGAAGTGGGGTGCCGAGAGATATCCGTTGTTTCTGGTCCTGTGTCTGGAGATCTGAACCGTTGTTTCTGGTCCTGAATACATGGGTCTGACCAGCCTAGGTACTGAAGAGGATTGAGGCTGCCTGTACTGAACCCACAGAGTCTTCCATCCACCCTCCACAAACAGTAGTGTACACAGATAGTCACATGACATTTGCACTGTAGTGAGAATCGTGAGCAGTATGCAGGGTATATGGAGAGAGCTACACGAACTCTGTGCAAATGCTGTTATATGATGTAAGAGCTACGCACAATTGCAGATTTGGGTCTGAGGATGTTGAGGCTTGCCTCTAATTGGATTCTAGACATTTGGAGGTCAGAGTTGCCAGTGCTTGCCAGTGAACTCATTACAGTTAAACAGAAAGAGTGGATCAAGGAAGCCAGCAAGTTTGGGACTGAAATTTTAGAAGGATGGAACTGTCGTTTGTAGTAGGAGCTGCAGGCTGCTTTCTGCCTCCCAGCTCCCGGCCACCAGTAGCTTTACCCAAAATAATTACACGCAAATTGTATTCTTTTAAACACTGCTTGGCCCATTAGTTCTAGCCTCTTATTGGCTAATTCTCACATCTTGATTAACCATTTCTATTAATCTTGTATCACCACGAGGTGGTGGCTTACGGGGAAGGATCTTAATCTGTGTCCATCTTGGAGAGGAGAGCTATAGCGTCTGCCTGACTCAGCTTTCTTAGTGTCTGCTTCACTTCCCTTCTTCACAGCATTCTGTTCTGTCTACTCCGCATACCTTTGTTCTGACCTATCAGGCCAAGCAGTTTCTTTATTAATTAACCAATGAAAGCAACAGATAGACAGATGACCCTCCTCCATCAGTCATCTTGTGGGGTGAGGACGATTTCAGTAAAGGCTTCAGATGGAAAGACTAGTCTGTGTGCAGTTGAAATGGGCTGTAGAGAAAGCCCACACAACATCCTCACTGAATGAAAGGACATCTTGGTCACGGAGAATCTCATGTTCTTTCTCAGCATGTTATTGATGGGCATGAGGACCCTGAGTCGTTTTTATCTGCATAAGAGATTGGACTGAACTTCGTACAGCTTTTCTGAATTCTAGGATTCTCTCCTGTTCTTCAGAAGCCAGCTGGTCCACGTTCCTCCCCAGATTGTAACATAGCTCTGTTGTGAAAGTGGAATGTTTGGAGATGGTGGTGTTTGATGCTCAATATGCAATTACCAGTTAGCTGTAAACTCTGATCCTGAAGTCTTCATTCTGAAGTAGGGAGATAAGAGAAATATCTCGGTTTTTTCTTGATCCACTATTCTCTTAAAGATCAGAAGATAGCATTTTAGAATGATTTGATGGGTGTAAAGGTCCTTTAAATTTTTTTTTAAATAAGGTGTATGTGTATGTATGTGCAGGTGCCCATGGAGGCTGGAAGAGGGCGTTGGGTTCCCTGGGGTTGGACTTGCAAGTGGTTGCAAGCTACCCTCTTGGTGCTGTAAGTTGAACTTGGGTTCCCTGTAAGAATAAGTGCTCTCAGCCTCGTAACCGTAATGGCCGAGCCATCTCTCTAACCAGAGGATATCATGCCCTGCACAAGGAATTCAGTATGCTTTATGGGTACTGTTCTAAAATTATATTTCAGTCTAATTACAACATTGGTAGAGTACCTAGCATGTGGGAGGCACTTGATAGATATTTATAAAATAGATAAGTCAGTAGATAAACTGATCATATTAACTTTATACAAGGAACCTTTCAGAATGTATTCTGTGGGTGACTCAGTGCCTTCTCGAAAGCTCCTGGCATGTCTTAATGTTGCACCGATAGATGTAATTCCTGGTCGGGAGTAGAGAAGTGGGGTGGGGAGTGTCCTATTGCCTCAAGGTCACCAGCAATCAGGAGAAAGAAGCCAGTAGGCCCCATTCCTGGGCAGCTTCCCCGAGACCCTGCTGGAAGTCTGTAGTCCACCACCAGCACAGCTCGAGTCAACCGTGCTCCTTAGAGCACACTCATGCATGGTGGCCGTGTGTTCTGTGGAAGCCTGCGTCATGCTGGTGTTCAGATCGAAGGGTTTGAAGGGCTGATCCAGGCACGGCACATCAACACCTCATATCTGCTGCTCCTAAGTCCTTAGAGCAGTGGTTCTCAGCATGTGGATCATGACTCCATGGGCTTGAATGACCCTCTCACAGAGGTCACCTGAGACCATCGGAAAACACATATATTTATGTTGTGATTCCTAACGGTAGCAAAATTATAGTTATAAAGTAGCAACAGAATCATTTTACGGCTGGGGGTCATGGCAGCGTGTTTAAAGGGCGGTAGCATCAGGAAGGCTGAGAACACTGCCTTAGGCTGTCAGTGCATTGGTCACCATTTGCTCATCTCAGATGAAGGCTGAAAAGACCTGGGGTCCCTTGAGGATAAATTTCTTTTTATTTTATATTTCTAATCTAACTGTGGGCATTCATCTGAACTCCTCCCTGGCAGCCTCACCGCTTTAGGTGAATACGGTCAACTGACTATGTAGGCAGTGGTGTTGGCTAGAGGTCCAAAGCCACCAGGAAGCTGCTTAAGACTCTCTCAAAAATTTCACTTGAGAATTTTTACTTTAAAGACTGTATCCTCTCATTTTTATTTTGAAAAAATGTAAGTGATTGGGAAGAGATCGCAGTTAGCAAAGTGTTTACTTTGCAGACATGAGAACCTGAGTTTGAGCCCCAGCACCGGATGGGATGGCATGCTTATCATCCTGGGCCAGAGAGGTAGAGGTTCTGGGGCTTGGTAGCCAGCCAGCTAGCCAGCTAGCCCACTTGGTGCGTTCCAGGCCAGTGAGAGACCCAAGGAAAGACACCAAGGTTGTCTTCTGACCTCCACATCCATGCATGTGAGCACACGTGCACACACAGAGGAGAGAGAGAGAGAGAGAGAGAGAGAGAGAGAGAGAGAGAGAGAGAGAGAGAAGAGAGAGAGAGAGAGAGGGGGGGGGTACAGGAGAACAGATCGTGTCTCCCAAGTGTCCTGCTCTACTGGTAATCCTCTACCAAACTGAAGTGATTCTGCAAGGAGGATGGAACAACCACTCTGCCACCTCCTGGAACTCCCCTCCTGCAGTTCTCGGGAAGACCTGGCTTTGCAGGACAGATCAGTCCTTTCTGACTTTTGAGTCATGAGCGAGGAAATGAGACAGCAGTACAGAAAGCTGCCCTCCCTGTCAGAACGGGAGGTACCTAATGCATGGGCAACCACAAGCTACAGTTCAAATGCTGCACCTTCAGGCATTGTGCAGTAAACTTGCAGTCTTTCCTCACCCGGCAAATGTCAGAAGCCCAAGGGCCTTTTCCATCCCATTCTTGGGTTTCCAGCCTATGGAGTTCTGGACGTTTGACTCTGATACCAGCCACAGACACGGTCCTGTCATAGAATATTTATTCACCTAGGAAAACTATGTTACATTTGTTTATGCTGCGTTTGTTCAACTATGTAAGTTTCTGCTGCATTTCTCTATGCTGCATTTGTTTAACTTGACAAGGACGTGCTGCTATTTGTACATTTGTTTAACTTGGCAAGGACGTGCTGCTATTTGTACATTTGTTTAACTTGACAAGGACGTGCTGCTATTTGTACCTTGCTTGCCCAAGGCACCTGATTGGTCTAATAAAAAGCTGAATGGCTGATAGCTATGCAATAGAGGGATAGGTGGGAGTGGTAGTCAGAGAAAACAAGTAGAAGGAGGAATCTAGGCTTGAGAGAGAATGAGGGAGAAGGAGAGGGAGAGGTCCAGGGCCAGCCAGATAACCTGACTCGAAAGAAGCAGGAAAGTAGGACATAGAGAATGAAAAGCTAAAAAGTCCCGAGGCAAAACATAGATGAAGAGAAGCAGGTTAAATTTTAAGTTATGAGAACTAGCTAGAAACAAGCACAAACTAAGGCTGAGTATTCATAACTAAAACGAAGCCTCTATCTCATGATTAAGGGGCTTGTGGTCCGAGAAAGCCTGCTGCACTGTCCTTCTTGAGAGCTAAAAACACACAGTTTATTATGCGATTCAAAGCTGGTGTGCTTTTTTTCAGAGGGGAACAATTGTACAGATCTTGTCAAAGCCATATTGTTTACTCACCACTTTTGAGCAAGAATACAATTGCACAGTGTCGGGGGGATGACAGGGCAAACACTGTGTTAGGTTAGCTAAGTCTGGTGATGTCAGTGTGGGGTCATTTACAAACGTGTTTATGAGAACGACATTCATTAATCCAATAGCGTTTGAAGATAATTGCATTTTCACATTGCAGATTTCAAAGGATTTTTGACCAAGATGCAAAGCAAGACATCATTTTCGAAATCATTGCCAAACCAGTCGCCCAGAGGTAGGATTTCCCAGACTCTGTTAGTGGGTTCCTGGCTTTTCTTCTTGTCTTCAGTCCTCAGGTAATTGTGGGAATTTGCTTGCGTGTATCAATCATAGACTCTGGCTTCAGGGCTTGAAATAGTGATAACATTAATTATTCATATCAAGAGCTGTTTCACTCAGATGCAGATGGTGAGCCTTGAAGGAAACCAGAAACACAGACAGAATAACTATTCTTAGTCTCATTTTAAAAGTTCCGGTATGGGCTGGAGAGGTGACTCAGTGGTTAAGAAATCGTTGTGTGTTTTCAGATACCAGGGTTCAGTCTTCAGCCCCTATAAGGCAGCTCACAACCTCCTATAACTCTAGCTCCATAGATTTAATACACTTTTCTGGTCTCCAAGTGAAGAAGGACACTTAAAAGAGATCCCACATTAGCTCAGAATTGAGAATAATAGAGGGTTATTTATTTAGGGGTAGACCCACAGATCATAATCCTCTGCTGGAACGGAAAAGTGGCTGGACGCACGCTTTACATCGGCATATATAGTATAAGAGGCCACTCCCAAGTGAGTGGGTAATTTAAAGGCTCCTGGCGGTAGGAATTCCTGCAGCATCCAAGGGAACCTACTCACTTGTGTACATACTAACATGCAGACACATACACAAGCACATAAAGACATCCTTTACAAGGTTCTGTAAACCAGGGATTATTTAGGCTGACACTGCTCCAAGTGGTGTGGCTACTGGTACTGGAAATCAAGATGATTTTCTCTTATTTGTTGTACTTTTCTTGGTTCAATAATTCTATTATTAATATTATTACTTAATTTTCATGTGTGTGTGGTGTATATGTGTGTTCACGTGTGTGTGTGTGTGTGTGTGTGTGTGTGTGTATGCACTTATTTGTGTTTGAGAGTGTGGAAACTAGAGGTCACTGGAGGGCAGCATGCAGTTGTCTATCTTTATGGCTTCTCTGCCTTGTTTTTTTAAGAGAGTCTCTGTCTGAGCCTGAAGTTCATCATTTCAGCAGAATTGGCTGGCAGTGGGCACCCGGGACTGCCTGTTCTGTTCACTGTGGTGGGGATGAAAGCGTACAGTGCTATGTCTGGCTTTCTACACGAGTGCTGGGAATCTGAATCCAGGTCCTCGTTCTTCTGTAGCCTACCAGCACTGTACGCACTGGGTCATTTCCTTGGCTCCTCAGTATTTCAGGATCAGGTTAGAAGATGACACTTGGAAGGCCTGCTGTTGGTTGGATCTGCTCTACCTCAGTGACCTGTCAAGACTTGGTCCTTACTTTCTAGAGTCATGCGTTTCAGTAAATGCAGGCAGTTCCAGGCCATGATGGTAAAGACTGAGCCCTGCATGATGGTGCTGGGTAATCAGATGCACACATATCCATGTCTCTTGGCAAAGTCTCCGTGGGGCTTGATCAGGGGTTTTCACTGTGGGTGGCAACCCCTTTGGCAAAGCTCTATCTCCAAACATGTTTACATTATAATTCATGATAATATCAAAGTTACAGTTATGAAATAGCAACAAAATAATTTTATGGCTGGGGTCCCCACAACATGAGGAACTGTATTAAAGGGTCACAGCATTAGGAAGGTTGAGAACCACTGCGCTAGAGAGTCATGGCCCTTATCCTTTCTGGGGATCCTCACTGGGGGCTACTGCCAGTGATGTGTTTTTCTCTGATCCTAAAGCCATTGGAATGGTTCTGTAAACATTCATCTGTACAGATAATATGGAAATTATCTGTTGGGAGCTGTGAACCCCCAGATCCTGAATTTCTTGTAAACAACTTGTTTTCCTCTTCTCTGAGACAACTTGCAGCTGCTCTGAGCACGAGACCCTCAGGAGTTCCTGATGGCAGGGGAGTGGTTTCTGGTGGGTTTGGCTGGGGTATGGCTATCAGCTAAGGATCTCTATATAAGTGGGTCTGGTACACAGTAAGGGGGTATACTTGTTTCAAGGATGACCCGTGTCTCTCTCTCTGTGTGTCTGTGTCTTTGTGTGTTTCAGTCTCCAGCCCCTTGCCCGGCTCACGAACTGTATGGTAGCGCATAGAGTGCAGACTGACATGGTGCGCTACAGTTACCTCTGCTAAATGAGCTAATTTTCTAGTCTGCTAGTTCATGTCACTCTCTGTGGACAGCGGGGGAACCCATTGTTTCTCTTTGTCGCTCTCATGTCTATGCTATGGATCTTGCCTAAAGCAAGCTCTTTCCATTTTATACAGTTCCTTCATTGATACAATACAATCAATTAGGCTTTAAGTATTTCTTCTATAACCACAATCAGGAAACCTTTCTTTGAATTAAATTCAGATTACCCTAGCCAGATGGCAAACATGGCTGGAATCCACTCCTTTCAGTAATTGTTGGGGTTAGGTTATTTTTCAGAGAGATAGTCTTGCATTTAATTGTAAAAAGTTGTACTTTTGTGTTAGTTTATGGATATGTACATGTGTAGGAACCCACAGTGGACAGAAGTGGGCATTGGGTTCCTTGGAACTGGAGGTACGTGTGGTTATGAGCTACCATGTGAGCGCTGGGAACCAAACCATGTCTTTTGAAAGAGCAAGAAGAAGTTTTCCTGATCCTTGAGTCATCTCTCCAGCATTTAGTCTTTGTGTTTTATGTTGAAACTTTCCTCACTCATTTGTGGAGGGAAACTGGTTTCTGTTTCCTGAGAGCTGGGTCTTCCTCCTTTCCTCACTCCCCCTCTCCATCCTCTGCCCCTTTTTGCAGCTTTTCTTTATCTCAAATCTTTGTCTGAAGATGATGATGAATTCATAGATAATTCAGGATATTTCTAGCCATTACAGTTTGCCTTCTATCCTTCCAAAGAAGTAGATAGTAATGATAGTGAAGGCCAACAGAAGCAAGGCCTTTTTACTGCTGAGTAGTACTCTAATATGTATATATTCCATACTTTCTTCATCCATTCTTCCATTGAAGGGCATCTCGGCTGTTTCCAGGTTCTGGCTATTACAAACAATGCTGCTATGAACATAGTTGAGCATATACTTTTGTCATATGATAGGGCATCTCTTGGGTATATTCCCAAGAGTGGTATTGCTGGGTCCAGGGGTAAGTTGATCCCGAATTTCCTGAGGAACCGCCACACTGCTTTCCAAAGTGGTTGCACAAGTTTGCATTCCCACCAGCAATGGATGAGTGTACCCCTTTCTCCACAACCTCTCCAGCAAAGGCTATCATTGGTGTTTTTTATTTTAGCCATTTTGACAGGTGTAAGATGGTATCTTAAAGTTGTCTTGATTTGCTTTTCCCCGATCGCTAAGGAAGTTGAGCATGATCTTAAGTGTCTTTTGGCCATTTGAACTTCTTCTGTTGAGAATTCTCTGTTCAGCTCAGTGCCCCATTTTATAATTGGGTTGATTAGCCTTTTATGGTCTAGTTTCTTGAGTTCTTTATATATTTTGGAGATCAGACCTCTTGAATTTTGCATACAAATGGACAGAAATAGAAAACACTATCCTGAATGAGGTAAGCCAGAGCCAAAAAAAGGATCATGGGATGTACTCACTCATATTTGGTTTCTAGCCATAAATAAAGCACATTGAGCCTATAATTCGTGATCCTAGAGAAGCTAAATAAGAAGGTGAACCCAAAGAAAAACATATAGGCATCCTTCTGAACATTAATCTACATCAAGCGATGGAAGGAGACAGAGACCCACATTGGAACACCGGACTGAAATCTCAAGGTCCAAATCAGGAGCAGATGGAGAGAGAGCACGATCAAGGAACTCAGGACTGCGAGGGGTGCACCCACACACTGAGACAATGGGGATGTTCTATCGGGAACTCATCAAGGCCAGCTGGCCCGGGTCTGAAAAAGCCTGGGATAAAACCGGACTCGCTGAACATAGCGGACAATGAGGACTACTGAGAACTCAAGAACAAGGGCAATGGGTTTTTGATCCTACTGCACGTACTAACTTTGTAGGAGCCTAGGCAGTTTGGATGCTCACCTTACTAGACCTGGATGGAGGTGGGTGGTCCTTGGACTTCCCACAGGGCAGGGAACCCTGATTGCTCTTTGGGCTGACGAGGGAGGGGGACTTGGTCGGGGGAGGGGGAGAAAAATGGGAGGCGGTGGTGGGGAAGAGACAGAAATCTTAAATAAATAAATAAATAAATAAGAAGCAAGGCCTTCTGGGAAATTCTTCCTGCACAGGAGGTAACGATGGAAAACTGGCAAGACTTTTACTCTAGTGCTGGGATTTGTAACTGATTTTCACAGCACAGCCATACTTAAGACTCACATTAAATAGCTGGGGTGTGGCTGGGTAGACCAGTGAGTTTGTTCAGTTCTTTGTCACTTGCAGATCCAAATAAGACTTCTGTCCTCTGTGAGTTTTAGGCTTCCGTTTTATTCCCACCCCTGAGTTCTAGGTCAGAATTTCTGACACATTCCTTGTTAAATATAGCAAAGAGATTTGCTGCAGGCCTTCAGATAACAGTAAGAATGCATGTATGTGAGCAACAGATTGCTTTGACAACGTCAGAGCACTGTCCTGTGCAGAATCTCACTCAACTCTCGGAGGAATCTGTGGAGGCTCAGCTATGATAACTGGTGCGGTAGGTGAGAAGCCAGGACTCTGGGCATTTGATGGAGTTCTGCTGGACGACACAGTGAGGAAGCTGCAGACATGAGAGGAGAGCATATTTGCCTCTCCCTGCAATTTGGCCTTTGTGTTGCTTTAATCGCACTTAGCATCTGTCACCCTAGCTGGCCTCCCAGATGCCATCCATGTTACCGAAAGGTCACCTTCCGCCTCATCCCACCTCCCTCTCAGCCTTGTCCGGCCACATTACTCCACTCCTTCCCCCGGACTTTGAGAAGGGGCAGACTAAGAGATGTCTGTATGGGGGTAGGGAAGCAACTTTCCCTGTACCTTCCTGTTCCCTGGATTTTACTGCCTGTGATCCAGTGTCCGCAGTCTCCGATGGCCCTATAGCTCACGGTTCTTCACACTCAAATGTTAGTTCTTTCATTTGACCCTGATATGTATAAATACATAAATGCTCTCAGAAGAAAAGAATTATAATACATAAATTAAACTTTAGTTATCATCCATTCAGTAAAATTAATTAATTAGTCGATTAATAATTCATTTTGGGACAGAGTCTTGCTGCATAGCTTTGGCTGTCCTGGAACTCTCTCTGTAGACCAGGCTGGTCTCAGACTCAGAGATCTGTCTGTCTCTGCCTCCTGAGTGCTGGGATTAATGGTGAACCTGGCACCATTCAGTAACTATTAGCAAGGTGCTAATGATGCGTCAGGACCAGATTATAATCCTAGCTCTTTCCCGAGAGCTGAGGCAGGAGTTCACTAATTGAAGGCCAATATGATCTATAGGTTTGACATAGATATATAAGTAATTAAAAAGGAAACAGTAAAATCATATAAAAACACTAATAAGTCTCTTTTCACATGTCACCTTTGTGAGAGGGCGTACCCTGGCCACCCGTGTAAGAACTGCATGTCCTCCCTCACCACCATGGCGGCATTCCTGATGCTCCCCTCACGCTGGCCACCCATGTAAGAACTGCATGTCCTCCCTCACCACCATGGCGGCGTTCCTGATGCCTCCCCACACTGGCCACCCGTGTAAGAACTGCATGTCCTCCCTCACCACCATGGCGGTGTTCCTGATGCTCCCCCCACGCTGGCCACCTGTGTAAGAACTGCATGTCCTCCCTCACCACCATGGCGGCGTTCCTGATGCTTCCCTCAGGCTGGCCACCTGTGTAAGAACTGCATGTCCTCCCTCACCACCATGGCGGCGTTCCTGATGCTTCCCTCAGGCTGGCCACCTGTGTAAGAACTGCATGTCCTCCCTCACCACCATGGCGGCGTTCCTGATGCTCCCCTCAGGCTGGCCACCTGTGTAAGAACTGCATGTCCTCCCTCACCACCATGGCGGCGTTCCCAATGCCCCTTGCCACTGCCCGATGTCATTTTATCCCCATCCCTTGTTACCTGAAATGCCTTGGCCTCATGCACTGTGCCTGCTGTTTACAGTGTGCCTGCTGTTTACTATTTGTTGCTATTCTTCTGTTCCCTGTGCATTTCCAGGCACCTGTTGTAGGCTCCTTAGTGAGTGTCCAGCAGATACCTGTGGAATTGGTGATGTCTGAAACTGTTAGATAAGCACAGTTTCTAGTCCAGTCCAGATTGTGCACACACCAGCTACAAAAGGGAATCACATTCTTGATTCTTTAAAGCATTCACAGCTAATGCTCTGTGATTTACTTACTTTAATGGACAGAGATTCCCACTGTGGGGCCATGCACTCGCCATGTGCTCGTCAGGATGGCGTGCCATTGTTTACGTCTTGAGCCACAATGGACTTTCAGAGTGCTGAAGGCTTGGTTATAAAAATGATACAGCTTAAATGAACCTCCCAGTGACTTAATTCATACTTACTTCTTAAGAATATTTATTTCCAGACTGCAGAGATGGCTCTGTGGTTAAGAGCACTCTTGTAGAGGACCGAAATTCACTTCCCAGCATCCCTGTGGCATCTTGCAACTGCTTCTGATTCCTAATCTGGAGATCCTGTGCCCTCTTCTGACCTCTTTGGGCATTGCACTCATGTATATACACATACACAGATACTTGTAGTTAAAAATAAATTATTTATCTAAAATGGACATTTATCTCTTCTGAAGTCCCATTTTTGCCTCCATCTTAGTGTTAACAAGTAGTGTGGTTTTACTGGAGTGTTGTTGCTTTTCCAACTCTGGGTCCCTAGCTGGTTGTATGAGGTTTGTTCTCATTCATAGCTAAGTATCCTTCATCCATGGCTCTCTAGGGGTTTGCACGCATAGTTCCTAAACTGTGTTCACTCTCCAGCTGTAGAATCCAAACAATCAGCATTTCCTCTTTCTCTGATAGAATTGCTGTTACCTTGTCCTTCCCACGTTTCTTTACCTCAAGACAAAAGTCAGATAATTATTTTAACTAGGAAAAACCTTTTATTAAAAAAAAACTGAACTATGGGTTGAGGATATAGTTCAGTGAGAGAACTTGCTTATCATACAGGAGGCCCTAAATTCAACTCCCAGCATCACACTCTCACACACACACACACACTCCTGTTATGTACTTTAACTATATAGACTTGCATTTGTGTGTGTGTGTATTCAGGGGTGTTTGGTATAATGCATTTGTATGTGTTGCTGTGTGTCCACATGAATGTGGAGTTAGAGGGTGACATGTGGTGTCTTCCTCTTGCTCTATACATTACGTTTTGAAATGGAGGCTCTCACTGAACCCATAACTAAACTGCGAGCTAGTTGGCTAGAAAGCCCCAGGTATCCTCTTGCCTCAACTCTACCCAATACTAGGATTGCAGACACACACTGCCACACCTGGCTATAAACATGGCTGCTATGGATCTAAACTTAGGCCACCATGCTTGTGTAATAGGTATTCTGCCAACTGAGCCATTTCCCAGGCGCTATATATGTATGATGTTAAAATGTGATAAGTAACTTTATAAAAGAGCCAGTGTAGTGGGTGAAGCTTGGATTTCCATTATGCATGTGACTGATGCAGGAGGACTGCTTCAAGTTCAATCCCAACCTGGGTTACATAATTCTAAGTCATCCTGATCTTTGGAGACTCTGTTTCAGAAAACCAAACTATTGATAGTGGCACTAATAATAACAATAGAAGGTGAACGACTGCAGGGGAAGGGACATTTGGGCAGTTATTCCTGTGCTTCAAATTGACAGGCAAAGGACAGACAAGGTCAGAGGCCCATCTCCCCGCAAATATGATTTTGTCAAGTTGGCAGTTGACATCAGCCCTTATACTAAGGTTGGAAGTAACTACCGACTTTTAGACTCCTCACAGTGAGTGGTATCTGCCAGTGTCCAGAAGGTTCCACACATCCCCCTGTATCGAGACTCAGTTGCATCTCACACTGACAGTCTCTGTCATTTACTTCACCTGGAAGGCATCAGACCAGAAAGCCCCTAACCCTCTGCCATCCAAACCTGTGTCTCTCTCTCTCTCTCCACTTACCTTCCTCTTCTGTCCATCATGCTTCTGTCCCTTCCCCTTCTCCCCTCTTACCATCCTCTTCTGTCCATCATGTGTCTGTCCCTCCCCATCTTATCACGCTCTTCCATCCATCATGCATCTGTCCCTCCCCCACTTGCCCTTTCTCTTCTGTCCAGGTGGCTTTTACCTACATTTACTGAGGTTGCTTCTGCCTTTGATGCTGTTTGTCTGTTTCAAAATTGCCTGCTCGGGTTAGAGTCCACCAGGAATGGTAAGGCTTACTTAGTAAGCAGTAGCATAGGAGGGCCAGTTAAATGAGAATTGCATGTAAACACACTGCGAGGGACACACTACTGCAATTATTCAGTGTGTATCTGAGATGCAGATTTGAATGGCCGCCCTGCATGTTCTCCTGACATCTCTGCTTTCCACGCGTGTGCTGTGATCTTGTCTCTGTGCAGCTCATTGTTAACATTCAGATCTGCTCCAGTGGGCCAAACTATGCAGATAAGGTATTTGCTGCAGCGCAGTATTTCCCTGTGCTTGCAGCCTCTTCCATCTGTCCTCCTCTGGTTTCTGTCTCCCTGTCCATCCTGCCCCACACAGGCAGACAGTGTTTATGCTTGTCACTTTGAAGTTTACTTGAGTCTCTTACCCTCATCCTCAACATTGAGCCCAGAACTTCTTAAATTTGGATGGAGACCTCATACAGGGCATTAACTGACCATGAGAGTTACGGAGAAACTGACAACAGTAAAAGCTTTCTGAGCACACCACAGCCAAACAGTAATTAGCTCAGCATCAAGGGTTTAGTGATTCTGCTGTGTTTCTGGCAGTGCTGGTCTGGGCTGCATTTCACAGTGTCACTGCAGCCTCGTGTGCAGCACCCTGGGACTTCACTGCAGCCACGTGTGCAGGACCCGGACTTCACTGCGGCCTCGTGTGCAGGACCCGGACTTCACTGCGGCCTCATGTGCAGGACCCGGACTTCACTACGGCCTCGTGTGCAGGACCCGGACTACACTGCGGCCTCGTGTGCAGGACCCTGACTTCACTGCGGCCACGTGTGCAGGACCCTGACTCCACTGCAGCCACGTGTGCAGCACCCTGACTCCACTGCAGCCTCGTGTACAGCACCCTGACTCCACTGCAGCCTCGTGTGCAGCACCCTGACTCCACTGCAGCCACGTGTGCAGCACCCTGGGACTTCACTGCAGCCTCGTGTGCAGAACCTGGACTTCACTGCAGCCTCATGTGCAGGACCCGGACTCCACTGCGGCCTCGTGTGCAGGACCAGGACTTCACTGCAGCTTCATGTGCAGGACCCGGACTTCACTGTGGCCTCGTGTGCAGGACCCTGACTTCACTGCAGCCACGTGTGCAGGACCCGGACTTCACTGCAACCACGTGTGCAGCACCCTGGGACTTCACTGCAGCCACATGTGCAGGACCCTGACTTCACTGCAGCCACTGATGCATCATGTAACTTCTGTGCAGCCTTTGGTCTGAACACACCGCCTGAGCCCTCTCCACCATATGTGGAGACCATTCATTGCCAACAAATGACCTTTGGAACCCTGGGTAGGGGCTGGAGCAGGACTCTTAGCCCATACAGGAGACTATTGTAGGCTACGCACTATAATATTTTGACTTTCAACTCTTATAAAAACACAATGTTTTCATTACTGAAAATAAAGTCTTTAATCCTTTCCCTGTTATCATTCTCCATCATGGAAGTATGCATTTGTGTGCTATTGAATTAGACTTGAGTTTCATAAAAATGAGGACCAAATATCCCACAGTTTCTGGAACACTCTAAGCATACTTCTGCCATTTTGAACTATTTGTGTAGATTGGTCTTCTTGGCATTGATGATTATCAAGTTAACCCATGTATTGAAAACTCCGAAGCCACTGAAGATCTCTCTCCAGCCGTGCCAGGTACCCAGTCAAGATTTAATCACTGGGTAACGCACCCCACATCCTTCTCATTTGTGTGCCAATAGGATTTTTGCCTTTAATACATAACAAAATTGTATCATACCAAATAATTGTTCTTAATTTAGTTTCTGGAGGCTATGGAGTGGCTCAGCAGGTAAAGGTGCTTGCTAAGCTGACCTGGTGGCCAGCATCAATCCTTGAACTGACCTATGGAAAGAGAGAATGGACTGCACAAACTTGTTTTCTGACTTTCACACTCGGGTCACACCCACCCGCATACACAGACACAAACACAGTCACACTCATACATTTATACTGGGACATAAATCATGAAGATAATAATAATAGACATGAGTTATCAGTAAATGCTTCATTTTATACTTATTTTATTAACATTAAATAGTATTTTGTTAATTCTTTGATTTTTTTTCTTTTATTGAAAATAGAATTTGTTGTGCACTATATTTTGAAGCAATTCCTCTCCCGCAGTATCCTGCTGAGTCCTTTAGGATTTCATGCTATGTGTTTTGATTATATGTGCTCTTCCTGTCATCTCCTTCCAGACCCGCCCTCTCCACCCTCAACTCCCTCCTACGTTGGATTTTCTTCTTTTTGTACAATCTATTGATTCCAGTTTGTTGTTTATATAACTTGAGGCTGTGTAGACTCCATGGATCAAGAGGAGTCATGAATGGAGATGTTTAAGAAGTTTGGGACTGGCCCAGCCCGTGTCCTGGTGGCTCTCCCCTCGCCTTGCACGTCCCCTCGCCTGGCTATGTTTCTGTCCCTCTCTTCTCTTGTGTCCTGCTGTCCTTCCGTACCAGGCTCTCCCACATGGACACGATACTTGCTTGCTTTTGTACTGGTTGCATCTATTTTCCCTGCACAGAGTGCAGCGCCAGCGCTCACCCAAAGCTTCCCAGGACCGAGCTTTGCCTGTTTCTCTGCAGCTTCACCATCACTTTACGTGAGGGTTTGCCTCGTTTTCAGAACATGTGCGCACCCTTTGTGTCGGCTCTGGGCTGTGGCCTCACGGGTTTTCAATTTCACTGGAGTTTGCTGCAATTGTTCCCTTTTACTTCTAGGTTTAATAATTTGGGTCTTCTCTTTCTCTTTACTGATTTGGCGAAGAATTTTCAGTCTTTTTTTTTTTTTTTTTAAAGAACCAAACATTTCATCAATTCTTTGTATTTTTGTTTTGTGTGGGTTTTTGTTGATTTTCTTGTTTTTATTTCACTAATTCCAAACCCCGATTCGGGTTATTTCTTCCAGTTTTTTTTTATATGTCGCATAGAGATGATATATTATTGCATGCATATATGAGATTCTCAAAAAGTTAATACATTTGAAGCGCTGTTCATGTATCCATGTAATCATTGTCTCACAAGGTACACGGTGGAACCTTTGTTCCTATCGTTGTGTAGTAGATGCTACCTTATGAAGTGTATCCTAACAAAACCGAGAATTACCCTAACTGTTCAAACCTCCCACAGGGAGTAGGACTGAGATTAGGTACGCTCCTTCACAGTGACGGAAAGTAGAGCCTCACCTTCCACCTCACATGTCTCCTTTGATTCTGCGATAGAAGCCTGCGGCTTGGGCACGCATCTCAGAGATTACCTGACCACACTTTTTCCATGGGCTTCACTTGGAGGCAAAGTGCCCTAGCAGCTTCTTACGAGACATAAGAATGGCCACTGCTGGCTTCTGTAATAATTATCTTTCTCATCTCCCAGATCATAATAAACGGAACAATGAGTTCCCGTCCCTGCTCTAGGTCTAGCAGCATGAAGGTTGTGCTGTGCTGACTGTGAGCATCTGTGTAGTGGGTGCATCGTTACGACCACTGGGGTCCATGTGACATAGTTAAGGAAATGCAGCCTGCTCAAGTTAAGATGCTTAAAGCTGCCACATGATTTCAGGGTGTTAACACCGAAAGGAGGTCTGTTCCTCTGTGTCCCTAGATTTTTACCTCCTAGTCCCTGTTTTTCTTTCACAACAGGCTACTTTGTGTGATTCTTCAACTGCTCCGCCCTCTGAACCCCATATTCAGCCAATGAGATCCCCACAGACTGCCGCGGGCAGTGGCTCAGGAGAAAGAACCTGTACTGCTTTTCCAGAGGCACAACTTCCTGTTCCCAGCACCGAAGTCAGGTAGCTCCAGAGTACCTGACCCTCTCCTCCTCCTGCATGGGCCCTGCACTCGTGTGCATGCCCTATACTTGTCCTAGGAGGTAGGAGGGGAGCAGGATGGTGGTTGCTTCCTGTGTGGCTCCCCCTGGTTGCCTTTGCCTGTTTGCTTTAGACTCACGATGCGCCAGCACTCTGTAACTCATGGATCCTGATTACCTTCCCTTGTAGGTGTAGACCTACAGCGTGGCTGTATTCACGTGGCTGCCCTGTATGTCACATCTTTGTAAAGAAGCTCTCTGTGAACAGAGTGCACTGTTCATTCCCTACTGGGATCCTTGCTAATAAATGCTCCACAGGGAGGAGTTAACTGCTCTCTTAGACTGGAAACGATATTTTCATTCCATGGAAGAGGGAAGTAAAATGGAGCAGTGCTAAGGGACCTGCAGATGTGACAGGTCCCACCGCAGCAAGGGTGACTTCAGGCCGTACCACAGTGTGATGAATGAGAAAGCCACCGCACCGTCATTTGGGGAAATACTCACGTGAAAGATTTGTCCCAGTGACTCCTGTTGACGACAGATAAGAGCTGGCGAGCTGACTGCTTCCGCACATAGAGCATTCATGTACATACCTCACAAGGGCATTTGTTCTTTTTTTGTTGGTCAGGAAATAGGAGTGATGAAGTTTGATCTTAGGGAATACGAAGTTCAAGAACTCCTTCCTCGTGACCATCCTAGAAACAGTTCTTTGCTGTCAAGGCTTCAGTTAGCTCCGTCTGAGCTGGGGGTCCGATGTTAGGAGTTGGATTCACTTTTCCCAGAAGCTTAGCTCCTGTGTGCTTTGGGTTCTGTCTGTTGGGTCCCTGCAGTGGCCCATACTCCCTCCTGCTCCTCCCCTCTTTGCTGGGCTCTGTGTCTTCCTGCCCCACTGCAACTGCCACTGGCCACTGTGTCCATGTGGGGCACAGCTTGTCACATAGCCTGTCCTTGTGATCTTCTACTCTGACACTGCTGTTGACACAGTGTGTTGTCATCCTGGACTCCAAGCCCCCATGGCTGTTGACAGCTTTTTCATGAATTTTCAGAAGCCTGCCTTCATGTCATCCTGTTTTTTAGCTGTCAATAAAGACACAACCCCATTCTGATTGCTTTGCTGCCCTTGGATATTATAATGCCATAGACTAAGAGCTGAAAACCATATGGGCCTTGGCTATTCACTACTTTTAACATGCATTTGAGTTCCAGAAAACCAAAGAAGGCCTCTCACTCAGTGCCCTGTTAAAAAGAACACATGAGGTCTGAGCCAGAGACCTCCACAGGACTAGGCCAGAGCCAGGGGCCTCCATGGGAGCAGGCCAGAGCCAGGGACCTCCATGGGCCTGAACGACCTCTGGGATTGCAGAGTGACCCCTGGGAGCACCGGGCAACCTCTGGGAATGCCCAGTGACCTCCGGGGTGACTGGAACCTTGGCCCTGACTGCACCATGAGGAGCAACCTTCGGAGCCTTGGATCTACTAACACCTGGAAGATTGATCACCAGAGACCCAGTCCCAACTATACCAATCAGAGGAAAAGACGGGTAGAGAAGTTAAAAACACATTGAACACCACAAGGTGCAACACAACACCAACAAAAACTAGTGGCTTACAACAGTAAGACTTGAACAGCCAAATATAGATGAAGCAGAAGAAAATGACCTAAAAATAACTTTAGGAGAATATTTGAGGCACTTAAAGAGGAAATGAAAAATTACCTCAGAAATATGAAGGAATAGAAAAACAAAAATTTGAAAGAAATCAATAAATCACTTGAAGAAAACACAATCAAACAGATTAAAGAAATGATTCAAAACTTGAAAACCAAAAGAGAGGCAATTAAAAAAAACACAAACTGAGGGAATTCTGGAAACAGAAAATATGGGGAAGTGATCAGGAACCACAAATACAAGCATAAACAACAAAATTCAAGAAATGGAAGCGACAATCTGAAGTACTGAAGATAAAATAGAGGACATGGTCTTGTTGGTCAAAGAAAACATTAAATCTAACAAAAGCTTAACACAAAATATCCAGGAAATATGGGACACTATGAAAAGACCAAACCTAAGAATAAAAGGGATAGAAAAAGGAGAATAAGTCGAACTCAAATACTATTACAGAGCTACAGTACTGAAAGCAGCTTGGTATTGGCATAAAAACAGATGGGAGAACCAATGGAACAGAATCAAAAACCTGAATATTAATACACACACCTTTGAACACCTAATTTTTGACAAAGAAGCAAAAAATATCTAATGGAAAAAAGAAAGCATATTTAACAAATGGTGCTGGCATAACTGGATATCAACATGTAGAAGAATGAAAATAGATCCATATCTATCACCATGCACAAAACTCAAGTCCAAATAAGTCAAAGGCCTCAACATAAAACCAACCACACTAAACCTCATAGAAGAGAAAGTGGGAAGTACACTTGAATGCATTGGCACAGGAGACCACTTCCTAAATATAACCCCAGTAGCACAGACACTGAGAGAAACAATTAATAAATGGGACCTCCTGTAACTGAGATGCTTCTGTAAGCAAAGGACATGGTCAACAAGACAAAACGGCAGCCTATAGAATGGGAAAAGATCTTCACCAACCCCATATCAGAGAGAGGGTTGATCTCTAAAATATACAAAGAACTCAAGGAATTAGTCATCAAAAGAACAAATAATCCAATAAAAATGGGGTACAGACCTAAACAGTAAAAATGGGGTACAGACCTAAACAGAGAACTCTCAACAGAGCAATCTAAAATTGCTGAAAGACACTTAAGGGAATGCTCAACATCCTTAGTCATTAGAGAAATGCAAATCAAAACAACTCTTGAGATTCCATCTTACAGCTATAAGAATGGCCAAGATCAAAAACACTGATGACAACTTATGCTGGAGAGGAGGTGGGGTAAAGGGAACACTCCTGCATTGCTAGTGGGAGTGCAAACTGGTACAGCCACTTTGGATATTGGTATGGTGATTTCTCAGAAAATTAGAAAAGAACCTACCTCAAGACCCAGCAATACTACTTTTGGGCATATATCCAAAGGATGCTCAATCATATCACAAGGACATATGCTCAATTATGTTCATAGCAGCATTATTTGTCATAGTTAGAACCTGGAAACAACCTAAATGCTTCTCGACCAAAGAATGGATAAAGATGTGGTACATTTACACAATGGAGTACTACACAGTGGAAAAAAATAATGACACCTTGAAATTTGCGGGCAAATGGATGGATCTAGTAAATATCATATT
The DNA here is from genome assembly GCF_018167655.1 of Microtus oregoni. Taxonomy (NCBI): domain Eukaryota; kingdom Metazoa; phylum Chordata; class Mammalia; order Rodentia; family Cricetidae; genus Microtus; species Microtus oregoni. The sequence continues at coordinate 46,360,817 of NW_024543066.1, forward strand.
GAGTGAGGTAACCCAGACCCAGAAAGACAAATATCATATGTACTCACTCATAAGTGGTTTTTAGACATAAAACAAAGAAAAACCAGCCTACAATTCACAATTCCAGAGAACTTAGACAACAAATAGGACCCTAAGAGAGAGATTATGAATCTACTTTACATGGGAAGTAGAAAAAGACAAGATCTCTTATGTCAATTGGGAGTGTGGGGACCATGGGTGAGGGTTGAAGAGGAGGGGAGAGGAAGTGAGGGGAGAAGAAAAAGTGTATACTTTTCAATAAAAACAAAAAAAAAAGTTCACTGTAACCTGGCCAGTGGTGGTGCACACCTTTAATGCCAGCACTCAGGAGACAGGTGCAGGAATTTCTCTGAGTTCAAGATCAGCTTGGTCCACAGAGTGAGTTCCAGGATAGCCAGGGCTACACAGAGAAACCCTGTCTTGAAAACCAAGACGAAACAAAAAACAAACCACAACACTCAGATAAACTAAGCCTGTTTATCATTTGGGCGGCCATTCTGGAGTGAGGTCCTGTTTATAACAAATTTGATCCCCCATCATTTTTCCTACCATAGGCAGTTGGGTTATGGGGGGGTGGGTCCAAGTCCCTCTGCCACCCACACTTCTTGTCTGGAATACTTTTTGATATTGCTGCAGCTAACACAGCCAACCCAGAGAGAGCCCTTGACTAAAAACTCAAACCTGGGAGTTAAAAAAAATCATGTCTTTCTCCTTAAACCGCAGCCTAGCTGTTGTGCTTAAGATTTCTTCTGAGCAAACTGTCCAAGGACTGCAGGAGAAGCCACCCGTTAAAAGCTCTTGTTGCCTTTATCATGTTGTTTGCATAATTAACATCTTGCCTATCAAATAATTTTGTATGAAGAGAAGATATTGTTAATATTGTTATGTTCATCTGTAAAGGTTTGCTCAAAGGACAATTTCTGGTTGTCTCTATTCATGGAGTAATCTTCCTGGAAAACTAAAAAAATGTAGTAGTTGGTATCTTTTGTTTAAGAAACATTAGCATTTTGTGTAATTTGAGATCCAGACAGATCTATCAAACTAAGCCCCTTAGAAAATGTGATTTATTCCATTGTCCTGGCAAAGATTGAAGAATAAGATGTCATATTGTTTTGTTTACTTTCATAAAAAGGTCTTTCATCTTCCATCCAAATAAGAAAGGATGTTTAAGTCCAGAGATGTTTTATAGTCCGCCCTCATTATAAAAGAACACAACTTTTTAAAAAGCTAGTCCTTAAAAAAGAGTTGATAAAAATAGATTTATGCAGTAGATGACTGCAGTGTGTCCATTAAACCCCAGGGTCTTTGAGTCGGGGTCAGCATAGCGATTGCTCAAGTAGAGGAGGAAGGTATAAATTCCTCTAGATGCCTGGAAAGCCCACAGAGCCACAACCGTTTGACCACCATGGCTACCATCAGCTCCATCTGCAGCAGCTGCTGTGACCCATGTGGGTTTGGTCCAATGTCGTCCTGAGCATCCAAAGCCGGTCATCGGTCCCCTGTATCTCAGCATCGTGCCTGCTGCGTATGGCTGGAGGAATGATGTCCTACTCAATGGTGGCCTCAAATGGGTGTGCACAGATCCACACAATCTCCCCACATCTCTGGTAGCTTGCTCACTCTTGATTGCGTCTCATTAATTTCTCTAGACTAGAGTCTAGAGCCTGCTACACTCCCTTTTCTTTCAGCAAGTGTTCTTGAGTAAATATACCCAGTCAGTGCAGTACCACCTTTTGCCACCTCCATATCTGCCAGCTCCATTCCTTGGCTTTCTTGCTGTGCACATTGTTGATCTCCTGAAGCCTTGGCTTGCCTTCCCAGGTATAGTGTTCTTACCACATCATCACTGGTTCTTAGAATTCTGTAGGAGCATCTTCACTCTCAAAGTTGGGAGGCTTTGTGGACCAGAGTTCGAGTGATGTGATTTTAAATAATGCATTTGGTACCAAGTTAACCTTATCATCTTGGCGAGATCTAGAATCACCTAGGAGTACACTGCTGACCGTGTCTTTAAAAAAAGTTTCTATCGTGTCGCCTCGTGTGTGTGTGTGTGTGTGTGTGTGTGTGTGTGTGTGCACGCCCATGTGCACATACGTGCAGGAAGCACACAAGTGCAAGTGCCTGCAGAGCTGAGAGGTGTAAGATTCCCTGGAGTGATAATTACAGTAGTTGTGAGCCTCCTTTCTCTTGAAAATCAGAATGCATTCTTAACCACTGTGCCATCTCTCCAACCCTCTAGTGTGTTTCCTAGAGGTTCAACTGAGAGGAAAAGAGCCACCGAGTCTAGGACTGAATAAAATTTGGAAAAATAGAATGCAAGCTGAACCCCAGCATTCCTTGTGGTCTGATTCCTAGATGTGGTGTTTACATTGCTGCATCTCACACTCCGCAGTCATTGTGTTCTTGCTATGATGTCATCATTGATTGTATCCCCAAACTGTGAGCCCAACTAAACCCTCGCCTCTTAAGTGACTTATCATCAGGAATTTGGTCACAGCAAAAAGAAAAGTTGCCATACAGCTTCCACACAAGAAAAATGGCACTGTGTGGTGTGTGTACTGTCAGCTCAGATCCACACACACGGGAGTCTTTGTGTCCCAGCACCTCTAAAAGCCCTAGTTGAGAGTCTCTGCTATGAACTTGCTCTCTCCACCGTTGCTACTGATAGTGTCCCGCCCCTGGTGGTAGCATAAGTATTCTTTATGCCTCCCACGAAGTGCTGAGCAGTAAACTGAATTCTCTAGAAAGACACAGTGAGATCTCTCATGTTTGGGAATGTAAACTTAGGCATCGGTACACAGCACAGCTTTCCACACAAGTAGGCATTGTGTGCACCATATCAAACGATGGCTCTTTGTGTTTGTGTTTGTGTATGGACATATAATTGGATATGCAATCTAATCTGTGGGCTAAGTGTCTTCACAAAGATGTTAGCTGTAAATTTAGCCCACTATATTACTTCAGTACACGTTTGTTTGCTTATCTTTCCATTTAGGAGGCTGCTGTCATTTGTTTCTGGAACATCAGCACACATACAAATTCCCTTTTTGTCCCCATGATGAAAGTCTGGCAGATGGGACTGAGGCCTTGTATGATTTATTTTTCCAGTAATTTTACTCTGTGGTAGATGCTACAGTGTTCTATTGTAAAGAAGAGTTTCAAGTTAACTCTCTTCAAAGCTGTCCTTTGCTTTTCTTTCAAGTTTAGCAGCACTCAGGCACATCTGAGCGTCGGGACAGTTGGCACCTGAGGGTTGCAGACAGTGGATATCGAAGGGCTATGACAGTTGGCATCTGAGGATTGGGGACAGTTGGCATCTGGGGGTTGGGACAGTTGGCATCTGGGGGTTGGGGACAGTTGGCATCTGGGGGTTGGGGACAGTTGGCATCAGAGATTTGGGCCATTGACATCTGAGGGTTGGAGACGGCATCTGAGGGCTGGGAACAGTGAACATCTGAGGGTTGGGGACAATTGGCATCTGAGTGTTGGGGACAATTGACATCTGGGGTTTGGGGCAGTTGGTATCTGGGGGTTGGAGACAGCATCTGAGTGTTGGGGAGAGTTGACATGGGGGTTTGGGACAGTTGACATCTGAGTGTTGGGGCAGTTGGCATCTGGGGTTGGGGACAGTTGGCATCTGGGGATTGGGATAGTTGCTTAGGTTCCTGTGTAGGAGTCTAAGATGGATCTTTGTTTCTGAGTGAGATTCTGTGGTTTTGGCTCAGAAGAGTTGGTACAAAAAATTATTGGTTGGTTTTCTTAGGTGCCCCTTGGACCCCACCCACAAATGTCTTTTCAGAGTTGGCTTGCTGAGCCCCGCCCAAAACCAGACTTACAGTGGAACCAAGGGAAATTGTTGAGGTTTATACCTCAAGCCAGCACTCATCTGAGAGATTTACCCAGTTTTGAAAACTGTCTATCTTAGTCTCAGTTGGGATCTCCAAGGCCATTTGACCACACCACCGCTAATGTACTATCCAAAAGATCAATTTGAAATTATTTAAGGTTTTTAATAGCCGAGTGGCTTCCAGCTGGCTTCCATATCAGTCCTTAATACTGAGATCGTTGGCCCCATTGTCCAAGTTTGCTATGCCCATCAATACAAATTACTTTTTGTTTGGTCTGTCAAGAGCTGATAGAGATATGGAAAGCTCTGCCATGTGCCCCTGTCCTCTTGTGAATCTGTCAGCCTATGCTTTGTGAATTTGGAGAGTCTGTTATCAGTTTAGAATCATCTTGTCTTCCTGAGAATTTTTTCTTTTATCTTATACAGTGATCGATTTATTGCTAATAATCCTTTTCCTTAAATTCTATTTTAAAAAAATACAAGTCTGCCATCTCTTCTATAGAGTTCACATCTAAAGCATATAATACAGAACATTCTAGAACAGCACTGAAGGAGCCCAGCCAGCATCAAGCAATCAAATACATTAATATACTCACAGTGAGAAATATAAAATTTGTTTTCATCTTTTTTATTTTGTTTACTCTCCAGCTTTCATAGTCAGAGCTGTTAGCCATGCCTCATTGTAAGGGAGGGACAGGTTGTTTGCACACAAGAATCCAAGTTTAAGTCCAGTCAGTGCTGGTCAATATTTTCAGTCCTATCAGTTATACTTATATCATTCTACTCTGCTTCCTGTTTCTTTGTTTACCACCTGTTTTGCTGACCCAATTTTCCTTGTTTGTTATTTGGAAATTTTATATTTTATTTATTTTTATTTAGCTTTTACTTTAGTGGCTATATTTTAAAACTTAAACTGGGCATGGGGCGCATGCCTATAATCCAACGCTCAGGAGGCTGAAGCATGGGTGCATTCCTGTAATCCAGCAATCAGGAGGCTGAAGCATGGGTGCATGCATGCCTGTAATCCAGCAATCAGGGGGCTGAAGCATGGGTGCATGCATGCCTGTAATCCAGCAATCAGGAGGCTGAAGCATGGGTGCATGCATGCCTGTAATCCAGCAATCAGGAGGCTGAAGCATGGGTGCATGCCTGTAATCCAACACTCAGAAGACTGAAGCATGGGTGCATGCCTGTAGTCCAGCAATCAGAAGATTGAAGCAGGCGAATCTCAAGCCAGGGCTATATAGCAAGTTCCAAGTCAGCTGAAGATACACAGTGAGACTCTGTCACTAAATAAATAAACAGGCAGTGAAAAAATAAGGTGCTCTAAAGATAATATGCATATTTGACTTTGTAGAGTCTGAAAATAATCCAATTTTCTGCTCAGTGATTGACTTTAATCTTCATTTTATCATATTGTTAAACATTTTAATTCTGTCTTTTTGTATGATTCAAATTACTAATTGTTATTATTACAAAAAGTCAGTTCATGAGTGAGGTGATGCATCCCAGCACTTGAGGGTACCACAGCAAGAGGACTGAGCCTTCCAAGCCAGCCTGGGCTACATAGCAAGATCCTGTCTCAAAATTCAAAATGAGAAAAAATAATTAGAGCGTGTTTGGATTTTCTCATGTTTAGATTTTCCTCTTTTTACCCCAGTTCTTCCTTTTGTTCCTCCAGGTTTGGAGTTCCCTGAAATCATCGTCTCCTGTCCCTTCTGGGCAGTCCACGAAGAGCTCTCTCTGTGTTGGTCCCCTTGCTCCATGTTAGCTGGGTGTGGAGACTTTGTTTGGCATTGTTTCTCAGCCCCTTAAAGCCTTGATCACATCATCTTTTGCTTGAACTTTTAGGAACCTGTTGTGCTCTGCCAGCTGCAAGCCTTCTGACCATGCTGTGGAAGGTGTTCATGCTGTTGACCCCCGTGGTTTCGGTGTGGGCTGATTGTCGACCCCGAGTGGTCTCGGTGTGGGCTGATTGTCGACCCCAGTGGTCTCGGTGTGGGCTGATTGTCGACCCCGAGTGGTCTCGGTGTGGGCTGATTGTCGACCCCCAGTGGTCTCGGTGTGGGCTGATTGTCGACCCCGAGTGGTCTCGGTGTGGGCTGATTGTTGACCCCGAGTGGTCTCGGTGTGGGCTGATTGTTTTTGCCCCACTTTGCACTTTGGCACCATTACTTCGGTTTTTATTTTTGTCTTCATTTTGAATTCCTTACCTTCCTGCAAGTTTAATTATGCAGGTAAAGAAACCTCAATTAAACTTTCTGCAGAATCCTTAAGTAGATTTGTGGAGGAGTGTTCACGGGTTTTCTGATCTGCCAAGGTGGAAGATGTAGATGCCTGGGTTTTGTTGGGCTTTCCTGTTCTGAACCATGCAGAAAGTTTGAGCTGTAGGACTTCGTATTGATTTTGGTTTCATCTTAAAGCTTTAAAAACATACCAACTCAGTTGCCCAGCTTATCAGTTTTACCTCCTAGCTTGAAGTTGTCTGTGAATGTGATATGCATATTCTCTGGGTCTTCCGTAATTCCTTGGTAAAAATACTGATGAGGAGCTGTCTGTGTCCGTAGCCCCGGGGCCTGCCACTGTAGCTCTGTTTGTGAACATTGGTCAGAAGTCTTTGAAAGCATCTCCAGTGTGGCCTTCATGGCTGCTGGTTTCTATGCATCTCATTGTGTGGTCATCTGTGTTTACTCTCAGCGAACTTGCTAAGCTCAGTCTAATTTGGTTCAGCCAGTGTTTCTTCACTGACTATCCTGAGTATCCTGAGTTCTGTGTGAGCCACAGCAGAGAGAAGTCAAAGGAAGGAGCCATGGCTGTCTTCTTGCTTTCTGCCTCAGATGTTCAGGTTACCCATAGTCAGTCATGTGCTACTCTCTTTCCTGCATTTGCTAGGGCAGCCTCTCCTTGGTTCCTGACTTTCACCCTGAGTCTTTGACTTTCTGTAGCTCAGAAGCATGTAGCACTCATACATGGGTGGTTTCCATATCACTTTTCTGTACCAATCATGAATCCTCATGAGGTCTTGGTATTCTGCAGTCCTAAAGCTTCAGACTATGGAACAGAGTGCTGGGAAGATTGAACTCCAGCTCACCTTGGGTCTTCTTATTCAGTCTTCTTGTTCTATCAGTTTTACCCGTGATGTAAATGTTCCTCAGAATTGTGTCTTTCTTCTCTGAACTCCCTGTTCTGCCAAGGCAGTACAGTACTGAGGTCCGTTGCCAGTCCGAGTCTTTCTGGCCTGGTCCTGATAAGCTGACTATCTCGTCAGGGTTTCCACCCTGCTCCCAGCTGCCATCTCACTTTTTGCTAATGGGGTCTTTGTATGTGTGTTATGCAGACTAATGATGTCACAGCTTTAACAGAAGAGCTTGCTTGGCTAGGCCCTAGCTCTATGTCCAGGCTACAGATTTACTTGGCTTCTGATTTTTGCTTTCAGAATGCCAACTACCATTCATCAATCGGGAAGTCTTGTCGCTTTCCATTGGACACATTCCCCAGTTCCACATCCTGTTTCCACGCTCACTGCCTGTTCCATGTCCAGTTCTTGCCCTTGCCTTTTTTCATCTGGCAAAAAGATAAACTCCTGTATGTTTTCCATTACCCCAGTGTTGATATTAGCTCTGTTCTCTTCAAATTATGATTTAAAACTTAGGCAGACTTTTAAATAACTTAGCTTCTTCATGTTCCTGACGTGTGTGTGTGTGTATGTGTGTGTGTGTGTGTGTGTGTGTATGTGTTGGCATATGTATGCCATTAAGTACATGCACAAGTCAGGTGTCACTGCTTCCCTCCTGTCTTGCTTTGAGGTAGGATCTCTCTTCTTTTCTGTGACTACACTACACACACCAGGTTTTTCTTCTCAGATGTGTGGGCACAGTTGAAAATGTAAACTATATATTCCGCTCAAAGCACATTTCCTAAGGGAAATGTCCAGCAATCTTATAATGGATCATCTTTTCCTTCATGCTTTCTCAATGTTTAACCTGTGCCTTGTGCTTTTGTCTTTATGCATTGATGTCCTACAGCAATTAACACGAGATTGTGTGTGTGACAGACACAGGACACACATGGAATGGAAAATCAAATTAACGACTTAGTAGATTAAAACACATTTATAATTGAAGTTGGCACTTTCCCCAAACTGCCTGAAAAGATGTGAACTTCAGGTTTGAGCTCGGTGGCAAACTGGGTAGAACAGAAACCCCCACAAGCAGCAGGCCCCCTCTCTCCTTTTCAACAATTGGCACCCAACGTGGGACATGAACCCATGCCTGTGGAATTAAGAGTCTCATGCTCTACCATTGTGGACAACTGTATCCACATAAAGCCTGACAGAGCTTGGGAAGTGATTCTGGGCAGAAAAGAATAGAGTAAAGCATGGCTTCTTGGTAGCAGCAATTTCTTGGGTCTGCTCTGCTTGCTAGAGGCAAGCAAGCACTCTCATCTAAGAGAGGCTTCCTGACTCAGCTTTAGCTTCAAAACCCTGCAGCTTTTTAAGAGGTCCTGCCATGAAACACTTAAATAGTGTTGATAAAAAGCTGACTGCATGCTTTCGCAGGAAAAAAACTGCACTGTTTAAAAATGCTGGCTTTCTGGGCCATTCTGCCAGGGCAAACTCTGACTCTTTCAGGCAGGTAGTCCAACTATGGAGCATTTGAGTGTGGTTTGTGAGCACACTGTTGCAGCTTACTGGCTGGCAGAGACCTTGAAACACCATAGAGTTGTGGCAATAAACATGGCTGGAATCTCATACAGCTAAGAAATGGGCTTGATCTAGCCATCAAAGCCACGGCTTTAATCCTACCCATATTGCTTGGTAAATTAGACTTGTGTAGTCAGAAAAAAAGAGAGATATACAGTAAAGAGAGATTTAAAAAAAATACCTAAATGGCTTACTGTGTGTTAAAAATATATGCTGGCTTGGGAGAAAAGAAAAAGGTTAAAGTCCTTAAAATAAAAAAGAAAGAAAGAGAGTAGTTGGGTATGGTGGTATACACCTTTAATCTCAACACTTGGGAGACAGGGATAGACTGACTTCTGTGAGTTCAAGGTGTGGTAGCACACACCTTTAATCCCAGCACTGGGGAGGCAGAGACAGGGGAATCTCTGTGAGTTCAAGGATAGCCTAGTCTACAGAGGGAGTTCCAGGACAAAGATACACAGAGAACCTGTCTCAAAAAGCCAAAAATTAAAAATAAAAGAAATAGAGTTTAAAATAAAGCCACATAAAGATGGAAAACACACAGAGAGTTTTGATACTGTATGCTATTATGTTCTCTTTGAACTGTTTGAATGCTGAGGAAGGAGGAACAGCTGCTAAAAGATATTTATTTATAAATGCTGCTGAATTAATCCAAGATAGGTATTTTGAAAATACCTTGACTTCAAAATTGAAGTCAAAAGGTATGTTACTTTGGAGAAGAGATTTTGCTTTTGTTTCCACAGGAAATGAGAGGTTGTGGAATCATTCTGAGCTAAGAAAAATCAGGTTTGATCAAGGCAGACCACCTTAGAAATTTCTGGTAGGAACAGATGGCCCAGATGTCTGAGTTCTACATCCAGAACAGATTCAAGATGCTGCCTGAGATGATCAAGCCTCACAGGATACTCCAGTCAGGACTTGGTCATATCTCTTAATTTTCTTTAGGTCCCCATAAGATTATCAGCACCCCCAACCAGCCAGAAATAGCCTGGAATACTACACCCACATTCCCCAAAATGGACTATAGATATTTTCCTTTGTTTAAAAAAAAAGGGGGGTGGGATTGGTGTGGGAGAATTGTCTGTATTCTGTCAATCATGTTTTAAATAAACGCTGATTGGCTAGGTAGGGTCAACCAGACAGGAAGTAGAGGCAGGGCAATGAGAACAGGAGTATTCCTGTCTTAACCACTTAAGAAGAAAGATGTGACCTGCCCCGCTGAAAAAGGTACCGAGCCATGTGGCTAACATAGATAAAAATAATGGGTTAATATAAGTTACAAGAGCTAATAAGAGGCCTGAGCTAATGGGCCAATCAGTTTATAGCCTAATATAGACTCTCTGTGTGATTTTCATTGGGGGCTTACCAGCTCTGGGAACTGGGCAGGACAGAAACTCCAACAAGCAGCAGGCCCCCTCTTTCCTTTTCAACATGTCCTACAGCATTTAACACAAGGTTGTGTGTGTGACAGACACAGGACACACATGGAATGGAAAATCAAATTAGCGACTTGGTAGATTAAAACACGTTCATAATTGAAGTTGGCACTTTCCCCAAATTGCCTGAAAAGATGTGAACTTCAGGTTTGAGCTCGGTGGCAACCACAGCGCCCTCATGTGGTTAGTTTGGGGATGGCCAGATGCAGGCAGAAAGACAGGATCATTCAATCAACAACTTAATAATATTGCTGTACTGTTTCCAGATCTCCCTAAAGATAGCACAGACGTTCTGAGTGGGGTGAACATGCTAAAAAATGGTTACTGTAGAGAAAAGGCTACTCTGCTTGACAAGCTCTGTCCAGGCGCTCCACATTCTCTCTCTCAGAAGACTTGTGAAATGTGACACAGGACCATGGAGCGGGCAGAGCCCTGCAGTCTCCTCAGAGGTCGTCACTGAGTGACTTGCTCTCCTATTTCAGTAGAGGGTGTGGATAGGTTTTCCCACTAAACAGCCCTCTCCCAGAGACCCCCAGAAGAGCAAGTATTCCCCATTCCTGCCTTGCCTGCTCAGAGAGGCAAACTACATGTGTTCACTACCCTGACACATATCTGCAAGTCTGAGCATGCTGAAGGTCCAGGTACCAGAGTCAGCCTGGCTCATGCCTGCTGACCCTGGACTTGGCACCCAAGCTGCCATCACACCTCCCTCCTGCTACAAAGATTAGGCAAACACTCTACCCTGGGAACTATGCCTCCTAACATCTTGGGGGGAAAAGTACCCTCGAGTCCGAGATTAGCCAAACTGTAGAAAGACCCCCAGACCCGACTCTTCTTAAGGAGTCAGGCACAAAGGTAAAAGAATAACTTTGATGGTAAATAGACTGAGGCCAGACCTGTATGGGAAACAGTGATTGACACCTTAAAGACATGTGGTGCTGAAGAATTGGGAGGTCAGCTGACATTGTCCTGGCTGGGTTCGTCCACATGTGGACGCTCTGCTTAACATCTGCATTCAAAGGGAAGGGAGCCCTTGAGAGTGACTTTTGCCCTCCTCAGAATGAGGGAGGCGGCAGCGGGGCTGGAGAAGGAGCACGTGGTGTGTGTGAATGGATGCTTTGTGGAGTAGTTCAGAGCGACCCTGGAAGCAGTTAGCTCGGCTTGCTTTATTAAAGCCTGTTCATTTGTGTGTTTGTCTGGAGCCTGCTTTTGCACCTCCTCATGGTGCCCATGAACATATGCTGAGAGAATGCTAAGACAATAGGTTTAGCCTCTGTTTCACCAATCAAATATTTGTACAAGTGTTAAGTCAAAATAAGTGGGTAAATAGATTTTTAAAACAGTGAATCGATTCAAGTTAACTAAAGGAAAATAAAAAATTTCATAGTTTGAAATTGCTCAGTGTTTAGTCTCGATGGCAAAGGGCTTTTTTCCATTTTTGTAGATTTTATTTTTCATTACTGAAAAGAGGTTTAGATACTACCTAGTCACAGAGATGCCTTACTGCTTTGAAGCATGGCTTTAATAGTGCTTCAAACTCTAATGGAGAGGCTTCCTCGGTTTCCTATGTGTTTCTTTGAAGCACGAATAATAAAAACTCAGGGTCAGAAACTGGGGTTCAACTTGAAGATCTGAAAAGCAAAGCAACCAGCCACTGGCTCTTACCTCAACCTCAGTCTGAAATGGCGATCCTGCCTCCAGGAATCTCAGGAGACTGTGAGTCTGAGAGCTGTCTCCTCCTGTTTTATAATCTCTAGGGCTGGGATTAAAGGCATGCATCACCGTCATTAAAGGCATGCACCACCCAGTTCTGTGCCAGCTAGTGTGGCTGCTGAGATTAAAGGTGTATGTTACCTTAACCTTGTCTGTAAGGCTGAGCAGTGGGGCTGTTTGACTCTCAGATCTTGAGGAAGTCTTTATTTATTAAAATACATTTGAAATTCACTACATTTCTTATTTGAGGGGTTAAGAGGAAAATTATTTTCTTGGGAAGACTGCAGAGATGCAGTCAGGGAACAGTGCCATGACATGCATCTCTGAGCACAGAGGGACAGAGAGCATTTAAACTGGACCAGAAGCACAATGGCTGCTTGGTGAGGGGACACCTTCTTATCACGGAAGGGCTCAGGCAAAGGCTGACATGCCTTCTATGGGGGAAGCTGCAGAATGGCAGACCTCTGTCGCCCACAAGATGTGCAGGATGGGAGATTGGCTGAGGGCCCTCGAGGATCTGCACAGAGGCTGGAGGTGGGTTAAGTTGCTGACATACACTTTTTATTGAATCAAGTCAGTGTCTGACTTTGTCTTATGCATTCTGCGTGTGAAAATAGAACCAGTAAAGGAAGCCACACTGTACTCAGGAGATGGCCCAGGTGCTATCGTGCCTGCCTTGCAAGCAGAGGGACCTGGGGTGGACTCTCAACACCTGTATTAAACCTGAGCCCCCGAGAATGGAGGGTGGGTCCCTGGAGCTCATTGGCCAGTCAGTCTAGCTGAATGGGTGCACTTCAGGGTTAGTCGGAGACCTTGCCTCAAAAATAAATAAATACATAAATAAGGTGGAGCTCCACAGTGGCGGACACAGTGCTGACCTCTGTTCTGTACTGGGTACACACGCACACTAAGAGTCACATATACCCCCGCCTCCACACACATCACATCCCATATACCCCCTCCTCCACACATCACATCCCATATACCCCCGCCTCCACACATCACATCTCATAAATCCTGCCTCCACACACATCACATCCCATATACCCCCGCCTCCACACATCACATCCCATATACCCCCGCCTCCACACATCACATCACATATACCCCCTCCTCCACACACATCACATATACCCCCTCCTCCACGCATCACATCCCATATACCCCCGCCTCCACACACATCACATCCCATATACCCCCGCCTCCACACACATCACATCCCATATACCCCCGCCTCCACACACATCACATCCCATATACCCCTCCTCCACACATCACATCCCATATACCCCGCCTCCACACACATCACATCCCATATACCCCCGCCTCCACACACATCACATCCCATATACCCCCTCCTCCACACATCACATCCCATATACCCCACCTCCACACACATCACATCCCATATACCCCCGCCTCCACACACATCACATCCCATATACCCCCTCCTCCACACATCACATCCCATATACCCCCTCCTCCACACATCACATCACATATACCCCCGCCTCTGCACACATCACATATACCCCCTCCTCCACACATCACATCACATATACCCCCTCCTCCACACACATCACATATACCCTGCCTCTACACACATCACATATACCCCCTCCTTCACACATCACATCACATATACCCCCGCCTCTGTTGAAATAGGGGCGGCGGGGCTGCGTCCCCGGCACCCGGCCGCCCACATGGCTAGCTCTAGCTTATGCCCTGAAATAATTACACGGAAACTGTATTCTTTTAAACACTGCTTGGCCCATTTCTATCTAGCCTAGCTCTTGCACCTGGACTAGCTCATTTCTAATAATCTGCTGTAGCCCACGAGCTGGCTTACCAGGAATGATCTTAACCTGCATCTGCCTGGAGTGGGAGAATCATGGCGACTCACTGACTCAGCTTCTTTCTCCCAGCATTCTGTTCTGTTTACTCCTCCCACCTATGTTTTAACCTATGAGGGCCAAGCAGTTTCTTTATTACTTAACCAATGAAATCAACAGATTGATATATGACACTCCCACATCATGCCTCCACACACATCACATATACCCCCACCTCCACACACATCACATTACCCCCTCCTCCACACATCACATCACATATACCCCCGCCTCCACACATCACATCACATATACCCCCGCCTCTGCACACATCACAAGCCACTCGTGATTATTAATACTCAGTTGAACATGTTCCTAACTTTCTTCTGGGTTTTAAGTAGGAAAAGAGAATCTATTCTGGTTGTTAAGAACATACCAAACAGTGGCTTCACCTTTCATACTCAGGACTTGAACTTAGGGAGAGAAGGTAAATGTCTGACCCATTTCTTCATGCCCCAACCCCTGCACATAGCCAGCTCTCACCACTCCTTACATGTCTAACTCAAACATGGTTGCCATGTTTTTACATGATGTCAACTCTCATGGGAAGCATTGAGTACTTTGAGTCCTGTGGACCCAGTTTTCCTTTGAAATGCCCCGAGAAGACCTACAGCCGCAGCTCTCTGCACAGGTAGCCTCTCCTGGAGCAGGCGACACACTTCTGGTCTCAGAATCAAGACTGCCATCATGTGGGGAAATCAGAGGCAACCGTGGTGTCATTATCTGAGGCTGGGTGGCATTTCTAGACGCGACTCCCAGCCTCCTTTCCTGCTCTCTTCTTTGGGACTTATGCCAAGATGCGCTCCAGCCCCCAGCTTGAGCCTTCTGCTCTGCCCTGCTCTGCCTTGCACTGATGACCCGGCAACACCAGACACTTGTCATGCTTTCTTATTACCTATGGCAGCTATGCCACCTGAAACCACATAATATACAGAATGTGTTTGTTCAAAACAGCTGGTAACAGCTGCCGTCTTAGTTGATTGAATTAGAATGTGAGCCCCAGTCTGTCCTGGCCACTGCTGCATTCCTAGATTCTGGAATCATGCTTCCCCACAAGGTACCAGGACAAACCCTTTCCGTCTGCAAGCCCATCACTTAGGCTAGGGTGGTGTTGATTGAACTGCTTTATATTCCCCCCTGAAACAGGATTTTCTTTCTTAATGTGAAGCTTCCTCCTCCTGGTGCTATGTTTAACCACCATCATAGAATGCTGTCTTCAGTACATACCTTTAAGGAGAGCTGAATTTCACAATTATTAAGATTTAATTTTTATTTTTTATTTTAAGATTTATTTTTAATTATGTGTATGCATGCATGTCTGTGTGAGTATGTGTGCCTGAGTGAGTACCCACAGAGGCCAGAGAGGGCATTGGACCCCTGGCACTGGAGTTACAGGTGGTTGCTGAGCCACCCGGTATGCTAGGTACTGAACTTCAATGAACAAGAGCAGTCATGGATTTTAACCTCTGTCCCATCTCTCCAGCCCCCAAACTGTTGTTCATGCATGCTGCATGTGTGTATGTATGTACATGTTATTGTATGAGCAGCAGCATATGGAAGCCAGAAGTCAGCACTGGGTTTCATCCTCTGCCTCCTTTGAGGCAGGCTCTCTCATTGACCTGGACTGACTGGCCACTGAGTGCCAGGTTCTGTCTCCACCTCCCCAGCTCTGGAATTACAATCACATACTATTACACCAGGCATTTTATGTCTGTTCTGGGGACTGGACTCAGGCCCTCAAGCCTGCCAGACAAGCACTTGAACCAAGCCTTCTTCCCAACCCAACTGTTATTTCAAGGAGTTCTTCCTTGAGATTATTTCTGCCTCTGTCATTGTCACCCTCAGGTTTAGCAAGTAGTGTAGCAAGTGGCTGTCTAGCCCTGCCTGAGCTCCCCTTGGCTTCATAGCCAAACCTAAGTGGCCTGCAGTGGCCTGCTCGTTCCCCGGTGCTGTCCGTTTGAGGAACTGCTCTGCTGCCTCTGCTTAGTGGTAAGGCAAACTTCCTCCTGAGTCGTCTCCACGGCTTCTTAGTTTTATTTCTCATTCTAGTTTTTGGCCCAGCTCCTAACATCTGACCCATCAGCCCATCTATAGCCACTGTCCAGGGAACTTACAGCTGTTGGTGTCCAGTCTGCACTGGACGTCTGGTTTTGGGGAGGGGGGTTGTTGTTGTTGTTGTTTTACACTTACAATACTCTGAGCAGAACAGATTCTTCCACTGGTGCTGGGGCACAGGCACTCTAGTGTTTTGAGAAAATAGCAAAGCTGAGGTTGAAGTTGCATGAAGGTGCTGGTTTTTATCTCTGAGGACACTGAGGCTGAACGAGACAGGAAAGTTTCTTCTTGTTTGCTTTCTGCCACTGTGATGAAACACTCTGACAAAGCAACTCTGGGAAGACAAGGTTTACTGAGCTCACGCTTCCAGATCACCGTCCATCCTGGAAGTAACCAGGGCAGGAGCTCAGCGCAGACTCGCGGGAGAAGGCTGATCTGTACCTTCCTCTCTGGCTTGTGCACTGGCTCTTACTCCAGCCCAGTCTCTCATCCAGCCTAGGTCCACCTCCTAGGAAGGGTGACAATCTCCTGTAAGCATGGCCACAGGCCATGATCAAAGCAGTTCTTCAGTTGCTGCCTTTTCTTCCCAGGTTGTCAAGGAGAAAGTAAACACTGACCAGGACAAACCCACACTTTCCTAGGGTGCCCTTCTAAGATTTTCTTGTTGAAGGAAATCTTATAAAGTCTGTCTATTTAATTAGGTTTAAAACTACTATTGAATTTATTAAGCTGTTCATTTTCAACCCTACGCCAGCCTAAATGGCTTATCCTTCTATTTTAGAACAAGTTATTACTATATAAGAACTGCTTCTTTCATATATTATCCTACTGGTGTTTGGTTAATTCAAGTCTAACCATTGAAATTTCCCTGAACAATTAGTTCCCATCTCAATTAAGGTAATTCAATTCCAGCAAGCATTTTAAACCCCATTCACCCATTTACTATAGCTGAGTTTTGCAAGTATCTCCCATGCCTACCAAATGATTGCTCTAAGCAAGTAAGCAGCTGAGAAAGGCTAGCTGCCAGACATATGCATGCAGTAAATCGGCTCTCTTAACATTTCAAGAGTATAATACTAAATCAAATATACAGAAACCCTTCAACTTAATATCAGAAGTCTGAAATCAATTACACATTTTACATTGGAATCATAATCTCTTTAAGTATTTCAAACTGTTAAAACAGTCCAGTGATGCAGAGATCTCTCATCTACATAGCTCAGAAAAAGTGTTAAGGAACTGAGTTTGACTTATTATTTATATTCTTACTCTGTAAACTTGCCTGAGCCACACAACTGAAGTAAATTCATGTGTTGTCGTAGGATGGCTAAAATTCCCAGGTTGAAAGCTCAGACTATTGTTGAAAGGAGGCCACTGTTGATTCCCGGCTCCTCAGCCCCAAAATAATCACACAGAAACTATATTATTTATATCACTGCTTGGCCCATTAGCTCTAGCCTCTTTTTGGCTAACTCTTACATGTAAATTTAACCCATCTCTATTAATCTGCGTATCACCACATGGCATTAGCATACCTGGTAAAGTTCCGGCATCTGTCTCCGATGGCTTCTCCTGACTCTGCCCTTCTTCCTTCCAGCATTCAGTTTAGTTTTCCCTGCCTAGGTAAGTTCTGCCTTGCTATAGGTCCAAAGAAGTTTCTTTATTAATCAACGGTAATCACAACATACAGAGGGAAATCCCACATCAGATTATCGCCATCATAGATTCCCAGGTTGATTTGTACTTCTCAAAGATGATTTCTGGCTGCTGGGTGAAGAAAGTTGAGGATGTTGGAGAATGCCAGTTTGATGTCAACTCCTTGGTTCTGTGTAACTAACCCCTCATCGACTTCTGGGATCCTTCTCTGTGTCTCTCCCACGCTACTCCTTGTTAGCTCCAACATTTCTTTTATACTCTTCTCTCCTATTCTTTTACTGTGAACACCTTTGATTCTTTTCTCTTCAGGTTCTGGTCCTCTTATTCTCATTCCCAAAGGTGCATTGGATGTCATAGCTCTATGGACCACTTAGAGAATGACACCACACAGCCATGCTTTCAGTTCTGAGTAAATGATCTAATTTGATGACACCCAAGTGGATGCCAAGACAGGGCAGTTCCCATCTGTGTATGCCAAGACAGGATGGTTTCCATCTGTGTGTTTTATGTCAACTTGACACAAGCTAGACTCATCTGAGAGAAGGGGGCCTCAATTGAGAAAATGCCTCCATAAGATCAGGCTGTAGGCAAGCCTTTTCTTAACTGGTGATTGATGTGGGAGGGCCCATCCCATTGTGGGTCAGGCTACCTCTGGGATGGTGGTCTTGGGTTCTATAAGAAAGCAGGCTGAGCTAGCCACGGGAAGCAAGCCAGTAAACAGCACCCCTCCATGGCCATTGCATCAGCACCTGCTTCCAGGATCCTGTCCTGACCTCCCTCAGTGATGGACTGTTACCTCTTTCCTTCCTAAGTTTCTTTGGTCATGGTGTTTCAGCAGAGCAGTAGAAAC
This sequence comes from Microtus oregoni, assembly GCF_018167655.1. Classification (NCBI taxonomy): domain Eukaryota; kingdom Metazoa; phylum Chordata; class Mammalia; order Rodentia; family Cricetidae; genus Microtus; species Microtus oregoni. Next base: position 46,378,986 of record NW_024543066.1, read on the forward strand.
CTTTGTACTCCACCATCCGGGTTGTAGAGAAGGCTGCGCCCTGTGTATTTGAGTTTTCCTGCTCTGTGTTATCCTGTACTTAGGACAGTGCTTCAGAAGGGACCCTGTAAATGTCTGTCTGAATAAATGTATGAAGCAGTGGATGAATGAAGGAAGAAATACAAGGCCTCCAATACATTTTTTATTAGAGATTTTAATGAAATACTTAATATTGCATGAATGAACTTATGGGAAAATATGAGATAAGCCATTTCAAAGTGCAAAGGTCAACCACTTATTTTAGTTAAAGTAAACTCTAGAAAACACAATATTATCAATTCAGATCATTATGTGGCTAAGCTCATCAGCCATGACCCGACTATCCATCAATACGACAAAAAGGTCAGTTCCTTTCCTATTGCTGCAATTCAATACCCTGACAAAAAGCAGCTTAAGAGAGAAAGGGTTCTATCACGGTGATGCATGAATGGCAGTGGTCACATGAGACCAGCTGGGCAGTCACCAAGCCGGGAGGTCACATTTCATGCATCCACAGGAAGCAGAGAGCAGGCCGTGGGGCTGGACTGTGAAACCTCAGTACCTGGCTCCTATTGACATACTTCCTCCAGCAAAGTTTTGCCTTCTAAGTCCCATAACCTCCCTAAACAGTGCCAGCAGCTAGCAACCGAGTGTTCAATCATAGGAGCCTGTGGGGGTTGTTTCTCATTCCAACCACCACAGTAAGAAACAAGTTTAACTGCCCACTGCCCAGCCCAGTAGTGTATGTAGAAGTGATCTTTTTCTGTAATGTATTGAAATATTGACCTTATACATGCCCTGTTTAAAGGGGAAAAAGGAACCAAATTGATGATATTCCCATATATCTCTATATTGTATATTAATATATATTCAGGGCATATATTTTTTACATGCGGCACTTTCCTGGCTACGTGTGGAAAATATACCTTAAATAACCATTGGAAAATTCCTATAAAAAACATAATGAATTGGTCTTACTGTATACGCCTTTGTACAGAACATAACTTCCAGGTTAGGAAGTTATTCAAGTCACATTGGGGCCTGTCTTCCAGTTTTTATTTCAGCACAACAGATTTACTGGAGATATTAGGAGATTTCTTGACAGGGCTATTTAATACTGGGAGTTATGAGGAGCAATTGTGGATTCTGTTGGCAGACTCTGAATACATTCCAATTTCTCCTCTGCCCAGGCCAGTTTGGGTGGGCTCACCTGAAAACCAGGCTGGTCCTCAAGACCCAGAGTTTGTGTGAGTCATTGTAACTCAGAAGAGAGCTGCAGTTCTTAAATGATGTAGCATGGTGTGTGTGTGTGTGTGTGTGTGTGTGTGTGTGTGTGTGTGTGTGTAAATATGAACTGCACACCAAATTGGACACTTACACTCCAGCCTGGCTACCTGCCCCTACATGAAGACCTTCACTACTGAATTTTGTTTTCATTCCCTCTGAACTTTTTCCCCTGGGTGGAAATACGCAAGCTTGGCCTTAGCTCACAGGAAAATTGTTTAATGTATAACTCCAAACTTAATATGTTCAGTTAAGTAGTGCTGGAATAAAAGAAGCATTTTTCCATAATTTTGCAGCAAATTATGCTTTTCAAGAGATCCCGTACTGAGTTCCAGAGTCTCTTCTAGAATTTAAGGACCAGGAGAGTTTTAAGGAGAAAACACAATAGCACCTAGAATGAAAAGATGTTGCAAGTCCACATGGTACACATTTGTTTTGTTTTATCACCGCAGAGTTTCCAGGGCACCCACAAATAACATGCCTTTTCACTTAATTTGGAAACAGGTTAAATTTGCTTACATTTTTATGCATTGAAGTCCTTTAAGTCAATAGCATTGTTTGCACGGTTGTGTTTTAAAGAAGGGTCTCTTGTAGCCCCAGCTGACAGCGACTCTGGCTCCTTCCTCAGTCTTGTGAGTGCCGAGACTGCAGACTTCAGCAACACACTCAGCTTAAAGAGCAGCCTTGGGTCAGTGTAGAGAAGACTTCATGCAATACAAATATTTCATGTTAGTTATTTTCATTTTTATTTGAAGTTATTTGTCTGTGTGTGTTTGTGCCCTTGGCTGCAGAGCCTGCAGAGGCTAGAGGAGGGCCTTGGATCCCCTGAAGTGGGAATCAGAGACGGGTGTGAAGCATCACACATGGGTACTGGGAACCAAATTCAGATCTTCTACAGGAGCAATACACTCTCGTGACTGCTGGACCTTCTCTTCACTCCTGAATGCCTCCCTTTGAACAGCACGGGCTTGATTTCACCTCCCTCCTGTGTTCATTCTGTGTAGGGTAACAGATCATCATGTTGTATAATTCTTTTCAAAATAAAAGCTAACATCCTAGGCAGGTCAGAATTTGGGCTGTTTTTCTAAATACATTCTTTCTGGCTTCTAGCTCAGTGCTTACCGCTTTAGTGTGTACATTGGACAAACACACACACATGGTCTATAAGCTGCATTAGCTAGCTAGCGTTCTTAAGAAAACTGACTGCTCGCTCCTGTGTGCTTTAACAGTACACCATGTTTTATATGCACGTGAGTAGTTCTGTGAGACGGACCCTGAAGTTGCCAGAATGGATCCCGTCAGAGTCTACGTTTGCTGTATGTGTGACATTGTGCTGAGGTGGCTTGGTGGAGTGTGCCCTTCAGCTGGGGACAGAGCTGCTCTAACGGCCTGGGCTTCTGTGAGTGAGTGGAGCATAGTGCACATGCTCTGAACTTTCCCAGTTGCCAAATAAACTGCATGCAAAGCAAATACTTGTATAGATTATCACTTTCCCCATCAAATTCTGTGATTATTTTGGTAACAACAATGAAAAATATAATGGCTGAGAGGCAAAATAACATGCAAAATATTAACTTAACTTTGAATTTAAAGAAAAATGTGATTTGCTTTTTTTTTTTTACAGGTATTCTAGGTTTGTTAGAGAATCAATTCTATAATTCTGTTCATGCTGTTGGCTAAAATGGGAGATGAAGTTGACTCCACTCTGGGGATTTAGCATTTGGGTCATGCTGACTTTGTTATTATCTTGACTAATGGCTGCAGTGTTCTATGGGCTAGGCTCCCAATGAGTGGAGGTAACAGCTGAACTATTTCTTCACCTCTTTCTCTCCCGCTCTCCATGCTCCTCTTCCTTGCTGGGGTCTTACTGATGCCTGCTGACTTCTAGTTTACCCTACTGAATAGGGGGAGATTTTAGGATAGAGCGAATTGATTAAGAAAACAAGGAAAATAGAATCACACAGACAAAAAAAATAATAAAGTTGCCCTTCAGTTTAGTGGAGGACATCATGAGAGGAAGAGAGGCCACACATGTCTCCAGCTCTTCTTGGCATGGTGGAAGGTGAGGCTGGCAGGAGAAGTGATCACAGGGCTCTTTGAAGAGAAGGTAGCAGTGGGGTTAAACCAAAGATGTGGAGATGCCATTCAGGTTTATGAGTGGGAAAGGAAAGGGAAGTTAGGCTAGAGAGTGGACAGTGGGGTTTGCAGTGGAGGGTGATTTGGTCTCCCAATTCAAGTGTGGGTGAATATGTAGGAAACCTGCTCGGAGCTGCAGAAGGGCTGAGCGACTGGAGAGGGGATAGCACAAAAATGATGGGGACTGGTTGTGAAGGCCTTCTAGGTTGTGAGAGCCATCCTCCCAGAGACAATCTAGAGTCTACAAATCATTCAAACCAGAGCAGAGCATTAGTCCTGGCTGTAGAGAAAAATCATTCTGGTGACAGCGGAAAAAGAAGGGGGTTAGAGATGTCCAGCCTGTTGAGGATGGTGTTATAGTGACCTGGGTCTCTTAGACAAAACTGTGCAGAGTCTAAATAGGCCACATGAATGATGGAAAGGAGCCATGTCAGACACAGGAGAGCTGGACAAAAGGCCTGTGTGGATGCAAAGAACAGTCTCCTCTTGTCTGCAGCCACTGAGGAAGGCAAACATGTCCTACCACACAGATGCATGCACCCTGCTGTGCGTTCGTTACTGCTCTTGGCTCTCACATAGGTGTCAGATGTTTTAAAAACATGACTAGAACAACAAGACAGCAACCAAGCAAAATAAATCTTTGTGCCAAATACAACCTAAGCCTGTGTCTCTCCGGGGTATATTCTTTTGAACATTCATCTGTATAAAGGAAAAAGAACTTTGTGGTTAGAGGCAGCTGGAACATGAAAAAGCTGATTTTAAATCTCCTGGGGGTGGTATACAGGATTACACAAGATGACTTTGTAGAGAAGATTGTGCCTTTCCCCATGAGATATCCAACTACAGCACAGACCAGCGATCAGTAAAACAGTTTGGTACAAGTCAGTGAATCAGTGAGGCAGAATGAATAACTCGGCAACTATTACATATGGAAATTTGGTTTGTGATCTAGGGAGCAATAGACCACATAAATGATACTGGGAAAATTATGCTCTCAGGTGAACAAAAGAAAAGTTAAATCAATACTCATGCTTTGTATATGAAAATATGTTTCTGTATCATGAATGGTTGGAAAAAGCAAGAGAGGGGAGGAGAAACAACACACTGTGATACTTGGAACAGGAAAAGTACAAAAGTTAATGTTATTTAAATAAAAAGTCAGGGTGGAAATAGCTACCCTTGGCAATGCTAAAAGTTGTCATGATTGGTAGAATAGGTCAGTGGATAGAGGCAATTGCCACCATGCCCAGTGACCCAAGTTCAATCTTTAATGGCACCCACATGTATTGTAGGAGGCCTCTATTTTGTTCCCGGCTGCTCTGATCTGAAAAACCATACAGAAACTATGTTATTTGTGATACTGTCTGGCCAATAGCTTAAGCATATTTCTGGCTAACTCTATATCTTAATTTAACCCATCTTCATTAATCTGTGTATTGCCATGTGGCTGTGGCTTACTGGGTGAAGTTCCATCCATAGCGTCTCTCTCTGGCAGGGCTGCAAGGCTTCTTACTGTCTCTGCCTTCTTCCTCTCAGCACTCAGTTTAGTTTTTCCCACCTAGCTCTACTCTGCCCTATCAGGCCAAACCAGTTTCTTTATTAACCAGTTGTATTCACAGCATACAGAGGGGAATCACACATCACACATGGTAGAAGGAGAGAACTAATTCCTGAAATTTGTCCTGTGACCCCGACATAGGCACTGTAAACCTGCATACCCATACACAAAATAAATAAATGTAATAAAAAGTTTTAAGCCAAAATGAGTTATTATTTGGAGAAAATATGAAATATTTAATACATACTATAAAGATAACCCCAAATTAATATGAAAGAAAACCCATGCTCACTCTAAAATTAGAAAAGTATACCTGTGTAACATATGTGCAGAGGCCAATAGAGAGCATTTGATCCCCTGGAGCTGGGGTTAAAGCATTTGTGAGTTGCTGGATGTGGGTGTTGGGAATTGAACTCTGGTCCTGTGCCATGGTAAGGTTTTTTTTTTAAAAAAAATATTTATGTATTTTATGTATATGGGTACTTTGTCTGCACGTATGTCTGTGCACTAGAAGATGACATCAGACAGCTGTAAACTGACATGTAGGTGCTGGGAATTGAACTCAGGACCTTTGGAAGAGCAATGAGTGTTCTTAATCACTGAGCCATCTCTCCAGCCCCTGATGGTAAGACTTTTATACTGTGAAATACTATGCAGACTCAGCGTGAAAAAGGATGATGTGCACTGACTGCTATGAAAAGGCACATCATGAGCAAAGCAAGTCAACAACACATTGGGATGGGAACAATTGTCTCAAAGGGAAAGACATAAAACTATGCTCTACATAACGAATAAATAAAAACTCCTCCAAGTTACATTCTAAATTAGTAAGTTTGAGGTTGTGTTTGAGGGAAGCTTGACTTCACATGTAACAACGTTTTTAAAACAAATACTCATGCATTTATGAATCAGTCACTGTGATGATTAATATTGACTAGCAACAGGATCTGGACTCCATTGAGAGACTTAGCTAATCAAGATTATCTGGATTAAGTTAATTGATGTGGGGAGGGATGGGGAGACCCACCTTGAACCTGAGTTACACTAGTCCATGGGCTCTAGACTCCTTGAAAGGGAAAAGGTGAGCCGAGCACCAGCATGATGTGGGATTCTCCTCTGTATGCTATGAATATGTTTTATTACCATTGGTTAATAAAGAAACTGCTTTGGCCTATGGCAGGGCAGCGTATAGCTAGCAGGGAAAACTAACCTGAATGCAGGGAACAAGAAGGTGGAGTCAGGCAGAAGCCATGCAGGTGCTGAAGGAGAAAGACGCCAGAACATTACCAGTAAGCCACAGCCTCATGGTGATACATAAATTAGTATAAATGGGTTAATTTAAGATGTAAGAGTGATCTAGGGATCTGTCTGTGCCATTGGTCAAACAGTGTTATAATTAATATAGTTTCTGTGTGATTATTAGGTTCTGGGTGGCTGGGAAACGACAGTGCAGTCCCCATTTATCTCCTGCTTTCTGGTTGTATATACAATGTGACCAGCTACTTCCCACCCCAGCCACCCTGACACACCCACCCTGGAGGACTGTACCCTTGAAGAGTGAGCTAGAATATTAACCTTTCTTCAGTGTGTTGCTTTTGTCAAGGTGTTTGGTCACAGCAACTAGAAAAGTAAGCAATATAATTTTATGACCAAAAATTAAGTCTTTTCAGTAGTATAAGAAATAAGCATGCTTCTTTTCTAAGGCAGAAGTAATCAATAGAAGGAGATGTATATTTAGTTGGTTGGTTAATAGAGGCAGGCCCCTGGGAGGTGGCGGGGAAAGCAATGTAGCAGTCCCTGGGAAGAGACTAATTTTGTACATACAAGGGTTGATCTATGTGGCCAGAGGCTGGAGGGATAAGTGAGACTGGTGGAGAATGACACGGTGCAGGCGTGGAGTGAGAGGAGCTCAGGAATTGCAATGCCATTGCTTCTATTTTCCCTTTCTCTGTTTCATCTTTGTTCCCCATCACCATTGTGTCTCTCCTTACTGGAGGTGTCAGGAAGTTATCACTGACAACTTCTCAAGCCATTCGTCTCCAGCACGTGGTATGTGACTCATGTTTTGTGATTCAGGCCCGTCCCTTACATTGTCTTTGTAGAAGACAGCTTCATACAGCTGGCCGTGCATATGCCTCCACAAGCTTTTCGCCGTGCATATGCCTCCACAAGCTTTTCAAGGCTGCTTCCAAAAGGCCATCACTGTGAAAGTGGACTGTACCAAAAAGCTAATTCCTATTGTTTCAAAGGACCAGGAAAACAGCTCCCAGTGGCCAACATTAGTTCTGGTATGTTCCTGTCTGTGCTCAAGAGTTGTTCTGTTTCCTGTGTAGTCAAGGACCCCATTACCAGCCTTCTGCACAGAAAAGTCTATGAAACTACCCCGCCCCTGCCAGCATTCTGTAGAATTTCTTATTTTGCAGTCATACAAAGCCCTCTGTTGTTCCCCTTTAACAGCCAGCTAACTGTGAAGCAAGGGCAAAGGGGGCTGTGTGGTTCTGCCCCTCCCCTCTCCTTCCAAGTGTGCAAGCCTTCCAGAAACCAACCTTAACTTTTATGTAAAATATATTTAGCCACTCTTTGTAAGTTGCAATCCCTTTGTGTCCTTGAATACCAGACAGGGAATTGGAAAGGGTTTTTAGCTGTCGTGTACCAAAGGAAAATATCTGTATTCCTACATCCTCTTTTCTAAAGCCCCTGCCTTTACTAGAAACTGCCCCCCAAATCCCCATTTGATACCCGCATTCAGGGGGAAAGGTCTGGAAAGATTAGGCACCCTGTCTTTCCTGGGCTGTTGATTCTCTCCTCAATGTGTCAATGGGGAGGAAGCATCCTTAATGTCTGTCTAAATGGGCCATGTAGTTTTGTTAATTTTCTGTCCTAATGTTAACTCTCCTGGTTAGTGGCATTATAAGACAGTCCTTGACAGGATTTTCTGTGGAACTGATGAATCTAGATGGCAGGGTGGTAGATGTGCAGGCATCCCCATCTATAAGACACATAGGACCCTCACCATGTGTGGTGTCAGCAGCCAGTGTGTGGGGCTAAGCTGAGAACCAGTGAAAAGGGTGACATCATCACTTAACTGTGTCATGTAGTCTGTGATACCCAAATGCATCTACCTATACAGTTGACCCCTCAAATCCTCCAACTGAGGCCTGTCAGCTTCATTTTCAAGGTTTGCATTGATTTGTTCTGTAAGTGTCTAGAGGAGAGAGACCTTTGGATAACTACTTGAGAAAGTAAGACTATCTATAAAAGAAAATTTATAGATAGTAAGACTATCTATAAAATTCAGTTTTGATCCATGGATATGAAATGTTACAGAAAGTTGTGTGTGTGTACATAGAGATCTTTATTAATTTTGATTGACTGCTTTAGAGTCTTGGTACCATATTGTTTTTTAAAATTATTATTTTATAGTGTTTTGCCTGAATGCATCTGTGCATCATATGCATGCCTGCTGCCTGTGGAGGCCAGAACAGGGCATCAGACCTCCTAGACATGGAGTTAAAGATGGATAGAAATCATCATATGGAGCTGGGCGGTGGTGGCGCACGCCTTTAATCCCAGCACTCGGGAGGCAGAGGCAGGCGGATCTCTGTGAGTTCGAGACCAGCCTGGTCTACAGAGCTGGTTCCAGGACAGGCTCCAAAGCCACAGAGAAACCCTGTCTCGAAAAACCAAAAAAAAAAAAAAAAAAAGAAAGAAATCATCATATGGGAGCTGTGAATAAAACCCAAGTCCTCTGAAGGAGCAACCAGGACTCTTAATGCTGAGCCGTCTCTCTAGCCCTTGATAAAATACTGTGAATCACAGTGAGATTCTATCTTCCCTCCTGTGTATATAGCAGCGGAGAACATCCGTGCTGAAGTCCTGTGACTACTATTTCCCCTGATCTTCCTTTGCCTCCTCTTACAGTGTGCTTCTTGGACACTCTGGTGTGACAGGCCGCCTCTGTAGACACTCGTCAGCAGGTCATATACTGGAGATGATTTGACCTTGTACAGCTTGACAGTGAAGAAAAGGTCCAACCTGTGGCTTTTGCCTTTTTTTCACTCCGTTTCCTTCATTCTTTTATGTGTTTGTCCAATCAGGTGATGTCTTTCCGATTCTTACTCTCAGCTCCACAGTACAGCTGTCTTAGAGAATAGCCATGATGTAACTGCGAGCTGCATGGGGTGGTGGTGACCACTGCTGTTTACCCAATGCCAGTGAGATTCTGTCTCAAAGAATAAGGTGGAAGGTGATTGAGGAAGGCACCAGACATCACACACACACACACACACACACACACACAGAGAGAGAGAGAGAGAGAGAGAGAGAGAGAGAGAGAGAGAGAGAGAGAATCCATTTGCCAATATAAACAACATAGGTGTGTTACAATTTTAGAAAAATTCTTTCATCCAGAAATCTGGGAACCAGAGGTGATTAATAACCTGGTGATCTGTCAGATACAGTAATGTGGGAAATTCTGCATTCTTTGGAGACATCCTTAAAACTTGGACTGATTTTATTAGGCTTCTTTTATAGGAACATAAACGAAAAGAGAAAAAGCCACCCGAGTCGTAGGCCATTAGGAAGTTCTGAAGACCATGGCAGACCAAAGGACATAAGCTCCTATAACTAGGACCAAAAATGGCTGGTGATCTAAATGACCCCTGCAGCCAGGGGCTCCCCAAACTCCCATAGCCAGGATGAAGATATGTATAGTCTAAATGACCCTTACAATACTGTACAGCCAGGGACTCCCCAAACTCCCATAGCCAGGATGGAGATACATATAGTCTAAATGACCCTTACAACACTGTACAGCCAGGGGCTCCCCAAATGTCCACAGCCAGGACCAGAGGAGGCTAGTAGCCCAAATGACCTCCATAATCTCTATGACCAAGACCTGGCCAGATCCTCCCTTAAGCCCTTAAGCTAGCACAGGTCGCCTATCTCTAGTGCCCATCTTCTTGGAAGAAATGATATGTACCCCAAGTTGAGTGTCAGTGTGTTTTTGCTTCCTTGTGCACCAGGGATTGTATCACACTAGGAAACTTTCCCAAATCATCCTGTGCTTAAGTGCCTGGGGAAAAAACTCTGGCATCAGACTCTCCAGAATCTTGATCCAGGTTGGTGTCACCACTCCGAAATGAGTTTTCATTGTCACCTCTTCAGGGTTTGCTTCCCTGCCTGCTGTGATCCCCTGCAGGGTCCCCTTCATGGCCCAGGAGACATGGTGGTCTCATGGTGGTCTCCAGCTGATCTTCTCAGGCACAGTTGCAATCCATTATGTGCGGCTTATGCCCTTTGCTCTGCCATGGTCTTCAGAACTTCCCAATGGCCTACCACTCGTGTGTCTTTTCTTTTTTCATTTATGTCTCTATACTAGAAACCCAATAAAATCAATCAAAGTTTTAAGAATGTCTCTAGAGAACACAGAATTTCCCACGTTATTGGAAACAACTTGGTTGTTTCGTTTAACCGCCTCTTCCCATGCACACCTGGAAACGATTACTTATGTAATGATCCAAGTGTTCACTCTCAAGGGTCACAGAAGAATTATCTGTCAAAAACGCTGAAGTCAGTACACTTTTCATCATATAAATAAGATAAAATATACCTTGCTTCTCTTAATCTTTCATGCTGCCTTCGAACCAGAGCAGGTCCTGGGACTGGGTTGTGTTCTGAAGGGGTTGTTTGTGTGCATTGCGGTCAGTTTGCAGGTTTCAGGTGCTTGTTGTTAGTACTGGAGCAACGTGCTTTCTCTGAGAACTAGGGGAAACAAAGGAAAGAGCACTTGGCCTGTATTTGGTTCACCAGCTTATGGCCATGAAACTGTTTGGTGACTTTGGTGATCTGGAGGGTTCTTAACGAGAGCAATTGTTTGGATTTAGCCCTGTGATAATGTTTGACTTTGCAAAGTCCAGTCCAAAGGAGCTAGGACAAGACTGTCAACAGAGCTGGGAAAACTCTCGAGAGTCCCTTCCTCAGGCCCCACCTCTGAGGAAGAGGGAAAATAGATCATTAAGACAGACAGCCGCTCATCCTATTTCGCCACACAGCCGAGAATGGAGGTCCCACCTGTGCCAAGGAAAAAGGGCATATCTAATAGTCTTGTTTAAGGCTCATAAAACATGAGCAATGCTGAGAAAGTTTCCCTCCTTCGTGGGCAGCTGCTTGGATGGGGTGATCACTATGACATTTCAAAACCTGAAAGATGCTGAACTTTAGCTTGGTTTGTTCTAAACTATTTTTTAAAAGAGTGCTACTTTTGTGGCATCTATCTAAGTCACTCAGATATTAAAAACTCAACATAGGACTGGGAGCTGGCAGCTCAGGTTAAACACTTGGTGAGAGTGGGCAGTGGCGAGTGGGGCCCACGGTTTGAGTATTCAGACTTAGTTAAACACAGACAGTACCATCAAAACAAAGTGCCCTACTGGCTGTATTTGACTGGTAATCAGTATGTGGACAGGAAATTATGGAAGGTTTTGAGTAGTTTACACAGAAGCATAAAATACCACTTAAAATATACTTAGAATTTTCATTTCTTACAAATCTATTTTTATGTATTCATTAATTGTTATCTTTTTAAAATATGATGTGTCTGAGTATGTTGCCTGTATGTATGTCTGTGTACCATGTGCATGCAGTGCCTGAAGACACAAAGAAAAGCCACTGGCTACCCTGGAGCTGGAGCTATAGACAGTTGTGAGCGGCTGAGTGGCTGGTGGGAACAGAGTCCCCTGGAAGAGCAGCCAGTGCCGCCAGTGGCAGAGCCGTCATCCAGCCCTCTCTGACTATTTCTAATCTGCATATTCTTGTCTTGGCTATTCCTTTCCAAAAAGTAGATAGTTTGCCCTGGTCAGTTAAGGTTGACTGTGAACTCACTTCACAGAAGAGAAGCTTGTAGGTGAGCTAAGGATGCCGAAGCATGCCTTTAGGAAGGACAGTCCCTGCCCCTGTGGGACCTGCAGTGGGACCTGCAGTGGGACCTGCAGTGGTCTATGTGAATAACTGTCAACTCGTGCATCTCTGCGTGTGTGCTGTTGCTGGCACTCTGTCATTGTGTGCTGGTGCAGTCCTGCCATCAAGTTTTGGCAGATAACTTCTACTTGGGAAACACCTGAGTCGTAGGCCATTGGGAAGTTCTGAAGACCATGGCAGAGCAAAGGGCATAAGCCGCACATAATGGATTGCAACTGTGCCTGAGAAGATCAGCTGGAGACCACCATGAGACCACCATGTCTCCTGGGCCATGAAGGGGACCCTACAGGGGATCACAGCAGGCAGGGAAGCAAACCCTGAAGAGGTGACAATGAAAACTCATTTCGGAGTGGTGACACCAACCTGGATCAAGATTCTGGAGAGTCTGATGCCAGGGTTTTTTCCCCAGGCACTTAAGCACAGGATGATTTGGGAAAGTTTCCTAGTGTGATACAATCCCTGGTGCACAAGGAAGCAAAAACACACTGACACTCAACTTGGGGTACATATCATTTCTTCCAAGAAGATGGGTACTAGAGACAGGTGACCTGTGCTAGCTTAAGGGCTTAAGGGAGGATCTGGCCAGGTCTTGGTCATAGAGATTATGGAGGTCATTTGGGCTACTAGCCTCCTCTGGTCCTGGCTGTGGACATTTGGGGAGCCCCTGGCTGTACAGTGTTGTAAGGGTCATTTAGACTATATGTATCTCCATCCTGGCTATGGGAGTTTGGGGAGTCCCTGGCTGTACAGTATTGTAAGGGTCATTTAGACTATACATATCTTCATCCTGGCTATGGGAGTTTGGGGAGCCCCTGGCTGCAGGGGCCATTTAGATTACTAGTGACCTAGTTGTAGGAGCTTGACATGGCCTGAACCAGCAGATAAGACAGATCAGCAGGCAATTATTCACCTCCAATTTCCAGCTTTCCGGAGTGGAAGAACAGGTTTTAAATCTTTCCCATTGGAAAGACAATCCTGTATGCTTAGCATCCCTGGTTTCTCAGGAGATCTGTGGGTACAAGCACCTTCCTGCTGTTCTCCCAGCAGAGTCACTGAAGGAACTGAGCTGATCATCACTCTGGGTTGCAGGATAATAAATCCTAGCTCAGAAGCAGAAGATTTCTGGGCTTATCTAACTGGGTTGCACAAACCACTGAAAAAAGGCAGGGACTTGGTTACTCAAATTGGCCTAACAGAGCTGGCTGGTGTTCCTCTCCCTCCTTCTGACCCCTGCTCCCTTATGCACAATGGCAGGGCATAGGACATAGGGCAGCTGCGACTTAGTGATCCCAATGCATGTCTCTTCCTCCTCCTCCTCATTGTCTACCTTCTTCCCTTCTTCTCCTGTTGGACATTCACACCAGAGTGACTCTAATTTGCCTGATTGGCATCCTGTAGCTTCTGGGAGCCTTCGCTGTTACAGATGGTGGGTTGGGGAGGCTTGTCCTGGAATGAGATTGTCTGACCCTGAGTCACAGATCCCTATACTTGGAGTTTGTAAATGGATGAAGGCTGAGGTGGGGGGCAGGGAGGGCAGGGACTCACCTCTTCAAATCTCTCAGATTCCTTGAAGGCTGGGCCTCGCCACTTTGAATGTCTACTTCTCTCACACAGACCAGGGGTGTTCTGTGACCAACATTCTGCTGCATTTTTTTGCAAGCTGCATGCTCTTTTGGCTGAAATCCTGAGGACATTATTTTTACATATGGCCAAACTGAGTTATTCGAATATCTCTTAAAAGTTTTATGTGAGGCTAGGAAGATGGCTCTGTGGTTAGAGAACCTGCCACACAAGCATGAGGTCCAGAGTTTAGATCCCCACAGCCCACAGAAATGGCCTCGTATACACCATTCCAGATTCCAAAGCCAAAGACAGGGTCTCCAAAGCAAAGCATCTGGAAAGACCAACCATCTGTCACCTCTGGGTTTGATTGAGAGACCTGCCTCAATATCTCAATGTATAAGGTAGAGGAGTGATTGAGCATGATTCTTGACACCAGCCTTGGGTGTACACACACACACACACACACACACACACACACGTGACCACATGCAGTGAAGCGTGCAGACACACACCCACAAACAATAACAACAGAAAGGCTTTGTGCCGTTAAATTTGTGCAGCCAGATATTCTGAGTGTGAACTGTTGAGTCACTTAGCACATCGCTCAAGAAAAGCAACAAATTACTGCCTTGGGTTGCTTGTGAAGGACTTGGACTTTATTTTAGGAAGAGGACAGAAACCATCGCTCTATGAGTGTCACAAGAAGCGACTCTCAGCTACTGTGGCGTGTGAAAGGCTAGCAGTGCTAAGAAGGAACTACTGGTCCAAACAGCGTAATTCAAAATTCAATCATTATAATTTCAGTTAGCATAAACTTTGTATTCTCATATTAATTGGTCAGTGTTTTCCGAATGACTGTTACTAAGGATTGCCTATTGATTCTTCATCGTTGTATTGGAATAGCAGCTTCCTTGTGATATCTCAGCTGCCCAGACATTTCTCACTGAAACAACATCGCTTAGGGAGCGAGTAATGTGGCTCTTGCTGCTGAGCCTGTGGATCTGAGTTTGATCCCAGAACTCTCATGGCAGAGAGAACCCACTCTGTTAAGTTGTTCATGTACCTCTACCCATGCATTTAGTGCACAGTCGGACATGCAGCCACTCATGCACACACGCACGCACACGTGCACGCGCGCACACACACACAGATAAATGTATTAGAATTTGGTGCTGAATATAATTTAGTTGTTTTTAGCATAGCCATGTAGCTTTCAGTGACTATCAGTTGGCTTTAGAACTTTTTGTCACCCCAGAAGACTCTCTTGAGTGCATGAATGTCTGCTTCCCATTTTCTGTTTCCACTCAGATGGTATCAGACATTAATCTGCTTTCTATCCTGATGGAATTTGCTTATCTAAATATTTTTACATAGACAGGATCTTACAATATATGGCCTTTTGGGGATGGCTTCTTTTATCTAACATAGGCTTTAGAGCTGAACATACCAACAGTTTATTCTTTTAAATATATGGATATATGGTATGAAGATGACATATTTCTTTAATCATCAGAAATAAACATTTAAATCTACTTAAATTTATTGCTTGCTTTTTGTGTGTGCATGGGTATGTGTGTGTATGTGTATGAGTATGTATGTGTGTGTGGAATGTATTATGCGTGGAGGAGTATGTGTGTATATACGAGGTGTGTGTATATGGGTATATGTGTGTGACTCTGGGGGATGTTTGTGTGTGGGGGGTTATGTGTGTGTGTGTGTGTGTGATGTGTGTGGAGAGTGTGTACATGTGGGTGTGTGTGAGTGTGAGTATGTATGTATGTATGGGGAGACATGAGTATGTGGGAGGAGTATGTGTGTATGTGTGGCATGTATGTATGGTGACTGCATGTGTATGAGTATTTGCATATAACTACGTATGTGTGTAGATGATGTATTATGTGTGTAGGGTATTTGTGTATGTGTAGGATGTGTGTGAAGACTGTATTGTGTGTGTATGAGTATGTATGTATGTGGGGGGGATGTGCGTATGTGAGGGAGTATGTTTGGGGTGTGTCTGTATGTGCATGGTGTGTATGACCGTGTATGTGTGTGTGATGTATGTATGTGTGGTGTGTGTGTGTGTGTGTGTGTGTGTGTGTGTGCCTCAGAGAAGGCAGTCTCTCTATCATGTGGGTCCCAGGGATTGAACTCAATTCCTCATATTTGACAGCAAGCACCTTTACTTTCTAAGTCATCTTTCTGGCCCTATTTTCTACATTTGAACTGACTTTTGCTATGTTGTGATATAGTTTGTGATGTAGTTTCTGATATGCTGTGGCTTGCAATTTTGTTGTCAATTCCCTTGCAAGGTAGATGACTTGCCAAAACAGTGGGGCTCAGCTGCTAAGACTATCTACTGCTCTTGCAGAAGACCTACGTGCAGTTCCCAGTGTCTGTATATGGCAGCTCCGTAGGATCTGATGTCCTCTTCAGATGTCTGTGGACACAGTCACACACACACACACACACACACACACACCATTTTAACATTTTGTCCCATTTTGTTCATCTTCCTACTTTTTCCTTATCCTTTCTCCTATCGAATGATCTCACCGTCACGTTTGGGAAGCCAGCTGTAAATTGGCAGACAGCACTGAAACAATGCTAGCCAACTTCATTGCATCCCAACCTCCATGTGGGATCTGATCCTGGACCCTGAGTTCAATTCCATTGATTCATATTGCTCCCCTTGTCAGCAATTTTTCCCCAAGACAGGGTTTCCATGTGAAACAGTCCTGCTGTTCTGTAACTCACTGTGTAGACCAGGCTGGCCTTGAACTCATAGAGATCCGCCTGTCTCTGCCTCCCAAGTGCTGGGATTAAAGGCATAACCTACCATGGCTCAACTGTTGAAGGCTAGGCTCACAACCAAAAATTGTGTCAGTATTTTCCTATCCTGATTCCTTGAGCCTTCCAGTTATCAGGAATTGGAAAGTAGGAGTTCTCACCTGTGTCCTTGTTGTCAAGGTTGTTTTGTCTTTATGTAACCGTAGGTTTCCATAGAAATTCTATAAAAGTTATGTCCATTCTGGCAAAGAAACAGAGGGGGGCAGTGACTGATCAAACCTTCAGTAGTGTTTTTCCTGTTTTTTAGTTGTGGAGCCTATGCCTGAGGAGGATGATGGTGTTCCATCAGTGATTCCCTGTATTAGTCCTTCAAGGCACAGAATGTCTCAGTGAACCTAGAGCTAGGCTGGTGGCCAGTCAGATCCAGACTTTCCTCCCCAGTGCTGGGGCTACAGGTACACAAACAACACACTGGCCTTCTCTAGGAGTGCTGGGAATTCAGGCTCGGGTCCTCACATCTGCCACAGAAAGTGCTTTTGCTGCTAGAACCACCTCCCTTAACTGTCTCATCCCCGTGCTGTGGTGGCTTAAATGGGCTCTGCCCCTGGCTTGCACTTGCTGGTGTTTTGTGGGGACATCAGAGGGTGGTCTTGCTGACGGAGGTGTGTGCTGAGGCCTCACCATACTCTTTGTTTGCTCTCTGCTTCTTACTAGCAGTTGAGGATATGAGCCCTTGGCCTCCTTCCATGGTCCCCCTGTCTGCTGCTGTGACTTTCGCCACCATGGACTCTGACTCCTCAGAAACTTGTAGACCAAACAAACTCTTTCTTTCTTGGTCAGTGTTCTGTGTTTTAATCACAGAGATAGAAAAGTAACTAGCACGTGTGGCCTCTGCCCAGTTAACACCGAGGTCACTCTGTGGGTAAAGTGGTCCTTAAATGGCTTAGACGTATCTTTCCCAGTTGCCACAGGGGCATTTCTGCCTCTGTGTAGAGACACACCTTCAACATCAAGAACTTTGTGTTTCTCTTTTTCTGTCACTCACTTCTTGTGCAGAGACTCGAGGCCAATCAAGGGGAGATAAAAAAAAAAAACTCTTCCCAAGTCCTTTCTCAGTAGACATATGCCTTGGGTATGGTCTTCTAGTATCCCGGAAGTGTCAAGGGTCTTTTCAAAGTATTTTGCTGTCATTGTCAACCAACTTTGTAAGCTTTTGCTCCCTCCATGCTTAGCTCACTGGGAGACTTGGATGTTACATATTTACCTGTAACCAGGTCCGTTCACGGTGAGGTCTTTGAGTCAAAAGAGACGTATTATCCTCTCTCAGTAGAGCTTTGCTGGGAATCGAGGAAGGAGCTGGCTGGGGAGGCTTGCGAGGGTCTCCAGAGCCACACTGCTGCTTCGGCATTAGCTGAGCCCCCCAGGGTGTAAGGCTCTCCTTCCTCCAGGTATTAGCAGAGCCTTCCAGGGTGTAAGGCTCTCCTTCCTCCAGGCATACTATTTTTAAAGGTTTCCTTGAAACTGGGGCAAAAGCTAGGAATTCTGAAGTTGAAGCACCATGAAACTCAAGGTTTCTACTGAGTTTTTTGTTTCATTTTTTTTTTTTAAGTATTACCTGAGATGCTTTTCAGGATCATGAGGAAGAGATCTTGACATCTTTTGCCATGTTGTCTGTGTTCCTGTGGAGGAGTGGAGCTTACAGGTTGTTGTATGATCTCCTTTCTATTTTTATTTTAAATTTGGGTTTTCTCTTAGGGCAGATGAGGCTAGAACAGCATGTGGAAATGCCTGGGACACAATGAGCACCAGATTAATTTGGGATAAGGAATTTCTAGATGAAGGAAATGGGTTGATTTCACCATTGCTCCTTTGTGTAAGTTTTCACTGGTGCAGTGTGATACGCCACTATGGGAGCTGGAGAGAGTAGCTGGGTTCTGTGAAACTGTGGTGTCTGGTTTTCTATCCCATAGCAGATAAGGAAAACACATGTTAGAGCGGACAGACAGATGGCTAGCAGTGTGAGGTAAGATTTTGATATAAGGAAATCAGATGGATGGTCAGTGAGGATGCGCAGGTCACCCGCAGGCATCACTTTCCATAGGCTGTGTCTATGTTCAAATGGAAATGCTGATTTGTGTTCATATTCTTTGCTTTTTGCAACTGATAATGCCTCATGTATCTTAGCAATTCTTTCTGTCAAAGAATTGGTACAGTGTTTAAGGTCTGATACTTAAAATTGTAGACTGCATTTACTCAGCACATTTGTGGCAAGAGATATTCTACATACAAATGATATTATAATGAGACACTTCTGTCTCCTTGGTGACAAATTCCACTGATGGAAAAGATTCAGTAACAATCCAACTCCATGCATCGTGGGCATCACAGCCTCTTACAAGCTGGGGTGTCAACAGTGTACAGTTTCTGTGAAGACACAGGGGGAAACATGATTCACCTTCCCGAAAACAGAGCCTTGGTGCACAGCAGTTTTGTTTCCGCACTCCCTGTAGTAAGTCCTTCAGGTTTGTAAGTAATGCCAGAACCTCTATACAGAGCAGAGCTCACATCAGTCTGTTGCTGCACACATCATATGTGAGGTTTCTAGCTACACGAGATGCTAAGGGCTAACTGATCTCTTCAGAATAAGGTCTGGTCAACACCTGTGTTATCTCAGGACACTATGAGGTCAGGTCATTGAACATGTCACAAAAGCAGAGGGAGATCGAGAGTGAACTGTTGAAGGAGTCTCAGAAGCCGAATGGAGCAGGATTCCCCATGCAAATGGCGAAACGTGGGTTCAGAGAGCAGTCCACTTAAAACCCACTTGGAACGTGGGCCCCATCAGCTGACTTTATGGAAGCTGGTTTGATGGAAACATGTAGGGGATCAAGGAGCCACTTGTAGCAAGAAAAACAGCAAAACTTCAAGAGTTTCGTGTTGCATGTGGCCTAGATAAGAGGCCACTCTTCAAAGCCCACATACAGAGCCCACTTCAAAGGCCTATATTACAGATGGTAATTCGAAGGCTTCCTAAGACCCCCATCAAATCATAGGATGCTCGACTGGGCTGAATAGCACACATGGGCCAATGTCTTCCACCAAAAAAAAAAAAAAGTCATCCTGGTGTGGGGGGATCCTGAGGGTTTTCTATTGAGGTGCTACATAAGGAAATGCGGTTCAAGAACACCATTGTCAAAGGGTGTACTTAGAAATGTAGGGTAGCTACTGATGTTAGGATGTACCAGAGAGTTACATGGAGGGGCAGCCAGACACCTTGCCAAATCAGAACTGTTTCCCTGAGATGATCTTTCTCGATTCACTCAGTGATAAAACCCAGAAACATCATGATGACGCTGAACTACGTATGAGTGGCATGTCCCTCCTGAGAGAAAGGCGTCAACACCCTAAAGTTCCTGGATAAAAACTATCATAAACTGACACCCGAACATGACAAACTGAGTTTGGTCTCCAGCATCCACATAAAAGCAGAGCCTGGCAGCATGAGCTCTAATCCAAGAGATAGGCGGGTAAAGACAGGAGGCTTCCCTGGGGCTCCCTGGAAATCCCTGGGACTCTCTGGGGCTCCCTGGGACTCCTGATTTCAATGAGAGAGGCTGTCTCAAAAAATATGGTGGAGAAGTTATTTAGGAAGATGCATAGTGTCAACATTTGGCCTCTATATACACACCTCCACAGGCACCTTAGGACACACACACACACACAACTGTAGCTGGGGTGTCATAGATTTTGCAAATACTTTATAATTTCAGTGCTAACCCTAAGGCTGCTTTTCAACTATGAGGCACCTAGTGCCAGTGTGGGTTACCATTTAGCTATTATAACTCTGTCATTTCTTCTTGCAGTGTCTTGGCAGGCTACAATGGTACCATCTTTGCATATGGGCAGACAGGCAGTGGCAAGACCTTCACCATCACAGGTGGGGCTGAGCGCTACAGTGACCGAGGCATCATCCCAAGAACTCTGTCTTATATTTTTGAGCAGTTGCAAAAGGTAAAGAAGAAAGAGTTCCCATTTTATTTGATCTATTCAGCAGAAATGCACCATCTCTTTTTTACACTGTGCCCACTGGAAATATGCTATTGTGGAATAGCACCAGCGTCTACATTCAAGGAGGTTTGGACTTTGCTGGAGGAGTGGAAATATAGAAGGTGCTTCTCATACCAGGGCTGGGACTTCATCAAGGGCTGGGGCTCCATTCAAGATGCCCACAGACTTAGAGAGAGCTTTTGGTGGAGTAGGAGCTGGTGTAATGGATGCAGTGGGGCTGGGTGTGTGAGTGTGCATGTACATGTGTGTGAATATGCATGTGTGGGAGTGTGCATGTGTGTGAGCATGCATGTGTGGGTGCGTGCATGCGTGTAAGTGCATTGTGTGAATGTGTATTGTGTGAGTGTGTATTGTGGGAGTGTGCATGTGTCAGAGCATGCATGTGTGTGACTGTGTATGTGTGTGAGCATGCATGTGTGGGTGCGTACATACGTGTAAGTGCATTGTGTGAATGTGTATTGTGGGAGTGTGCATTGTGGGAGCATGCATGTGTGTGACCGTGTATGTGTGTGAACTTGCATGTGTGAGCATGCATGTATGTGAACATGCATATGTATGAGTGTGCATGTGTGTGAGCATGCATGTGTGGGTGCGTGCATGAGTGTAAGTGCATTGTGTGAATGTGCATTGTGGGAGTGTGCATGTATCGGAGCGTGCATGTGTGTGAGCATGCATGTGTGGGAATATGCATGTGTGGGACTGTGTATGTATGGGAGTGTGCATGTGTGTGAGCATGCATTTGTGTGAATGTGCATGTGTGTGAGCATGCACATGTATGAGCGTGCATTTATGCATGCATGTATATGTGTGAGTGTGCATGTGTGGTATCGTACACGTGTGTGAATTTGCATGTATGTGAACGTGCATGCGTGTGAGCATGTATGTATGGGAGTGGTGCAGAAGTTGATGTTTGAGACCTTCTATTGTTCTCCACTGATACTGTTCTGTTTCTGTTTTTTGAGCTAAGGTCTCACTAATTTGACTGGCTCATCAGTGAGCTCTGGGGTGTTTTCTCCCCCAGCCCGGCATTAGGGTTACTGCCATTCACCACCATATCCAGTTTTTCACATGGATTCTGGGGATCTGAACTCGGATCTGCTGCTGCCACAGCCAGCACTTCATCCACGGAGCCATTTCCCCACTCAGATCACATCTTTTACCAGCTAGTATCTTAGACTCTGCAGTTGGAAACCCTTTTACTAAGACAAATCTTTTTCTGTCCCCTAAAATACCAAACCAATCAGACGGCATGATTGTCAGTTTGCCATGGTAATAATAGAAGCTGGAGGAATTTGTCAGAATACAAACCCTACTGCAGTGAACATAATCATATTCTCGAGGCATTCCCTCTCTCTCCTGTATATGTTACCTCCTTATGAATGTTTTGCCCATGTGTGTCTGTGTATTATGCATATGCCTGATGCCCACAGAAGGCAGAAGAGTATGTTAGATTCCCAGGAACTAGAGTAAGGTTGGTGTGAGAAACCATTTGGGTGCTGAGAATTGAACCCAGGTCTTCTGAAAGTGCAAAAAGTGATCTAAGGCACTGAGCCATCTCTCCATGTGGGGCTTTTTAATATAACATATATTGTAACTAGCAAACTGTGCATCTTGATTCCCCTCTTAGAGTTGGAAAAAGTGAGCCTCCATTGAGATACTTTTCTCTGGGTCCGCTTTTTACAATAGCCAGCCCGCAACTCTGGAAGCCAAACTGCTTCCCTGTAGTTGAGATTGGCTTTGTTTCATTGGCTGTGTTTGAATCCATTTCCTGTGATGAGTCACTTAACTTCTGTGGGTTTCTGCTTTCCATTTTCTGAGAGCAAGGGCTGAACTGTTCTGGAAGCTCTCCGCCTCCCTCCCAGCTCCAGCGAGTCCTTGGACTCTGTATAAACGTCTAACTGGCTTGCTGCGGCAGTCATTCTGGAACTCCCTGCTGAATGTTATTTGCATTTTGAGTTGCAAAGACTAGAAGAAATTGCTGAGAGCTGCATAATTCTAATTGCCATCCGTAAAACAGCAATTATCCATTAGTTCAGCTCTTCTCTCACTGGCCCCAGAATGCCAACTGTGTGAGCTGGAGAAAGCGAAGGAGGAAGGGCTGAGAAGCGAGTTCACACCGTGTAGCCCTGACTCTACCTGTTTTGCCTTGTTCACACATTTCACAAACAGGACTATGATCTCCAATGGTTTTCGTTGCCATGGACCAATGAGGAAAGCTGTCATCCTAGAAGAACTGTGTGCCCTGATGGCATGTGGCTTTATGTCTCAGTGGCATGGAACTCCTGTGGGTGGCAAACATGGTGTTTTAAGCTCTTGGGCTGGAGGATGGTGCAGCAGTGAAGAGTGTGCTCTGCTCGTGCAGAGAGCTCGAGCTTTGTTCTGAGCACCCATAAAGGCAGCTCTCAGCTGCCTAAAACTCCAGCTCCAGGGAATCAACGCCCTTTTTCAGTCTCATGCATGCACCCACAGAGACAAACGTAATTTAAAATAATAAAAAAACAACTCTTTAAACTTCTTGGCACACTGAGAATGCTTAGTTCATGATCATTATTACCATACCATTAATGTCTGTACATGCAAACACTTAGCGATTGCTACCATATTCATCAATATTCATATATGTCCATTGGCCTAAAGATAACTGGCTAGTTTTAGAAAACCTTCTGAAGCTCTCGGACTCAATGAAGCCAGTTTCCCTGGCTAGGCTGAATAGAATAAACCAATCTTCTCCTAATGAAAAGCACATTTGTCTCTTCTAAGATCTCCATGGTAACCCAAGAGCACCTCGAGAAGTCTTAGCTCTCCAGGCACTGACCATCGTCAGGGTTGTTGGGAGATAGCCTTGTCATTGATGTCACTCTAAACCTTGTTCAGTTCTGAATCATCCCAAGTAATTCCCTGGACTTGGAGAAAGCCCACCCGACCAACTGACAGCCAGGGAAACTGAAATGGACCGGTTTCTGCCATGGGCCACACATGTTCATTGTAATCATAGTGGATTGTACTAATAACAAGCCGGGAAACTTAAAGTGTTGCATGAACTGTGGCCACAGTGGAGACTAGAAAACATAGACTGGAGCCAGAGGCTCTTCGAGTTGTCCTAGATCAGAGAGCTCAGCGTGAGACCAAAGCCAAGTCCTTCAAGACAAACTAAGTGCCCAGTGCAGTCTGTGTTGTGAAAGCCTGGAGTGAGCCCGCATTTCCGCTGGACTGGGAGTATTCCATCTGTTTCAGGACTCCTTCTCCTCACACTGGAGCATCGTGAGGTTCACCATTGTTTGGGTCAGAAGAAATGCCTGTCTGCAGGAAACACGTGTGTTACATTACAGTCTGACAACCTAGATGCTGAAAAGGACTAAGAAAGGTAGCTTGTCACATCACTCAGTGAGATTGGAGTGTGTGTGCCAGAAAAACTGCAGAAGCAAGAACCCTGGAGGAGCCGAGGCGTTGTCCTTACCACCGGGATGATGGGCTGGCCATTTCCCCGATTATTTTTCCTAGTTCTAAAGAAGAGAGTGTCCCATTACAGATGGTGGCTCAAGTTCACTCTTCTTTTCTCATGTCCATTCCTTTTATATTCTTGTATTATTTTAGCTACTTTGACCAGGGAAGTAACAAAATACCAACAAAAACAGCTTAAAGTGGGGTGTATTTTGCCTCAGTATTTGAGGATATAAGTACTCTGTGTGGGGAGGGCGTGGTTGTGGGAACATGTCCTGACTGGTCACGTTGTGTGCACAGTCGGAAGGCAGAGGGACGAATGCTAGTGCTCAACCTTTTCCTCTCAGTTGAGGACCCCTGCCCCTGGGAAGGTGCCATCCATGTTCGGGAAGGTTTTCCTTCTCCAGTGACTCTTCTCTGGAAACCCATCATACTTAATTCTCCATTTGCAGGCTTCCAGACATAATACTTGAAAACATTTATCAACAGCAGGAACAATAGCAACAGCCACGTAGTTCATTGGTTCCCAGGTACTTTTGGTACGACTTGACATGTAGACATCCTTCTTGTATGTCAGTTTTGCAAGAACAGGAGTATTTTATAGCTTGTTGTCAGCATGGAGCCATGCTTCATTTCCAGAACCCACACTGGGTGACTCCAGCTCAGGAAATCTGATGCCCTCTTCTGGCCTTTGTGGGTACCTGAACTCATGCACACGTGTGCATGCGCGCGCACGCGCACACACACACACACACACACAGAGAGAGAGAGAGAGAGAGAGAGAGAGAGAGAGAGAGAGAGAGAATAATAAGTCTTTTAAAGAAGAATATAAAATTCTGAGTAGTAGGAAAGGAAAGGAAATTACGTTTTGTTTAAGGAGGCCATTCAGCAGCTCAGACCCAAAATAATTACACAGACTATATTATTTAAAACACTGCTTGGCCTATTAGCTCTAACTTCTTATTGACTAGCTCATACATTTTAATTTACCCATTTTTAGTAATCTGTGTATTGCCACCTGGCTGTGGCTTACCAGGTAAAGTTGCTGGTAAAGGCTCCACCTTCTTCCTCCCAGAATTCAGTTTAGTCCCGTCCCCCCTCTATTCCCTGTGCAGGCTCAAGACAGTTTCTTTATTAACCAATGGTATTCATAGCATTCAGAGGGGAATCCCACATCATAGTATGATCATGAACGGAAACTTTGGCTCCTGGTCTTTGAACCAAAGTAATAACCTCTGCTCTTGTATGAATAGACTGTTCACAGAATGTAAGGTTGTTTGTTTTTTATTAGTAACCTTTTTGGGGATCTGGAAAATAAAATACAATGTATTATTCATTTCTATAGCCAACTTGGCTCACTGCAAGTGTATATTGATATTTTATGTATAATGTAGAACCAATAAAAACTGATAGACTGAAATTACTTGGAATCATGAATATTGGATATACCAAAAAAGCCCCAAACACTTTATGAAGATGGCCACAGTAACTCAAAAGTGTCACAAACTGCAAATGTAAACCCTACAAAATGGAAAGGCAAAGGAGGGTGTTGTAAGGAAGCCCAGGGACAGATGGCACGTCTCTCTCCAGCCCAACAGTTTTTTTAGTCATTAAATAATGTCTTTCCCTTCTCCTCCAACAGGACAGCAGCAAGATCTACACAACACACATTTCTTACTTGGAAATCTACAATGAGTGTGGCTACGACCTGCTGGATCCGAGACACGAGGCCTCCAAACTGGAAGATCTGCCGTGAGTAGCAGGATGACAAAGGCCAGCAGGAAATGGTTTTCAGATGTTGCTTTCCATTGTTTCCTTTGAAATTTGCTGGGTTTCTGGTCTCGATTATAATTAGCAAATATTGGAGGGCAGCATCTTTCCGTAATGAGCAGGAGCGATGGGAACTAAGATTACTTGAAACTCATTTCTTGGGGGAGTCTCCGTGGGAGTCGGCACGAGAGTGCAGTGGCTGCTCTCAGTGGGCATCTCAAGACTGGGGGGCAGCACTCCCCCCATACAAAGCCACACACTTCTTTAAATGCTCCCTTCCTCCACAAACAGTGCTCAGTTTATGCAGTAGGACAGTCTGATGAGTACTATCAGAAGGTCCCCAGAGTCTTCTCTGCTGTCATTAGCACCAACATTCACAACCTTTTGATGAGATCAGCGTTCCTTGTTTTCCCTGAAATGTAGCTTTCAGACCTTTGACAGAGGACAGCCCCCTGCCAGGATCACACAGTCTTGCTGTTTGTTTGGAACCTGCCTGAGTTAGATGTAGTAATTAGTAATTGTTCATGTGCTTATTTCCAGGTGATTTTATGTATTGGAAGTTGCCTACAGCCAAGAAAAAAATGTTTTAAAGATTATTTTTTAAATTATGTGTGTGCGTGCGTGCATGTGTGCACGACACACACACATGAGTGCAGATACCAGTGGAAGCCAGAAGAGAGTGTCCAGTCTGCTGGGGCTGGAGCTACAGGTGGTTCTGAGCTGCCTGGCGTTGGTGCTGGGAAACGAACTCAGGCCCTCTGGAAAGCAGTATGTGCTGTTAGTTGCTTAGCCATCTCTCCATCTCCCAATATATATCTTTGTTATTCTTATAAAATACTCTAAAATGATATAGAAATATGCATGAATTCTCTGTGAAAAAGATAACCAATTGACTATTGAATTCAAAAAGCAAGTTATTAAATCAGCAAAAAATTTAGAATAAATAAAAAATAAATCATAATCTATATATTCTTTCATTGGTATTAGTTGAGGTATTTCACATATCGCCTTTCCTATGTTTACATAATTCCCAAGATGGAATCAGGAAACCGAACATTATTTATATATTTAGGAGAGTAAAGTTTACTCTTCAAAGGGTAAAGTTTCTTAGTGGGGATAGGAATGGGAGCGTGAGGCAAGGGGCATGGGTAGAAAGGCTGTGCTATTAGTGGTGGGTGATGTGTTAGGAGATGGGGCCTCTGATGTGTGTAGGCCACTAAGCTGCAGCCCTGCTCAACACAGTTATGTGCTTTAAAAAGGCCCATCGGTGCTAGCTTGTACAGTCTATAATGCAGAGGACCCCAAGAGAAGTTGGTAATTTATAATCTGAAGAGGTCTGGGCTGACTCCTTGATTTGGGCCTTGGAGCCTCTACAGCTATGAGAACTATTTCCGTTGCTTACAGTTAGCGCGGTGTGTTTTCTGTCCTAGCAGCCCGGAAGCACTACAACAAACATTATCTGAAAGAACTCCCAGAAGCCACTGGGACAGTTCGAGGAAGGGCTTGAATGTCAGGTTTCTGGTTTGAGGCTCATTTTTGTTCTGATCAGCTATTTGTTTTATGGTCTTCAGGCTGACCTACATACCTGCAGATCGAATCTTGTTAAGGTGTTTTCAGTAGCGGGGCATGGTGGCACACACCTTTAATCTCAGCGCTTGGGAGGCAGAGGCAGGTGTGTTTGAGAACAGCCTGGTCTACAGAGCAAGTTTTAGAGCAGCCAGGGCTACACAGAGAAACTGTCTTGATAAACAAACAAACAAAAATTGTCTTCATATATTTAGAAGGCTGCTTGATACCATGTCCATAATGGTAATTGGTTCATATAGTCCCTGTGGGGCCTATAAACTCCTTTAGCCCTGGGGTGTCCCTATGGGGCCTATAAACTCCTTTAGCCCTGGGGTGTCCCTATGGGGCCTATGAACTCCTTTAGCCCTGGGGTTTTGGCCAGGTTTACAATGGGCCTCAAGTCCAATTAGAAAGCCATTGGTTACTCACATAACATTCATGCCACTATCATACCCATGAGGTTATCTTGCCAAATCAGTCATTACTAAAGTTAACAAGGTTCACAACTGGAGAAGACTGTTGATGGGGTTAGGGATTTAGCTCAGTGGTAAAGTGCTTGAATAGCAAGCGCAAGGCCTTGGGTTCAGTCCTCAGCTCCAGTGAGGGGGGACTGTTGATAACTTGCTCCCTGGCAGCCTACATAGCACCTCTCAGAACTATGAAAGCCAGCCAGCAGGGCTAAAACTTCCTGAGCAGTATCAGTGTGATGTCTCCAAGCCCTCTGACCAGAGTGTGTAATGTCTGCAGCAACAGCCTTACTGTCAGGTTCTGCTGGGTAACTAAGAGTGATGGCGCTAACCTGCATTGTTTGGGATCCTCTGGGACTCACTCTCATGACTTATTTTATAACTTAGGGGAAGGTTAAAAAATTACCACTGTCTGGGGGACCAGCCTCCAGAAGCACAGGGCTTTAATAGGAATCTGGGGGGGGGGGTAGGGAAGAAGGCACTCACAAACTCTCTTGGTGGTTTCCTTCTTTATTCTCTCTCTCTCCTCTCAAGATGTTCTGCCGTTTTATACCCCAGCAGAATCTTCCAAGCAGTATAAGAGTCAAAATGGTTCCATTTCTCAAGTGAATGATTGTAGGTAAAAACATGTTTTTCATTTCCCTCACATGATTAAACATTTTATGTATTACAGGTGAAAGACAAATTATCCCAAAAACCCACGTACATTTATACCCAAGCAACTCGTTATAGATTAACCATGTGGCAAGAAGGGGTTCTTATCAGGTCTTTTACTGGCAGGCTGCATTTTGCAGTTACAAAGAAAGGGCCAATTACTTTATTACTTATCTTGAAAGGTGATCTTATAAGGAATCTTAAAGGAATCACAAGTCTAAACTTTTATATATGAAAAAAATCTTTAGGATGCATGCCCACTTATTAATAGTTTTTTTAATATTAGGAGATTGAGGGCAGAAATGGGTATAAGAAATTAATTATCACATTTAGTCATCGACCAAACCTAGCAAGGAGAGAACGTCAGCCAGTAATAATTGGGCTGCTTTGTTCTTGTTCCCTGACCTTATTCAACTCCACATTCAACTATGGGAGTTTCTAAGACTTTAGATTGTCTTCTTGGGTTTTTTACCTTAAAGTTATTTAACAAAAACATCTTAGTCTAACTTTGTTTATTTTCAAAGCTTTATTTCAGTTGTGATGCACTCCGAGATCTGTGAACTAACACATTTCCCGACATTAAGGTCGAAACAATTTAAACTAGTTGGGCTACTGGGACTCAGTTGTTAGCCGTTAACTTGAGCTACAATCCATACAGCTCCTTAGGTGAGATTCACAGACTCTGGTTGTGAAACATATCATTGTATTTATTTTTATTCATCAAAACTCTGTATAAGCTATCATTGTTATTTTCAAATTATCAGTACAGCTTAGAGAGGGGCCATCGTCTTGACAATTCACAGGTAGAAGTGCCCAGTAGAATGGGATGTTTCCAAGAGCTAAACACACTATATTACAGTCAGTGGAGGTCTCCCCACATCCACTCACACCATGCTAGATACCAGAGAGAGAGAGAGAGAGATTGAGAAAGATTGAGAGCTGCAACAAACGTGAAGGCACAGCTAAAGCAAAAGACATTCTGGGGTCTGCAATCCTGTGGCCTTGCTAAACAAGATTGGCCCATCAGAGGATTCCCTTCTGGTGGGCTGACACCTGGAACTTCAGTTGCAACTGGCTGCTCCTTTGTCATGGCCAACGGTAAAAAAAAATTGAAAAGGAAAGGAAAAAAGTGTTTTCAATTAGGTTTATCAATACCCAATAGTTTGTAGACATTAAGCAATAATTCAGGAATTGTGATCTCTGATAAATGGAGAGGAGTGATAAAGCTGAGATGTTTGAAAAAAAAGAAAAAAGAAGGGGAAGAAGTCAGGAAGAGTGTGAGATAAGGGAAACAGATGTATTACACCCCAAATCTCAGGTTTGATTGGATTAGAATTAAAAGATGAACCGCCAATGGTTGGTTTCTTCATTGTTGACCCGGGACATAAAGCCCAGAGAGGTTTCCTTCCTTTCGTTCACCCGGCATTTCAGAACAATTAATTGACACTAGGGCATCAAGTAAAATCCAGACTTTCACAGTTTCATGCTGGAGTGGCACGAAGGCTCTCGAGAGCTTTTATTCAGTGGGGCTGTGAGAATTAAGGAGTCCATTTGAAAGATTCCCATCAAAAACCTGAGTAGGTAACGATGAAGACTCTTGTAGGTGTGACTGTGGGTCTGCCGTACCACAGTGTGTGCTTATTCATAATAACCTGAGGTGGGCGTGTGTGACAAGGAGTGTGTCCCTAGTGTCAGTGCCTTCATATTTTTCTGTGGGGCAGGGGAGGTGGCTTCTATGGCTAAAATACTTGCCAATGCAAGTGTGAGGATCAGAGTTCAGTTCCCCAGAACCCCCATAAATGCAGGTAGTTACGGTGGCTAGCCTGCAATTCCAGCCATGAAAGACAGAGACAGGATCTCCAGAGCAAGCTGCCTAGAGAGACTAGACTTATCGACTAGCTCTGAGTTTTATTAAGAGACCCTATCTCAGAGAATAAGGAGGAAGAGCAATGAAGGATGATTCCCTGCATCTACGCTGCACACATCCGCATGTATACCCACACATGCAAACATGCACATGTGAAGAGGTTGGGGAAACAGTTCATAAATTGCAGCTAAGAGGTTGAGACAATGAGGGAGAAGAGGAATAGCAGGCCGTGGCCTTGTGAACAGGACAGAAGGAGAAAAGGGTGCCACTCTCTAAGAATCACTGGGCTCTTGAGAAGCCACGATCTTCACAATCTAGCTACAGTGAAACTTGGACAAATTCTTTCATTTTTCTATTTCTTTATATGGTCAAATACTATTTATCCTTCTTGTAATGTTCAATATCTGAAGGTCGAGAATTGGTGATGTTCACAGTGTGGCCTTTCTTGGGCCTTCTCCCTCCTTTACCAAGAATAGTGATTTGGATATTTTCTAGTGTTCCCGTCTGGAGAAGAGCAAGGACAATGATTCCATTCTCCCTGTGTCCTCTGCATCCCTGAGCTTGCTTGGGATTTAATAGTGACTGTCAGTAATGGTCAGGTTGTTGAGAGACTGTCCTTCAGTGGTCTGTCTTTCATAGCAGCGTGACACCACTGGTTCAGGCTAGAGGAGAACTCAATGCATGTGCACATAGACATATCAAGAAATGCACATATGTAACTCAGTAATCAAATAAAAATTTAAAATAAACACACACATATTGGCACTACAAAAATTAATGAAATCTGTCAAAGACCTAAATATACATTTCAAAAGTAAAACTCTGCAGGGTAACATGGAAGGAAATACAGGCAAATCTGGAGTAAGTAATGTGTACTTAGATATAACACCAAAAGTATGATCCATGAAAGAAAAGAGTACTGATAAGTTGAACTTAGTTAAAATTAACTTTTTGTTCTTCTGTGAAAGCCTCTTTTAAAAGAATGAATGAGCAAGGCATGTGCTCCGACAATGACTGCAAACACACCTGTATACAGGGTTTATGTCTAGAGCTGAGAGCACTGGCTGCTCTTCCAGAGGAACCCACGTGTCTGCTCACAGCCATCTGTCACTCCAGGGTCTCCCCAGGCATTGCATGCATGCGTTCTATATACATAGACGTGCAGGCAAAACACAAATACACATAAAATAATAAGCTGTAAAAATGGATTTATATGTAGAATATACAATAACTCCTAAAAGGCAGAAAGGATAAGGCAATGGATGATTTCAAATTGGACAGATCTCCCCCGCCATGTGTCTAACGACTAAATTAACAGATGAAGAGTTAGCAGCTGCAGATAAGCTCAACACCATCTGTAATTAAAGAAAACAACAGTGAGGGACCACTACGTGCCTGTGAGAATGGCTAAAATCCTGGAGTCTGACAATGCCAAACGCTGGCAAGGTTGTAGAACAGTGGACATTCTCACCACTGGTGGGAACGCAGAATGACGTGGTCCCATCTGTGAGATCATCTGGAGCATCTCATAAACCAAATATCCATTACTCAGCATAGCAGCCATGTGCCCAGATATTTGCCCCAATTCCCAGAAAAACCTGTTCACAATTATCAAGAGCAGCCTCATCCATACTTGCCCCAGGCTGAGTATAGCCATGATATTCCTCAGCTATGGTACATCCATACAGTGTTAACACAAAGGAACCTTAAAAGCATATTGCCAGCACAGATGTCACTAAAATGCCTGCATGTCCATCTAGCTGACATTATGGTAAAAGCACAATTATAGACAATAATATGATCATGTTTGTCAGAGCTTGAGGAAAATCATGAATGTGGAACTGGTCTATCTAATTATCTGATGTGGTCACGGGATGTAGGACACTGTGCATCTGCCAAGTCCCAGAGAATTCACGGCAGAGAGGGACCCCTAATGTGCACAGGGCAGAAAACAACCATCAGCAACAGATAGAAACAAACCATTGACATAGTCAGCAACTGGGATGAGGCTCCAGGAAACCTTCTTTGACCAGAACGATAGAAACAGAACAGTAAAAACCAGTTGTTGTCAGATAGAGGGTGCAGATGGTTGTATAGGAACAGCACAAAAGACTGGTGTGGCTGAAGACCATTCTGCTGGGTACGTACCACGGCTCTCGAGCAGTACAAACTGCAGGGGTTAATACTCGTCTTCACACATGAGCACAGCATGGTGGGTGCTCCCATTGCCCCGCCTGTGATGTGTTAATAGTCCCATAGACATTCTCGCTGGAGGGCTGTAGAGCACAGCTCAGGGATGAAGAATGCACCGACCCCTCCAGCAGGTTAGACAGCTCACAGCCACCTGTAACTCCAGTTCCTGTGAACTCAGTGCCCCCTTCTGGCCTCCACAGTTATCTGCACACGTGGGGTGCACACAGACACATATACGTACACATAAATAAAAACTGAAGTTTTTTTGTTTTTTTTTAAAAGATGTTCTCATAGGAAAAGAAATGTGGTTTTTTTTAAATTATTCCCTGTAGCTGATATGAATCTATAATTATCTTAAAATAAAAGGGTTGGTTTTTAAATTATCCATATGTTTATATATAGCTATTCATACAAATATACTTGTATGTCTTCAGTCCATTTCTATATTTAAGTAATTTAAATGAAAATAGAAGTTATTTTTGAAAGCACCTCATGTCACATGCTCTAACGGGCGCATCGTTAAAGTGTGTCTCCTGAGGCAAGCAGGGGACCTGTTGCTCTGAGCTGTGCAGAAATGGCCATCTGCTTTCTTTAGTTAATTTTAGTATTCCTAAATAGGAAGCACACCATTTAAGAGGGTGATGATTTTCGTGGCTATTACTGTAAAAGAATCACAGGCTGGAGAGATGGCTCAGTGGCTGAGTGCTTACTCTCCCTCAGAGGACCAGACTTCAGATCCAACCACCCCTGCTAGGTGGCTCACAGAGGTCTCTAATTCCAGCTCTAGAGGACCTGATGCTGCCTGGTGGCCTCTGTGGGCACAGACATATCATATAAAATAAATCTTTCAAAACCAATAAAAAGAATCAGGAGACTCCAGCATCCAGTGTTGAAATCTTAGCTAAGTGACACTACACAGCTCTCTCATAGACTCTGTCCTAAAAAATATGCAGAATCGCAGTGGGAGTGTGCCCCTTGGTCACAGTGCCATTGTTCAGTGCACAGCTGGATTGACTGAGTGGAACATTTGCAAATTGACACTTAAAAAAAAAAGAAAAAAAAATCGCATGGTAGCCCGTGTCTGTAACATGTAAACAGGGATCTATATTCATGCCAGTGACTTCTGGGAAATTCCTGTCAAGCAAGTGGATGGTGCAGGAATGTTGTGGAGGTGGGAGGGTGTGGAGTAGGAACAGCTCTTTCATTGATGGCTTCCATTATTGAAAGCAAGAACTTGGCTATTGTTCTTCATATGCCTTCCAGTAAGTTACAATGAGCCTACAAATTCCTACTGAGTAGCCAAATGGAAACGATTCTGTTTATAGAGAAAACACAAAGCTTGCTGCTTCCCCATCATTGAGCAGGCTGGATACACTTAAGCAGAACTTTTCCACATAGGTGTCCAGCTCAGGATGACCAGACGTTTTCTTGACATCTAAACAGTTTAGAAGCATTGTGTAGGGAAACTATTCACAGGCCCCTCCAAGCAATCAAGATAGTCTGGTGGGTTTCCATCCTGGAAGTCAGATGTTTGTTTAAGAAACACTAATACAGTCCTCTTGCAGGCCTGTAAAAATTGTAGTCAGAACCAAGGAATGAGCAGAAGTCTGAGGAAATAATGATTGTGGTGTGAGCAGGGGCACGAGAGAGACGGCTGGGGAAGGAAGCAACTTGATGAAAAAGTTTATCACCGATCCTCATTTCCCCAAGTTTCCCCTTAAAAAACAATGCTAGCCATAGTGGAGCTGAGAACAATCTCATTTCCCAGTGAGCATCCAAAGCAAGAGTGAGTACCAGAGCGGGGTTTCCAGAGCCCGGGAGCAGGGTTTCCAGAGCCCAGGAGATGGTGGGACAGGCAGGCTGGCAGGAGAGCTCTGGGGAGACTGAGCAAGAGCAGGCCGGGCAGGGCAGTGAGCTTTGTATCCAAGGAATGGGGCAGAAGCCAATGAAGAGATGGCTGGGCATGGTGGCATGCACTTTTATCCAAGCACTCTGGAGGCATGCACAGGATAATCTCTGTAAGTTCGAGGCCAGTCTGGTCTACATAGCGAGTTTTAGCTGGAGCAAGGGTTCCACAATAAGACTCTCAGAAACAAACCACTTCTGGGGTACCCGCAAACGAGTGCTTAGCAGACTGAGCATGGTCAGTGAGCTTCCACATTAGCCAGCACCTGTGTCTGCCTTTCGAAAACTCCATAGACAAGAAGTCAGAACATATGAGAAGCAGCATCAAAAACTATTCTGACAGCAAGGTTATAACACACAGCTGACACCAACATGAGGGAACGCCCAGAGAAATGCAAATGAGATTCTGAGCAAAGTGGCATTAATGTTTGCATTTAATTGGTCCATTAAATTTAAAAAGTAGTATTAAAATGCCATTTAAAGGAAGAGTAGCCACATCAGAGACCAACTGTAAGTAATCCAGAAGGAAAAAGTAGTGAGGTCAGACACCAGTGGTAACGACGTGGACCTGCTGCTGCTCCGTATGCTGTCATTGTATCCAGATATGGCCCTAAGCCTCTTAGCTGGTCTCCCCAGTGAGCCTGCTCAGCATCCCAGCGTGCTTGTATTTCCTGTTTAACAGTGGCAGAAAACACAGGCACGATGTGGCTTCCTCTAAAAACTTTTTCTCTCCTTTTTAATTTAGTGATGAAATAAACCCTGTGGTGCTTAGCTAGATGCCCAGTCTCCACTGAGTCATAGTCATTGCTGTGGTTAATGTCACGTGACATGATTTACTCACGGGTTACATGGCCAGAAGAAACTTCCTATGGAAGAACTGGTGATCAGGGTCTGGGCCAGGCATTTCAGGTTCTTGGCCCTTCACTCAAAGAACTGAAAATTAAGGCTCTCTCAGGTTTGCTTTAGAAGCAAGAGGACTTTGTTCTTAGCAAATCATAGGGCAGGTCATAGAGGGACACTGTTAAGACTGATAGTGGGCCACATGAGTGAGGATGCTCAAGGTCCCTAATTACTGTTTGAGGCTCCCTTTCTGAGGTTAAGGAGGAAGAGCCAGTTACTAGGATTGGCAGATTTTAGGTTATATAACCATTTTTCCTTATTGCACAGTCCTTTCCCATGATGCATTTGGATTGAATTTTAATCTTATGCACACCCTATTATATACAAGAATAAGATGATCAGAAGAGGATTCACCCTAAATGCTCCCTAGAGGAAGCAGTTTTGCCTTTCTTTTCTTTTTTTACCCACACCTAAAACCTGTTAGTCAATATCAGTCCATCTATTCTTCATACCCAGATACTCTTGAATACACATCTGAATTTGTCGAGGGATGAGGAAACTTATACTGCTGTTTGGATGAGAGGACATGTGGGCTAGCACCCTGTGGGCTGCCAGGGGAGTCTGAGGTTGCTGGGTGCCTTGTCTGGGAGAAAGTGTGTACGGGTGCAGGATATGTGCAGGTAAAGAAGCTAGGCTCCACGTGCATTGTTACAAAAAGGGGATGTGCGTAGCCTAAAATTAAATGGGGGTCCCATGGCAAATTATTCTTTGCTTGCCTGCCTCAGATGGTTGGACTCTTGACAATTCAGTTGCCTTGCCCCTGTATAGGTGTGGCTTGTCCCTGTGCTCAGCCACAGAGATCAGGAACTTTTCCCCCGGGGCACAAATGGAGCTGACTGGGAAATAAAGACAAGGGAGCCAAAATCAGCCTCAGTATGTGCCCAACTTTAAGGGACTGGGATGGGTAGTTTTCAACACTGGCCCATACACCACACCCATACATATGCGGATAGCACCAGGACCAATCAAATCAGAAACCCTGTGAGAACTGCTGGGTTAAATGAGACAGTGCAGCTGCCCTGGGGAACAAGGTGATGTTCAATGGGTGTGACTCCTGCTCCTCCTAGCTATGGACAGGAGTTAGGATTCATGTCAGAGCTCCAGTGCTAGGTTAGAGCTCGGGCCGGGGTTATTGATCAGTTTAGGCCTAGGATTAGGATTAATTCTGGGGTTATGCAGGGCTGTTGTTGGGCTGTGATGAGAGTGTAAGACCTGGGATTATGTTTATGACTAGGGTTAAAGTGAGTTGTTATTGCCTCCCTTTCTCTGAGTTCTCCCTTCTGAGGTCTTGTAGGGAAGGAATAACATCCAGTCTTATGTTTTCCTTCATTCATTATAGTAGAATTCTTTTACTCGTGAGAAGTGGTTTTTAACTTTTTTTTTTTTTTTTTTTTTTTTTTTTTTTGGTTTTTCGAGACAGGGTTTCTCTGTGGCTTTGGAGCCTGTCCTGGAACTAGCTCTGTAGACCAGGCTGATCTCGAACTTACAGAGATCCGCCTGCCTCTGCCTCCCGAGTGCTGAGATTAAAGGCGTGCCCCACCACCGCCCGGCTTAACTTTTAATATTATACTATTTCATCACTTATTTTCTGACTTCATCTTCAAACATTACTTAATGCTTTTCATCTGCATGGTGAGCTCTGGAGTTTAGAAAGAATCCTCTCTTCTATGTCCTGGAGGTTGAATTTAGCCAAAATGTATTGAGCTAGTCAGAGGCAAAATCTAAGGTATAAAGGAGTCTGCTCAAAATAGAACACAGCTCATCTATGTCAATCAGAACATAGCTCATCCATGTCGATCAGAACACAACTCATCTATGTCAATCAGAACACAGCTCATCCATGTCGATCAGAACACAGCTCATCTATGTCAATCAGAACACAGCTCATCCATGTCGATCAGAACACAGCTCATCCAAGTCAATCAGAACACAGCTCATTCATGTCAATCAGAACACCACTCATCTATGTCAATCAGAACACAGCTCATTCATGTCAATCAGAACACCACTCATCTATGTCAATCAGAACACAGCTCACCCATGTCAATCAGAACACAGCCTGTACATGTCAATCAGAACACAGTTCACCCG
This sequence comes from Microtus oregoni, assembly GCF_018167655.1. NCBI lineage: Eukaryota > Metazoa > Chordata > Mammalia > Rodentia > Cricetidae > Microtus > Microtus oregoni. The sequence goes on from NW_024543066.1 coordinate 46,416,232, forward strand.
TGTCAATCAGAACACAGCTCATCTATGTCCATCAGAACAGAGCTCATCTATGTCAATTATAAGAGGCTTCAGGCCTTCTGAGCACTTATGAGTCATATTTAAAAAAAAATAAATTGCCCTTGTTTTGGCTAAGGGAAGGGAGCTTTTCTATCTCTGTGGGAGTTATTGAAAGGGACAAAAGGAGCCATGGCAGGAGAGTAGCTCACCTCCAGGGCACATTGCCTGCAGGTGTGCTGCCAGACAAGTTACATTTTCTTACTGAAGTTAGTATTTTAGGTGCCCACAAATTACATACAAAAAGGCCAGAAACTTCCTTACAAAATGGAAAAAAAATTAATTATGGTATTTGAAAAATCTTCATTTAAAAGGTAACCTTATCCTAAATAAGTTTTTTCCTTATTCACATATTTTATTTAAAAAATAACTTTTTATTCTTGAGAATTTCATATATCTATAGAATGAAGCTCCACCCTGGATTTCCTTCCTCCAACTCCTCCATCTTCTTTTTAATGTGTCATCCTCCAAACTTTATGTCTTCTTTTTTATAACCCACTAAGTCTAATTAGTCTAATAGTACGCCCTCTTGGGTGTGAAGACCCTGTCACTGATGGCATCACACACTCTGTATGAAAAACGGAGAGAAGCCAGTCTCAAGCTGACTGTGAAACTACCTTCCTGCTGACTGGCTTTCATAATGTCCAAAGATGCTGTACAGGCTGCTGTGCTGGAAAAGTCCTCAGTGATCTTACTCAGGGATGGACCCCTCATGGTGCAATGCCAACCTGCTGGACAGGATGTGCCCACTGGTGCAGTAGTGGCATGACAGTCAGGGCTAGCTCACCATTTCTGCTTAGGCTTGAGGCCTGTTCCTCAGGAGGGAAGCGCAGGCTGGCACTGTATTCCTGAGAAGGTCACTGTCTAGGGTAGAGCCTGCTACTGTTGTTCGCTAAATGGCCATGCTGTGAAATTGCCATGTGAGCATTTATGTTGATCCCCATAGACCTGGGCATTCCTCAGCTTTGGTCAGAGAATTTTCTTTTGCAGTGGGTAGCAGTCAATGCATAGATGTGTTACTGGTCCAAGTGCAGAGAACAAGTTTTAGAGCTCAGCCCTATGTAGGATGTGTTTATCAACTTCTGCCCCAGTAAGGTTTTATGGTTGGGAATGGCATGTCCATGTGCTTTTTCTCTAAAGAGAAAGTGTCCCGGGTGGCACCAGCCTTTCTTCAACACCATAAAGTTTGAAGTTTGAAGCAAGTGAAACACCCAGAGATGGCCTTTGGCAAAACCTCCCTTGGGAGGGAACCCTCTGTAGCCACTCTGAGAATCAGATCTGCAGGTCTTTGGAGCAGGGTTTGGAGTTTTCCAAACCTGCAGGAACCTGCTGCAGGAAGTCTGGGACGGACCAGGAGAGAATGTCAACTGCCGTCTCGGGGAGCAGGATGGGCAGGGAACAGTCTGGCTCTGGAACCCTCTAGGGAAGCTGGAGTGGTGCGTTTGATTCCAAGGCTCTGGTGGGAAATGCTAGAGCAGGAAAAAGGAAGGTCCTGGAAATGGATTTGATGGACGAGCTATTCTTTATCATAAACTTCTTGACAATGATTTGTATGCCTTGATGAGAAAAACCCAAGAGAATCCCTCCAAGAAGACTGATGACTACCCAAATTTTCTTCCTGTGTAAGCTGGCTATGAATTAGGATATTGTGTACATTGGGCATGATAAGACAGAAAAAAAGATCAGTGTGTTGCCCTCATAAGAAACTGCATTATGACCTGCCCCCAATGGTATCACTTCATTTAGTGATACAGAAGAAGAAAATTAACAGCTTTCTACTTAATTCAATAAAGCATGTATTTTAAGATGGTTTAATGACCTGGAGATTGCAGTAACATACAGTTCTCAATTGGGTGGCTAATATTTTTCCAGCCTCGGGTTATTTAAAAGCCCTCTCCAGGGGGTGTCATTTTAGTGCTGATTCAGCGGTGTCTGGGGTCACCTGTGTTTGTTCCTACAGGATGGTTTGGGAACACACGATGGCTGCGACATTTCCAGTTCTTCCTGCAGCACTTGTTCCCGTACTTCCTTTTTCCCCAGGAAAGTGACAATATTGGAGGACCCTGATCAGCGCATTCACCTGAAAAACCTGTCTCTTCACCAGGCAACAACCGAGGAGGAAGCTTTGAACTTGCTCTTCTTGGGAGACACCAACAGGATGATTGCGGAGGTAATAGCATCTCTCCTCAAATGACTTTTCCAAAATTAGGAGTCATACTAGACTCTGGAGGCTGCAAAGGCCTTCAGAATGATCTTGTTCAAATCTCATGTTGCAAACTAGCAAACCTGAATCCGCAGAAATGAGCTTTTCCCTGGTCACCTGGTGAGGTGGTCAGCTTTAATTGTCAACTTGACACAACCTAGACTCACTTGGGAAAAGAGTCCCAGTGAGCATTGGCCCGTGGCTCCAGTGTGTGACCCAGCCCACCATGGGTGGCCCCGTTCCCTAGGCTGAGCACAAGCAAGCAGAGCGTGTGTGTGGTTGTTTCTCTTTGCTCTTGACTTTGAGTGTGACTTCCCCACAGTGATGGATGTGACCTGTGATTGTGGGAAAAGCAAACCCTTCCTGCCTAGTTGCTCTTTGTCAGGATCCCCCCACCCCCTTCTACTCTTGAAGTGCCAGTTCTTAATTCAGATAGGAAGCTGGAACATGCACTACATTTGAAGATTTCTTTTTTTGCCGTAACGTTGTGGACATTCCCTCCCTCCCACAGAACAGCAATCTGTTCAAGGCCAAGGGAGCCAGGGCAGACACCTAGACCTTGTTGTCCCAGGCCACTGCTCTCTACTTTGCCACATGGTCTGTCTTTTCACTTTTCTACTTTTAAATTTAATACAGATTATTTTGCTTCTAATCAGTGACAACTCATAAAACATCTTAATTATAAAATGCATAGTTTTTGAAATTGAAAACCATAAGGTACAGTTCAATCTTCTTGCTCTCAGATTGTCGGTCTGGTGACATGTGTTTATGTCCCTGCGTGTTTTCATTTAGTTTGTGAGTTAATATTTGTAAAACACTCAGAAAAGCCACGGAACACAGAAGTTGTATGTCATATGTCCCAAGGCCATGTTTCAGACACGCTTATACTCAAAGGCATCCTTTGGTTATCAATTTAATCAGGTTTCTTTGTTTGTCTGAGACTTCTAGACAGCAGCCAGGATTGACCCAAACCTTAACCAGTTCCTGTCCAGGGTTGGAGGATCATGAGACTCCATTCAGTGACACCTCACTGAAAGGAAATAAATGGTGACGATGGTGGTGGTGCAGTTGGCCACCTGGGGGCAAGTCTCTTATGGGTACTTACAGCTGTCATAGTGGCTTTCTTCTTCATTTTTATAAAAGAATATTGTATATGTATGGCTCTTTTGCCCATATGAATGTCTGTGCACCTTATACATACCTGATGCCCAGAGAAGCCAGATTCCCTGGAACTGGAGTTACAGATGGTTGCGAGCTGTCCTGTAGGTGCTGGAAGTCAAACCTGGACCCTCTAGAGAAGCAGCCAATGCTCTTAACCTCTGAGCCATCTCTCCAGCCCTGGGACTTTCTTTTAAATCATTCTTTCAGACTTCCATGGTTCATATTATTGCTGATGGCAAGCAGAAGATGGGAAGCACATAGTCATAGAAAGTCGCCGCTAAATGGTGTGTTTTCGGTTGGATGTCCTACCCTGAGAATGCACTCTCCTTAGACCTAAAAGTAATAAACCCAGACTCAGACCCTGAAAGCATGCTGTTGACATCTTATTACCATTAGTAATGGGCACATCGTTTTGTTGACATTTTTCTACTAATTTTCCATGTGTGTTTATGTGCTGTGCATGTGTATATGTTGACATGTGTATCTGCACACGCAGGTAGAGGCTAGAGGTTCATCATAGGTCTTTTCCTCGATCATTCTTCTGCCTTATGTATTGAGGTAGGAGCTCTCACCTGAAGCCAGAGCTCACCAATTTGTCCAGTTTGGATAACTAGCTTGGTTCAGAGGTCCCTTCTGAGTGCTCCGAGTATAGGCAGGCTGTCCCTACCTGCCCAACATTTTTGTGGGTATTGGGGATCTGAATTCTGCCCCTCACACTTGTGAGACAAGCACTTTACACATTGTCTTAGTTCCTTTTCTATTGGAATGGCAAAACACCAATGCAACTTATAAAAGAAAGCTTTTCATTTTGGACTCATGGTTTCTGAGGGTTAGAACCCATGACCATCATGGTGGGGCATGGTACCAGGCATGGCACTGCAGCAGTTAGCTGAGAGCTCACATCTTGAGACCGCAATCATGAGGCATGGAGAGAGAGACTTAACTGGGAATGACATTAGCTCTTTAAACCCCTGAGCCCAACCCTAGGGACAAATCTCTAACAAGGCCACATCTCCGAATCTTTGACAAACAGTTCCACCAACTGGTGACTAAGCATTCAAATCTATGAGCCATTTTCATCCAAACAAACACATGCTCTGAGCCATCTCTCCAGCCAGTTGTTTACAACTGGGTTGTTTTAAATACACTGACCACCTTACGTGGCCTGATTATGCCGCATGCATGTAAGGACTCTCCTTCATTGGAAGGAAGTTCACATGGGCTTTCATCTCATGTCTCATTCTGGTTTCTGTGTTTTCCCCATGAGGTCATCTGGAATACTCTTATTGTTTCCAGTAGCTGAAGGTTATGGACTAAAGACAGATTAAAAATGAGCGCACATAAATGAGGAAAGTCTAAGGAGGAATCTGACTGTCTCTGTGCCAGGAGATGCAGAATGCAGAAGGGTTTATGGGAAGGAGAAGCACTTTTGAATGCTGTGTTGAGACAAGCAAGCAAGCCCAGCACTGATGCCAGCCTTCCTCAAGGGTGACTCTTTGCTTGTGGCATTGCCCTGTCTTCAGTGGGTTTTGAGAAAGTACTAACTCTCTTTCACCACATCCTCTGGGAGTTTGAGTGTTTGGCCATTTGTTACTTCTGAGTTTGCATGATTAGTAGATAAATCCCCATCAGACAATAGGACAGACTTGTGAGTCTGTGAGGTGGAAAACCTGGCAGGTACATTTCACAAAGGGCATTCCTTGAGACTTTTCAAAATGGTTTAAAATTCTGTAGAGTCAGCTAAAACTCGTGTGTGTGTGTGTGTCTGTATATATGTGTGTATGTATGGTGTGTGTGTATAATGTATATATGGTATTGTGTGTTTAAATAGTGTCTGTGTATGTATGGTGTGTATGGTATGGTGTGGTGTGGTGTGGAATAGTATTGTGTGTATGTATGTATGGTGTGTATGTATAATGTATAAATGGTATGTGTGTGTTTATATAGTGTCTGTGTATGTATAGTGTGTATGTATGTTATGTATGGTATGGTATGGTATGGTATTGTGTGTGTGTGTGTGTGTGTGTGTGCGCGTGTGTGCTGAAGCCCAAAGCTGATACCAAGAGCATCCCTCAATCACTCTCCACTTTATTTACTACAGCAGTATTCCTTACTAGACCCCTGCTCATCAGTTTCCCCTCCAATTCTGCTGTTCATACATTAATATGTGTTCCATGTGCTCAGTTTTCTTGTGTTTGCCTTTCTTTCTGCCCTTTGGTAAAATCAATGGTCATAGTCATGTCCTTCAGTAGACTTGTCATGCAAAGGAGACACTTTGCACACATTTTTAAAAACTACATTACTTATTCACTTATTCATTTATGTGTGTGTGTGTACATGTACATGCACATGCCAAAGCACACATGTGTGCCAGAGGACACCATCAGGTCTTTGGTGTTGGCAGCAACTTCCTGTACCCACTGAGTCATCTCCCTTGCCCTCCATGCATTATTTCCAGCTCTTAATTTCCTGAGAGAAGCAGGGCTTGAAGGAGTTCCGCGCCTTGCGGAAGCTCACACAGCTTAGTGTGTGGCAGTGAGACTCTGCCCTCGTCCCCTGGTTCAGAAGCTTATGTCCCTTCACATCATGCCATCACATCGACATCTGTCAGCTATTTCAAGTATGGATGCACTTCTGGGTTATCTGAAAAGTATTCCAAATATTTAGCATTTTTGTTTATCTCTTGAATTCATTGAAAGCGACCACTTACACATAAAACTGTAAATGAAGACTGTCGGCTCCTGAAAATTCCTTATTATTCAGTCTGTCAAGTCTGTCATGGATCACAGGCTAGCTGTCGGAATGTAATCTGTCAGCACAGAACGAGCTTCTTATGATAAAAAGAACACACTAATCATTTCTTTTAAAAAATTCCCAGTTTCCTTTTACACAGGCATCTTTAGGAGTTGCCATGGGAACTAGAAAACGTTTGCTAAACAAGCCTGATATGTAGGGTACAAGGTGGACTGTGCTTTCCTTTCGTGGCCAGCCTCTTCCAGAGAAGTCAGTGAAACTACTGCATGTTTATCCAGAAGCCTTAACTTCTGCAATCCTACCACTGCTTTGAACAATGCTTGATTGTGTCCTGAGGGCAATTTTTTTTCCAGTTGAGTGGCTGAGCCAATGAGTGTGAATATTGTAAAAACTGAACTGCGAGTGCCCCTGCCCCAGGCCCCCCATAACTGGTGTGACTTGATATAGCTCTAGTCTCTTACTTGAGTTGTTCCTGTCAGTCAAATGTGACTGAAGGAGGCATGCTGTACATGCTTGTCAGCCCATCCACTTTCCTCTGCGTCCCCTGGTGTGTTCCCGAACCAGCCTGACCTCTAGCATTCTACCCACACAAGGTGGAGTGCCAGCCTGGACCAGAACATCCCAGAGGACTTACAGGCTACAGTTTCAGGCTTGTTGGACTTGAACTTCACTAAGGTGAGCAATGTGGACTGACTAAGGAGGTCAGGCAAGTTACGTGAGACAATGTGATTGCTAATCTTGGTTGCCAGCCTGACTGTAACTGGAAGGAACTTTAATCCAGAAATGGAGGGCACACTTGTGATCTGGATCTTGGGGCAAGAGGACACAGGCCTTTAATCCAGACCTGGAGGTTGGAAGGTATTCCTTTAATCCGGGCCATGCCTTCTGCTGGCACAGAATGGAAGAAGGGAGGGCTTGTCCTTCACCCACTTGCCCTCACCTTGCCAGCACATCCATTGCTTCACTGCATTGGAGCCCACTCCATTGAGATTCCAGCATACACAGAACACCAGCTGAGACACCCAGCGTCGTGGGACGAAGCAACTACTTGATTCTTGAACTTTCCTTTCACAACTAGCTATCGTTAGACTCTAAGTCATTTTAGTAAATTCCTATGGGAATAAATTCTCTCTCCCCAGCCCCTGACTAATACAGATTTTGGCCAGAAGTTGATACCAGGACTAGGGTATTGCTATGACAGGCCTGACCATGTTTTCATTTGGAGGAATTTGGACTTTGATACTTTGGGTTAGGAAAACAGTGGATGCTTTAAGCACTGCTTGATGAGCCAAACTAGTAGGAACATGGAAGCTGAGTTGTTTGAACTGTTGGGGGCTCACTCAAGAGTTTTCAGAGAAGAAGAATTTTAGTATGTTGCCTAGAGATCATTCTTGTGATATTTTGGTAAAGAACGAACGTGGCTTCGTTTTGCTCTTGTCCAAATAGTCTGCCCGAGGCTAAAGTATAAAGTTTTAGATTAATTCCATTGGTAGAAAAAAAATCTCAAAGCAGCCTAGTATAGACTCTGTTGTGTGGATATTAGTGATAACTCTGATGAAGATTTATAATGAAAAGGAGCAAGCTGTGCAGGGTAAACTGCAAGAAGTAAATTTTGAGAAGCAAAAGAATACCAAGAAGTAGGATGGAGCTAAATCCTGAGTTCAAGGAGATAAACAGATTAAGAAATGAAATGAATGGAGTGGTGACCTCAGGGCAAGGTCTCTCCTAGCTAAGTTTCTAACTTGTGGAAAGCTTAGAGGCAGGTGTGGTAGGGCACATCTTTAATCCCAGCACTGGAAAGGCAGAGACTGGCAGATATGTGAGTTTGAAGCCAACCTTGTCTACAGAGCAAGTTTCAGGACAGCCAATCCTAGGCAGTGAAGGACATAAAGCTGGTGAAGACGTGCTTGATCGAGAGCGCCATGTTCCACCCCAGGAAGCCACAGAACTGGACAGCTTTGGCCACGTGGTTCTGGGTTTAGAGAATGGAGTTACGGATTAAAGCCACTGAGGCCAGGCATTGCCAGGGGTGCCCCTGAATGCAGGCCTAGTAGAGAGGCCATTGCATGAAGCTGTGAAGCTGAAGCTGAATTGCCTTGGAGGACCCAATATGTTAGCGATGCCAGAGTCATGGGACACCTGCCGAGGAGAGCTGCTGTCAGGCAGTGGAACCAGCCCAAGAGAGAGAAGTGTGTTTCATCAAAACTCAACAGAATTGGAGATCTGAAGAGTATTTTGAGATCAGACGTGGAGATGCAGAGTTTGGAGTTTGCCCAGCTGGTTTTTAGTCTTGCATTGGTCCACTATTTCCCTTCCCCATGTTTTGGAATGGTAATATATATCCTGTGACATTATATGTTGGAAGTATGTCATCTGCTTTTTGATTTTGAATTTTTCACAGGGGATTACAGTAAATACATTTCATGAATCTCAGAAGAGACTTTGAACTTTGGATTTTAAAACATTGTTAAGACAGTGATAGACTATGGGGACTTCTAAAGTTGGACTGAAAGCATTTTGCATTATGATATTGTTATTGTTGGACCCTAGAGTCCAAACGCCAAGGAGGAGTCACCCCAAGAGACCACCTCTCACACCACAACTGATGTAAAAGCATGAGAATTTTATTATTTCTGTCATGACAGCGTCCCTCAGCATTTGGGAAGCCAAAAGACCCCGGAGCTGGTACAAGCTACTTTTAAAGGAAGAAGCCACAGAAGCAAGGGGTGTCTGGGGGTTGTTCTTTGACTATTATGATTGGCTTATTCAAAAGGGCTATTACCAATAATTGGCTGGAGAGTGGTTGGTTGCCAGTGGAATGTGGCAGTTTTAATGTAACTGGCCCCCATAATCTCATAAGGAGTAGCACTATTAAGAGGTGTGGCTTTGTTGGAGGAAGTGTGTCACTGTGGGCTGTGCAGTTTCCTGTGCTCAGGATACTGCCCATGTTTCAGTGGACTTCCTGTTGCCTGCAAGATGTAGGACTCTCAACTCCTGCATCACCACAGATGCCTGCATGCTTCCACGCATTCCACAATGATGATAATACACTGAGCCTTTGAAACTGTACACGAGCTCCCTCAAGTAAATGTTTTCTTTATAAAAGTTGCTGTCGTCATGGTGTCTTTTCACAACAGTAGAAACCCCAGCTACGATAGATGAGAATTATGTGAGCAGTCCATGCGTCTGTTCAATACAACGGAGTTCGAAAGGCCTGCTAGTTGACTGGAAAGGGAGAAAAGCCTGTTGCAATGTGAAGTTTTGATGTTTTTATAAAATGTTTTATTTTGTATGTATGTGGGCATCATATGTACAAGTCAGAGAACAGCTAGCAAAGTTACTCTCTCCTTCCATTTATGGGTCCTGGGGACTGACCTCTCCTCCTTAGGCTTGGTGGCAAGCTCTTACTCATCAAGCCATCTCACCCCACCCCCCACTCCACCCCTGCAGTGAAGAGAATTTGCTGAACTTCATGAGGACCCAGTTTCAGATTCCAGTATCCATGTCAGACAACTCACAACTGCCTCTAGCTCCAGCTGCAGGGGATTCAACACACAGAAGTTTTAAAAATAAATATTTTAAAATAAATAAATACATAAGGTTGATCCTCAGTCACCTGTTTGTCCCAATTAAGGAACAGGGTATGAGCAGACCCAACCATCAGGAAGTTAGAACAGTTCTTTTTATTTATTATAGATTAATGGGTTATAATTACATTTATTTGTGTGATGCCTCATGGGTACTGTGTGAGATAAGAGTGATTACATCACCTAACTAATGTATTAGTCATTTTTATCTCTTTGGATGGGATGCGCTTACGGCTGGGCACCATGGCTGATGCCCTGACATCAAGCAGGGAAAGTGCCACCCTCAGGTCACATCACCACTATTGTCTTCTGAATACGGGTCCTTGATTATCTATGAAAGTTGGTAACTCATAAACGCATTCACTGTCAGCCTCCCATCAGCCAGCTTCCTGTGCTTTATGCTGTCCCTCTTCACAGAATGAAATTCCCCGTAACTTGTCCTCAGAGAGGGACCTTTGGGACTTACCACATTCTCATGCTTGTTGGCCTCATGAATAAACATCTTCTCTCAAAGGCTTAATGCTTAGGGGTTGGCATTATTGTGTAGAAGGCAAATAAGCTGGATCCAGAAACAGCCGTGCCTGATGGTGTACACACATCAGACAGATTCCAACACTTTTTAAATCCGCGAGCTCCAGACGTTTTGGAAGAGGTTACTTTCCAAATATCTAGTCTACCAGAAAAGTTTATGGCGCTGTATAAATTATTTTCCCAAGAGCTACTAAAGTCTTTATACCTAACTCTTTGCTTGAAATAAAATCCCAGATTTATGTGAGTATGTGGCTGTGCTTTGGAGGCTCCCAGACCTCTAGAGTGAGCTGTGTGACCCAGGGAGTGCGGAGGTGCTTGGGAGAGTGTGTGGAGTGGGTTGATTGAGTTCATGCCAAAGTTATGGGAGCGGCTACCTCTGGACCTGCATCCAAGAGCGCCGGGGTAGCACAAGAAGAACAGAGTGGACTCACTGTGTGGCTGTGCTCATTAACACCTCGCGGAAGCCCAGAACTCCTTGTGTGGCCTGTGAATCAAATAAGAGGATTTTAATTACAACTGGGCCATTAGAGGGTCGGTAACACAGCCTTGCAAGAACCCGTGTGAAAGACGTGTTAGCTGTAGGGAATTAGCAAGCTTCATGGTTTGAGAGCCCAGGCAGAATACACAGCAGGAGATATGTATTCCAACCCTGATCTTCTTACAGTCAGAATCACATCCTGTGGCTCTTGGTTCCTAAGAGGCAGCTGTAAGTCTTGGCAAAAGATGCGTTGGTGGTTCTGCTCTTATCTGATCTGTTATGTGCACACACCAGATAAAAGCCAAAGAAAACTGTGATTTTGTGTGCTCAATGTATGCCAGGCATTTCCTTCTCAGATTTTATATATGACCTGTATTAGAAAGAAATACACAATGCAATCGAATAGTGTTTTAAAACTATTTAGTGTGTTTTTAAGTTATAAGTATGTGTGTGAGTCTGTGCACAGTCATGTACATGTGAGTTCGGTGCCCATGGAGGCCAGCAGAAGGTGTTGGATCCCCTGAACTGGAGTTACAGGCAGTTGTGGACTGCCCCATGTGGATGCTGGGAATCCAAGACTGCTTCTCGGGAAAAGCTGTAGTGCTCTTAATTGCCGAGCCATCTCTCTAGGTTTGACCGATAGTGTAATGTGAATTCTGCTCTCATCTAGCCTAGCCTAGTGGTGTTACAGGAAGTGCGCACTGAGCCCTGCAGTGTCCATTAAAATAAGCCAAGGGGTATAGTGCAGGTGCACTCATTGTTCCAGGATCCAGTCTTCCAGACGGAAAGATAGAGTCCCAGGGTTTGCGCTAATCTTTAAAATTCTCATCTCTAAATAAACCTAGCAGAAGGTAGTCGGTTTTACACTCTTCCATGTTACTGAAACTTCCTAACAACAATTACAGAAAAGGAAAAACAGAAAGGGGGAAAAGCCATTTTCAGTGAACCAAGGAAACAGCTCTACCCTTCAGCTCCAAGAGACCTGCCAAAGCCTATGAAACTTGAATTACAGTGAGCAAGGGTGCTAAGCGCCAACACATGTATCTCTCAACCTCAGGCAGGATACAGTTTCTCCTGAAGAAAGGGACACAATTCTCCAGCACAAATCTGATGATCTTCTGGTTAGGGTGATGAGGTCTGAGAGGGAAGGGGAGTCTGGGCCTGATGGAAGGCAGGGCTAACAGAAGCCTTCAATGCAGGCCATCTGAAGGTCAGTGGTCTAGGTCAGGCCAAAGTAGAAGTCTTCGGTGAGTGGGGCTCGGACAGACAGTGATTTAAGGGGCTTCAAATGAGCTGTTTCCGACTCATTATTGCAGACTCTTGGCAGAGTCTGTACTAGTGAGGCTAAGGACGTAACCGTGCAGTGTAGATTAATGCACTCAACACACAATCCTAGCTTGGCTCTTTCCTTCTTCAGCCAAGAATAATCAGAAAGGAAACAGCCTGAGACTTAGGCGTGTGTTGTGAAGTCGGGGTTGGTGTCTTCATTGGAAAGCTAATTCCATGAAGGAACTCAGGGTGTTTGTCATCTCAATTTTTATTTCACAATAAATAACTCAAATTTATTAAGGATTTAAAAGAAAATAATTGTAAGACCTAGTTAAGAAAACTGGGACTCGGGGGAAAGTGAGAGAAATAACGTTAAACCGATGAATGTGTCACTGAGGAGAAGAAAAGAGGAGGGAGAGCAGGAGGGAGCAGAGGAGGGAGAGCAGGAGAGAGAGGAGGAGGGAGAACAGGAGGGAGAGCAGGAGAAAGAGGAGGAGGGAGAGCAAGAGAGAGGAGGAGGGAGAGCAGGAGAAAGAGGAGGAGGGAGAGCAAGAGAGAGAGGAGGAGGGAGAGCAGGAGAGAGAGGAGGATGGAGAAGGGGAGGGAGAGCAAAAGGCAGAGGAGGAAAGAGAAGATAAGAAAGAGGAGGAGGGGGAGCAGGAGGAAGAGGAGGAGGGAGAAGAGGAAGGAGAGGCACTTGAACACCACCAAACTTAGTACTTAAGTGCCAGGTACCCAGCACACAGCTGCGGCTGAGCTGGGGAGACTGGTCTGTCAGCAATAGGGAGGAAGCCTTTGTGACCTGAAGATCTGAAATTATGGGGCAATTCATTAACTCGTCCTGACAGCACTACTCAGTGCATGTTCGTGGATATAATGAGCATGTATCATCTTCCCAAATAACAACTCATTATCTCCTCGTAAGATTCAAACGTAGCATGGCCTTTTAGTAAGACAACAATGCTTATTGGTGTTGTGAATGTCATCAGTGTTCCTGAGAGGATTCCAAGCAATTCACAGCTTTAAAACACAAATCCATCTGAACAACAATCACAGAAAAAGGACTTTTCAGAAAGTAAATCGAGCGCAAAGCAGAAAGATGATGTGGTAGGTAATCGGGCTGGGTTAATTACTGCCATTGAAGACAAACACAGCTCCGCTTCTTCAGGCGAACTGTCAACACCAAGGGGCATATTTGGACATCTGGGGTTCTATATATTCTTGTTCAGAGAGCGTGCTTGCCAGGGCAGTGAAGTGTAGGGAGAACGCGTGGGTAATGGTTTGAAGTGTCTGTGTTACAAGAAGGGTCATGCCTTGTCTGTAGCTTTGAAAAATAACACAAAAACATTAATCCTGCTCATCAGTCCTGTTGGGATGTCTGAGAGCTTATTAGCCCTGGCTGCAGGCATCAGCCAGGAACGATCCAGCATAAGAGCAGGGCCTTCAAGGAGGGGCGTTTGTTTACAAAGAGCATGGGCAGTCTGGGAAACCTGACTGGATAGTGGTGCAACCCAGCAACAGCCAGCTGAGGAACCACTCAGCAGGTGGACAGCACCAGATGGAGACCATGGCAGAAGATTTGTAGTCATAAGCAGGGCAGTACCAGGGCGTTCCTCTGTCCCTGCCGGATGCCGGATCTGAGGGCGCTTCCAGACCACTGTCTTTAGAGCGTGGCTTCTCAGTGATGCAGGAGAAGGGAAGGCATGAGTGACATGAAGAGCTCTAGCCTTTGCCTTGCTATCTGGTTTTTTGAGGAACTGAGATGTAGCCTTCACACATGGCTTATGGCTCGTCAAGAATTCAGGAAAACTGGTCAAGGAAGCCTCTTACCACACAGAAGCAATAGTTGTCTGAGCCCGACCTGGGTTTGTCCCCATGCATTGTGTCTGAGATGAGAGTCCTCTTAGGGGCTTTCTGTGTCAGCAGTAATAAATCTCAGTGACTGATTTGATTGTGTTTCCAATCGGTGTTTGACGCTTTACCATTTCTAGCAGCCAGTAATCTTCGTGGTCAGAAAGACATGGAGAGTTTGCGGTGAGAGAGACTATTACTAGATGACAAAGTGGGGTGCTGGGGCTCGGCCATCTGCTCTTTTGGAGCCCCCACTTCAGCTGTCCCCCTGGGTGACACTGCCCTCCACTTGTGATTTTTCCTGGCCTCAATGCCCAGACTCACGTTCAAGTTTGACAGACTTGCTTAGCAAGAACAATATTGTGTGAGCACACCTCTGAATTCTGCTTGGAGTATTAGTCCCAGCTGTGTCCACAGGAATAAAAAAGACGTTTCAGCTTATCTACCATCTTTACGAAGGTAGATTGTGTGAAAATGTTCATGCCAGAGGTTTGAACCAAGTGCTCTAAATTCTTGAAAGGTCTATTAACCGCTTTAGCTTGTTATTGTTATTATTATTATTATTTTAGTTACATAGATAGTCAGACTTGAACACTTTTAAGACAGACTGGAGTTTAAAGGGAAGAGGAAAAAAATAACTGAATTTAAACAATAAAAAATGACTATAGCAGAAACCCAAGATGTGTTACTCTCTGTCTTTGCAAGCTGTATCTAGCTATAAATTCTTCTACAGTCATGTATTTAAAAAGAAAGAAAAACAGCACAAGAAGACTTTTGAAGTTATACAGAGAACAAACCTTGCTGGTAGACAGTATGATGGCCACTCAGGTTGATAAGCAGTGTTGAAATCTGGCCAGGACTCCTTTTAAAACCACTGTGCTGGGCCCAGGGAGCTGAGTCAGCAATGCACTTGTGAGGCAAGGATGAGAGTCTGAGTCCAAACACTCCACACACTCATAAAATCTGGTCTCATTGCATCTATAATCTCATCCCTGGAGATGCAGAAGTAGAAGTAACCCTGGGGCTTGTTGGGTAGTGAGGCTACCAAATGACTATCCAAGTCAGTGAGAGACCCTGCCTCAAAAAGTCCTGTGTAGCATAGGCCAGGATTGACTCTGGCCGCCACAGGAGATGCACACATGTGTAACACACACACAAACATTTGTTTTAAAAGGTACTGTGTGATACCCCCCCCCAATTTGTCCTTCCTACCTCCATTTCTCAACTTTGATTTTGACATAGCTCCATGTGGCTTTGTTAGACTCGTCAGACATAGAGAAATGACCCACGGGAAGCAGTCTTTTGACCTTTCACCTCCCACAGGGGAAGTTTCCCTGGAACAATCACTGATTCTGACATTCAAGTTTCTTAATTTATTAAGTCCCCCAATAGACTGGGGAGAGTGTGAGGATCTGTGTCACACTGATTCCGGCCTTCTAGGCGAGTCTCAGGCCATTCCTACAGAAAGGTCACTGTGATTGCTAAGGCCTCCTTGTATGCTGCTGCAGATTGCACTGGAGCTTTTTATTTTACTTTTAAATAAGATTGCTGAACCTGCTCTATTTTTCTTCTTCACAAAGCTACGTGGAGAATATACCAGATAAGAAAAAGGCCCAGGGAATGACTTCTCATTACTTCTTCTAAAAGCAAAGCATATTATAAAGAGAAAAGTCAGAACAGAAAATAAAGTTTACACCGATTAATTCCAGTAGAGCAATATTCAGTTGGAAATTCTTTTCTATACTGTGGCGATGATTGTTTGAATGAAAATGCCTGCACCCCACACGTAGACTCAGGTTTTTTTTGGATTTTTTTTTTAAAAACTATCTTTTCTTATTTTGCATACCAATCTCAGTTCCCACTCCCTCCCCTCTTCCCGTGCTCTCCATCTTCCCCCATCCCACCTCATTCTACTCCCATCCGCTCCTCAGAGAGGGTCAGGCTTCCCATGGGGAATCAATAAAGTCTAGCACATTTTTTGAGGCAGGACCAAAGCCCTCCCCACTATATCAAGACTAGATAAGCTATCCCTCCAAAGAGAATGGGTTCCAAAAAACCAGTATAAGCAGTAGGAATAAATATGGCCTCCCTGCCAGTGGCCCTATAGTCTGCCCTAGCCATAGTCTTATGCTGGTTCCCTCGCTGTTAGGCCAAAGTTGGTGGACTCCCATTAGCTCAGGTAAGCTGTTTCAGTAGGTGTACCTATCATGGTCTTGACCTCTTTGCCTGTATTTTCCCTCTTCCTACTCTTTGACTGACTTTGGGAGCTCAGTCCAGTGCTCTGCTATTGATCTCTGCTTCCACTTCCATCAGTTGCTGGATGAAGGTTCTATGAAGACATTTAAGATAGTCATCAATCTTAACTACAGGGCAAGCCTAGTTCAGGCACCTTCTCCAGTATTGCTTAGGGTCTTAGCTAGGGCCATCCTTGTGGATTTCTGGGAATTTCTCTAGTGCCAGGTTTCTTGCTAATAAAACTGAGGGCTGAAATCAGTAAAAACAGAAACGAAGAAAACAATACAGAGAATCAATGAAACAAAGAGCTGGTTCTTTGAGAAAATCAATAAGATAGACAGACCGTTATCCAAACTAATTAAAAGGCAGAGGGAGAATATCCAAATTAATGAATTCAGAAATGAAAAGGGGGCCATAACAGCAAACACTGAGGAAATCCAGAGAATCATTATATTGTACTGAAAAACCGTATACCTCTCAAAATTGGAAAATATAAAAGAAATGGACATTTTTCTGGATAGATAGTACATGCCAAAATTAAATCAAGACCAGGTGAACAATTTAAGGAGACCTATAATCTGCAAGGAAATAGAAGAAGTCATGAAAGCCTCCCCCCCCAAAAAAAACAACTCAGGGCCCAGTTGTTTCTTTAGTGCAGAATTCTACCAGAACACCAGAGAAAAACTAATACCTATACTTATCAAATTGTTCCACATAATAGAAACAGAAGAACATTGTCAAACTCTTTTTATGAGGCTACAGTTATCCTGATACTGAAACCACACAAAGACTCAACCAAGAAAGAGAATTACAGACCAGTCTCCCTCATGAACATTGATGCAAAATACTCAATAAGATACTGGTAAACTTAATCCAAGAGCACAACAACAACAAAAAAATCGTCCATAATGATCAAGTAGGCTTCATCCCAGAGATGAAGAAATGGTTCTACATACAAAAATCTATCAATGTAGTCCACCATGTAAATAAACTGAAAAAAAAAACCGTGATCATCTTATCATATGCTAAGAAAGCATATGACAAAATCCAACACCCCTTCATGATAAAGGTCTTGGAGAGATCAGGGATACAAGGAATGTATCTAAACATACTAAAAGCAATATACAGCAAGCTGACAGCCAACATCAAATTAAATGGAGAGAAACTCAAAACAATTCCTCTAAAATCAGGAACAAGACAAGGCTGTCCACTCTCTCCATATCTATTCAACATAGTTCATGAAGTTCTAGCTAGAGAATAAGACAACAAAAGGAGATCAAAGGGATACAGATTGGAAAGGAAGAAGTCAAACTTTTTTATTTGCCAATGATATGATAGTTTATATAAGTGACCCCAAGAACTCTACCAGAGAACTCCTACAGCTGATAAATACCTTCAGTAATGTAGCAGGATACAAGGTTAACTCAAAACAACCAATAGTCCTACTATATACAAAGAAGCTGAGAAAGAAATCAGAGAGACTCAGATATTTGAACATTGAGTCCCCAGTTGGTGGTGCTATTTGGGGAAGTTTAGGAGATGGGGCCTTACTGGAGGAATTAAGTCACTAGGGGCAATGTTTGAGAGTATATATAGATCTGACCCACTTCCAGTTTGTTCTCTTTCTGTCTCTGTCTCTCTGTCTCTCTCTCTCTTTCTCTCTCTGTGTTTTGTGCTTGTGGGTCAGCATATGAGCTCTCGGGTTCCTATTCCTTTATTATGCTGCTGATGATGTTAGTCATGGCATGTTACCACAGCTACAGACAGTAACTGATACAGATGTGTTCTGAAACAACCCCACCAAATAGCATGACAAATGCTTATAGAGTTGGGCTAAGTCACTCGAACTGGTATCTCAGGCACTTCAGTATATCAAGAGCATCGGGACCCTCCTAACCCAGTCCTCTTTATATGGGAAGAGCTGGTTAAGACGTTGTTTAACCAGTGGGGGCCAAGATTGGTAATACTTAGTTAATGGTGGGGTTTAAACTATTGAGCCTGGATAGCAGACATGTAGAAAACCTGCATGGGGGTTATCGTGTTTTCAGGATTCATGTGAGAGCAAATGAACAGAGGAATGAATAGATGAGGTTCCCAATCTATAAGGCACTGACAAACAAAGATTGGAGTGAGACACTGGATTCTGTCTTGTGTGGATGTTCCTGGTTGCTTGCTTTGGAGAGTCATGGGCAAGCACTGTAACATCCCAGTAAGTCATAGACAAACACTCTAACAACACTTTCAGTCTGAAAAAGGCTTTTAGTCTCAGCTTAGGACAAAGTCCTGCTGAGACATTCCACTGCATAGTAGCAGAGTAGTTTAAAACAGTAAAAGACTTAGGTGCACAGAAATGGCGTAGAGGATGCGTTGTTACAAGGCAACATTCACAAAGGTCTAGAAGTTTTAAAATGTGATGCAAAGATGTAGAGTCATTGATGGATGGGTTAACTATCTGCAATTATTTTTGAAATGACTAAAATAGATTAGTATTATGAAAGTTGTAATGTGACGGCGATTCCAGCACTGGGGAGGCAGAGACAGGGGTATCCCTCAGATGCACAGGTGAGCAAATCTTGCCTAATCAATGAACTCCAGGTTCAGTGAGAGACCCTGTCTCAAAACAGATTACAGAATGTGTGTTAGTTACTTGTTTCTTGCTGTGATGAAGCACCTCGGCCAAGAAAACTTAGGAAAGAAAGCATTTAGGGCTTATAGTTCCAGAGTAGAGTCCGTGATGGCAGAGCACAGTCATGGAGGCAGGAATAGCTGAGGGTCCACATTGTGATCTGTAAGAAAGAAACTGAGAGAGAGAGAGAGAGACTGAGGACTGCTTGAGTCTTTTGAAACCCTGACATCTGCCTCCAGTTGTAGTCGGAGGCTGCTTGTTCATTCCTGGTTTCCCAGACCCAAAATAATCACACTGAAACTATATTAATTGCAACACTGCTTGGCCAATGATTTTAGCACATTCCTAGCTAGCTTTTACATCTTAAATTAACCCATTTCTATTATTTTATATTTACGACAAGGCTCATGGTTTACTGGTAAGGTTCCAGTGTGTCTGTCTCCTGCAGAGGCTATATGACATCTCACTGACTCCACCTACTTTCTCCCAGCATTCAGTTTAGTTTTCCCACCTGGCTTTGTTCTGCCCTATCCCAGGCCAAAGCAACTTTATTAACCAATGGCAATAAAACATATCATACACAGAGGGGAATCCCACATCACATCTCCTTTTCTGTCTAAATAACAGAAAGATTTTTAACTTTAACATAGTAAAATTACATATAACAAAACAGGTATCAAGCAAGAATTATAGTTACAATATTTATATCTATTTTATCTTTTATCATAACTAAGGAAAACTATAATTATAACTATTTTTCAACTCCATCAAAGACCCCAGAAGGATATAATATTACCTAAGTAAACAGGAAGTGCATTGTAAGCAACTTTCAAAACTCCACAATTGACAGAGGCATCTTTCTGCCTGAACAGTCACCCAAAGTTCCTCTGTAACGTTGCGGGCACCCATCTTCAGCCTACTGGCCCAAAGTATCTGGCAGACTTTTCCACAAGGCAGGAAGTTTCAAAGATAGTTCACCTATATTGGCAGTTTGTCAGTCACTTTCTTCTGTGACCTGGAGAATATCTGACAGACTCTTTCATGAAGCAGGAACCCTGAAGGACTGTCGTACCTTTAGGCAAGTTCAGTAGTCATGTCCAGTTCATACAGCATACCATCAAGCAGTCCAGGAAAGAGAAGTTTCTTGCCTAAATGGCTAGCAAACTCCATAAGGAGCCTCTTCTATGCCCATCTTCCTCTTGAAGTAATTGGTGTTGCCAGGAGCAGATGTGTCTCATTGTCATGACAAGTCCTAAGTTCTTAAACATTTTAAATGCCATTTTCTGTTAATCTTTGAAAGGTTTGAAGAATAACTATCCATCTGAAATATCTCTATACATCTAAGATGACTACAAGTTTGTTATATATGACTTATATTAGCTGTATTTTTAAGTATACATTACATTTTTAAATGAGCTACATAAACACAATACCTTCATCAAGAGCAGAAATATACATATAACAAACTGATCTGTCCTTTATTGCACATTTTGGTAGTTGCTTGATTGCACTTCCTGTTTATTCAAGTAATATTATTTCCCATCTCAAGTCTTCGATGGAGTTGAAAACTAGATAGTCATAATTACTTTCCTTTCATGACTTGGCCAAACTATTTCTAATAAAAGACTTAAACTCCTTAGGATAATTATTGAAATGTTTAACATATGTTTCTTGCTTGATCTAATTTATGCTGGCTATAATTCTAATTTTATACTTGATATTTGTTTTTATTGTATATAATTTTGTATTAGGCTTAGAACTCTCTTATTTAGACAAAAGGGGAAGGTACTGTGGAAACTCCTTCAGCCAATAGCCTTTATGATACCAGCCCACTTGAGCGTGATTTCTTATACTATAAATGCAGTTATAAAGCTTGTGTGCATGTGTTCTCTCCAATGCTGGATTTGCTTCCTGTTCCCCGTTTGTGCAGAGGACTGTGATCTGTGAGTCTATTTCTGAATAAAGAACCTTTTATTATACTCAGTTCTGTGTGGGATTACTTTATAATGTCCGTCTTCATCTAGTGGTGTGCCTTCTTGAGCAAGGCCATGCCTCCTTCACCTGCTGAGCAAATACTCACATAGATGAACTTATGGCTACTGTTCTCAGCAAAACTACCACAGAAAGCAATTAAGGAGAAACACAGAGATCAGCCATAGCA
The DNA here is from genome assembly GCF_018167655.1 of Microtus oregoni. NCBI lineage: Eukaryota > Metazoa > Chordata > Mammalia > Rodentia > Cricetidae > Microtus > Microtus oregoni. The sequence continues at coordinate 46,437,142 of NW_024543066.1, forward strand.
TCACTTCTTGGGAGCCACCTTTCTTGTTCTATTTTACCCAAGACAGAGTCTGCCATTGAGCTAGAGCTTGCTGGGTAGCTTAGGCTATCTGGCCAGTAAGGCCCCAAATTTCCCTGTCTTTACCTCCTGACTGCTGGAATTCTGAGTATGCACTACCATGTCTTGCTTTTTATGAGGGTAATGGGGATAGAACTTGGGTCTTCTTCCTTACATGGTGAACTAGTTCATTTTAATTGCCAACTGGACAACCTAGAATTATCAGGGAAGAGAGTCTTACTGAGGAATTATCTAAATCAGAATAGCTTGTGGGCATATCGTGAGTACATGTGTGTGTGTGTTTGTGTGTGTGTGTGTGTGTGTGTATGTATGTATGTATGTATGTTGTCATGATCATTAATTGATATAGAAAGACCAAGCTCTTTGTAGGTGACACCATTCTCTAGGGTCCTGAACGGTGTAGAAAAGGAGAAAGCTAGCTGACTGTGCATGTCTTAATCTCTCTTGAGATTAAGAGAGATTGTTCTTAATCAGATATGACTAGCTGCAGCAGGTTCATAATGCCATGACTTCTGGAACATGGGACTAGCTGAAGAAACCCCTTCCTTCCTCTGTTGCTTTTGTCAAGGGTGTTTGTCACAAGAATAGAAATGAAACCAGAACACGTGACCTGTGCTTTCCCCACTGACCTGTGCTCTCCTCATGCCCAGACCACTTTTATACTAGACACCCTGCCTCTTCCTTGCCTCTCATTTGCTCTTTTTTCACACTCCGAGTTCTCATTTCTGACTAGATTACAAGTTCCTTGAGGTCTCTGGCCAAGTCTTATTTTCCTTTATTCTTTGTACTACCTCGCACAGCTATCTACAAAGACTGACACAAAATGTAAAAGCTCTCTTCATTGCAGATGATTAATCATCCTGAGAATTTTTCCAAAGGCACAGGCGAGTGCCAAGAACACATTTGCTGAAAACATGTGCTCAGTTCTGAATTGAATCTGCCTAAATGGTGCCATCTGTTCTCAGGCAATTTCAGAAACATTCAAACAGTTTTTTACCTTTAAAGGGACAAGGGAATGGGCATGCCCACAATGCACAGAGATGGAGCAGACATGGGCACATCCGATGACACAGTCCCACAGAAAGAACGTTGTCTGAGGTCTGAGGACACCAACAGCTACGTCATGTAGAAAATATTTATGAGACATTACAGAGCTCAAGGCATGGATTCCTGCAGCACATTTCTGTGCTTAATTGCAGGCTCCAGAATTTCACTTGTGTGAGAGTCTCTTGTTCCTTTGAAATGGGCACATGCTTCCAGTGCTTGCGACAGCCTCAGCTTGGAAGGCAGGAGCAGCTGCTGAGATCCCTGTGTGATTTCTGTCACATCACCTGTTAATTGACTTCCGCTTCAGTCCATAGAACTCACTGTCACATGAACAAAACAATGAAGTGAAACCTGTGTTTAAGTTCTGCAAATAACTTCCAGCCATTTCCAGATCACCTCAAGGCAGGCTCTATATTTGAGTTTGTGGTTTTACATGCACAGCTATTTTCTGACCCACTTCAGCAGGAGAGAGAGAGGGAAAGAGAGAGAGATCACAAGCTGGCGAGGTTTGGGTCTAGCTATTGTGGAAACAAGTGATGGGCCAGATTTCCAGCCTATTTAAGTGGCTCGCTGCATTGTAAGCTCCAACTGCTGCCAGCATGTTGTCATCTGTGTACTTTGCTAGTCCGTGTAAATCAACCGTGGTGTGTATCAAGAATTTATATCGACAGAAAGAATTTCTGATTTAAAACACATCAACGTATGTTCCTCCGTCTGTGCGCACATGTATCTGCACTGAAACTCCTTGGTTAAGATCTGAGTGGCTCTGAGTTCATTCTCATGAATATTTGTCTGGAATGTTCTGCTGACTCGGGCTTTCTGCATCACATTACTTCCTTTCTTAGGGAAAACATGAAGTATGGAGAATGGCAGGGCCAGTTCCTGATGTTTGCGCTGTTTGGAAGCGGTAATCCCGCCCCTGAGAGAGCACCTGTGTCCTCTGAAACCTCCCACCAGGGCTCCACTGATTGCACCTCTCCCACCCTGCTTGACTTCTGAGCTCCCTGGTTGTGACCCTTTAAGCTCTTACAGCATTCAAGGGCGTTTCTAGCCAGAGTTTACAACTCTGTCACTTTCCTGCCACAGACACTATGAAAGGCCTGAGGACCACAGTCAGGTTTGCATACCGGTGCCCTCACTCTCGGGACCAATCTTCTACCTTAGTTTCTTCTCCCTTTCCTGGGATAAAATACTCCATGAACGCACCTCAGGGGAGAAACAGGTTACTGTAGCTCACAGTTCTAGGCAGAAGAATCATGACCAGCTGCTCAAGGCAGCTCCATACAGGAGTGGGGGTGAATGCATGCTTGTCAATGCCCAACTATCCAATAAGGCGCAGGATCCCCCGCCCAGGAAATGATCCCACCCACAGCTGACTTGGCTTCCCACATTTATTAACGGCATCACAATGCCTCCTCACAGCCATGTCCAGGTGGTTCTGTTCATTCAAGTTGACACTAGATGCTAGCACAAGTGTACTGCAGGTAAAGCTTGAGTCCACCCTTGTAGAGGCCACCACCATCATCACTTCTCTGTAGCGTCCTGACTCGTGATTTCCTGTTTTAATGGTGTAGGTTAGAGGTGCATAAGTAGTCAGGAATGCCAGTAGCATGGTGAGCTAAACTCCATCCCAGCATTCACGTCATTCTTGACTTTTTATTTTACTCCACCTCCTATTTTATCAACATGTCACCATTTATGATCATGTTTTCTGAAGGCTTGTCCTGGTCTGTTGTCTCCTCTGTCCCAGATGCCCATTTAGGCTATACGTCGGCACCTATTTCTTGTTATCTCAAGACACTGCGGCTGCTGTACTAGTTATGTGTCTCCTGTCACCTTCTCATGACCTCTCTCTAGGAAATCATGTTTTGTCACTGTGTCGTGGGGATTTTGCATTTGCAGTACTACAACACATTGCTAAATTTCTTTTTAAAATACTCTTAATTTATATTCCCATCAGCAGTTTGTGAAAATTTCCATATCCTTATGTCTCCACCAGCACTTATTTCCTTAACCTTCATTCTTGTATTGCTGCAGCCTGATGGGCACGGACTCATTTGTCTTTATAGTTCTAAGGCCTCCAGTCATTGTTCATAACTTCCAGTAGGTTTTCTAATGCCTGTCAAGTATTTTTCTTATTTCTCTGAGTTGTCTATTCATCTGTCTTTGTCATTCTTCCAAGTGTTTTTACTCGTTGATATTTTAAAGTAACAAGGACCACTTTGGAAGGATTATAATATGCTCATGTATATTTCTTGTCAAAGTTGTATTATTTGTTACATATAAGCATTTAGTCCATTCTGGATTTATTTGTTGACACAGTGTGAAAAGTTATCCTTAGTTTATTTTGGTGTGTGTTTGAATGTGTATGCATAAGCACATGAATGTGTATGTATGTATGTATATGTGCCGATGTGCCAACCTGTGTGTGCATATGTGTATGTATGTATACGTGCATTCATATGCAGGTATGCTTACCTGTGTGTGCATGTGTTTATGTATATGTGCATTCATATGCAGGTGTGCTTACCTGTGTGTGCATGTGTGTATGTATACGTGCATTCATATGCAGGTGTGCTTACCTGTGTGTGCATGTGTGTATGTATACGTGCATTCATACGCAGGTTGCTTACCTGTGTGTGCATGTGTGTATGTATACGTGCATTCATATGCAGGTGTGCTTACCTGTGTGTGCATGTGTGTATGTATACGTGCATTCATACGCAGATTGCTTACCTGTGTGTGCATGTGTGTATGTATACGTGCATTCATATGCAGGTTGCTTACCTGTGTGTGCATGTGTGTATGTATACGTGCATTCATATGCAGGTGTGCTTACCTGTGTGTGCATGTGTGTATGTATACGTGCATTCATATGCAGGTTGCTTACCTGTGTGTGCATGTGTGTATGTATACGTGCATTCATATGCAGGTTGCTTACCTGTGTGTGCATGTGTATATGTATACGTGCATTCATATGCAGGTGTGCTTACCTGTGTGTGCATGTGTGTATGTATATGTGCATTCATATGCAGGTATGCTTACCTGTGTGTGCATGTGTGTATGTATACGTGCATTCATATGCAGGTTGCTTACCTGTGTGTGCATGTGTGTATGTATATGTGCATTCATATGCAGGTGTGCTTACCTGTGTGTGCATATGTGTATGTATACGTGCATTCATATGCAGGTGTGCTTACCTGTGTGTGCATGTATATATGTATACGTGCATTCATATGCAGGTGTGCTTACCTGTGCGTGCATGTGTGTATGTATACGTGCATTCATATGCAGGTGTGCTTACCTGTGCGTGCATATGTGGGAACCAGAGGTCACCATCAGGTGCCTTCTTCTATCATTATTCTTATATAATAATTTCTTACAATTATATTATCTTTGTTGCCCTTCTGAATAATTATGTTTCCTGATAAATTCTTGTTAGGCTATTGAACTTAATTGATTTCACAATTTGATCCTGCAAACCCAGTATTTTTTTTATTTTTTCCTCTTTGTGTATATGTGTGTGTGTGGTACATGTGTGTATATGTGTGAATGCACACTGATCTGTGAGTGGGAACAAAGGATCAGAGCACCGCCACAGGCTTTAGCACTTATTTTCTATTTTGTCTTAGACAGGATCTGTTCTTTAACCCCACTGCACACCCCGGGCCAACTGGCTCACTCCCCCACTCCCCTCCACCTCCACACTGCTCACCCAAGCCCAGCTGCCTCTCTTTCCCCCAACTGCACACCCCAAGCCAGCTGGCTCACTCCACCCCCCTCCACACTGCTCACCCAAGCCCAGCTGGCTTCCTTTCCCTTCACTGCTCACCCAAGCCCAGCTGGCTTCCTTTCCCCCCACTGCTCACCCAAGCCCAGCTGGCATCCTTTCCCCCCACTGCTCACCCCAGGCCAGCTGGCTCATACCCTCCTCTTCCCTCCTCCCTCCCCCCCCTGCCTCCTCATTGTACTGCTCACCTGAGGCCAGCTGTCTCTCTCCCCCACTGCACACCCCAGGCCAGCTGGCTCACTCCCCCACTGCTAACCCCAGGCCAGCTGTCTCTCTCCCCCACTGCTAACCCCAGGCCAGCTGTCTCACTCCCCCACTGCTAACCCCAGGCCAGCTGTCTCACACCCCCACTGCTAACCCCAGGCCAGCTGGCTCACTCCCCCACTGCTAACCCCAGGCCAGCTGGCTCACTCCCCCACTGCTAATCCCAGGCCAGCTGGCTCACTCCCCCACTGCACACCCCAGGCCAGCTGGCTCACTCCCCCACTGCTAATCCCAGGCCAGCTGTCTCACTCCCCCCATTGCTAACCCCAGGCCAGCCGGCTCACTCCCCAACTGCTAATCCCAGGCCAGCTGTCTCACTCCCCCACTGCTAATCCCAGGCCAGCTGTCTCACTCCCCCACTGCTAACCCCAGGCCAGCTGTCTCACTCCCCCACTGCTAATCCCAGACCAGCTGTCTCACTCCCCCACTGCTAATCCCAGGCCAGCTGGCTCACTCCCCCACTGCTAATCCCAGGCCAGCTGGCTCCCTTTCCCCCCACTGCACACCCCAGGCCAGCTGGCTCATTTCCCCCACTGTTCACCCCAGGCCAGCTGGTTCACTCCCCACCCCCAACTGTTCACCCCAGGACAGCTGTCTCACTCCCCCACTGCTAATCCGAGGCCAGCTGTCTCACTCCCCCACTGCTAATCCCAGGCCAGCTGGCTCAGGATCTTCTACTACCCTCTTCTCCCCACCTCCCATCCAGCCTTAGGAGCAATGGGATGACAGATGTGCTCTACCACACATGAATTTCTGTGGGTTCTGGGGATTCCGACCCAGGTCCTCATGCTGTGCCCTCACTGAACGAGTTCTGCAACACAGTTTCCTGGTTTTAATCAATTTGGTTGTAGATGCTCTTGAATTTTCTAGACAAATTTCCCTCATTTCCATGTATAATGAAATTCTTGGTCCCTCTTTTCCCCTGCTTGTGCCTTCTGTTTATTTCTGGATTATTACATTGACTGAGTTTTCTAGCTGTGATGAATGTAGCAGCGATAGTGAGCCTTTCTGCTGTGGACTGGGTCTGCAGCTGAGGTAGCGATGTGTCCCAGAACACACATTCCTACCCGTTTTCCATGATGCTATCATTAAGCATTTCACTGTGGTTGGGTTAAAGTGTGGATTGCAGATGGATAAAGCGGTGATGTTCTCATCTGGGTCAGAAGACTTAGCCTCTCTCGTGTGTCTTTTTTCATGTCTGTCTGTCTCTCTGTGGGGGGCATGGCTATGGGTGGGTGTTGTTCTGTGCACGTGCATTTGGTGCCCAGAAGTTGACTGGGCGTCTTCTCAATCCTCTCCTCTAGCTTTTGAGACAAGGTCTCTCACTAGTTGGTTAGACTCTTTGACCAGTGAACTCCTGGAAATCGACCTGTCTCTGCTCCACCCCACCCTGGGCTAGGGTATCGACACACATGGGTTCTGAGAATTCAAGCTCAGGTCTTATGTTCACCCTATAGGTCTTTACCAACTGAGCAACCTTCCTATCCCCAAAGACTCCATATTTATCCCAGTAGGATGCTTTTTTCACCTTCTGAATAACCCATCCACCTTTGTTACCAGTCACCTAGCAAGTAACACCACACTGAGGAGCACAGACACTGAGGGGTTCACCCAGCCATCTGGCAGGTAACACCATGCTGAAGAGAACAGATGTTGAGGAGTTCATTCATGTGTGTTGGCTTCATGAGCAATGCCATGCTATTAGAAATATAATCTAAAAGTCTTTTGATACTCTCTGAATTTCTCAAGTCAAATTATTATACATTTTGCATTTTTTTTTTAGACTCCTATGAACCAAGCTTCAACCCGATCACACTGTATTTTCACTGTTCACTTGACCAGCAAGGAGCCGGGATCTGCCACTCTCCGACGCGCAAAGCTCCATTTGGTTGACCTGGCAGGGTCAGAGCGTGTTTCGAAGACTGGAGTGGGGGGCCTGCTCCTGACAGAGGCCAAGTACATTAACCTGTCGCTGCACTACCTGGAGCAGGTAAAGTGGATGGAATAAGGTCAGCAGTGGCAATGGCGCGTGCTGCGTATGCTCATGGCAGACACTCTAGTCTCTGGCTTGTAATTATGGTGAAATGTGCACAACAGCATTTGTTTGTCTCATAGTTTTAAAAAGATTGTGGAGCTGGAGAGTTGGCTCAATGGTTAAGAGCACTGACTCCTCTTCCAGAGGTCCTGAGTTCAATTCCCAGCACCCACGTGGTGACTCATAACCATCAGTAATGAGATCTGGTGCCCTCTTCTGGCCTGCAGGCACACATGTGGACAAACAGTATATACATAATAAATAATCTTAAAAAGATTGTGTGTGTGTGTGCGCACACAGAGTCAGAAAGAGGGCATTGGTTGGGTCCACTGAAGCTGGAGTTAATGGTGATTGTGAACTGCCCAGTGTGGGTGTTTGGAGCTGAACTCTGGTCCTCTGCAGGAGCTGTACATGTTCTGAACAGCTGAGCCATCTCTCCAGTCCCAATTTTTGATCATTTTTTTTAAGTGAAGAGTTCAATGACATGAAGTACATTCCAAAATAATGGGCAACCAGTCATTATCATTCCTATATTTTCATAATCCCCACTGGAATCTCTGGACCTTTGGAATATGAACATCCCTTGAATTTTATCTTTGGCCTCTAGTGGCTTGTCCTCTCTGTCTCTCGGACTTTGCCTACTCCAGATCTCGCAGGTGGAATCACTGTGTGTCCTTGGTAGCTGTCTTGTATAGAAGTGTAATGATTTCATGGCCCCTGCACATGGTGGCATATAACACAATTCCATTCCCTCCTGGGACTTGAGCACATGCGTGCATACCCCTCAATTTGTTTATTCAGTGTTCCATTCAAAGTCAGCAGGCCGCATCTGCCCCTCAGCATTGCGGGCAGTATTCCTGTGAACATCCGTGTATGTAGGAGTGCTTTGTAAACACCATTTCATTTAAACCCTACAACAGCCCCCTGCTGGAAGTGGTAACTTCTCCATTTTACTGACTGCAAACACTTATCATCCCAGGGTCACCCACCTAGAAACAGGGTAAAGATTGATCTCAGTTTTCACTGGGCCCAGCACACAATTGTTTTTGTTACTTTCAAAAGTGATGGAATGGGGGAGGCGGTACTGCTGCCTTATTATCTATATTGTAAAATCACTGTTGGACATGAATCCAGACGGTAAGTGGTCTCCTGCTGCCTGTTTTGTTTGTTTGTTTTCCCAGCTCAGAGATTACCCCTGAGAATGTAACTCGGAGGTGAACAGTATGCTGCCAGATTCTGGTCAGTACTTTTTTCTGCTGTGGTGAATCTCTTAGTCTTGGCTTGTCTTGAGTCACCCACACTCCCTCCTGACTACCATCCAACCCACTAGCTGCTCTACTTTGTAACTTTGGATCTGACTCCAAGAGCAAAGAAAACTCACCCAAATTTAGCTAGATAAATCTTCGACCCCATCTGTAAAATTAATGGATTGGATGGAGGATTTCCTGTGTTTCCTCCTTATTGTTGAATGTTTAGCCTAAAAGATTTGAGGGCAACAACAACAATAAGATGTCTCTTTTCTTTAATGCCTAAGGAAAGCTTTTGAGAGGAATGTCATGCTGCTTCTGAATAGTCACAAGGCTGGAGGCCAAGCCAGAGGAGCCCACCTGAATGAGATGATAAGTTAGCTTCACCCCTGAGAACCACAGGAGTGCAGCACCTTAGCTGAGGGCCTGCAAGCATTGGCCATTTCAGTGCTTCTGACAAGAGTCATCAGTTCTAAGCTTTTTCTTGCTCAAATATTCCGTACCACTTACACTGATGGAGCTTCTCGCTTAATAGGACATTTACTGGAACAATGATATATGCCCATAATGGGCTGTATTCAAATTGCCTTATTTCGAAGAAATGTGTCTGTGTTCAGATGGTGGCATGGTTTTAATTCCCATTGTGTCCATCTGTTCATACTAAATTACGTTCTTCAGCTGAATCGAACTTTCTACCAATTGTAATCACTCAGGAGAAACATTCTGCCCCACGTCCACTTCCTCCCTTCTTTCCACAGTCTCCTCCAATTCCTGACTGTCACTAGAATTATTCTACCTCTTTGCTTTACAATCCTTGTGAACATGCATAATGCCTATGTTGTCGTTGTTTTTTCATCAATTACTTATCTAGTAAATATTGATGATGATCTTATCAATTATTGATGATCAGCTTGACACAGCAAGAATCACCTGGGGAGAAGTGCTCAATGAAGGATTGTTTGTATTGGGTTGTCCCATGAACAGGTCTGTTGGGGATTGTCTCAATTATGTTCATTGATATGGGATGACCTAGCCCATTGTGACTGGCACCGTTCCCTAGGCAAGGTGTCTTGGATGGTCGTGGACTGTATGAGAGTGGAGAAATCAAGCTGAGCACAAGCAAGCAAACATGCACTCATGCATTCCTTCCTGCTCTTGACTTTGGATGTTAAGCAAGCGAGCACGAGTCCATTTCTCTCTGCTCTTGACTATGGATGTTAAGCAAGTGAGCATGCGATTATCCAGTTGTTTCTGCTCTTGACTTTGTTACAGAAGTGAGCATGCATGCATCCATTTCTCTCTGCTCTTGAGTATGGATGTTAAGCAAGCAAGCATGTGTTCATGCATTTCTCCCTGCTCTTGACCGTGGATGTTAAGTTGACTTTTCTTCCTTGACTTCCCCAATGACAGACTGAAATCTGTAACTACAAACTAAAGTAAGCCTTTCTATCCTCCAGATTTCTTTGGTTCTGGATATTTTGTCACAGCATCTGAAATGGGAATAGGACAGATCTATAGTGTGCTGAGGGTCCTAGAGACAGCCCTACCCCAAAGGGCTACCGCTCTGAAGCAGGGGTCCTCAGAAGAACATAGCTGCATCTCAGGCAGGAGCTCTGATAAGCAAGGAAAAGGGTGAGGAAGCCAGGAGTTAATGAGGCCTCTGAAATGGAAAATGAGTGGGCGGGAGCAGGCAAGGGTGGAGTAGAGCAGGTCAGGTCCTTGGAGCCATGAGCACATCAGCAACTGCTCCAGCCCAGAGGACCCTTCTCTGTTCACTCCAGGCTAAATGTCATTCATGTGTCATTGGCCCTCAGCAGTTCTGTTTCCTTTCCACCCACCACATCAGGACAGCTGCTAACTATTTTCTCTTAGACCCAAGTGCCTTCACAGGCAAGGAGGAGGCTTGGCATAAGGTCGCTGGCAGGAGAGGGAAGGAAAACAGGCTATGGGAGGCTGCAGACATGGCCGTGGATCTTAGGGTTTAGTAAGGCTGGGAGGAGCTGCTGGTGAGTGGGTGGGAGGGCAGAAGAGAATTATATTCAGAAAGAGAGAGCTAGAACACTCCCAACAATGAAAAGAGAGAGCAGATACTTAATAAAATTGCATAACTCATGGGCCTTTATGGCCACATTATCTCTAAGTATATTTTATTATGTGGCTAAAGAGACTGGGAGTGTAAAACAACTTTGTGTAACTAGCTCATCTATCCACTCAGCAGATAGCGGCCGGGTCTCCACTGGAAGCTGTGGGTTCCGTTGGGCAGGGGGTAGAAGAGTACAAGCTATACATCATAGAGCCAACCAAGCAGCAAAGCTTAGGAACTTGCCCTGTTGCTTTCTGTTTCTGTGGCAAGCGCCATGATTAAAAGCAACTCAGGGGTTGAAAGGGTTTGTTTCAGCTTCCAGGTTACAGCTCATCGTTGAGGAGGGAACTCAAGCAGGAACTGGAAGCAGAAATCCCAAAGGAACTCTGCTTGCTGGCTCACTCACAGACTCAGACTGAGCTGGCTTTCTGACACAGCCCAGGAACACCTGGCCAGTGGTGTGCCCACAGTGGGTGGGGCCCTCCTATGTCAATTAGCAGTCAAGACAGTTCCCCCTCCCCAGTCTGACCTGGGCATACCCTGAATGGAGCCTCACTCCTCAGCTGACTCCAGCTGTGTGAGGTTGGTGGCTACAACTGACTAGGACAGAACTAATGCCTACCTGTAGTCAGATAAATGCCATAAGGGACTCCATTGGTGGTGAGAATTAATCAAGCCTTTCTCTATCCCTTTCAGTGTAAAAGATGGGTGGATGCTAGATTACCTCGATGTAAAGGGAGGAGCTGGGCCCTGCCTCAGCTTGATGTGCCATGCTTTGTGCAAGCTCATGGGAGGCCTGCCCCTTTCTGGATGGAGATGGAGGAGGAGTGGGTGGGGAGGGTGGCAGGTGGGAAAGGGAGGGGATGGGAGGAGAGGAGGGAGGGGAAACTGGTTGGTATGTAACATAAATGAAAAAATATTATTTTAATACAAAAAGACGGGTGAAAGAGGGGCTAGTGTGCTCAGCTGCTTTGCATTAATGAACTTACACTGGTTTAGAAGTTTCTCTCAGAATTCTGGTCCTGCTGGTCATAGCTGAGAGACCTCACACCTGCTAGAACTCGGCCAGCCAGAGTTTACTGACTCTACATTTTTAAGTGATTAATATTCAGTCTGCCAGAATATTGTTGGTTTTGGAGTTCTCTTTATGTATGCAACACTTTTTCCAAAGAGTTTCCTCAAAAACACTTTATGCCACAATAACAGGGTACCTCTCAGCCCCAGAGCCTGAGTTCGCATGAGGAGAAGGAAAGAGGGCTTATGTACTTGAGCAAGCTGTAAACCTCACTAAGTGCCCTGGGGGTGACCCGAGGTCCCCATCAGCCCAAACAGCAACTAAGAAACTGCTGGGAATCAGTGTTTACTCCCCACCCCTTCAGAAATCAAATGGGGTTTCTGTCAACCATCAGCCAATCCCACAGCACACATGGCTCCTGCCAAGTGAGTTAAGGTCACACTGTGCTGAGGAGTGAAGGTGCTGGGCCAGTGCTAGTCATAACTGCTCCCAATCTTGGTTGGTTTTCAGACAATTCTTTTCTGTGCTCTTCTGAGCCGTTTAAAAGAAAATCCCCTTAGAAACTGTACAGACAGCTCAGTGGTTTAGAGTGCGTGCTGCTCTTGCAGGACAGAGTTCAGTTTCCAGCTGACAACAGCCTGTAAATACAGCTCCCAGGTGTCTGGTGCCTGCTTCTGACTTCCATGGGCACCTGCATGGACGCACACATGTGTATACACACACACACACACACACACACACACGTACGTGTGCGCGTGCACACACACACTCACACAAATACACATAAATAAATAAAATAAAATCTTTTAAAATAAGAAAACTCTTGATCCATCAAGTAGCTGAATTACTGTTTTAGATTTTTCTTTTTTCTTTTTTATCATTTTTATTGAGCTATATATTTTTCTCCATTCCTCTCCCTTCCTCTCCACTTCCCTTGGTCCCCATGCTCCCAATTTAATCAGGAGATCTTGTCTTTTTCTACTTCCCGTGTAAAGTAGATCCATGTATGTCTCTCTCAGGGTCCTCTTTGCTGTCTAGGTTCTCTGTGATTGTGAATTGTAGGCTGGTTTTTCTTTGCTTTGTGTCTAAAAGCCACTTATGAGTGAGTACATATGATATTTGTCTTTCTGGGTCTGGGTTACCTCACTCAATATGAAATTTTCTAGCTCCATCCATTTGACCGCAAATTTCAAGATGTCATTATTTTCTTCTGCTGTGTAATACTTCATTGTGTAAATGTACCACATTTTCCTTATCCATTCTTTGGTAGAGGGACATTTAGGTTGTTTCCAGTTTCTGGCTATGAAAAACAATTCTGCTATGAACATAGTTCAGCACATGTCTTTGTGGTACAATGGAGCATCCTTTGAGTATATACCCAAAAGTGGTATTGCTGAGTCCTGAGGTAAGTTGTTTCCTAATTTTCTGAGAAATCACCATATTGATATCCAAAGGGGCTGTACCAGCTTGCACTCCCACCAGCAATGCAGGAGTGTTCCCTTTACCCCACATCCTCTTCAGCATAAGTTGTCATCAGTGTTTTTGATCTTGGCCATTCTTATAGGTGTAAGATGGAATCTCAGAGTTGTTTTGATTTGCATTTCTCTGATGACTGAAGAAGGAGGTGTGGGCAGGCCTGCTTTTTGTCCCACCTGGCTCCCGCATGACTAGCTTTACACCCGAAATAACAACACACAAATTGTATTCATTTAAACACTGCCTGGCCCATTAGCTCTAGCTTCTTACTGGCTAACTCTCACATCTTGATTAACCCATTTCTATTAATGTGTATCACCACTTGACTGTGGCTTACCGGCAAGAGTCTAACCACCGTCTGTCTTGGAGAGGAGAGTCATGGCGTCTACCTCCCAGAATTCTGTTCTGTCTTCCTCACCTACCTATGTTCTGACCTATCAGGTCAAGCAGTTTTCTTTATTAATTAACCAATGAAAGCAACAGATAGATAGAAGACCCTCCTACATCAGATGACTAAGGATGTTGAATATTTTCTTAAATGTCTTTCAGCCATTTTAGATTTCTCTGTTGAGAGTTCTTTGTTTAGGTCTGTACCCCATTTTTTAAATTGGATTATTTGTTGTTTTGATGACCAGTTTCTTGAGCTCTTTGTATATTTTAGAGATCAGACCTCTGTCTTATGTGGGGTTGGTGAAGATCTTTTCCCATTCTGTAGGCTGTCATTTTATCTTGTTGACCATGTCCTTTGCTTTATAGAAGCTTTTCAGTTTCAGGAGGTCCCATTTATTAATTGTTTCTTTCAGTGTCTGTGATACTGGGGTTAAACTGAGGAAGTGGTCTCCTGTGACAATGTATTCAAGTGTACTTTCCACTTTCTCTTCTATGAGGTTCTGTGTTGGTTTTATGTTGAGGTCTTTGATCCATGTGAACTTGAGTTTTGTGCATGGTGATAGATATGGACCTATTTTCATTCATCTATGTGTTCATAACCAAGTATGCCAACACCATTTGTTGAATATGCTTTTTTTCCCATTTTATATTTTTTGCTTCTCTGTTAAAAATCAGGTGTTTGTAGGTGTGTGGATTGATATCTGAGTCTTCCATCCTGTTTATTGTACAGGATTGTTTTTGGCTATCCTTGTTTTTTTGTGTGTGTTTTTCCATATGAAGTTGAGTATTGTTCTTTTGAGGTTTGTGGAGAATTTTGCTAGGATTTTGATGGGCATTGCATTCATTGAATCTGTAGATTACTTTTGGTAAGATTGCCATTTTTACTATGTTAATTCTACCTACCTAAGAGCATGGGAGATCTTTTCATTTTCTGGTGTCTTCTTCAATTTCTTTCTTCAAAGATTTAAAGTTCTTGTCATGCAAGTCTTCTACTTATTTTGTTAGAGTTACTCTAAGATATTTTATGTTATTTGTGACTTGGGCTTGGGCCTGCTCCTGCAGAGGTTGCTGACTTGGACCTGCTCTACTCAAGACCTTCTGTGGAGCTCACTGCCTCGGGTAGCTGAATTATTGATAGCAGTACAGTTTCTAGGTCGTGAAGGAATTTCTAGATGTGGTGTGAGGTTCCATTCTTTGTTCCTAACACAATGCTGTAAGAAATGTTTTGCCATTGTATTTATATGTGAAGTTCAGAATAGGAGCAAACATTACCAAACAAACACACAACAACAACAAACCCAAGGCGACTGAAAGGTTGCTCAGTAGTCAGGAACACACCTGCTCTTCTGAGGACCAGAGTTCTGTTCCCAGCAAACATGTCAGGGAGGTCACAACCTCTCTAACTCTGGTCGCCATGGGCACCTGCACTGCCATACATATTAAAAAAAACCCCAACACACACACACGAGCCATACACACAGAACCCACATACACACATAGGATTAAACAAATCATTCTGAACTGAGGCAAGAGCTCAGCCAGTAAATGCTGCTGGAAAATCTGGGTTTAATCCCCATAATCTTTGTATAAGAGGGTGGGGGGGAGGGAATGTAGTGAGAAAATTGCAATCGCTGTGTTTGGAAGGTGAAAACAGGTGAATCCCCGTGGCTCACTAGCTACCAAGGGTAGCCTACTTGGTGAGTTCCAGGACAATGACAGACCCTGTCTCAAAAATATAAAAGTATAAAAGGAGGTGAACAGATACCTTAAGAAATGACATTCTAGAGGTTATCCTATGGCGTGTGTGTGTGCACAGACACACACACACAACACACAGACACACACACACAACACAGACACAAACACGCACACTAGCCCTATGACCCTCCATACTCCTTTCACTGCAGAGCCCATTGTAACCCCACAAGGAGCAACCCCCCTCTGCTTGCCCACAATATTCCTTCTCTGGGCTCCTCTTCAGAGCCACTCCATGTGGTCTGGACTCACAGTGGTGCTACAAGAGACCAGCTCGGGTCCTCTCTCAAGGAAATGGGTCAGGCCTACACCAAAAGCAGACTCTCCTGAAGACTCTCCTACAGCACTGTGTGCCCCTTGTTTAATAAGTACCCTAGAAGTTCACTTCTGATCTTTATGTGTGTGCACGTGTGATGCATATGTGAGATGTATGTGCATGAACTGTCCACATGTGGAACCAGAGCAAGATAATGGGTGTCTTCATCTCTTTGATGCCGTGAAATGGGCTATCTCACTGTTACCATGAAACAGGGTATCTCACTAAAACAGAAGCTCACCATTTGGTTGAGCTATGCTGGCTGGCATGTGAGCTGGGACCCAGCTGTCTCTATGTTCACCAGTGTTGGGGTCACAGGCATGCACAGCCACATCAAGTTGTTCACATGTTCTGGGATTTGAATTCATGTCCTCATGCTTGCATAGCAAGCATTCCTTCACACATAGCCACCTCTTCAGCCCCTCTCTCCGGACCTTTACAACATTCCTCCAAGAGAGCCAGACTTTCTAGTTCCTTCTTTACAGGAACGGGAAGCTAATGTGCTTTTGAGGTTTTCCAAAATCATACAAGTGGTAAAGCTGGATTCTGCCTCCAAATCCTGGCTGCTTTCTTCTATCACACATAGCCTCGTTTCCTCCATTTTAATGACCACAGTCCCACTTCGAAGTTTAAATATTTTTCTCTAGCAGTTTTAGGTCCCTTCATGGAGAGGATGTGGAAATGTCCATCCCAGTGCGGAGCACCTGAAGCCCATCCCAGCTCCAGGGATTAGATCCTTATTGGTCAAAGCAAACTGGAGCCTTCCTTTGGATGCAGTTGTCAACCTGTGGGTCTTCTAGGGACCAAGATGCTTCCTAGGAAAGCTCAGGATAAAGGATGTCTGTTCTCATGTAACTTATTAATCTAGAAGTATATAACACCAGGGTGTTTGGCAGCCATCCTGTGGCTATAAGGAGGCTACAGTAGAGATAGGAACGTAAGCCCATTAACCTCTTGGGTTATTTGTAGCCTAGAGTTTTTCTATTTCCAACCCTCCTGTCTGAGACCAGTGTGACTTAGATTTTCTGTAACTTGCCACCAAAAGTGAGTTCACTAATATTCAATTAATATCACCAGGAAGGTTTATTAGCGTATGCTTCATGTTACCCACATACATCAGTGTGCTCTAGAACAGTAATAATATTAAGGTATCTTAGGAAAAAGGTTCAAAGTGGGGAGGACAGTGAGTGCATAAGTGATCATTCAAAGGCAGCCATGCTGCTCCCTCTTCCTGCCGCTGCCAGGGGAGAGGGGTGGAGTCCCTGGAGCAGGAGTCATAGGCAGCTGTGAGCCATTCATTGTGGGTTCAAGGACTCTAACTCAGGTTCTCTGGAAGAGCAGCAAGTGCTCTTAACCACCGAGCCACTTCTCCAGCCCCATTTTTGTCATTTTCACATTGAAAGCTCTTGTTAATATGACTGTTCTGTGCCGAAGTCTTGGGTGTTACCTGTGTTTAATTATTATTTCCTTTGCATTCTGATTATTGAAAGTCATTGCCAGGTGTGCCTCCTCCTGCCTGGCTAACGCCACCATCTGCCCACCTTCCCACAGGTCATCATCGCCCTTTCTGAAAAGCGCCGCACACACATCCCTTACAGGAACTCCGTGATGACCAGCGTGCTCAGAGACAGCCTGGGAGGGAACTGCGTGACCACTATGATCGCCACTCTCTCACTAGAGAAGAGGAACATCGATGTACGTGCTTCCTCTCCCTGGAACTCTTAGTCTGGGTTTCTGTCACTGGGTGGGAGGTGGAGTTCAGGAACTTGGGGGAGTCTACGTCTCTTGAGTAGTGCTTACAGATGGACATCCTCAGAGGTAAGCATACACAGCACACGTAGCTTTGGGTTCTTGGCCAGTGTTGTAATTAACCCACAGGAGAACTAGTCTCAGATGAATGGCTTGAAGAAGCCATGCTTGCCAATCTCAGAAGGCCCGATGATAGGAATGAGGGAAGGAGATCTTGCCCTGCTCTTGCTCGGTGCCTTTGACTGATGAGATCTGGGTATCTTAGAACTGTCCTGAGATCCGGTCCTAGACTCTCTCAGAAGGTGGCACCAGGATCCCTAGCCAGGGGATGTGCAGAGGGCTTCCCTGGGTGGCTACGGAGCCAGCTGGGGTCTTGCAAGAGTCAGATTAACATTTTGGATGTAGATACTCCCCCAAAGAGGAAAGCAAGGCCAAAAAGTGCATCCCAGATAGCGCCAAGACATTCGCTTTAAGCGCTATGGAAACTGCTCCTTTGGTTGACTACAGACATTTATGCTGTGATCTTAGGTGTTTGTGGATCACAGTACCTGCTGTAGTTATGACTTTATGTGACATTTTGGCTTAACAGAGTCAAATACATCCCAGCTGCCTCCTGGGACCCCAGGATTGCCTATACTTTTGCATTTAGCAGTTTTACCAAGCAAACCCATTTTTAAAAAAATAGAAAACAGTACGCTAGGGCCAAACCCCCTCGTTTTGAAGCATGTCATTTATGTTTCTCCAGACATCATACCCTTTAGGTATCTTTTGCTGTTAATGAAAATTAAGTTTTATCTGGAGAGAAATGCCTTTCTATGCCATCATGGTTTTTTTTTTTTTTAAATATTTATTTTATTATGTATACAATATTCTGTCTGTATGCCTGAAGGCCAGAAGAGGGCGCCAGACCTCTTTACAGATGGTTGTGAGCCACCATGTGGTTGCTGGGAAATGAACTCAGGACCTTTGGAAGAGCAGGCAATGCTCTTAACCACTGAGCCATCTCTCCAGCCCCCTATGCCATCATGTTTTAAGAAGCTATTTCATCGTTTTCCTTAGGAGTCCATCTCTACCTGCAGATTCGCTCAGCGAGTGGCCCTCATCAAAAATGAAGCTGTCCTCAATGAAGAAATTGACCCCAAACTGGTAAGCAGATGCTTGACTTCTGAGACAGGGACTTATCACTCAGGCTGGCCTTAAGCTTCATTTGCAGGTGAAGATAACCTTGAACTCGTGGCCCTCCTGCTGTGTGAGCACGTGACAGGCGTGCACCATCACTTCTGGAGTTTGTGGTGCTGAGATCCCATGGGATGTCATGCTTGCTGCATAAGTGCCGTGTGCACTGAGCTGTGTCCCCACTCCCAGTGAGAAACTTACATTTTTAATTAGGCTCAAAGAAATATATATACTTAACATACATATACACGATTAGCTGAACCTTGTTGTGGGGCAGTGGGTCTGTACTATGCAGTGCTCTAAGAACCTGTATGCATTCGCAGATGGAATTCTCAGCAACCATGTGATGAGCTGTTCGGCTGTCTCCATGGAAAGAAAAATTGAAACACAAGGGCATGAAATAAGCTACTGATTGTCTTAGTAAGAGTGGGTATCATAGCCCAGTGGTCAAGCTTAAGAAATCTGCTTCATGACAGAGCATGGCCCATCCTGTGGACATACCCAAAAGGCAGACATGCAGTGACTCAGCGGGACAATACTTACCCAGCCCTGGGTTAGATCCCCAGAACTACAATGGAAAAAATACAATTATATTTATAGTTGGGTCTTAGCCTTTCACAAAACACCTAGTTTTCCTTTTTAGACAGAGTACCAGGCCGTCGTTCACAGAGAGTTATTAAGTAGAAATATTTTGTCCAAGCATCCTGTTATGTATTCTAGAGTTTCTTAAAGGCTAGCAATAGTTTGATTTATGGAAAAATAACTCCTGTTTTATCAAAGCAACTTTTATGCAAGGAAATCATAGATACATAATTCAATTCCCCACTTTGAATATATTTTTCCTTTGTGTTTTGTGGGTTCTCTGCAAAGGAAAAGCAGCATTAGGTCAGCTCAGGCCACTGTCGTGGTCTGAATTCCTGCTCCATCACCTACCTCTCCCCACCTCAAGGACAGAGCGAGAGGAAGGAAAATGAATAACGGGGCTATCGGTCTTGCCCTGCCAGCCTCAGAGAGCCTCGCTTTCCCTGATGGAGAAATCAGTGGGTGAATCAGGTGAATCCTTGTGCCCACCTTGGTCAGACCCCAGCATCAGAGTCCTAGGGAAAGGAACAGAATACCAAAGCAGAGTCAAAAGAAAATGCACCCCTATGGGATGTATTCTGCTGTCCCTGCCCCTCCTGCATCCCAAGAGCATCACTGTGACTGTCCCTTCCCCTCCTACACCCAAGAGCATCACTGTGACTGCCCCTGCCCCTCCTACATCCCAAGAGCATCACTGTGGCTGCCCCTGCCCCTCCTGCATCCCAAGAGCATCACTGTGACTGCCCCTGCCCCTCCTACACCCAAGAGCATCACTGTGACTGCCCCTGCCCCTCCTGCACCCAAGAGCATCACTGTGGCTGTCCCTGCCCCTCCTACACCCAAGAGCATTGTTGTGCAGAATGAGAAAGGTTCTATTATCTGGATGACAAAAATTAGTTCACAATTTATGGAGAACAAGAATATAAAACATTGGAAGTATTTCTTTAATTTCTTTAACTTTTGCCAGAGAGACTTTTCTTTGAAGACTCTGAAGGCAGAGGACATCCGCGTGTGTTTGATGTAGGTCTGTGACAGATTTAAAGTAAAGAGAAACTGGGAGCAAAAAGCTAATAGCTGATAATTGAAGTGATTGCCGTGGTTCTTCCTAGTGCTGACTGACGTAGTGACTGCCAAGCGTGGCTTGCTACGCTCTGTATTAATGGCACCTTAAACCACACACTGTTGCTTACTATTTTAGTGTGAACCTTGCCTGTAATACAAGTGACAATCAAGACTTTGTCCTAGGGGGCAGGAGGGGTGGCTCAGCAGTTAAGAGAATGCACTGATGTTGCAAAAGATCCAAGTTCAGTTCATAGCCCTCCTGTCAGGTGACTTGCAGCTCCAAAAGCTGATGCTCCAGGCATTCTCATGTGCCTGCACTCATATGCGCATGCCCCTCCATTACACATAATTTCTAAAATGATACAATTAATCTGTTTTAAGGAAGTGTTAAAAGAAACCACTTAAGATACAACTTGTTTGGGATTTCCTGTGTCTTACTCTTAGATTTTAATGGCAAATATGGTGTTACCCTGAGTGATCAGAATCACCAAGCACCAGTATTTCAAAGCGACATGGTAATGGCAGGAACATGAGCTGGACAGATTCCAGAATGAGGGGACATGGGCCAGGATCTCCCCAGATGCCTTTAAGTACACAGGAAATCTGTAGGACGCATGGCCATAGTAATAGTAGTTTGGGTTTATAAATCTTTAGAAAGTCTAGAGCCGGGGGATGACTCAATTGATGAAGTGCTCACTCTGCAAGCATGAAGTCCTGACTCTGACCCACAGAACCCACCTCAGAAAGCTGGTGTGATCACACACTTGTAATCCTAGTGCTGGGGAGGCAGAGGGGGGATGATTCCTCGGGCATGTGCACCCACATACATCCACAGGCACAAGGACATGAAGATTAAAGCATTGGCGTCAGCATAGAGAGGTGAAAGTGAACGACCCTTGTCCAGAGGGCGCTGTTCTGTGTGGCTCGGCAGTTTCTCACTGTGTTTTTAAAGGAGGCCAACAGGTAAAACATGGCGCCCTGCGGATTTGAACAAAGTCCCTGGAGCCTGTGTCCAAATGCTCTTGTGATTTAGAGGGGTTGTTGGTTCTGTTGATGTGGTCAAGGGAGCCTGAAACTCATCCGAATAGATCTCTGGAAGCATCTTTAGAACATGTTACCTGCAGACAGGGGAGCACAAGGCTGCAGCTGTCCTTGAGTGTGGACAAACAGTGTCAGCCCGGGGAAGGAAGTCACAGTCCTGGACCTCTGCTTCCCTCCCTAACAAAACCAGCGAGGAAGGAGCGGGGAAGATAAATCTATTCCCCGATGTGGCGATACCAGTGAGGCCATCTGCCACATCCCTGACCAGCAGGACTGATGGCATGTGTGAGTGAGCACAGGTGCCTGTGGAGGTCAGAAGAAAGCATCAGATCCCTTGGAGATGGAATTATAGGCAGCTGTGAGCCACCTAACACGGGTGCTAGAAACTGAACCCAGGGTCTCTGAAAGAGCAGGGCCTACTCTGACCCACTGAACCAGCTCTCCAGCCCACAAGAAGTATTTTCTTGAGAATTTAAAAGCTTTATCCCTCCTTCACATGGGTTTGAATTCACATACACAAAACCCCCTTTGTCTAAAAGGTTGTTTGTTTAATGCTTTTGTTTTATTTGTTACGGGGTCTCACTCTGTAGCCCTGGCTGGCCTGGAACTCTCTGTGTAGATCAGACTGGCCTCGAACTCACAGAGTCCCGCCTCTGCCTCCTGGGAAGCGATCCACAAGTGAAGAAGAGAGAGAATACAAATTATTGGAAAAGGGCAGGAGGTGGGAGGGAGAAGAGCTGATGCTGACTTCGTTAGCCAGTTTGGGGACTTCAGTTCTCAAGGACGGCTGCAAACAGATGTCTCATCTTTTTACTAAACTGGGGTGTCATATTGGCTGGATTTATGTCAATTTGACACAAATTAAAGTCATCTGAGAGGAGGGAGCCTCAGTTAAGATAATCTACGATTGGACTGTAGGCAAGCCTGTAGGGTAGTTTCTTAATTGGTGATTAATAAGGGAGTGCAGCCCATTGTGGGGGTTGCCCTGGGCTGGTGATCCTGGGTTCTATAAGAAAGGTGGCCAAGCAAGCCATGAGGAACAAGCCAGTAAGCAACAGCCTCCTCCATGGCCTCTGCATCAGCTCCTGCTGCCCAGTTCCTGCCTGCGTGAGTTCCTGTCCTCAGTGCTTTTGATGATGAACTGTGATAAGGAACTGGGAGGGAAACAAGCCTGTCCTCCTCATGCTGCTTTGGTCACACTGCCTCACCCCTGCAGTAGTGGCCCTACCTAGGACAGGTGTCTTTAGATTGCATAGCAGGAGGCCAAAGGGTTTGTGTATAGAAGTGAGGAGAATTACATTTTATAATTGTTGATCTGTCAAGCTTTGGAAAGAAACTTATAAATGGATTATGGACCAGATAAATTTCTTATCCATTTTTGTTGCGTTTATCATCACATGTGCTCTGCATAGACAATAACATGATCTGCAAGTATAGGCAGATGATTTTCTTCTTTTCATTGTCTCATGGCCTAGCCAAGAATTTTAGCAGAATTTTAAAGACATTCTTGTCTTGCTCTTTCTGCCGCTCATTGCTACAATAAAGGTTTACTGTAACTTTTTGGTTGATGTTCACTTATCTTCAGCTTGACTGAATCTTTACAATATGTCAGTGAATTCTTGATATGATCAAGTACGAGTTTTAGAAAAATATTTGACATGTGTGTATGTGTGTGTATTTGTGTGTGACTGGAGGGCCCAAGGGGAGTCTGGAAGAGGGTGTAATCCCCTGGAGCCGGAAGTCCAGGCAGTTGACCTAGCATAGGCGCATATGTTCTGGGACCCAACAAGTGATGAGATTGATCAATATTTCTCTTTTCAACTGTTCATGTGATGGATTGTCACATCCCTTTAGTCAGCTTTATTATGAATTATTTCAGATATACAGAAAGGTACAACAGAAAAATCGACACAACTTTTTTTAAGCGGATGCCATGTTTCTTCATCTTAAGACGACATCTTGACCTATTAAAGCTGTCACTCCATGCACCTCCCTTTTTTTCAGTGCTCATTTGTGTATTTTTAAATGATAGCCTATTATTAACTTCCTGAAGCAAGCCCAACTGGATTATAATACTAAATACTCTACTAATGATTATGTGGTTATAATATGAACTTGGTAGAACAAACGTTGGCAGGCTATATCAGCTTTAGCTGATCTTTGAAATGTAGTTACCAAAACTAACCAACCAATCAACTAAGTACATGTCAACTCTCCTCACTCCCTGCCACTCCTTTCCCTTTTCAAGAACACCATCCACTTGTGTGTGTGTGTGTGCACACACGTGCACGTGAACATATGCGTATGTACAACTGTGCATGTGTTCACAGAAGTCAGACATTGGCTGTGTCCTGCTCCTATTTTCTGCCTTTGAGACAGGGTTTCCCACCACCCCAATAAGGACTGGTAGCCCCTGAGTTCCAACAACTACCCCTTCACTCAGTTCTGGTGCAGTGAGCTCAAATTATGTGAAAACCAAAGAAAACAAGATGCAGTTTACATAAAGAAATAGGATATTCACATAGTTTAAGGCAGGCAAAATGATATTCTCCTTTATTAAAGGGAGCATGCATTGGAGCGTGCATGTGGAATAATGTATGAAGTGTAAGTGTTTTCATGACTCTTAACTTCATTATAGCACACTCCAGGAAGGACAGCAAGGGAGCAAGAGAGATGCCACAAGTTGTGTCTGTAATGGTTTATTGTTGTTGTTTTGTTTCTGTTGTTATTTTTCGAGACAGGGTTTATCTGTGTAGTCCTGGCTATCCTGGAACTCACTCTGTAGACCAGGCTGGCCTCGAACTCACAGAGATCCGCCTGCCTCTGCCTCCTGCGTGTTGGAATTAAAGGTGTGCACCACCACCGCCCAGCTTGTAATGTTTTATTTGTTAAAAAATACAGTTCTAGAGTTATTTAGTCCGAATATTAATGTTAGGGACACTAATGCCTTTTAAATTGTTCTCTATCCAGTTTTGTATCCTAAAATAGTTAATAATTTTAATTAATTAACCACCCATGTGTGCACACTTAATGCAATGTAGAGTCAGAGGACACTACAGGGGTCACTTTC
This sequence comes from Microtus oregoni, assembly GCF_018167655.1. NCBI lineage: Eukaryota > Metazoa > Chordata > Mammalia > Rodentia > Cricetidae > Microtus > Microtus oregoni. Next base: position 46,461,297 of record NW_024543066.1, read on the forward strand.
CTTCTTCCACTGTGTAGGTCTGGGTCCCAGGGACTGAACTTGTGTGTCAGGCTTGTCCCCAACCATTGCCTCATAACCTCCAAAGCTGTGTTTTGCTGCCACCGAGGTTGCGTTGGCCAGAGGTGGACATGTGCTCTCCCACTTACCCCTCCACAGATGATTACCCGCTTGCAGAAGGAGATTGCTGATCTGAAGGCGGAGCTGGCCATGGCCACTGGGGAGTGGAGGACCGAGGCCCTCACGGAAGAAGAGCTCCATCAGTAAGCACAGACTCACTTCTCTTTTCAACAGAGTAACAGTTGAGTTTTCCATCTGCCTCAGAGCCTGCTTGGTCTCCTGGGAAGGTCAGAAACCTCACCAAGATGCCAGTGAAGAGAGGGGGTTCTTCATGGGAAGTGGGACAAGGCTGGGAATGGCTGTCCCAGGCCAGCGCTGTGAAGGGGCCGCAGACTGGGTGCACCATTATATACACCGGCTGCTTGGAGCTGTGGGTCTCAGGTCTGAGATGAGAAACAGCCCTGGTCTCACACTCACCTGGCTTCAGGTACCAGCATCTATCATGCTAGAACAAAGTCTCTCCTTTATAGTGCTGGCCCATACATTGCAGCTAAAAACTCCCATTTGGCACAAAAGCCAGCATTCAGGACTTTGTCTGAGTCTGGTGTTTTCACACCAATGGGATTTGCAGCCATGTGGTACATTGTCCTTCATTCTGTGTGAGCTGTGGAGGTGGCCTCTGTTTCTGTGTAAGGGTTGCTGTGATGCAGATGCTGGACAAGACTAAGGAGTCAATGTTGGGCTCCACTTTCAAATAAGAAGTAGAGCTGGGCTGGGGATGTAGCTCAGTCATAGAGTTTGTCTAGCATGCGTGAAGGCCTGGGTTCCATCCCCTAACACTGTACACATATAATACCCACACCGGGAGGTGGAGACAAGAGGATCAGAAGTAAACAATGGAGAAAGCAGTTCTCTGTGAACTGCTGAATCTTGAGGCTGGCACAGTGTCTCAGCAGATAGCCATGCTTGCTGCCAAGTCTAATGGCCTGAGTTCAGTCCTGGACTAGGGGTGGAAGGGAAGAGGGATTCCTCCAAGTTGTTCTTTGACTTTCTTCTTCTCACTGTGACACACCATATACACCACACACATATCGCACACATACACGTTACACACATACACACTACATACAAACCATACACACCATTCCACACGTGCCACACACACACACACACACCACATCACACACACACATGCACAATGTGTTAAAAATAAACTATAGAATCCCTGCCTGTGAGGACTGACTGAAGCATGGAAAGTCTTCATCAAACTTTCTGCTGTGATAAAAACTTACTTCTCTGGGATCATTCCTCCTACATCTAGAGTTTAACAACACAACAGCTCCACAGCTTCCCTAACAGCACCACTGCATAGCATGTGTGGAATTAAAGTCAAATACACTGTACCAAGTTAGTTATTAAGAATTTCATCTCAGGACTGGAGAACTGCATCAGCAGTTAGGAGGTTCCTAGTCCAGTTCCCAGCACCTACATGCCAGCTCACAACCATTGTGACTCCTGTTCAAGGGGGTCGGATGCCCTCTTCTGGCCTTTAAGAGTACTGCATACATGTGGCACACATACATGCACAGAGACACATACACATAAAGCAAAAACAAACAAATAAAAAATAATAACGTTACTTCTTGAAATAACTCAAGATAACCTTGATCCTGAGGGGATTTGGCTGAGAGTCAGGTCACTGTGCTGCCCCCTCTCCTCAAAGAAAGGATAGTATTAGCTTGCCAAGAATCATCAGCATTTGATCCAGCCAGGAATGTAAAACCCCGTAGGCCTGCAGCAGAGGATTCTGACATGGGGAAATGGGTGTACAGAGGATGGTATAGCCAAGATGCTCAGCCATTAGTAAGGCATCTTGGAGGTCAATAACGGTAGGAGCTGGGGCGGGGGACAGTGTGACAGTGTGATTTAGTGGAATGTTTTTTTACTGTAATAATTTCTGGGAGTCAACTTTGGAAAGAAAATTTTGTTTTTAGCTCACAGCTTCAAAAAGTTGTGTTTCTGTGCCTGGCTTGGGGGAGACCATCATGGTAGATGGCCACAAAAGAGAATAGCTGCTTAACTCATGATGGTGCCCAGCAAGCAAAGAGAGAGAGTAAGGAGGCACAGGCCATGGCAAGATAAAGTACCAAGGACCTTCTCCCAGTGATTGACTTCATCCAGATATGCCCTGCTTCTTAAAGTCCCCAGCATTTCCCGAAATAGCATTGTAAGCTCAAGACCAAGCTTTGGAAAAAGGAGCTGGAAGAGGATACTGTATTCTTTCTATCACCAAGAACCAAGAGCTGGCCCCACCCCACAGGTCTAGAGCACGGGGAGCAGCCCCACAGCATAGGTGTCCTGTTGAAGAACTGCAGTTGCTGTCTGAGACACCATCCAGGAGCCAGCCCTGGCTTCCTCTCAATCCAGGCACCATCTCCCATCGGTGCCCAAATTGGCTGAACTTATCCAGAAGCCAGCTATTAAGCAAGTCAGGGAATATGGTTGTCTCTGATTCTGAGTCAGGTAGGAAAAGAGTAGAAATTGGATCTTAGGGGACACACGAAGTAAATACCAGTGCTCTCCTGAGGGAGAGAGTGAAGGGAAATGAGATTGTGACAGCAGATTAAACACTGAAGGACCCCTAGATCTTACCTTGGTTTCTGTAGAACCATCAGCCATGGTATGCGAATGCCAGCCTAGACAGATCCAGCATAGAGGGCAGAGGGCTGGCATTCTTTTCTATGCGTGAGTAGTTCTTTCATTCATCTGCCATTTGTTACTAATCTTGTGATCACAGAGCACAAACATGGGCTCCGAAAGGAATGGAAAGACACACAAAGCCTACAGTTAGCTCTCATGGGGTCCACAGCATGGGGTGGTGACAGACATAAGCACCAGGGATGACAGAGTGTTGAAGCACCACGAGAAAGTATAAACAGGGCAGGGTGAGAATGTGGCCATAGCACAGTTGCTCAGGCTCAGAGCCTCGCCGAGCTAGGTCAAGTCTACTGACTGTAATCTTGGGCACTTCCCAGAAGGGTCACTGCTGTGCCATCAGGCACAGTGTCTCCTTGGTGATCTTTCACCAGCAGCTAGGGACATCACGGGCTGCAATCCCTGTTTTCCTGCCAATGCAAAGGGCTTCAGAAGCACCAGTGTCCGGGTGCCTGTCCAGAATGACAGTAAGAAGGACTCTTCTGGGCACGCTGTTCTTCATGTTTGTGGCATTGTGTTTGCCACCATTAACCAATTACGAGTACTTCCTCACCCTAAAGGTGATAGGTGAATGAGAACTTGCTTGCAGTTCATCCTGGTATTTGGCACCATCAGCCTGGTTTTTGTCTTTCAGGCCCCTAGATATTTACTCACAAATGGGAATCCCCTTCAGTTCTCCACCCACACTCTCCAAATAGAGCATGGAGGTCATGGTGCAGGAGACGAGACAGCGCCATAGCTCAGCTGGAATAGCCCAGCTCTTGGCAAGTCTGCTTCTCCGTCCTTCAGGTTCTCAGGCACATGCCAAGTGGCATGGCCTTCCTCCTGGGAATTCGCAGATACTGATGGGTCTGGCTTTCTCTGTAGCATGTTGGGCATGCTGGGCATGTTGGATGCCCTGCTCACATTCAGTCCCAGAACGCTTTTGAACCATTGCCCAACAATTCCTTGGTGAATGTAAATATTTGTTGGATTGACTTGGATGCTTTGATTGAAGAGGGTCTCAAACATCAGCCTCCAGTTAGTATGATATTTTTAGTTTACATCTTTTTTTTTTCGGTCCTTGCTAAATTTGAAAAGAGACAGCTGGACAGAGGCTGTATAGCCAAGTCAGTGTTTAGACAGAGCTCCCTGGTGCCGACTTGGATGTGACGGAGCTGCTGAGCACATGTCTTTGATAGAAGAATGAGCTAGAGATCTCTGGCTCTGCTGGGCGTGTCATATCCTGGCCCATGATTTTGAGCAGCACTTCACTCCTGGAATGAAACCTAATTGGATCTTACCAGATCAAGTTTGCTCAAAAATGTCTAGATCTTTCCCTAACAGAAAAAAAAATGCAGATTAGTTAATATTTCTGCCAAAGTTTATGGAGAACATCTTAGATGTTAATCATTTTAATGGGTACATCAAGGGGCTAGTAGAACAAGATCCAATGATAATTGTGGGGAATATAATTTTACTTGGGGAAGTGTTGCGCATGTATGTACACATGCATATGCGTACGTGCACCTACACAGCAATGCGTGTGCACACAGGAAGCAAGGCAATCATGGAAACGATCTATGTTCACTGAGACTTTTTACACATACCTACTGGGGGTTGGGGTGTGCGCACATCACAATTTGCATGTGGTGGCCAGAGGACAGCGTGTGTGAGTCAGCCCTCCCTTCCACCATGTGTCACAGTGAATTAGAATTTGCCCCTAATATGACTCTGGGTTTAACATCTTCTGCCTGCTATTTTTCTTACAGGCTCCTAGATATTTACTCAAAAATGGGAACCCCCTTCAGTTCTCTGCAAGCCTCCACACTCTCTAAATGGATGTGGGGTCTGGTGCAGGAGACAAGCTGGAATAGCCCAGCTCTTGTCAAGTCTGCTTCTCTGTCCATCACCATATAGCCAAAGATGGGCCTTGAACTTCTGATTCTCCTGCCTCTCTTTTCCAAGTCCTGGGATTCAGCAGGTACACTGAGCCTGGATAACTTTTTCTTCCCATTCCTCTTTCTATTTGACACTTTTAGCTGGGCACTGGGGATGGAACTCAGAAAAGAGACATAAAATATTTCATGTATAGAGACTTCAAATAAAAAAGAAATGGGGAATGAAAATATAAACAAGAGTTGCCATTTAGTAGGGTTCCCAAAAAGAATTTGCATGGTAGGTTCATGTTATTTTAGGACCACTCTTCCATAGGAAAGGGCAGATGTTAGCTGTCATTAGGAACAGAATGGTGTTTGGGTGAGACTTGAGTGATGGCAATGAAGATGGACAGGAGACAAACCAGAGACTGTGTGGAAGAAGGGTCAGTAGAAGGGTCTGTTGGAAGTGCCACAACACAAGGAAGATTGCAGGGGTTTATCTGGGCACTGTGGTACTTTCTGGAAATCCTAGCACGTGGGAAGCGAAGGCAGCAGGAACAGGAGTCCAAGGTCATCCTTGCTTACATGGTGAATTTCAGGCAATCCTGGTGGCACGAAAGCGCACGCGTGTGCGTGTGCACGCACACATACACTCTCTTACATACACACCTCACAAAGGGCAGAAATGGAAGCGACAAGGGGCGATGAGCTTCCAACGCTGAAGGCGCATGGGGCAGGTGAGCTCTTACTTGGATGTAGGTTGAGAGTGGAAAGTTAAATTTGTGAGAGTGATGAGCATCAGGATGACGTAATACTGAGTTGGGAGTGAAGACCAACACCAGATTTAGGGTCCTGGAAGTGCGGAGTCATGAGCCTCAGGATCACACTTCAGATCCAAGCTCCCCAGCCCCCCACACCCTGGTGAAAAGGCACCTGAATGTGCCCTTTTATTTGGTTGCACAGCTCTTTCCTTCCGATTTTTTTTTACATTTAATTAAATGTTCCATTTATTGGATTTTAATGCTGGCAAATAACCTCCCTTTCTCTGTATTTTAGGGTGTTAGTAGTAAGCACTCTGTTGTAATAGGAGCAGCGGGCTGCTTCCCGCCACCTGGCTAGCTTTACCTGAAATAATTACACGGAAACTGTATTCTTTTAAACACTGCCTGGCCCATTAGTTCCAGCCTCTTATTGGCTAGCTCTTACATATTGATCTAACCCATTTCTAATAATCTGTGTAGCCCATGAGGTGGCTTACCAGGAGAGATCTTAACCTGCATCTGTCTGGAGTGGGAGAATCATGGCAACTTAACTGACTCAGCTTTCTTTCTCCCAGCATTGTGTTCTATTTACTCCACCCACCTAAGGGTTGGCCTATCAAATGGGCCTAGGCAGTTTCTTTATTAATTAACCAATGAAAGCAACAGATTAGAAAGAAATCACTCCGACATCAGCACTCTAAAAAGATTGAACAGCAGCTGAGAGCTGCTTGGTGGTTAGGAGCACTTGCTGCTCTTCCAAAGGATCCGGTTCAGTTCCTAACACCCACAGAGGGCAACCCAAGCTCCAGGGCATCCACCACCCTTTTCTGGCCTCTGCAGGCACCTATACACATGTGATGTATGTACATGTGCTCAGGGCTCAGGCACATACAAGCATAAAGTAAAAATAAATATTTTTAAAGATAACAATGAAATAATAAAAACATGCTTACTCTTTTATATTGACTTTACATAAGCTAAGTGTCATCAGAAAGCAGGAAGCCTCAGTTGAGAAACAGTTGTCTCCATAAGAGTGGGCTATAGGGCAGTTTCTTAATTAGTGCTTATTGTGGGAGATCCCAGCCCACGGTAGGAGGTGCTGCCCCCGGGCGGGTGGTCCTGAATCTGTAAGGAAGCAGGCTGAGCAAGCCATGAGGAGCAAGCCAGCAAGCAGCACTCCTCCATGACCTCTGCATCAGTTCCTGTCTCCACGATCCTGCCCTGTATGAGTTTCTGCCCTCACTACTTTTGATGATGAACTGTGAATGAAATAAACCCTTTCCTCCCCATGCTGCTCTTCATCATAGCCGTAGTAACCTTAACTTGGCTAACAAGTTACTACAATGTATTTGCTTGGGTAAAAGTGACAGATTCATAAAAGACACCGATTTCCAAGTTCACTAGGCAAAAATAGACACCCTGTGTCCGTAGAAGAAGGTGAATTCATAGTAAAAACTCTCCAATGAGGAAACTCCAGGCACGCAAGGCATCCCTTAATATGCCCTAGAGTACTTCAGCTACAAGTACAGCAGCTTTACCAAGCTTCCCGCACAGCAGTGCATGCAAGAATCCCCCGTGCATTGCACTGCTCTGAAGTTGAAGGCAAACATTTGAGAAAGGAAGCTGAGCCACCCTCCCCATGAGTTAAATCCCTAACAACACCCACATCACATCCAGGAGGTGGACCTCATGGCAGAGATGCAGAGGTCATGTGTGTAATTCCCTGTGATGAGGAATTGGTTAAGACAAAGCCCTTGATCATTCCAATGGATGGAGGCAAAGAATTTGATAAAGTTCTCGTTTATTCATGGTCAAAACTCAACAAAACAGAAATAGGAGGCAGCCTCCAAACTTTAACACCATCTATCAGTGTATAGATGTGTATAGATATATATTACCTACCTATGTATGCATCTACCATCTGTGTATCTCTCACCTATGTACCTGTGTATCTATCATCTACCTATCTGCCTATCACACACCCCTCTATCATTTGTCTATGTGCCTCTCACCTTATATGTATATGTGTGTCTATCTACCTGTCACCCATCCCTTTATCATCTGTTTGTGTGTTTATGTATATACCTGTCTGCTATCTCCCTGTCTGCCGAGCATCCTTCCCTCTCTCTATCATCCATTTCTAGCTATAATAAGGATAAGGGAAAGACATGATTCTTTCTTAAAGCTAGAAGCAAAAGTGAAGATGTTTTCTCACTGCTTGCATTGGGCACCACACTGAAAGCTCTAGATAGAATATTATGGTAAGAAAAATCAATAAAGGACACAGATATTTGGAGAGGAAGTAATAAAACTGTCATTATACACAAATAACATTCCTTCTATGGAGAAAGCATCAAACAACCTGAAAAGAGTTACTAAGAAATACTAAAAGGAGTTTATCAAGGTTCCAGAATACAAGGGTACAGAAAATGAAAAGGCAGCAACCCTTGACGGTAGCATTAAAAATTTAAATAGTCCATAGATAAATTTAACAACATATGTCTACTCTCTGTATTAGTAAAACTGTAAGACAAGAGAGGAGCTTTCCAGACCTGAAACGATGGAGAGCTATCCCATTTTCATAGACTCTCAGATGGTGGGTCTGCCTAGATCGACCTACAGTGTATGTAGTCTGAGCCTTCTGAGAATCCATGTGGGAAGTGATGAGGAGCCCGTAAAGCTCACACAGCTGCTACCACTACTAAAAATAGCTTTGCGGAAGAACCTGAGTCGGAGCAGACTAGTCAGTGAGAGAGGGCACTTGTCACCAGGCCGGACAACCTGAGTTCAGTCCCCAGGACCCACAAGACAGAAGGAGAGAAGTGACTCCCACAAGTACTCTGACTACCTATGGCATGTACACACATACACACACACACACACACACACACACACACACACCAAAATGCCCTTCACAACAAATTTCTCACACAAGTGTTTTCTTGAACTAGATCACAAGCATAAATGTACAATTTCAAATGCAAAACTCCTAAGAAGGAAAGATAAACCTGTGACCGTCCACTAGGCCAAGGTTTCTTAGAACCTTAAAAAAACAAAAACAAAAAAAAACTATCAAAGAAAAAAGAAACAGTAAACTAGATTTCATCAAAATGAGAAACATCTCTTCTTTGAATGTTATTAAGAAAATATTTTAAATATATATATATATATATTTTTAATCAAAACATATGGCTATAAAGGACTCGTCTCCAAAATACATAGAAAAGTATCACAATTACATAATAAGACAACAAGCCATAAACATGTGGACAAAATCCTAGAACAGCCGTTACATCAGAAAGCAAACAGGTGCTTAGGAAGGACAGGGAAGCCTGACGTCCGTCACCTTAGAGATGATGGGATGGCTGTCAGAACATCAAACAACAGTGGGCCTGAAAGACGGCTCCATGGGTAAAGGCGTGATCACCAAGCTGGATAACGTGACAGGAGTTAGATCCCTGGGACTCACCTAGTAGGAGCAGAGAACTGGTTCTTGCAAGTCATGTTCTTCACATTACACCCATCCATACACTAAAGATGCAAACATAACTGTAGATCTGATTACAGACACTTCTTAAGGTTAAATATGATCAGTTTTATTAATACTTTTAGATGTCTCTCTCAACTGCCACATTCTTTTTAACCTGAGTCCTGGTGACTAAATTCAGTTCCTCATACAGTGAGGCAGACTGGTAAGCATTGCCCAGCTCAGCTGTCTATCTCCCAAGTCCTAAAAGTGACTCTTTACAATATTAAAGAAGACTAAAACCAAATTGAAGAGCATGGTATATTGCAACAACACAGGGAGAGGGTTTGCTTCCAAAGGTCTCCCTTGTACTAATAAAACTTCACTGATGTCTAATCTTCTATTTAGGTCCAAGGCAATGTACCGAAGGTGGAGTCTGAAGTCCTGTTTTAAACTTTATTATAAAATACATAATTTTTCTGTTTTTTTAATTTGTTTTTTATTGAGAAAAGGAAAAAAAACAAGTTTCCGCCACCTCCCAGCCTCCCATTTCCCTCCCCCTCCTCCCACCCTTTTCCCCCTCCTCCTACTCCTCTCCTCCTCCCTCTCCAGTCCAAAGAGCAGTCAGGGTTCCCTGCCCTGTGGAAAGTCCAAGGTCCTCCCCACTCCGTCCATATCTAGGAAGGTGAACATCCAAACTGGCTAGGCTCCCACAAAGCCAGCACATTAAGTAGGGTCAAAACCCCGTGCCATTCAAAAAGGCAACTTACTGACTGAGAGAAGATCTTCACCAACCCCGCAACAGACAAAGGTCTGATCTCCAAAATATATAGAGAACTCAGGAAACTAGACTTTAAAATGCTAATTAACCCAATTAAAAAATGGGGCACTGAACTGAATAGAGAATTCTCAACAGAAGAAGTTCAAATGGTCAAAAGACACTTAAGGTCATGCTCAACCTCCTTAGCTATCAGGGAAATGCAAATCAAAACAATTTTGAGTCTGCCGCTGCGCTTTGTGGGAGCCTAGGCAGTTTGAATGCTCACCTTACGAGACCTGGATAGAGGTGGGCAGTCCTTGGGCTTCCCACAGGTCAGGGAACCCTGATTGCTCTTCGAGCAGATGAGGGAGGGGGACTTGATCGGGGGAGGGGGAGGGAAATGGGAAGCGGTTGTGGGGACGAGGCAGAAATCCTTAATAAATAAATAAATTTAAAAAATAAAAAAAAGAAAAAAAAACAATTTTGAGATATCATCTTACACCTGTCAGAATGGCTAAAATAAAAAACTCCAATAATTTTTCTGTTTTAAACTTTATTATAAAATATGTTGCAAATAAAAAATCAAACACCAAAATTAACCAGACCCAAAGACTATGCAGATTAATGTCCTCTATTGTCAGAGGAGTCATTTAGAATGACTGTGGCTGATTTTATACTTTTGCTGTTGAGTATGTTTTTATGCACTTATCCACCAACAAAAATGAATGCACATAATGACACGAGTTATGAAGAAGGATACAAAGCTGATTGTTTCTTTAGTTTTAGCTTGAACATGCATTTCATTCTATCAAGTGAATCTCACTTGAAAAGAAGATCCACTGTAACATGAGGGCCTGCTTGTTGGGGTTTCTGTCCTGCCCAGTTCCCACAGCTGTTTAGCCCCCAAAGAATCACACAGAGATTATGCATTAGTTATAACTGATTGGCCCCTTAGCTCAGGCTTCTTGTTAACTCTTATAACTTATATTAACCCATTATTCTTATCAATGCTAGCCACATGGCTTGGTACCCTTTTCAACAGGGCAGGTCACATCTTCCTTCTTGTGTGTCTGGGCAGAACAGCAGAAAGAGCTTCCTTCTTCCCAGAATACTCCTGTTCTCATTGCCCTGCCTCTACTTCCTGTCTGGTTGTCCCACCTATACTTCCTGCCTGGCTTACTGGTCAATCAGCATTTATTTAAAACATAATTGACAGAATATAGACAATTCTCCCACACCAATCTACTTAGGCTCTGGAGAGACAGTGCACCAGAAGAGACTGTCACTGAGTCGATCTCCCAGGGTCCCCAGAGATGGTGCAACAGAAGAGACTGTCACTGAGTCGATCTCTCAGTGTCCTCACAACAGAAGAGACTGTCACTGAATTGAAATCCCAGTGTCCCCAGGACTTGAAATTGGACTCAAAGTGTATTTGTTTTCAGAATGGATTGTCACAGTAGCAACAGGAGAAAGGTCCTGATGAGTCATGTCACACACTTGTCGTAGCGCCTGGGTCAGGGAATTCCACTCCCAGGAACTGCTACTCTCGGTGCCCTATAATTCCTTGATAGGAGTTTAGCTGAGGGAAAGACTTTTTTTCAGATGTCCTGGCAGGCCTCACAGGAAGCCAAGAGACCTTGCCTTCCACGCTGTCTCAGTTACATTTCTATTGCTGTGATAAACACCATAACCAAAGCAGCTCAGGGTGAAAAGGTTTTATTTTGCTTGGCACTTGCACATCACAACCCATCACTGCAGAATGCCCAGGACAGGAACTTGAGGCAGAAAACTGGGGACAGGAACACAAAAAGAGACCATGAAGGAATGTTGCTACCTCGCTTGCTCCTCTAGGCTCACTTAACTTATTTTCTTTCTTGGTAGCCTAGGACCATGAACCTAAGGGTGGCATTTCCCACAGGAAATTTCCCACATCTATCATTAATCAAGAAAATGTACCACAAACCAGTCTTTTGCAAGTTTTTGCTTAATTGAGGCTCCCTCTTTCCAAATGGCACTAGTACATATCTTTTACTGTCAGATCTTTTTTTTTTTGGTTGTTGTTATTGTTTTTTTATATATGTGGAGGATGTGCACACATGTGTGCACACTTGTCGAGGACAAAGGAGAATTTGCAGGAGTTGGTTATCTCCTTCCATCTTTTGAGTCCTGGAGATTGAACTCAGGTCATCAGGCTTGGTGACAATGACCCTTAACTGCTGAGCTGTCTTGCCACCAACCCCTCCCATATCTCTATTTTCATGATTCTCTTTAGAATATATCCATGGCCAAGCATGTCTACACAAAATGAAATAATGGATATAATTTTTTTCTGGTTTTTGAGGCAGGGTTTCTTGGTTGCTTTTGAGCCTGTCATGGAACTAGCTCTTGTAGACCAGGTTGGCCTCCAACTCACAGAGATCTGCCTACATCTGCCTCCCAATTGCTGGGATTGAAGGCATATGACACCACCACTTGGCTAATAATGGATTTTTGTTTTTAAGAAAAAGAAATAGTATTTTTCTCCTAGTTCTTTTACCTGCAATATTTCCTAAAGTTTCTACTGAAAACCAAAGATTATCTTTAAAGAGAATTAATGTGGCATGTTGACTTTACATCTCCAAGGAACACAGTGAATTCACTTCATTTAATTAATACCCTCCCCCATTAACTGTACTCTAGGCTTTGTAACTGAATTAAAACCTAATGTTGCTTCTTGGCATATAGAAAAATATTGCATAACACATAGTTAATTCTGAGATTGAAATTGCATCTTGTTCTGCAGTCTTAACATTAAATTGTGCTCATAGTTAATAGTTGTGTTTTTATTGCAAAATATAACAGTATATATTCTTAATCTGTGACTTCAGGCTGGTGTTGTTCTTTTATAATTGGTGTGAAGCAGCATATACAGGGCCGGGGGAGGGGATGGGATGGTTCAGGGGGTATAAGCACTTGCTGTGCAAGCATGAGGAGCTGAGTGCAAACTCCTAGCACCCACATTAAAACCACCTATGGCTATATATGCCTGTAACTCCAGCACAGAGACAGGGGGATTGCTGTGGCTTACTGGCCTCTAAACTAGCTCCAGTTTTACTGAGATACCCTGTTTCAAAGGCAATAGGCAAAGAACAGTAGAATAGAACATCTGATCTTCTCTGGAGTTGGCATGTACTCATGGGTGTGGGCACCTGCACATGCAACACACACATGCGCACACGCCCGTGTACACGCATGTTGCATATCTGAAAGACTAAACAACCCAAAATCTATAAATTGCCAGAATGGACTATTGATGTGGGAGGGTCTTCTGTTTTGAGTTGATTTCATTGGTTAATAAAGAAACTGCCTTGGCCCTTGATAGGTCAGAAAATTAGGTAGGTGGAGTAGACAGAACAGAATGCTGGGAATAAGGGAAGTGAGCCAGTTGCCATGCCTCTCCTCTCCAGGGTAGACACGTTGAAGCTCCAGCCTAAGATGGACATACACTAGAATCTTCCTGGTAAGGCACTACCTCGTGGTGCTACACAGATATTAGAGATTTGTTAATCAAGATGTGAGAGTTAGCCAAGAAGAGGCTGAAACTAATGGGCCAGGCAGTGTTTAAATGAATATAATTTGTGTGTTGTTATTTCAGGTATAAAGCTAGCCGGTGGCTGGGAGCTGGGAGGCAGGAAGCGGCCCACAGCTTCCTTCTACAGGCTGTCAGGAAAATGCTTCCCAGTTCACACTGTGTTGTGTCTCACTGCTACTTCTTTAACCATAACAAGGTTCTGTATGTTCCCTGAAGAGGAAAATTTCCTAAAACATTTAAAACTTACAAAATCAAAAATAGAGTTGTAACCCTAATCATAAAGACAGCAGATGCGTAAACTTTATATTATTATTTAAACTGACATGAAAATTTGTTTAAATCTTTGCAAGTATGTGCATGTGTATATGTGTAATTAGATGATGTGTTGATTTTTAATTTTTAAAAAAAATATTGGTGCGTGTGTTTATGTGAATGCAGTGGCTTGTGGAGGCCAGAAGAAGGCAGCAGATCCCCCAGAGCTGGAATTACAAGCAGGTTAAGAGTCACCAGAAATGGATGCTAGAAACCAAACTTGAATCCTCTATAAAAGTAGTACAGTCTTGTAACTGATGGGCCAGCTCTCAGCCCCAGTGTGTGCTGCTTGTAGAAAACCTAAAAGTAGCTAAGAAACCTGCATGTGCCCACACCTTCATTTTAAGCCAGTGAGAAGCAAGCAGAGGTTTGAAAAGGAGGTGGTCCACACTGGAAGGAAGCTATGACTTTGCAAGGGGCTTGGAACTGTGCTGTCCAAGCCCGAGGTGTGGAATGCAAAGCTCTCTGTCTCCTTGCCTCTCCCAAGGGGGCCCTGTGCCCATGGCACTATGCACAGATTTTTTTCTTTTACCAGGGTAATGCACTTTCCAGGTACTGCCCCCTCCGGTTGTTTTTATTCCACATTCTCTGTTCTTTCCTTTCAAACTCTGGATATGTTGACAAAAACTTTCTGCTTCCCATTTTCTGAATTTTACATTTCAACATCTGAGTAATAGCTGCACTGAAAATACTCAGACATATTAAAAATTGTGAGGGGACATAGTGGAATCTTCCGAAGGGCGAGATGAACTGAGGTTTGCTGTGGACACGGCGAAGGATGCGGCTTGTCCACTGGGTTGATAGGTGGCTGGAGCTCTGTGTGCATGGCGAAGGACGCGGCTCGTCCACTGGGTTTGATAGGAGCTCTGTATGCATTTCGGACCTGACTTAGGAGTGAATCTTCTGATTTGTCTCATTTGCATACAAATCCCCGGGCTGAGCAGAGTTCAGAGGGAACAGTTTGTTTTAGCTTCCCTCCTGCAGCTTTTAGGAGGCCGATTGAACTGTCTCCTGTTTGAGCCCACACACTTGGTGCCTCTGAAGATTCGCCTGAGCCCTGTCACCACTCCACTGGGATGCATTCTTCTTTTTAACTTTACGACTAATAAACAGACATGGTTGGGTGGGCTAGGCTCCTTAAGCACTTCCTAGCAGAGAATTGTCTCCAAAGGACATGCTGGAGCAGGAGCAGGCAAGTTGGCTCAGTAAGTAAGGGCTTGATGTTTCATTCCCATGACCCAAAAGGTAGAAGGAGAGAACCCACTCCTGCTAACATCTTCTGACCTCCATATGCATGTTGTAGCATGTATGTGCACACATGGGCATGTGCACGCGCGCGAGCACACACACACACACACAAATAAATGTAAAAGTTAATTTATTGATATATCAAGACTATGTGTAAGTCTGAGTTCATAGCATATGTCAACACAAGGTATATACTATGTGTGGTGCCCCAAGGAAGTGTCTTTAATTTATCCCCCATGCCAACCCCAGTGCATGCCAACCCACGTCCAAACGCTTCTCACTCAACTTTCACACATTCTTCGTAGAAACTTGGGTTTTCTTTTTGTCCCAACTCTACATCTTCTAAGGAAAGAGAAACATCTCCCAAGACAAACCAGAGTCAAGTGCTCAGCTTGCCCTGTCTGGCCGGGTAACTGCCTGCCCCATTATCTCAGGGCAGCTGAGATGCTGCAGTAAGGCATGATGCCTGGAGTCTGGGTTGCTCCTACTCTGTTCCAGGGTGCTCCTCATTCTCCTCCTCTTCCCTACAGATTTCACGCTTGTTCCCTCTGTGTTTGTCATTAACCCAGCATTCTTTTGCCACCTCCTCAAATGTGTCCTCATTCACAGTAGCCACTGTTGCCTGGGATCCCGTTTCCACACATCTCTGGAGAAATCAGATTTCCCCTTGTCTGGCTGCCATGCATGTTGCCTGCTTTTCTCAGCAGTCGACTCTAGATTGGTCGCTTGGCACAAGCCGGGCAGGATGAGGTACTAGGTGCTTCTCCAGCAAATGGGAAACTCCGTCCTGATGTTCACAGGCATGTGTTCCTCCGCTTTCTGGGTAACCTCATCTCTTAGCTCCCAGTCTGGAGATAGGATTTTGGAGAAAATTGGGCCCGTGGAATGGCTCAGCAGATAAAGGTGCTCACTGCCAGGCCTGACAGCCTGAGCCTTATCCTTGGAACCCATGCAGGAGAAGGCAAGTTGTCATGTGACCTCCACACATTCTCTCTGGCATGTGTGCACCCACACTCATAAACACCCACTTCCCACACACATAATATAAATGATTTTTAAAGAAACAGGAAGTCACTACATATCAAAGTGCCTCCTTCTTCCAAGTTCTGGGATCTTACTCTACCATGCCCCTGCATGGTACCCTTCTAAGAATCTTAAGTGACAGAGTGTTCTAGAGTCGTCGTGATGTTTCTGTGCTGACCAGCATCAGACACTGAGGCTTATCTGGACTATTTTTAATTAACTGGCTCATTTACAAGATAGTCTGCTCTGAGCTATTCCCCAGGTGGGGAAAGGAAAATGTTTTGTACAGAAAAGATTGACTCCTGAGGCAGGTAGGGGGAAATGGTGACTCTTCACATGCAGGAGGCTTCTGAAGCAAGACAGAGAACAGAGCTGTCCAGTAAATACCCACACACTGCTTCTGATGCAGTCTTGGTTTGTGAGAAGCGAAGTTACTAACCAGTGCTCTGCTGAGTACCAAGACAGTGTATGCAAAAGTAGTCACAGTTGATAAAGCCCAAGCTTCAGGCCAACACCGACATTCTTCTTCCCAGTTCAAGTA
This sequence comes from Microtus oregoni, assembly GCF_018167655.1. Classification (NCBI taxonomy): domain Eukaryota; kingdom Metazoa; phylum Chordata; class Mammalia; order Rodentia; family Cricetidae; genus Microtus; species Microtus oregoni. The sequence goes on from NW_024543066.1 coordinate 46,477,610, forward strand.
ACCATGGGGCCAGTAACCTATGAGGTAGTTTGACACGCAGAAATGTAGACGTCAAATGGGTAGCTTCTAAATCCAAGCCTTCCCTCCTTGCTGTGAAGCCGGGGAGGCCTGAGGGGGCTTTTGATTGCACCAGTGAGACACACTCACCTCACAGTCATGTTCTCACGTGACTTGTGTCATGCATATCCCACAGTTACATGTGCACAGACAGTGAAAAGTCATGGAATGACTCCAGTCTATTCCCTGTGAACCCAGGGCGTAAGTTACTTTGGGGCACTCCTTGGCTGCTCTGTCCTGCCTGTGGCCTCCTTAGGCCCTTCTCTAGGTGTGGAGTAGGACTTTCTTCCTCGGCTAAGCTTGACCCTCCAAAGTGTCACGTTTCTCTCCTGGGTTAGGGAAGGGGAGATGATCTAAGCTGGCTTCTACAGGTTTTTATATCTTCAATATGAGACCATATTTAGCATGCTCAGTGCGCATGCCTTGAATAGTATGGGATGACTGGCGCCCATTTGCGTGGCTGCTCCTTGTATTGATCAGCGATAAGCGTGTAAACTACTAGGAAGGGGTTGCTTGTGAATCTAGGGGAGAGAGCTTTCCTTTTCCTTTCTCTTTTCAATGACACAATGTGTACATGGGTGTAGGTACATGCACACACGTGTGAAAGGCATGCCCTTGGGGTCCAGAAGATGATGCCGGATGCTTCTGAGCCACCCACCGTGGGTGCTGGGAACTGAACTTGGGTCCTCTGCAAGAGCAGTAGGCACTCTTAACTGCTGAGCCAGCTATCCAGTCCTCTGACTCGAGTGGATGCTGTGTCCCCTCGATGACTGTGCGCTCTGGTTAGAATGCTGGTCTTTGTTTTGACGGTGACAGTCCACAAGTGCCCCCACCCAGGCCTTTACAGCACAGAGATGCCTGCTGTAGATTTGTCACCCAGGGCATAGCCATGGCACTGTCATTGGTTTGGCTCCTTCTGTCCCTGTGTGCTGCTGCCGAGATCCACACAAGGCAGGGTCTGACCTGAATGACAAAATGCTCAGGCCATGCCAAGGCAAACACAATGCCAAAACGGCAGCTTCCTGAGGCTACCACGTGGCCTTCAGACAGAAAGGGGAGGTGCTGCTGGCTTCTGGCCACACAGCAATTCCTTCTTGAAAAGAAAGCAATCTGGAATAAAGAGTCAAATTGTACCTAGCACTGGGGACTGGGAGGATGACTCAGTACCTGGCACACAAGCAGGACCTGGGTTAGAACCCATAGGGTGGGGGGTGAGGGGCTGTATGTGCAACATAGTTGTAACCCCAGCACTACAGAAAGGGAGACAGAATTCTTGGGGCCCATGAGTAAGCGACTATAGTCAAATCAGTGAGCCTCAAATTCAGCTAGAGTCCCTGTCCCAAAATATAAGGTGGAGAACCCTAAGGAAGTTAGCAGGCATCCGCCTCTAACCTGCATGCAAACTGACACACGTGCTCACACCACAAGATCTCTTTCAAATTTGTAAACACATGAGTAAAATATAATTCTACCTAAACTCAAGTGCTGGAGTAATTAGAAGGGCAGGAATTACCTGTGACTGGGGAAAAAGAGGGACAACTTTTGACAGATTAGGTGACTCAAGAAAGATTTAGAAAAGTGAAATTGGCCTGGAGAGCCTTGCAGGTAGAAGGACCATGGCAAGTGAAACTACACGTCTGGCCTGTATATTAAAGATACACAGGCAGCCTCAGAGATGTGGTGATGGGCTAGCCACGATTCCTGCCAGATTGGTTGCTTGCCCGGAAAAAATTTATCTTCACAAATCCCAGCCCCCTTAGAGTTTAGAACAGCTTTATGGCTGTCTGAATTATTAGCTTCAGCAATCAAAAACATAGTATATTCATCATATTCGGGTGCCATAAGCAACACTTCCAGCGTTTTTATTCTTTCAGGAAAGAACAGTGGTCTCGGACCTTCTTTCAAATGTGTTACTAGGGCATTGGTCACTAAGGAGCAACAGTTGTCAGGCTGATAGGTTGGAGGGTGGAGATGGGTGGGAGGGTCTGCACCCAGTACTCAGCAGCGTCAGCAGGGAACCACTGCCCAGCACCAAGCACCTACAGGTGAGCTCAGAACTGGGAGGCCTACAGCCTTTCTGTCGAGGGGAGCCAGGTTGAGCATATAAAAATATGGGGTGCCCAGTTAAGTTTAAATTGTGTATAAACCACAAATAATTTATCAGTGTAAGTATGTGTAGCCCAATCTTTACAAGACTATTTCAGCATTATTTTGTAGGACCAGAGTTATACTTTTATTTGCACCATTTCCATGAACATTTTTGCCTTAAAACTGTTAAGATTTGTAAAGTATGGAGTTTTAGTTTTTTTAACTTTACTTTATTTTAACATCATTATTATAGTTTTATGTTTGGGTGGTTTGCCTGCATATATCTTGGTGTACCACAGCATGCCTTGTGACTGATGAGGCCAGAAGGGGGTGTCAGAATCTCTGCAACTGGAATTACAGACAGTTAGGAGCTGCCATGTGGGTGCTCTTCCTCTGGGAGGGCAGCCAGTGCTATTCACCACTAAGCCATCTCTCCAGCCCCTGATATTTTTTAAGGCATCATTGTGATGGTTAAGATAGGTTGTCAACTTGACGGAATTTTCTTCCACATCACAGGACACAGACCTCTGAGCATACCCTTGAGTGAGTGCCTGGAGTAGGTTAACTCAAGTGGGAAGACCCTCCCTGAAAGGTAACGTCATCCCTCAGACTGAGGGCCTAGACTGCCTAGAAAGGAGAAAGCCTGCTGAGCACCAGCATTCTTTTTGCTCTACTCTCTGACCGCGAATGCAAGATGACCGGTTGTTTCACCCTCCTGCAAACATGGCTTCCCCACCATGATGGACTGCAGCTCTTTGAACTGTGAGTTGCGGGGAGCTTCCTCCCCTGTGCTGTGGCATTTGCCAGAGCAATGAGGAAGGTAACTGGTGCAAACATTGAAGACCAAAGGCCAGGGGAGCAGAAGGAGCAGACTTGGCTGTGTGTCTCATGAACCGAGCATGTGGATCACGATGAGTGGTCAGAAAGTGTCCAGTGAAGAGCACAGCATGGTCTTAATTGTTATTCCTGCCTTAGACTCTCCATTAATGCAGTGGCCAACTTAATCCATTTTCTAAATTTAGTTCCTGCCGGAGATGTCTTGGTGATAGAAGATTGAGAAATATCTTGCTTAGCTAGTGCCAATATTTTTTCTAACAGCTAATTCACACCACTTGAATGAGAAAAGACCAAGCAATCAGGCATTCACTAGTGGGGGAAGGGTAATGGATTATCTGCTCACTTGGTCCTGAAAGCATGTCTCCTGCCTCCCAGGCATCCTTCTTCCCGGCTTCTGATGAAATGGCTGCCTGTGTGCAATAACCCTGAACTTGGTGGGCTATTCCTCCCAGAGGTCATTAGTGGCTAATGTGCATCTCTCCCACTTAATAAGAAATCAGATCTCTGAAGTAGTTCGGGAGACATAATTCACTACAGATGCAGTCTCTATACTCCAGCACGAAGCCACAGGGTCCTGACATGGCATTTTGAAGATTATAAAACCCAAACGAAAAGTGTGGTCCACGGCTTGTGTTAATTATCATTGGGGGCTGTGGAAGCTCTTGAGTACTGAAGGAATCGCTATCTAATAGGATTAAATAGGCCTGTCTCCATCAAGGCGCTCTCTTCACATGGGTGAATCCTATATTCTCCTAAATTCAACCCTTTAGGGTTCTAATCAACCAAAGCGAAGAAGGAGGAGGCGTGGGTGCTAATTTCATTTACGGATTAATTTACGGATTACAGTTGACACAGTGGGCTCTTTGGGTCTACACAGCTCTTTCATCAGATGTCCAAATACTTGCTCCTGGCTTAGGAAGCCGCGTGTGTCTGCAGGGGCAGACAGTTCCATGTCTGCAGGGTTTTCACTGCTCTCAGAATCTGTGCTCATTGCTCCTCGTGCTTTGTGAGTTCTAAGCTTTTGTTTTAATGTTTGTCTTTTTAAGGATTTATTTATATTTATTTATTTGTTTTATTTTTTGGTTTTTCAAGACAGGGTTTCTCTGTGTAGACTTGGCTGTCTACTGGAACTAGCTCTGTAGACCAGGCTGGTCTCAAACTCAGAGATTCACCTATATCTACCTCCTTCGTGCTGGGATTAAAGGCATGTGGTACCACCACCCAGATTAAGGACTTATTTTGATTCTTTAATGTATTTATAATTTAGTTTTCCTTCTCTCTGTGACAAAATGCTGACCACAAACATGGGGAGGAAATGGTTAACTTGGCTACAGGGTTTAGTTCATTGTGGGGGTGAGTGGAGGCAGGAACAGAAGCAGAGTCTGTGAGCTGCACTGTCTGGCTCCCCAAAGCTTTCTCAGCCTGCTTTCTTATATACTCACCGCCCAGGGGTGGCACCACCCACAGAGAGCTCGGTACTCCCATATCAATCATCGATCAAGAAAATGTCCCCGCAGACTTGCTGACAGACCAATCTGATGAAGGTGACCCTTCCCCACTGTCTCTAGTATGTGCCAAGTTGACAAAACTAAGCTGGTTAGTATCTCTGAATGTCTGCGCATGTGTGTATGTATATGTGTGTATGTATGTGCATATGTGTGCATGTATGTATGTGTGTATGTGAGTGTCTGTATATGTGTGCATGTGTGTATGTGTGTATGTAAGTGCCTGTATATGTGTGTATGTATGTTTGTGTATGTTGCGCATGTGTGTATGTGGTATCTGTGTGTGCATGTATGTGTGTCTGAGTGCGTGTGTGTCTGTGTGTGTGCACGCACCCATGGTTTGTACACATGAGTGTAATGGCCTGTGGAGATCAAAAGAGAACACTAGATCTCCTGCATCTTAAAGAAGCCTTGTGGTATGAGTTAGCACTTGTGAATATAGCAAACCTCACCTCCACCTGACACCTGGTTTCTGATAGTCTCCACAAACAGTGATTGAGCAAAAGCAGGATGGGCCATCAGCCGGCAAAAGCTGATCTATGGAGTAAGCAATCAGACCATAGCAACGGAATTGTGTTTGTTTAACTTCTATTAAGTTGTTACATTCTTTATTCCATCTGAGGGCGTAGTTCCCTTATAAACCCAGATTTAATTCAATAACTAGAACTTGATGATACTGGGCAATTTGACTTATATAAATCTGTTTCTGATTCAGTATTGTGTGAATGTGTTTCTAAACAGTTGTGGGCTATTACACATGGAAAGGCGGCCTTCCTATTGATGTGGTAAGATATCATGTCCAAGGCAACCTACAGAAGAAAGAGTGTATCAAGAGGGTGAGTCCATGGCTGTCATCTCTCATGGCAAGGAATGGCAGGAGGCAAGCATGGCACTGGAGAAGTAGGTGAGAGTGACCACAGGCAGAGAAGAGAGATAATTGGGAATGGCATTGGTTTTTAAAACTTTAAAGCGCATTTAAAATTTCAAAGGCCACACCTGCTCTAACAAGGCCTCACCTCCTAATCCCTCCCAAAGAGTTCCGGCGAGTAAACATTCAAGTGTGTGAGCCAATGGAGGCCATTCCCATCCAAACCGCTACAGATTTACCCCATGTTTCTACATCACAAGATCCTTTCAGTCTGTCTTTCAACATTCTTACAAGTTTTTCTGTGTGATTAAGTATAGATATATTTGTATAGTGCTTTGAAAAACTCTAAAACAAGGCTGAAATTTAAATTTTTTGCTAAAGAAATGAGCTGAGAATTGTATATTTGAAACTTTGGTGTTATCAACAAATTCAGTTTTATCCAAGACAGTTGTATGGAAGAAGAGTTGAGCTGTGGAACGAAGGTTAGGTTCCTCTTCCTCTTCAGCGCTGGAGCAGCTGGGCAGATAGGAACCCTGAGGAGACTTCAGCTGCAGGTGTGCGGCTGGGAGGGGCAGGCCTCACCAACTGGCCTTTAAGTCTTTTGATTTTCTTACTAGATGTGTGCTTGGTTCTCTTCACCTAAGCCCTTCTCTCCCCTGTCCTCCTGTTTGCCAGCTCTGTTCCTTTCCCTTGGCTTTGTCTTCCCAGGACCTGTTTTCGTCTGACTCCCTCCTCTCCCTCCCCAGCCTCGGTCTCTGCACTGGCCTCAAGGGCTCTCTGTGTGGGGCTTTTCCACATCCCAGCTTCTGGTGCCCAGTCCCTCACCTGGGTCTTTGTTGTCTTCTTCTGGGAAGCTGCCGGGTGCACTTTAGCCTCTGTCCTAGCTGTTCCAGCCTCCGCCATGCCCTCCAGCCTACCCTGCCTGGCTTCTGCTGTCATTTTTTCTGCCCAAGCATGACTTGTCTTCTTCATTCTCCTGCCACCTGTCCCATTCCTGTCTAGCATCTCTGCTCACTAACCCACAATGCCACCATCATCTTTCCTCTGAGCTAATCCCTCAGGTATCACAGATTATGTGATAGAACTGGTGTTTACATAGCGTTTGCCTGCAGCAAACAAGGAGTTCAAACGCTGCATGTAGACGTTATAGAAGGAGTTGTCAATACAGGTGGCTAATTAATTTATATTCTTTTTATCTCTCATTTTGGCCATGGGCAGTCGTTATTCACTTAAACAGTGTAGACATTTAATAAGTTACTATATTTTCTTCTGTTGCAAATGCATAGAAATAAGATTATATCTTCACACAGAAACCTGCCCATTGCTTCCAATCCTTGTAACTGTCGGCAAATAGCGTGCAGTAGGCGGATAACTAAGTTGAGATGAGGGAGCGGTGGGGCAAAGGGAAGTGTGCCCTGACCCACCCCAGGCCCAGAAAGGGACTTCTGATCCTTTCTGTTGGTACCATCACCTCTAAATGGATCAGGGCTAAGTGTAGCACAATTAATAATAACCCAGAGACAGATATTGGAGGTCAACCTAAAGGTCAGAAAAGCAAAGCAGCCAGCCACTGACTCTTACCTCTGCCTCAGTCTGAAGTGACGATCCTGCCTCCAGGAATCTCAGAATGAGACCATTTCTGAAAGCTGTCTCCTCTGTCTTATACTCCTCTCTAGGGCTGGGATTAAAGGCATACACCACTACCACCCAGTTTCTGTGGCAAACTAGTGTGGCTAGTGGGATTAAAGAGGTAGGCTACCACTGCCTGGTCTGTAAGGCTGACCAGGGTGGCTGTTTTACTCTCTAATCTTCAGACAAGCTCTATTTATTAAAATACAGATGAAATGCCACTACAGCGAGGGCCAGTAAGGGGTGCTCAAGAGAGCCCAGGGGGATCTGCAGCACTGTGGGGAAGCTGAAGGGCAGTGAGGAGCCTGGGAAAAGTCAGCCAGTATCCAGCTCTCACCTCCCTTCTCCGTGGGCTTAGGCCTGGCAGGAGCAGGCAGCAGGGCTGGACACACTGTACTGGTGGCAGGTCACTCTCCGCTGTCACCTGTTGTCAGATATGTTTGGGATCATGTGTGTCCCTTACTCATCATCAGCATCTCACTGAACCTGCTTACAGCCTTCATGTAAGCAGGCAGTTCTTCACCCAGAGAGATCCTGGGAGACGGACACCTGTTGATTGCCCACTTCTTGGCTCCGTGACTGCATTTCCCGCCACTGTCTGGGGCAGTCTCACCTGAGGCTCAGTCTCCCGGCCCTGGAGTCAGGCTTTTCACAGGATACTATCCTCGTATCCTCCTTCTGTATGTTTACCCGTGTTATCCTCGTATCCTCCTTCTGTATGTTTACCCATGTTATCCTCGGCATATTCTCCTTCTGTATCATGTTTACCGTGTTACTCCTTTTATTAGTCTTGTGAGATGACTGAAAGTAAAGTTTTCATTATACTTAATTCTATCACTCGTGACCACTTTTGATATCTTATGTATTTCATAAATTTGTGACTGGAGAGAGGGTTCCGCAGCCAGGAGCAGTCACTGATGTATCATGAGGACCTGTTTTGGGATCTGGGAGCTCATATCAGCTGACTCACAAATGCCTGCATCTCAAGCACCAAAGGACCACACTCTTTTGGCTTCTGTGGTCACCCACACACATACATGCACACACAGACACACAAATAATTTTAAACATTTACAGTTAGCCCAAATGGCACTTTTGTATCTGTGGTTTTTCTTTATAATATTGTTTCTTAAGTATTCTCTGATTAAGTTCCCTGCTATTTTTTAGGAGAATAGAGAATGTGGTCGTTAAATGATGAATATTTTGATAATTTAGGTGTGTGTGTGCGTGCGTGTGTGTGTGTGTGTGTGTGTGTGTGTAAGAGAGAGAGAGAGAGAGAGAGAGAGAGAGGAGTGTAGTTGTACTTTTTTACTCTTTGCCCCCCCCCCACCAGCTCCCAAATAACACATGGAGTCTTATTATTATTTATAAATGCCTGACCTTATCTTGGCATATTTCTTGCCAGCTTTTCTTAAATTAATCCATTTACCTTTTGCCTCTGGGCTTTTATCTTTCTCTATTTCTGTATATCTTTTCTTTCCTTCTTATTCCATTTCTGACTAGCCCTTAATATCTTTCTCTCCTTTTCTTTCTTCCCCTCTTCTTCCTTCTTCAGTTTATTCTCTCTGCCTAGCAGCCCCACCTATCCCTGTCCTGACTTGTTATTAGCTGTTCAGCTCCTTATTAGACCAATCAGGTGTTTTAGACAGGCAAAGTAACACAGCTTCACAGAGTTAAACAAATCCAACATAAAAGAATGCAACACATCTTTGCATCATTAGACAAATATTCCACAGCATTAACAAATGTAACACATCTTTAACTGATATTCCACAACACCCCTTACGTGCTTTTGTCAGAGTGGTTCATCATAGCAACATACACATGCACACAAACTAAGAATGTGAAAGTGGCCGGGCAATGGTGGTGCACGCCTTTAATCCCAGCACTTGGGAGGCAGAAGCAGGCAGTTCAAGGCCAGCCTGGTCTACAAGAGCTAGTTCCGGGACAGGCTCCAAAGCTACAGAGAAATCATGTCTCGAGGAAAAAAATGTGAAAGTGGAAACCGTCCTACATCTTAAGAAAATCCTCAAAGATTACAAGATAATGGTAGGTAGGTGGCTATTTCTGTAATCTCCGAAGGCTGAGGAAGGAGGACTGGCATCAATTGGAAGCCAGTTTGGGCTACCTAGTGAATGTAAGGACGTGCTGGGTTATGATGGAAGGTTCTGCCTCAAGAAAACAAAAATAAGTCAGAAGAGAGAATTACGATATAAATTGTCTCATACTTGACAGCTAGCACATATGTTATAGCTGCAGGAAGAAATACAAACAAACCTATGTCTACTCTGAGCCAGAAATCATCATATGCTGCTGTGTGGGGCCACTGGTAACAGCCGGGAAGGGAAGTGTGTCTGGAAGTGTGCACATGTTTTCTTCATGCCAGGAAGATATGAGGACTGCTCAGAGGCCTGCAGCTTAGGTTCTGACCGTCATCCCTCTGCCTGCTGCCTTCCTTTCTAAGGTCGCAACTCAACACAATGAGATGAATCCATTTCCTAACCTGTGTATTTGCACTGAGCACCTAATGCTGGGGGTGGGACACAAAGCATCAAGAATTATTTCATCATTTTTGTCATCTGTGTGTGTGTTCATGTGTCTGCACATGCGTAGAGGTGTATGCTCACATGTACATGAGCATGTATACGGAGACCGGAGGTCAATGTTTGCTATCTCCATGCTATATTTTGATACAGGGTCTCTCCCTGAACCTGGAGCTTGCCCATTCAGCTAGATGGACTAGGCAGCAAGCCCCAGGGGTTCACCTCTGTTATTTGCCCAGCACTGGGATTTACAGGCAAGCACCCCCACTTTTGACTTTTTACAGGGGTGTTGGAGTTCTGAATTTAGGCTTCTTGGTTGCATCATAAGCCCTCTGCTGACTGAAACCCAGCCCTGCTGTGATTCTCATGAGACCCTGTCAATTAGAGAATGGGATGGAACAGGCACATCCTCAGATTATAGAATACAGCAGGGGCAGGGGACACTGCCAACGAGTTTAAGACCAATAGGGTATAGGGTTGTCTGTTCTTCCCCAAAGGGGGGGTATTTTTTATTTTTAGAATAAGGAGAACATGAAAATTATTGAAAGTGGAGAGAAGAGAGTCTGTGTGGAATAGTTATGAAGATGTTGGGGGTGCCCAGTGGGAGAGAGAGCCTTGAGAAGAAGGAAGTGTTCTCAGTTAGGGACAGAGGTGGAGAGAGAGCCTTGAGAAGAAGAAATTGTTCTCAGTTAGGGACAGATGTGGAGAGAGAGCCTTGAGAAGAAGGAAGAGTATTCTCAGTTAGGGACAGAGGTGGAGAGAGAGCCTTGAGAAGAAGGAAGAGTGTTCTCAGTTAGGGACAGAAGTGGAGAGAGCCTGAGCCACCCGAGGCAGCACTATTGTCTGAGGAGGAGAGAAGGCACAGTGTGCAGCCACGGCTTGACTTTCTCAGTCTGGGGAGAAGGCGCCTCACTGGTCCCAGGGGAAGTGTTCAGTGGCAGGCTTGAGGAGCATGGGGATATTGGAAGAACCACTGTGGATGCCACAGGTCCACCAGGAATGCTTGAAGGAGCGCTGCTGGGGGCGGCAACTAATATAGGAATTCTTTATTTTTATACTTTAACAATGTGGCAGCTTGGCACACACAGGCAAAAGGTTCTATGTGGCTAGAATGGGTAGGTTATAGAAATCAAATGACTCTTAAAATTTTCTATATATTTGTGTGTGTACGTGCATGCGCATGAATGCACCCATGCATGCGGTGCCCTCAGGGGCCAGAAGAGGTCTTTGGATCCCCTAAGTTGGAGTCACAGGTGATTGTGAGCCACTAAACAGCACTGGGAACCTGACTCAGATGCTCTGGAAAGCAGTGAGCTCTCTTAACCACTGAGTCATCTCTCCAGCCCACAGGTAGGTTTTATATGGAAACCTGCATGTGAACATTCATTGGAAATTAGCCAAGTAAATGTATAGTTGCAGATTTCACTTTATTAGTATGCTTTCCCCCATCACTTTCACAGTCAAATAAAGAAGTGAATTCTAAGAAAATGCAGGCCCAGTATCCTGTGCTTCAAGTGCCCTGCTGCAGAGAAGCCATCAGGCCCCGGGTTTCTAGCTCGCCCTTCTCATGCATTGTGTGCTTTTTAGGCTGGAAAAACTGATAGCATCCTTTTTGGAAGACCAAGATCCAGAGAGTAGACTGGAAGTTGGTGCCGATATGCGTAAAATCCATCACTCTTTTCATCATTTTAAGGTAAATGTCAATGTTTCCTCCAGTCTCAGCCATGTCCTGCCATGCTCCAACTGCAATAAAACTCTTCCTGTTGACCAACTCTAGAAACACCAGGACCCAGCTTCACACATGCAGAAACCAGCCTGCGCATCCAGCCAGGCTGTGACTATCGCTGGGCAGCTGCAGGGACCCTATCGAGCTTTACAAATAAACTCTGGCCACGGGCTCCTGATTCCTTTGCCAGGAGTCTCCCTGTCCTGTGCCCAGAATATGTCTATGCTGAAACACACAAATGTGCACACACACATGAACACGAAATATGAACACACACATTTTCAAACAGTTTAAAGATGAGTGTGTTCAGTTTTTTTTCCAGTATTTTTATTTATCTGAATAACTTACTAATTTTTCTCAGCCTCTGAAGTTTTGTTTTTGTGATAGGGAGTGGGAATGTCACCAGCTTCCATGTGTAATATTGTGCACTCTGCAAAGATACTGTAAGATAAGGGAACATTTTGTACCCTTTTCTGTAGAGATAAAAACAGACATTTATCTAGCAGTAACAGAGCGGACGGGTTCTTCTGCCAAGTCTGTTTGAGTGAAGCAATGACTTTATTAAGGTTACAGAGCACATGTGTCATTGAAAGTCCCACCCCAGCATGGGTGATGACTCAGAAAAACTGAGTTCCTTTGCCACCTGCAGGCCACATTACAAGTCTCCCTCCAGTGACTGTCTTGTTAACTTTGGGGGAAGATCCTTCTGAGACTTATAAGTTTCAGGAGCTTCCTGTGCCTTGGAAGTTTTGTTTGCTTCTTGCTTTGCTTCCTGAGTCATGGAGCTTCCCTCCTCACTCTGGGAGGGAATGCTTCAATTTTGAATAAATTCACAACAAGGGGGAGGAGTCTAGAGGGGATATTATTTAAAGGGGTTTGGAAGTGAAAGTAGCTAAGGGAGAGGGGAATGGGAAAGGCAGGGAGAAGGGAAAACATATCCAGCCAATACGGTAACTGCCTGAAAGGGGAGGGTAAGGGCAGACATGCATGACTAGTGTGTGCTAGAACCAGTACAGCAGCAAAGAAACTTAGGATGTGGGCATGCTCAGTAGGCTCTTTCCCCAAATTGCAGAAGCTGTTGAATGACAAGGACAGCATGAAGAATACAGTCTCCTCCGAAACCACACACCAAGCATGCCAAGAGCCATTGAAGGATGAAGAACATACAAAGCTCCGAGACCTGCTCAAGCAGAGGGACAATGAAATCAGTATCCTTTCTGGCTTGGAATCGGGGGAACATGTAGATTCCCCACTCCTGGTCCTGTGGTATGCCTGCGTTCCTCAGTGTCTCAGCCTCTCCCAGCCTGATTCACACTGAGGTCACACCTGCAAACATCTGACATTAGCATTTTAGCTTGGTTTTGATATTGTTGGTGGTGGTGTGTGTGTTCACACCTGGAGAGGTCAGAGGATAATCAGTTTTCTCCTTTTACTACATGAAACCTGGGAATCTAACTGAGGTTGTCAAGTTACTCTTGCCCAGCTGATTCGTCTCTCAAACCTTGGTACAGTTGTTCTTACAAAGAAGGTTTCAGCTCTTGCTAGTACCATACCGACTCTTAATACTAAATCTTGTTCAAATATATTTTGGTTGCTCTGTGGTGGGCTTTGTGTTTTGAGTCCAGAGTCAGTAAGTTAGCTGGTTATCTTTAGCCAGCTGACCAGACCCCGTGTTAGCCACAACCTCACCGTGGCCCAGAATTTGTGGTTGGTGTATGGTTGAAACTCAAAAGGTGGCATATGGCTGAGAAACGGAGAGTTGGCTTAGATGATGGCATTTAGTCCATGGGAAACGGAGAGTTGGCTTAGATGTGACTTTTTATTTAAAGGGCAGATCTCTTGTCCCGAGTCCCACATACAGATGTTCCCAAGTTAGGCAGTGAGTGAGCAAAGATTGAGTGCTCAAGACAGCATTGGTCTTGACTCCCAGAGGCAGTGTCTTCTGGGTGCTCAGGGCAGTAGCTGCTGGTGGGCCCAGGTGCAGACAGAAGCAATTAATGCTAAAGAGTCCCAGCTGGGCTGCTTAGACCTTAGGACACTGGAAATTTCTTCAGTACTGTTCCTTATTTTTACCTTTCAATCTTCTGTAGAAGATTTGACATTTTCATGACATATATAGTCTTTAAACACTCACAAGAAATAACTTGCCAAATTTTTATAAACATATTTTATTCATTTAAAAATTACTAAGTATAGCTGTTATGCAAAATACATAAAAAGTCTTTATCTACACAGGAGTTGGGGAGATGGCTGAGCAGTTAAAGCTTGCAGGAGCTGGAGACATAGGCCTGGATTCAGTCCCCAACACGGGGTTAGGGACCCACGAACAAATATCATGCTGTGTGTTCATGTTTCATACAATTTTTCAAAGTGTAGAGGAACTAGAAAAATGCTTCAGCAGTTAAAAGCACTTGCTACTCTTCTAGGGGAACCAAGTTGATTTCCTACCACACACACCCAAGCACCCACATCAGGTGGTACACAATCACCTGTAGCTACAGTTCTAGGGCATCTGAGGCCCTCTTCAGGACACACACACACATACACACACACACACACAGACACACACACACACACACACGTAACAAATACATACAGCACACTCATACACACACATACACATAGAGGAGCTTACATAGGCACAAATAATCCACACAAAGGAAACCCAGTGGTAAAGAGGTAAAAACCAATCCAAACAATGTAGACAACCTACCTCATTAGTTTCAGTGTCTAATTTTAGTTGAGTCTTAGCAGGCCCCATGTCAGAGTCAAGTCAGTCTTAGCTACTTTATCACCCAGCCAGCAGCGGTGAGTCCAACTGCGGATTGCACCCCACGCACACCCTTGTCTCCGAGTGCTGCCCACAGTGGTGTCGCCCTGCATTCCTTCCCTCTCTCTTACCCCATCCATCTCCAGAGACGGCCCAGGTCTGGCCCTAGCCCAGTCTGTGTTTTGTTTCTTTTTTTGGCCTTGATCCTAGACTGGGATCTTCCCCCTAAATACTCCTACCAACCTCTCAATACTCGCCAGGGCTTATGAACAGCTATACACTGAGCAGGAAGGAAATGAGAGGTGGCAGCGAGGGACCAGTCCAGGCTGGCTCGCATGTGTTTATAAAGGAGTGAGACTGAATGAGAAACATACGTGCACCAGCCCTCTCCTCTTCGCTGTGCTGGATCCTGTAGGCTGTTCACAGGGGCGACACCAGGTACTTCACACTCGGAGAAGTCAGGAGGTTCCTGCGCCCCGAGACTTGGCTTCAGAACGGTGACATGAATGGAGAGAAAACCTGGGGAGAGGGCTCAGTGCGTAAAACCATGAGTTCAACACCTGAAACACACACGATGGGAAGCCAGGACACAGATGCTCTGAGAGGTCCGCCTCTGGGCAGGACATTCTAACAAGGCAAGCTAGGAAGCCACATAGAATATTCTAAGGGAGAACTGATTGGCCATCTAGAAATCAGCACGATCTAGAAATCAACCTGAGGAAGAATATGGAAGTCAGTTTGTTTCCATGTTACATGTTCAAAATCATGTGTAAACTGGGCTCCTCCTCCATCCTGCGTAGCGGTCTTCTCCCCTGTACCCTTCCTGTGTTTTCTAAGACTCCTGTGTGTGAGTGTGATGTGCACACGTGCTCTCCTGAATGCCAAAGGTCGATATCAGGTGCCTTTCTCCATCACTCTCCACCTCGTATTTTGAGACAAGTCTCACTGAACTTGGAGATAGCCATTTTGCCTGGTCAGTGACCGGAAAGCCTCGGTACTGGGGAGCATCTGCACCCTCTGTGCCACTCTTTTGCAGGGTTCCTGAAAAGAGGACAGTCTCGTGTAGCTTAGGATGTCTCCAAAGTCATTAAGTTGGCAAAGCTGGCCTTGAACTTCTGATCTTCCTTCTAGCCCAGAGTGTTGGGGTAGACTTAATGCAGTGCTCAGAACAACTCAGGGCTTTCTGCATGCTGGACAAGCAGTCCGCCAAGTGCCTGCACCCCCAGGTTCCCTTCTACTTGTTCACACAAGCCTTACCCAGCATTTCAACGACCTTTCAGTTGGATAGTTTTTGTTGTGCCACCGTGAAAGGCTGGTTCCCTCCAGAGCCGCCCACCTCTGCACACGCAGATCCAAGGAGTTGCTGTTCTCCTGCGGCCAGCCGATCCAAAGTGGTTGCGATTGTCTGGTTGGGGATAGAGATTTCTTTTTGAATCTTTGTCTGATCGTGATCACCTCTTAAGAGTGGCTAAATCCTTAAATCAGATTTCAGATATCCTGGTCAACATGTTAAAAAAGGAAAAGAAGAAAACTCAGGATGCTCTCCTCTTATCGAACATGGAGAAGAGTGACGCTAGGCTGCCCCGGAACTCACCCTTCATTCCTGGGAGCCCAGCAGCTCAGAGCACCTCGGTCCCCTCAGCCCCGAGCCAGGCCCAGGACCTCAGCATCTGCAGGCACAGATCCAGTTTGCTCCACAGAAAAACAGGTAGGTTCCCTACATTCCCAGCGTTCTTCATCACACGTGATGGATTTCCACACCACATCCTGTCGTCTGAACTGTGCAAAGGCCAAGTTTCTGTTTATGTGTTTGTTAGAATTACTTGTTTTCAAGTGAAGTGCCTGTTTCCAAAATTCACGAGTGAATGGGTGAGAATCAACAAGTGTATCATAGTGGATTGTGATGTGGTGTGGGTGTGAAGGCACAGGGGTCTAGGCACAAGTAGAGATGTCAGCTTCAGCCGAGGGAGGGGAAGAAGCCCCTTCCTGTGACAGGGAAGGAAGAATGAGATCCACGTTGTGGCACCATGTGATGATGCTATGGAAACCCATGTAAGCTGTCCACAGCCAAGTGACGAAACTGTGAGATTATAAGATCTCACAGGGTTGGGCTCATCCAGACACATTTTCCATCTCTAGCGTTTTATGGAGATGTTGGTACAGCTGCTAAAATCTCACTAGAAGTCTGGGCTTCCTTTTGTGCACTGGCTGTTTGTAGACCGGCATGTAGTGGAGTCCATGACTGACCTGGACTCTAGGAGTCTGAAGTACGGTGCAGAGGGATAGGAAGCACACCCTATTAGCCATGGAAGATAGCATTTCCCGTGTACATATTAGCTAGGAGGGACCACTTGGCATGGGAAACTCTCTGAGGCATCTGGTCTGGTCTCATTTGCAAGCCTGGTGCCATGCCAGCTAGCTTTATTTGTCAACTTGCTACAACTTAGAATGACCTGGAATGACCTCAAATCCTCAGGTGAGAACTTGTCTACATTGGGTTGGCCTATACCGGCCTATGGACCGTCTAGAGTAGCTGTGAGGGCTTGTTTCCAGTGTGTGCTCCCTCAGTAATACAGAGGTGTATTTTGGAATTGGGAGGACTGGTCCTGAACATGGAGAATGCAGTTCTTGGTCAGCGTCATGGACTGCTGAAGAGTGAAAAAGGGTATCTGAGTGAGCGAGCAAGGATCCCCACATTTGTCTTCCTGCTCCTGCCTGTAGGGGTAACATTTTATGTGCCTGCCTTGACTTCCCCACAGTAACGGGCTGGAATTGTTAAGAAATAAACTCCTTGCCCTGTGTTGCTTTGATCAAAATATTTCATTACAACAGAAATGAAAGCAGAGCCGGCAGTGGTGGCACACGCCTTTAATCCCAGCACTAAGGAGGCAGAGGCAGGTGGATCTCTGTGAGTCTGAGGCCAGCCTGGTCTACAGAGCGAGTTCTAGGACAGTCATAAAGCTACACAGAGAAACCCTGTCTCATAAGAAAAAGGAAAGAAAGAAAGAAAGAAAGAAGGAAGAAAGGAAGGAAGGAAAAGAAAGCAGACTAGGCTTTCTAAGCAGAGCACCTTAGTTACTGGAAACAGCATCCAGTAACAGGACTCTGTGATCCCTGACTCCTGCATCTGTTATATCCACATCACCTTGCCTCAGTTAGTTCTTCCACAACACGGCAGCATGGATTCCAAACCCCAGGGAAGCAAAGATGTGTTTGGACTGTTGATGGCAGGGAAAGAAGAACAGCAAGGGTTGCTGATTCCTCTCTGGCACTGATTTCCACACAGCTCTGCTACATTCTATTACAAACTGCAGCTGGCTGGGATAGATGGGGGCAGGGCCTGGACTGGTGAATTCTTTCACTGGCCAGTCCATTCTGCATGTATTTGTGGAGCACAGGGTTTATGAAATTATGCATTGTAATGTATTTATTGTGTGTGGTTATAGATACGGGCATGTGTTGTCATAGGCTGCATGTGCAGGTCAGACAACAATGTTTGAGCATCCAGGGTCTCTCCTTGAACCGTTTAGCTCCTCTGATTGGCCTAGGTCATCCTGCAGGCCCCCGTCTCCACTTCACTGTCTTGCTGATCCAAGCACACACTTTATTATAAACAAGGTTTGTACCACCCTTATATATACCAGTTACTACGCTAAAGTCTCACTTTGAATTAACTCATTTAATCATTATCCTGTGGCTTAGGTTTGTTTTTTTTTCTCAAGTTGCAAATGAGGATATGTATAGACAAACACAGCTTTGACCTTAGAATACTTACAGACCAAGAGAGCTGAGTCATTGAGGGAACACATACTAGGATCATGTCAGAGAAAACCAGAAAGATCCAGAGGGTTGCCAGGCTCATGTGTGGGTGGGGAGACTAATCCAATGAGAGGAACCCGTTGTTTGAGTATTTGCCAAGCCCTTCTGTGGGCGCTCGGCCATGGGAAGGGCAGGTGTGGTGGCATGCGTAGACAAACATAAGGGCGGGTGCTGAGACCCATGGGCAGTTTAAAATTCCCAAGACTGTGCCAGAGTTTGGAGATGCTAAGAGAGGGACAGGCATCTTGGGTGCTAAGGAGGTGGAGTACACAGGGCTTGGTAACGCCTAGGCTGTAGGAAGTCAGAGCGAGGTGAACCCCCAGGTCTCTGAGTGGCTGGTGATGACCTCTGCAGATGTGAGAAATGAGAACCATCTCCCTGGTCCTACAGTTGTGGAAGTTTGGGCCATTGTGGATGCATGTGAGCAGCTCCACCACTGGGGCCCAGAAACAGTGTTCAGAGCTTGGCACTGGCGCTTGCTTGCTGCTTATTTTGAGCCACAGGACACTGGGAAGCCACAGAAAAAAATTCTCTTTCTGACCTTATCCTGTCTTTCGTTCTCCTACTTCCCCCTCTCCTTCAAGGCAGGCATAGAATCCCGAACCCCTCTCTCCAAGCGCAACTCATGAAACTTAGAAATCGTCTCCTGACTACCCATGTAAGAGTTGGCCGGAAAGGTTCTCTGGTTTACCTTGACTGCCTGGATCAAAAGACCTCTGAGGGAGGGTCAGAGGGAGGGTCTGTCCTCCACCCTGAAAGGAATGCCACAAAGACAGGCCAAGACAATGTGGGCACGCACTGCTGAGTTTCCTTACCCAGCCTGCTACATCAGGTCATCTCTTTGGCCCAGTCCTCAGACCTAAACATGAACGTAACCAGTTTTCCCGGGGTCTTTGTGTCTAGGTCTTCCTCCTGAAGACTCCCGGACCACATAAAAGCAGTCTTAACTAAATCTGCTGTGCTACTCTATTCTATCCTCTGTCAGAGGGGAGTCACTGATGGCCCATATGACAGGTGAGAAAGGTGCCTCATCCACCTGCCCTACACCGCTCAAGCTAAAGGTTACTACTTTTAATGTCCACGGTGGAACATCTCTGATTTCTGAATGGTCATGTGTTTGCAAAAATGGCCTCATATTCACCATCTGAGCCTAGTTGTAGGCCTGACTTCTGGAATGTCTGTTTCTTCTTTCTCCACCATCTCCCTTCTCGGAACGCTCCCCCCTTCCCTTATCGTTACAATCATCTTGTCCAGGGCCTCCCCCTCCCTTCATCTTGCCATTGATAGGGACCACGGTCTTGTTTGGAAACAAATCAAGTTTACTTGAATTGAAAATTGCTGAAAAACACCACGGCAATTGTTTTCAAGGTCCAAGAATAAATGAGGTCAAAGCCTTGGAGAGGCCTCCCGTCCAAGTGCTCTCGAGCCGTCTTTACTGCCCTTGCTGGAGTTCCAGGAGATCTGAATATGGGAGCAAGCCGACAAATGGACTGATAATGATCTAACCATCTGGGGAAGGGTTTGCAGGGAAACCGGCTTTATTGTTTGGCAGAGACTACAAATAGGAATGAAAATTGTGGGGGAATCAGAGCCATGGAGCGCCAGGTAATAGGATCCTTGATCATGTCTCAGATCCTGGGAGCCGATCAGACGTTTATGACCAGAGCGGCTTATATAGGAACAGTTTATGTAAACTAGAGCGATCAGCTTGATCTTTTGGAAGTTGTTCTGTCTTGGGAAGGTGTTTTCATTTCTATTAACCATCCAGAGCTGTTTCTAATGCAGAGTCTCTGAGACTGTGCTAAAAGTGTGTCCCTTTCTTCCAGCCCTCTGATTTGTGCTGCACGTGAGCGCCTTTGAATTAGAAAGTGGGGCTGAGTTTATGGTTCACTGGAGAGACCTAAAGTCCTTGTTCAAGCTGCAGATCAGGTGGAAACGAGCAGACTTTGGGATTTTCAGTTGTTGATATGGAAACTGAATATCCATTGTGGTTTCCATAATAGATAGGAGTTGTTTAGACTCACTTTGGAGAGTCCCACTGTTTTTTGGGTGGGGCTGGCAATGTGGCTCTGTTGGTAGAGTGCTGGCCTGGTGTGCACAGAGCCCTGGTTTCCGTCGGCAACACTTCATAAAACCAGTTGTGTGGGGTCAGGGATAAAGAGATGGCTCAGTGGTTAAGGACTTGTGTTGCTCTCCCAGAGGTCCTGAGTTCAATTCCTAGTGCTCACATGCTGTCACATGACAGCTTACAACTCTAACTCCAGCAGAAATACATCTGCATACATCTGCAGCATACATCTGTTATCCCAGCACTGTGGGGGCAGAGGAGCTTGCTGAGCAGCCAGCCTCGCCGAATGAGTGAGCTGTAGGTTCAGCAAAAACCCTGTCAATGATAATAATAATAATAATAATGATGATGATGATGATGATGATTATGATAATAATAATAAAAAGGTGGAGGAGCTGGAGAGATGGCTCAGGAGTTAAGAGGTTTGGTTCACAGCACTCTTGCTGGGCAGCTCATAACCCCAATGTCAGGTTCTAGGACTCTTCTGGCCTGTAGGGGAACCACAGGCACAAACCAGATTGCGGCTGTATCTAGCCCTCCACTATAGCCGCTGAGATACCAGCCCATTGGGGCGTGGTTTCTCTCCCTTTAAAAAAGCGGCCACTTCCCTCTCCTCTCTCTCTTCACTTCCTGCTCTGCCGACTAGACTCCCTTCCTGGTTGCGCAGAGGACTGACAGTGATCTGTAAGTTTTTTCCCCTTTAAATAAATACCATCCTATTAATCATTATTCCAAACTGGTGTGGCATTGTTTGTGACTTACGCCTTCAGTTGGCACCCAACGTTTGGTTTTAGAACCTCTCCTTTCCCCGCTCAGCTGCTGGCCGCGAGTTCGGCTTGGCGGGAGCCCTCCCTTCCTCAGCCGCCGCCTGTGCCTTGTAGCTGCGGCCTTGGCCTCCCCACGTGGATTTAAACTCCACAGGCCCGCATAGTCTCTGCCCGCGTAGTTTGCTCTTTTCTGAGTCGTTTTTAAATCTCCCTTGCAAGCACAGCTCTTAAGTGGCGCGAACCAGAGCACGTGGTTGCTGAAAGCTGCAACCCCTCAGGGTGACTCTGTCACGTGGAGGCATAAGCGGCTTCCAGGTTGCTCTTCTCTACCCCTGGATTCTGGGTTTCTGGTTCCGTCTCTGGAATTGATTTAATTACATTTACTTTGTTGAGCAACTTACATTTTCCAGTTTTTAACAAATATTAGGCGGACTCTGAAACAGGACCCTGTTTTCGTCGTGACTTGGCAACAGCGCCACCTGCTGGATAATAGGTAATATGGCAGTTTTCGTTTCCAACGCGAATTTTATTGTTCTGGTTACCAATACAATGGGTTATATCATGCAAGGTTTATATGACTATGGGTATAACTTAATTTACTGGTTACTAGGTTTCAGTATTCTTTTGCATATTCTATCATTTAGGAAGATCATGGCACTCCTAAGAACCATACAATCTTTACTAGAAACTCATGCAGGTCAGGAGATTCAGGATTCAAAAGAGACAATAATAAAGACAACAATAAAAAGACTTGAAATGATTGAAGAAATGATTGGAGCTGGTGAACAGAGTAATAAGGCACAAGGACAGGATACAATGCCAACACCAGCTATTAGAACTGGCTTACCCAAGGTTTTAGCAGCATACCCTATACTTAATTCTGACAAAGCGTCAACTTCTAAAGGCTCAAAGGGAGTCAGAGAAGCTAGATGGACGCCAATAGCAATGAATGATCTAAAAGAAATTAAGCAAGCTATTGTTAATTTTGGCTTGCACTCTGCATACGTAAAGGAAATGATAAGGACTTGGGCTTCTAATGCTAGAGCTACCCCCCATGATTTCCATCAGTTAGTGTCTGCAGTTTTAGATAATGGACCTTCCTTGATGTTTGGAATTTATTTCAGAGAAGAATCCAAACATATGGAACAGCAAGGAAGAGCAAAAGGTGTTGAGGTTTCCCAAGATCAAATTCTTGGTGCAGGAGAATATGCTGATCCACAGGTCCAAGCTATTTATGACGATGAAGTACTGTGTCTATGTCACCAAGCAGCTTTAAATGCTTGGAATAGGATACAAGATCCAGCAAAAAGGGTTGAATCATATACCAGAATTAGGCAGGGACAGAGAGAACCCTTTATTGACTTTTTGCAAAGATTAATTAAGGCTCTGGACATAGGGGTAACAGACCCCGAAGCTAGACGAATACTTCTTGAATCTCTAGCTTTTGAGAATGCAAACATAGAATGCAAAAAGATAATTGGGCCTTTAAAGTCTAGATCAGCACCTATGGATGAATGGATTCAGCATACGATGAATGTTGAGACGTTTAGCTATAATGATGAACCTTGGGTAGGAGAAGCGATTTCCACAGCAATGAGGAGACATCAAACTGCCAGGTGTTTTAATTGTGGTAAATTAGAACATCTGAAAAGGGATTGCAGGCACAGAATTTCTAGGAATAATATCTCTTCTGGGAATGACAAAAATAGGAGACCTAGACCTTCAGGTATATGTAGGAGATGCGATAAAGACTGACATTGGTCCAACGAATAAAGATCAACAACAGACAAACAAGGCAACCCGATACCATCAGGAAACTCCTTGAGGGGCCTCTCGCAGGCCTCCAAGCCAAAAGTGGCCCAGTCATTCCCAGTCACAGTGGAGAACGTGCCTCACCAAGAAAATTAAAAGCTCCAATTTCTGCTGTAAAAAGTAATACTGGTCTAAATGATGAATTACTTGCGGAGGATGAGTCAAAAAACCCAGTAGGACAGAGTAAACATATATTTTGGCAGACTTCTATTAATGATCAAAGACCAAAGCTAAGAGTCTGTATAAATGGCACTTTTATTGAAGGCTTATTAGACACAGGTGCAGATGTAAGTATCATTACCCCAGAATCTTGTCATCCGAATTGGCCTCTTCAAGAGGTAGATGTTCAGTTCCTGGGAATTGGAACCCTATCTCGTGTAAAACAAAGCACAAGATGGGTTGAATGCATAGGGCCCGAAGGGCAAATAGGAAGACTAAGGCCATATATAGCCAATATTGCCATAAATTTATGGGTCCGTGACCTGCTACAGCAATGGAATACCCAGATTAACATTCCTGTAGTTCCAGGAACTCATAATTCTGGGAAGGATATGATGAGGTAGTATGGAAAAAGGTCACCAGCCATTCAGGCTGTACAAGAACATACAGCAAATACCAAACCTTTAGAGGTATCAACAGCCCTACCTTTAAAATGGCTAACTGAGAAGCCAATATGGATCAAACAGTGGCCTCTAGCTGAAGATAAATTACAGGCATTGGAACAGTTGGTGCAAGAGCAACTAGATGCTCACCATATTGAAGAATCAACCAGCCCTTGGAATTCTCCTGTGTTTGTTGTAAAAAAGAAATCTGGTAAATGGAGAATGGTGACAGATCTAAGAGCTGTCAACAAAGTATTTCAACCTATGGGCCCACACCAATCTGGAATTCCTTTGCCCTCTCTGTTATCAAAAGGATGCCTCTTATAGTTATTGATTTGAAAGATTGTTTTTTTCACTATTCCATTACAAGAAAAGGATAGAGAAAAATTTGCCTTCACAGTGCCTACTTATAATAATTCTCAGCCTAATAGGAGATATCAATGGACTGTCCTCCCACATGGAATGCTCAATAGTCCTACATTGTGCCAATATTTTGTAAGTAAGCCATTGGACATAATTCATAAACAATTCCCAAAGTCCATAATTTATCATTACATGGATGACATCTTGTTATCTGATTCAAATAAAGATACTTTAGAAAGGATGTTTGAAGAAGTAAAGAAAGTCTTGCCTAGGTGGGGATTACAAATTGCCCCTGAAAATATTCAAAGAGGAAATTCTAGTAATTACCTAGGTTACAGAATAGGGTTAGAGAAAATTAAAACGCAAAAGGCACAAATGAGGAGAGACCGGTTAAAGACTCTTAATGACTTCCAAAGATTGTTAGGAGACATTTCCAGTCTACGACCAGCTGTTGGGATAACATCTGATCTAATAGTTCATTTAAACAAAACCTTAGATGGTGATAAAGATTTGAATAGTCCAAGAAAACTGACAGCTGAAGCAGAAAAGGAACTGACAATGATTGAGGAAAAATTACAGGAGGCACATGTGGATAGGGTGAACCCAAATCTTAGCTGCATCCTAGTCATATTGCCTTCCAGAATTTCTCCTACAGGGATTCTAATGCAGAGGGAAGATATTATTTTAGAGTGGATATTTATACCTAATAAACCAAGTAAAAAAATTAAAAACTTATGTGGGAAAAGTCTCTGAATTAATTATAAAAGGTAAGCTGAGACTTCATCAACTAGCAGGTATAGACCCAGCAGAAATTATAGTGCCTTTTACTACTGAAGAAATAAAAAAGTTATTGGAAGACAATGAACCGTGGCAAAGAGCTTGTGCTAATTTTTGGGGAGAAATTAATAGCAACTATCCCAAAAGTGGTAGACTTAAACTCATAAAAAGAACTTCTTTGATTCTTCCTAGAATTGTACGTGATGCTCCAATAACTGGAGCCCGTACGTTCTATACTGATGCAAATAAATCAGGGAAAGCAGGTTACAAGTCAGATGAATTGAGTAAGGTGGAACAAAGCCCTTATAATTCTGTCCAGAAGGCAGAATTATATGCCATTCTTATGGTGCTAAGGGATTTTAAAGCACCTCTTAATATAGTTACAGATTCACAATATGCAGAAAGAGTTATCTTGCGTATTGAAACCGCTGAATTTATACCAGATGACACAGAGTTGACTTCATTGTTTATCCAGGTACAAGACATAATCAGGAACAGGCTTTGTCTGATGTACATAACACACATCCGGTCCCATACAGGTCTGCCTGGTCCTCTAGCCAAAGGCAACACTGAGATTGATCAATTATTGATTGGAAGTGTGTCGCAGGCCTCAGAATTTCATAAGAAGCATCATGTCAATAGTAAAGGCCTAAAGAAAAAATTTTCCATTACTTGGCAACAAACTAAGGACATTATAAAGAGATGTCCTACTTGTTCTTTCTATAATCAAACACCGTTGCCTGCAGGGAGTAACCCAAAGGGCACTAAGAGAAATGAAATCTGGCAGGTGGATGTGTTCCACTTTATGGAATTTGGTAAATTAAAATATGTACACCATACCATAGACACGTATTCAGGTTTTCAATGGACTACTGCCCTGAGCTCAGAAAAGGCTGATTCAGTAATCACACATTTATTGGAAGTTATAGCCATCATGGGTATACCTGCACAAATAAAGACAGATAATGGTCCAGCATATGTATCTAAGAAAATGAAATGCTTTTTTGATTATTATAATATAAAACACATTACAGGTATACCAAATAATCCTACAGGTCAGGCAGTTATAGAAAGATCAAATCGTACTATAAAGGATATGCTGAACAAACAGAAAGGGACCGAAAATACCCCCAGAAATAGATCACATAATGCTTTATTAACCTTGAATTTTCTTAACACTAATGAGAAAGGAACGACAGCAGCAGAAAGACATTGGATAATGGAAAAGTCTGCTGAACTAAGTCACCCGATTTATTTCAAAGATGTGCTGACCTCTCAGTGGAAGCCGGGAGATGTGCTACGTTGGGGAAGGGGTTTTGCTCTTGTTTCCACAGGAGAAGAAAAATTGTGGATACCATCAAAATTAATAAAGTTTCGATTTGAAGAGGAGAAACCTCTTGGAAAGGAGAAATGACAACTCATCCACAATGATGATATTCATACAGGTGGTAAGAAAAACATATAGAATGGGGGCAGGGTTCTGTTCTTATCTCCACAGGAAAACACTCATCTTTGAAAAATTCAAGGGACCCTGGATGTTTGGATACTGACAGATGGAAAAATACCTGCCCAATAGGAAATATTAAGAAAACTGAATGGGTTGTGTAAGTAATATTAAACCATATTTCTAAATTTATAAAGCTGGTTTTGAAGTTGGAGTCTGGCTCAGTCCCTCTCCAATTCCAAGCCTGTTAGTAAGAGAAAAACCCAGAGTTTCTGGAGTTTCTGTCTCATGTCAAGAGCCATGATATGGGACAGAAAGAAATATGAGTTTAGAAAACATCTTTGCTTTTCTTCATATCTATCATACTTTTCATTGAATATATCTATCATGTCTTTCATTGAAAATATATATGTGTGTGTGTGTGTCTATATGATTAATGTTTAAGTTTTTCACAATGAACAATGAGTTTTTCCTGAAGTGACATTTGAAGTTTCCAGGAAAAAGATGGGGCCCCACAACAACAACTCCAACTGGTTGATATGACGTCATGATACTGATAGCGCTACTACAAGACCTGCTTTGGGTACCAGCTGCACAAGACAGTTCCAACTTGGTTAGCTGAAATGGTGCACATCTTATACAACATTTTGGCCAGACCTGCACAAAATACTCAGAGACTATTGGCAATTTTAAAAGACATTGATCTTGAAATTTAACCATCATTTTACTTTCACAGGATCCCCCAGAAAGAACGTTGCCCCCATGACAGCTGGAAGTAATTCTAGAGGATGACGTCCCCTCTCCCAGTAAAGTTTGCCCTTGGGTTTAGGGACATCATTTAGGGGTTGATTATAATTAGTATACGATTGAGGGTTGGGGGAGGAATTTTATAAGCTCAGGGATCATTTTGAAAAAAAAAAGAGGGATGATGGGATAATAGATTTGTAATTGTGAGTTATTGTTTTTAGACAAATATATTGGTATAGATTCTTGTATATTGATACAAAGTTAAATTATATTGACTATCGTATGCATGCATGTTTCTACCTCTGTTTAAAACATTTTTATGTATTGACATATATTGTATTGATATATATATATATATTGTATATATTTACCATATCGCAGTGTACATTTCTACCTCTGATCAAGATACTTATATAATGTTTGTGTATTGATATATATTTACCTACTGCAATGTATATTTGTACATTGTCTATATTTGGAGGTCATTGTCCTCATTTGTTTCACAGTCGTTTATTGTCTTAGTCTTTAAGTTAGATAGATACTGAGAATTATATAGACTAATAGTCATCTAAGTTTGTCATTTATAATTAGACTAATCAGGTTCTTTAGATATATAGAGATTATACTCAGTATAGATAGATAATCTTCAACTTCTTCAAAGAGCTGTAGAAAATGGCCTTTAATCTAACTCAGAGTTTTGTGGTAGTGAGACACAATTGCTCCTGGCAACACAGCTCTATTCCCGAGAGAATGTTGAGCACCAAAGACACTCCACCTGGAGCCTTTCTTTTTGGCAGAACTGGCCTTGGGGCAAAGAAATACCCGTACCTCAACCACTGACAAAGATACAGAGCATGCATCAGTGGATAAAACAGGACTGTCATATCCTGCCAAGACAGGGTAAGATAGTTTTGAAAAGTTGCTTGCCTTTGAAAATGGTATGTCAGTTATGTTAGGCCTTAGCCAAAGTTGGTTGCTTCAACGCTGCTAACGTGACTTTGGGTGATTGCCCAGGTAGCTAGTTGTCTCTGTGATCTGTTGCATGTTTTGGAAGTTGTTTTACTGAACTTCCTAATTACCCAGGTAACATTATTTCCCTTCTCAGATCTTCGATGGGGTTGAAGACTATGTAGATGTAGTTACTTTTCTCTCATGACTTGGCCAAGTTATTTATTATACAAGACCTAAGCTAGTTAGAATAGGATATTTGTACTTATTGTATATAATTTCATAGATCCAGGAGAGACAAAACCCACCTTCATGCTTATCAGAGAAAATGCATTTTTGCAGAGCCCAGGGCAGTTCGGTCCAGGAATGCCCTGCACACTTTCTTGGAGAAAATGTGTCTTTTGAACCTTTATTTGGAAGGCAGAGAAGATGAGTAACCGAGACCTGAAAATGAAAGCCAGGTGGAGAAAGATGTGGGGATGCATACACAGATGTCTGCTCTGAGGCCCCTGCACCCCCAAACTTTAACCTAGTGTCTCTGTGACCCCAGTGAGATCCTCAAATGTATGGAATGAGCAGATTTACTTTCTGAAAAAGCACTCTGGTCTGGTGGGAATGAGTTTCTGATGTTTGGCTAGCTGAAGTGGACAGCATGCGCTCTCGGGTACTCTGACCGGACGAGGGTCGTCTGCAAAGATGAGCCTGCTGCCCATCAGATTGGCCTGTGGGCATTTTGTTGATTAATGACTGATGGCGGAAGGCCCAGCCACTGTGGGTGGGCCCAGCTCCTGGGTACCTGGTGCTGAGTTCTATATGGCATCGCCATCTGTAAGCACCTGTGGTGCTTTCAGTCCAGTCGGAGGGATGCAGAAGTGGGTAGAACTGTCATTCCGTGAGGTAAGAGTTTAAGGAAAAGGACCTGCACAGTTCCTCAAAAGTAGTTCAGGGCTAGGAGATGGGTGTTTTGGTAAAGTGCTTGGTACAGGGCCTGAGTTCAATCCCCAGGTCTCTCATTTTAAAAAAAAATGAGGGGAAGGGAGACAGAGGCAGGAGGGATAATCCAACAGCTGTCTGAGGGATGGGCTACTGGCCTGGACTCATTTTTGCAATGGTGGCAATAGCTTTGTAGGTTCACAGATGTGTCCTGTTGCTCAGATAGAACTTTAAAAAACTGGTTCCTTGGTCCCCTAAATTGCAGGGTGTGTGTCTCTTCTGCTGAGAGGCCTCCACAGGTTACCCTGGAGGTAACATACAGTTACTAAAGCTGGAGAAATGGAGACACAGGGGAATTCTTCCATGGCTCTGCTGTGTATGCTTGGGCAGGGAGCTGGGGGCTTAGACTCCCTAACCAGTCCTTATTCTCTCCCTTCCCTCGAGGGAGGGTCCTAAAAGTCCGTCCTTTGACGAGGTACAGTAATTACATCAAATGCCAGCACCTGGCTTCCCCTGGAGTTTGAGGAATCCATCAGCATCCTTTTTATCAAATTGGATTATCTGGAATTTATACCAACAAACATGTAAATGCTTTTGTTGGTATGATCTGTATTTTGGAAACCAAGAAACAGATCTAAACTTAGTTTCCAGCATAAAACGTGATGATGATAAAGCATCCCTCAACTGAGCCAGTTATAGTGAAACACACCTTTAATCCCAGCACTCCAGAAACAGAAGCAGGTGGATCTCCTAGTTGGAAGTCTGGTCTACATAGTGAGTTCCAGGCCAGCCTAGACTCCATAATGAGACTGTCTCAAAAACCCCAGGAAAACCACAAATCCCATCTCTCAATCGCTCTGACATCACAGCCAGAATTTGTCACTCTGCTCCTATGATGTCAGGCTGAGGTGGCTGACACTCTTAGGGCTGTGCTACTATTTATCACACAGGAATATGTGTGGGAAAGACCTGTCTGTACTCTGTGTGGAGCGTCACGGTCAGGAGACCCTCTATTTCTGTCACATGCCTTTGTACTTTCTGGGTTCCTGCTTGTCAGCAATGGGACTGGTGGACCTATGCTTCCATGTGACATTCTTTGCAGTGATTATTTTGTATCCTTTGATGAATGGAGATGTCTCAAATGTTTTAAGGTTCATCAGATAGAAGCAAAAAACATCCAGCTAGATTTGAACTTCTTCTGCTAAGTGTTTAAAACTTTGAGTAGATCCCATGCAATCTTGCAATATTTGGGATGTACTTCTGCTAAGAAACATAGTCACTGATTATTTGAAATTCTAACTAACCTAACTTCTTCCCCAAATCCCTACTCCTGGCTCCGATCTTTGCAGTGTTGCCCCATTTCAGGAATTCATGGGCCATCTGTAACGGATCACTGCTTGGGGCTCAGTGCCATGTTTACCTAGCATGTACAATGCTATGGGTTCAATTCCTAGAACCAAACCAAAGCACCCGCTCCAGAGAACAAATAAGGATGTCTGTGTAGTGGATTAGTGTACAAATCTCTGTGGAGTTCTTTTCCAGAGTGATTAGTTAGAGTCGACGCTCACATCGTATTAGTACCAAGTGCTACAGCTTCCGGTCTTTCTTCTCTCCTCTATTTCTAGCCCAGCATGAGTCTAATTTTCTGAAACAGAAAAACAAGCAGACAAAAACTCAAACAAACAAACAAAACAATCAGATTCTAGCACCTAACACTTCTCAAAGTTTTCTCTTTAAGTATGTGGCGGCCTCCCACAGGCTATGGGCTACTACACTGTTGCACACTGAGAAAGCATGTGATGTGCTGTGGGCTATGGGGAATGTTGCTGAATACAAAACTTGCCTCTTTGCACCTGTTTATGCAGCTTCATAAACTGAGGATCAGCATCTAGCCTCTGCTAGGCACAAAGGAACCAGGACCCAAACTGCTCAATTAGGCTGACCCGAGTACTGGCTTAATCTAGGCATGATGTATTCCCTATCGTGTGAGGGTCTTTCTAGAGCTAAGCCTTTTTGCTATTAATATTTTTGTAACTTTAATAACCAAGGCTATAACTGATACCATGATTGATAATGCATCCCACCACAATGGAAGTTTCTCGGGGCCGGGCGTGGTGGCGCACGCCTTTAATCCCAGCACTCGGGAGGCAGAGGCAGGCAGATCTCTGTGAGTTCGAGACCAGCCTGGTTTACAGAGCTAGTTCCAGGACAGGCTCCAAAGCCACAGAGAAACCCTGTCTTGAACCCCCCCCCCAAAAAAAATGGAAGTTTCTCAGGTGCCTCGAAGCACCCCAAAGCTGCCCAGTGAGTGTCAGTATTGTTTGCGTTCTGTGCTCCACGGACATACCGTCTGAGCTAAGAACCAAGCATGCAATTGCAATAGACTGCTTAGGAGCTTCCTGAGCAGCTCTCAGACTCAATGCCTTAGAGAAGTTAGCAGATGCAGCGAAAGCAGGGTGCTCACAGACACAGACAATGGTTTGCCCATTCTCGCTCCCGCTGAAATCCAATTTTGAGCTATCCTCAGTCTTTGCGGCGGAAGGTTCCTTTTAGTATTCGTTCCATCAACACATTTGCGTATCTCTTTTTAGGAGTTTCCTATATTTTTTAAAGAATTATTTACACCATACGGTTTTGTGCATGCCTTATGTGGGGATATGCACATGAGTGCACATGTCTGAGGAGGCTGGAGTACACATGCTCAGGAGCCCTCTGGAGCTGGAGTTACAGGCAGTTATGAACTTCTTGATGTGGGCGCTGGGAATAGAACTCATGTCCTCGGCAAGAGCAATGTGTGCTGAGCCATCTCTCCAGGTCCAGGAGCTTCATTTTCATAAATGCTGAACATTTACCAATTGCACAAAGTTGCAGTGATATTGCGTGAGACTGGAGTGGCCTCTCATCTATAAATTCAACCTAACCAGGTGATAGGCAGCGGCCATCTGCAGCACCATCTGGAGAGGCGATCTTAACAATTTACCTAACCCTTCATGGCCACTTACCGTGCAGTAACAGAACTGAGGGATAATCCCTGCCTGGATTTTGAGTATATGAATGTTATCCCTTTTGTTCATACTAATTTGTTTTAGTGTTCACAAGGTAACACCTAAGCAGTTCTCTTCATAAGGCTATACATATATTTCGAGTCCTGTGTCTCCCATATTGCTTTCCTCCATATAACAAAAAAGTTACCATTTCATTTTACAATCTTGATATAACCTGAGGAAGAGCAAGCTTAACCATTAGCTTGCAATGAGATAATAGCAAGCCTAAATCACTTCAGTCACTGCTGAGCAAGAATACCACAGACACGTAATGCATACCGCCCACACATCCACAGCACATGCGTGCACACCACCTCTTCCACCTTGCTATGTCCTTCTCCTGCACCCTTTCTCTTCTGTGTCTTCTCCTGCACCCTTTCTGTTCTGTGTCTTCTCCTGCACCCTTTCTCTTCTGTGTCTTCTCCCACATCCTGTCCTCTTCTGTGTCTTCTCCCGCATCCTGTCCTCTTCCGTGTCTTCTCCCACATCCTGTCCTCTTCTGTGTCTTCTCCCGTATCCTGTCCTCTTCTGTGTCTTCTCCCGCATCCTGTCCTCTTCTGTGTCTTCTCCCGCATCCTGTCCTCTTCCGTGTCTTCTCCCACATCCTGTCCTCTTCTGTGTCTTCTCCCACATCCTGTCCTCTTCCGTGTCTTCTCCCACATCCTGTCCTCTTCCGTGTCTTCTCCCGCATCCTGTCCTCTTCTGTGTCTTCTCCCGCATCCTGTCCTCTTCTGTGTCTTCTCCCACATCCTGTCCTATTCCGTGTCTTCTCCCACATCCTGTCCTCTTCTGTGTCTTCTCCCTCATCCTGTCCTCTTCTGTGTCTTCTCCCACATTCTGTCCTATTTTGTGTCTTCTCCCACATCCTGTCCTCTTCCGTGTCTTCTCCCACATCCTGTCCTCTTCCGTGTCTTCTCCCGCATCCTGTCCTCTTCTGTGTCTTCTCCCACATCCTGTCCTCTTCCGTGTCTTCTCCCGCATCCTGTCCTCTTCTGTGTCTTCTCCCACATCCTGTCCTCTTCCGTGTCTTCTCCCGCATCCTGTCCTCTTCTGTGTCTTCTCCCGCATCCTGTCCTCTTCTGTGTCTTCTCCCGCATCCTGTCCTCTTCTGTGTCTTCTCCCGCATCCTGTCCTATTCCGTGTCTTCTGCATCCTGACTTCTTCTGTTCTTCCTGGTGTGAACTAAAGTAAATAAGTGTCCTGCTGTATTTGTGGTGCAGAACTATAAAAGATGTAGATTTACAGTTTATAGGTTAAGTTCCACATCTTTCAACTCCTTCAAGTTTTAGAAGCCCTTGGCTGTACCAACATTTCTCTTGTCTCCTGTGGTCTCCATGATGTCTCTTACCCACTGGTTCAGAACATAAGCAGAACCAGCATGGTTGTTGGAACACATGAGATGATGGGAACTACAACTTTATCTAATGTGGGTTTTGTGATTTTCCTCATCCAGGCTTGGGATAGCTTTCTGATGATGTCCTACAGGGCAAGAAATGTAATTTAGCAGTCTATTGCTCTCTCTGAAATCATCAATTCTGTATCTTACTGTGTCAGCTTGGATAGACAGCAGACAAACACTTCCTCAGTCTTTTCTAAGCAGAAGTAAAAACCTAATTGATTACCGTATCCGTTTCATAACTTCACTGTTCATTACCTCTCCCTGCTTTAATTACACATTCAGCATGAAGTAATCAATTCTTGCCATTAGCGAATGGAACCCGCAGGGGCTCATTATCCCCGTGCTCATGGCATCAGTGCTCAATTTGCCATGTCTGTAGGATAGCTTTGTTTTGCAGAAGAGCGGCACCAGGTCCGAGACCCAGTTTTCCACCATGCAGGAGCAGTTGATTTTACCTTACTGCTATGTGCTGTGTTCAAGGGAAGGAATTCCCTTCAGTCTGTGACCCCACCAGCACCACAAGTGCCAGACAGCATGGTTGTTTAAATGAGGAATAACCCCATAGCTCAGATGCTTGAACCTGTGACTACCAGTTGGTGGTCCTCTTTGGGGAGACTTAGGGAAGGCAGCCCTGCTGGAGGAAGTCTGTCAGTAGAGGTGGGGTTTCAGGTTCATAGCCCTGAGGCTTCCGGTGGCCCCCTCTGCTTCAGGCTGCAGTGCAGGCTCCCAGGTTCCTGCTCTGGCAGCTGTGCTGTCTGCTATGGCTCCTCCCCAGAATGGACCCCCTGAAACCACAAGCCCTTTTCTAAGTTGTGTTGCAAATGGTGTTTTTATCACAGTGGCAGAATACTAATGAATACGGCGACAGAATACTAACTGGAACAGCAGTCACTGGACATGGGGTGTTTTTATCACAGAGACAGCCTAGTAGAGAGTACAGCAGTCACTGGTTCCCTGCCACACCCAGACTTCTCACCAGCACTCACCATTGCCTCTCCCTCCCATATTTTCCCAGCCCCCTCCCCCAAGTAAAACCCTACTGCAAAGGCTGCAGATGCTGTGCCCCAAATACCCCCTTCCTCCCTTAGTCTGAAACTGACTCTGGATTGTTTCTTCCTGGTAAATGAGATCAGCACCTTGAAGAGAATAAGCAAGAGCTGGATGCTGGGCCTCACTTCTGTTGTCCCTTGGGAATCTGGGAAGCACTTGGGAAGCTGAGTCACAGTCTGGGCTGCATTCGGAGAAGGAAACAAAACAGAACTGAAGTGGAAGCAGCGACCGCATGGCTCAGGGTGTGTCCTCTGGGCAGCACAAATATCAGCTCTAAATGGAGACACATGAGGATGTGTGGATGGAGAAAGAGGAAGAGGAGGGTCTTACTCTGGAGGGTCGCTACCCTCGTGAGGGTGCACACTTCCCTCATTCAACATTGACCCTAGGGTTGGGGGGCAGAAAGGAGCAGCCACAGTCAGCTGTTCCCCAGGGAAGCATTCCAAAGGACTGAACACACCAGAAAGGACCCTAGGTTTGCTATCTGCAGCGGTTCAGGATACTAAGAGTTTGTGTTTATGTGGTGATTGCCTGCATAAGTTAGCAAAAGAATGTCACAGGTAGCTTCATCTTTAATTTTGCAAATGATGCCTGGAATGTTTGCCTTTTAAAAATGAACATATTACAAATAACGATCTCCTGAAAATTTGCCTTAATCTTCCCATTTATTGCCTCATTTATTTTTAACTACTATTTTTAAAAACATACTTTTTTGAATTAGTACATAAATGTATAAATACATACATTATTATACATAAATAATATAAATGTATGTATTAATGTACACAAGTGAATATATAATTATATGGTCTTGTGTGAATCTATATAAAATGTAAGTAATATAAATATACAAGTAATATTAATATTTATAATGTATTTTATAGGTAATCAGCGATTAAGCCTACTGATTACATATTACTTGAAAATATGTGAATATTTAATCATAAATGTATACTATATTTATTATCTGCATTATAAAACATACCTGTAAGGCTGAGGAGGTGGCTCAGAATGTGAGAGCATCGCAAGCATGAGGACCTGAGTGTGGTTCTCACACATCTGTGAATAGCCAGACATGAACGTGAGACTTGTGTGCTTGCAATCCTTCATCTGGAGAGATGTCAGCAGATGGATCCCTAGATATCACTGGCCAGAGAGCCTGGCTTCCCTGGGGAGCCCCAGGTCTCAGTGGGATGCTTTGTTTAAAAAATGCAGAGAAGCTGAAGAGATACCTCAGTGGTGAAGACTGAACTGGGTTCCCTGCACTTCCAGCTGGTGGATCACAGTTGCTCCTGCTCCAGGGAGATCCAGTACCTAGGCACGCACAGACACACACAGACACACATACACACACATACACACACACATACATATACACACACATACACACACATATACACACATACACACACATATACACACACACCCATACATATACACACACATATACACACACACACACATACATATACACACACATACACACACACACACACACACATACACACACACACAGACACACTCTTTGAGGAGGAGAGTGCCTGGGGAATGATACCCAAGTTTGATCCATTGCCTGCATGTACATGTTGGCATACACGCACATGTATGTGTAGCTGCATACACACGTGATCTCACACAACCCATGTGCAGGATCTATTCAGACAACAAGAAGGAGTCACAGGACAAAAGAAAATATTTTGCTCAAGGAATAATGTTGTTTCTGTCCACCGCCATGTGGCAGTCCTGCTACTGAGACACGAGGACCTTTTGTCTCTGGTTGTTTGTACTGGTCACAGCCTATTGCTCTGACCCTGCCAGTCTAGAAATCCCAGGGACATTGCTTCTGCATGCTCCAGGTAACCTGTGACTTTCTTGCTGGTGTTCCAATCCAGAGAGGAGGTACTGGCCATGGTCTCAGTTCAGATGTTTCATAAAACTGACAGACAGCATGTTCAGTGGGGTTTGAGTCTTTTTCTGCTTTTTCTTAAGAGAAAAACTGTCTATTTATGGAAGAACCGGCTGGGGATATTGGGTACCAATCCTACTTGACAGTATTGGGACCATCATGCTCTTGCACAGGGCCCTTTGGTCCCTCTTGACATGACCTGACCCTCTCTCAATGTGCTGACCATTCACCGTCAGCTTTGCTGTGTGTTGCCTCTCATTGTCACGCCCTTGCCCCAGCCCCTTGAAGGTCAGACATATATTCTTCACTTCCAGGAGCCCCCTCCCCACAGGCCCTGAGACAGGGTCACTGCTACCCCATGCGTGCATCATACGGTGAAAATCATAGCCTGTGAACTTGGATCCCAGCCTTGTTGGTGCAGTGGAATTTACCGAAACCTTATCGTGGTTCTCCCTGTAGTGCCCTCTGTGTCGTGTTCTCTGTAGAGATGGCTCATAATTCACTTTGCAGAGAGCTTAGCAGCCGTTGTTTTCAATTAATATTTCTTTTTCCCATTTTTCTGTTTGTCTCTCCTTCTGTAGGCCTACAAGAGAAGGCCACAAGGCTTGAATATACCTGCATTCGTTAGCTAAAAGGGGAAGTCCCACCTTCAGAAAGGGTGCTAGGCAATGTCCCTTCAACAACTTGATTTTCAAACAATCTTACATTCAGTTAGCACCCAACACTGTACCACCACCTCTTCCTCCATAATTTTGTTTAAATACATGTACTATATGACTGCAACAGAGTAGGCAAACTGCAGCCACAGCCTGGGCTGCCCCCTTTTGTATATATACAGTTTTATTGAATGCAGCTGTTCTTACTCATCTGAGTACTGTCTGTGACTAGACAGCCATAGCAGCAGATAGGGTAGATGCAGCAAAGGCAATGGTGCACAAGAGAAAACACTCCCTGGCCTTTATAAGTTTTTTAAAGTGGGTTCTAGAAGAAACTTTAAAGTAGGTGAGGTTGTCTGAGGCTATCTGGCCTTTTACTGTTACACCCTCTGTGGTTGAAGTGTGCCTTGTCTTGTCCCTCCCTGCTCTAAATGTCAGATTCTCCCCATCTCCCCTCTGAGCCACTAAGGCAGCAGGTGCCTGCCCTGCTGGGTGCCCTGGGGGAGGAGCTAGAGGCTAGCCTTCCTAAGAAGGGCATGCTGCTCAGCTGTGACAGAGCCACTGCAGAGGAATCTTTGCAAATGAGACTGGCAGGGTATTGAAATGGGGGAGTGGGGCGTCTTAGTGTCCATGGCGGCTGGCAAGTCTCAAAGTACCCGATCTCATGATTTGAGCTCTGCCAGGCAGTTGTAAACATGGACTCCACCATTGGACCACTGAGAGACTGGATTCTTTTCTTTTCTTTTCTTTCTTTCTTTCTTTCTTTTTTCTTTTTTTTTTGTTATACCTAGCTGGCCTTGAACTCACAGAGATCCTCCTGTCTCTGCCTCCTGAGTGCTCCAGAGGCCCCTAAGTATCCTTGAGACTATGGGATTGTGTCCCTGTGTGAGTTCCCATATTCTTGGCTTATAGGATAAACCTTTGAAAAAAATGGCCAAGACTATGCTTGTCAGGTAACTAGATTGACTTCCTGGTCACAGATGTCATTGAGTATTTCTTAGATGGTGACTTACAGAAACATGAAGAGGGATGAGGTGCGGGGGTGGCCTGTGTAGTAATGGGGAACAGGAGATGGGGGTCTATAAAAAGCACCTCCTGGAAAAGTTAGAAAGTTGGCTTGCCTGGTAGCATGAAGAGGAAGGGATAAAGATGTGAGAGCAATGTAACTGTCACTAAGGTGGCATTTCTTCTTTCTAAAGTCTGGGATGAGTTTGGATTCCTAGCAGCCCTTGATTAGTGGTTAAGAACCCTGAACACTCAGCCGGTATTGACCCAATTCTCAGTCCCCGCCCTCTCTCCTCTTGGCACTCAGACCTTCTGCCAGGCATGCTGGGAAGTTAAAAATGAGATCTTCAAGTCCAGGCCAGGGTTTTCAGAAGCCCACCAGTCCTGGGGTAGCCCTCAGCCTCAGCTAATGGCACGGGACTGTCACAGCACTGACTTCTCTGCGTGACAGCTGTACCAATCTTGTTCCTGGCAGACCTGCTTTTCTTGGAAGTAAAGAGCCTTGGAGGGTGGGTAACGGGGCAGCTCTCATTCAGTGGGCTAGCCAGGCAGTGCCACGTGTTGATGTTGGACTAGGGCCCGCGGCTGACACTTTGGCAGACTGGTGCCAGTCACTGAGAACTGTAGGGAAATTGCAGCAGAGGTGATGCAAACGGAGGTCTTTGCATTTTTAGTGCAGCCTTACCTGAGGAGCCAGGAGGAGCCACTACACAAGCAGCCAAGACACCTACAGTTGTAAAAACACAACTTTAGAGTCTTGATTTTCATGACCCCTACAAGTCATCTGCCACGGTGACTGTCTTGTAAATCTCATCCAAGTGTGGGAGACTTTTTAAGTAGTTTGGTTAAGCACAAGAAATCAAAAGAGAATCCATACATTTGTTAATTTTCTGAGGTACCTCAAAACTTTACAGAAAAGTTTTGAAGCAAAACCAAAACAAACCTGTATTTCCTCCGGCCGCTCCTCATTTCAGATGTGTGGTCAGATCAGTAAGTGTGCCGTCATCATCATCCTGAGTTCAAGATGAAAATGTCAGTAACTTGTCGTTGTTCAGTGACTTCTGGTGACAGCAGACATTGAAGACAATGGGGTAGCTTCTCCATAAAGATTACCCGCCTTCCATGAATTAATACCTCCTACCATCATTTCTAACTTGAAAATGGAGATTTTCTTTCAACTTTACCCCTCAGTGTCTAGACTCTGTGGTTCCCAGGAAGAACAAGAAGTGATTTGGCTCCTCTCGAGGTTCTGTGAGTCTCATCTGTGTGTTAATACAAAGTGCTTTAAAACTGTGGGGCGCCTGCAAGAGAGGGAAGCTGTGAGGTCTACAGAAACACAGGCAGATCTGGGGAGTGAGGTGAGCCAGACTCAGGAAGCAGAGTTGCATCTTCCTCCTGCAGTGCAGACGGTAATTGTGATGGTTGCATGTGAACATGGGTATTGACTTTGAAGCAGATGGGAGACCATGAGACGGAGGCAGGAGTGCTGAGACAAGGAGGAGGGCAAAAAAACACGTGATATGAAGTGGAAAGGAGGGTACTGGGCTGGAGAAGCATAATGGGGAAGGGAAATGCCACAGTGAAATTCAAGTCTTTCTATGCTAGTAAAAAATAAATTTAAAAAATAGTGACTGAGCAGAGAATGCATCAAGAGTTTTGGTAATTGATGGGGAAGCTCTGTTAACCAATCACACCTAGTTAAGGCGTGGCTATCCGGAGCCAAGGAAGAAAAACTGGGAGGGATCAGGTGCCTGGTCCCTCTGGGCGATTCCCACCGGACACAGAGGAAGTTGGACTTACCATTCTTGTAACATGAGTTTCCCCTTATAACAACTAAAAATATAATTGTTATCTTTAAGCTGGCCTGGTTATTTCCCATATCGAGCTAATTCTCCACTGATCCTATAGGGCCAGCGTAGCTCCTTGAAACCCAAGGTCTACATGTGGCAGGCTCTCTCTCCCCTGCTGACTTCCATCTGTCCCTGGTCAGTCAGATGAAGTGAGGCTTACCCGTGCAACCCTGGGAAATTAAGTAGATCCCTTTCAGTCAATGGTGGGCACTAGGGCCAAAATGTAACAGAATACAGATTATGTGGGATTTCAGAGACAGTCAGCTGCTTAGGGGTTTTGTGTTAAGAACAAGAAGAAAAATGGACTGACAGCTTGAAGGAAAGAGAACGGAAGAAGTCGTTAGGACAGGGAGACAGTTTGCTGTGGAGCTCAGGTTCCCCCAGACCAGTAGGGCTCCTCGGTCTACATCTCCAGCTGTGTCTTATTCAAGAGTCCCTGAGCCCCGTGGTTGTCTCCCCACATTAGTCTTTAGCATGGTTACAGAGTGGCCCACATGTGCACATGGTTTGGGGTTATCCGGCCTCACCCCTCCATGCCCATGGCAGGTTGGCTGCTTCACTCTTGATAAAGCATATGGTAAAGAAAATCCATGCGATGGGATTTGAGAGGCTGAATAATAGCCCTGCCCACTTCAGTTAACTGACTGCAGCTCCAGAGTGCACGGATAGCCACTGGTTTTGCTGAGTCTTAGACTCCTCTGATTCCCAGCATTGCCCACCCCCTTAGCTCACCTTTACAGTGAAGCCTTTAGCCTGCCAGAGATTCCTCCTTGCTCCCCGCTACTATAAAGGACACTAGAAAAAGACAGGAAGATGGTCGTTGAGGAAAGGGGTGCAGGGTGTAAATATGACCGCTGACCCCCTTGCCCTCTGGAGGACACTATGTTGGACTGTGACTGGACTTCACAGTGTCCTAGGGAGTGGAGCATAGGACACAGTGGGCCCACTCCTGCATTCCCTGGGTATTGGACACATGGCCAGCTGCTGCCCTTTCTTGCCATCCTGCCTCACCAGCCTTGTGCCTCTGTCTCATCCAGGCATTGTTTAGACCTCAGGCGCAGGGACAGAACACACACTGGGGCCTGCTCTGGTATCGCCTCACCACCAAGAACTCTCTGGGAAGCATGTTTCAGTTACACTCACTGGTCTGCTTTGTGGCTCCTTGGGGAATGCAGTTATCTCATCTGCTGAAAATGTTGGTGACCACCAGCATGGGCGGGGTGGAGTTTCTGAGGCAGTTTCTTTTTCCACCTTTATTTCCTTTCCCTGAATAAATGTGGCTGGTCTGCGCTCTCTGGTATCTTCATCTCCACTTCCCCTGTGACACTCCCTGGATGTGGAAAGCGTATTAGGGTTTGGTTTCAGGAGGAGCCTGGTGAGTGACTGCAGCCTGTTTAGAAACTTCCCGCAGATTCCCCCTGCCTCTGTCATCCCCCACCTTCTCTTTTTTATCACCAAGGTCAAAACTTCTTGTACATTAACTGTTTTCAACTGAGAATATTTACCATTTACTCATCTGGATTTTTTGCTTCCTACCAAGAGGATCAAAGATGAGACCACGAAAACATCACAGTGTTTTTATTTGGCCATGAAAAGAATAAGACATTTTCTTCTTTGTGCCTGAGCACGACATTTCTTTTTCAAACTCAGAACTCTTAAAGCACTCATTTGTTTGTTATAAAATTTAAAATGAGATTTTTGTTAAAGAATGTGTTTCCTCATCCTTCTGTTTAAAACATAGAATTCAAAGTGGCCACCTCTCCTCTGGTACAGCCAGAGTGTCTGCCTGGAAGTACTGGAGTTCGGAAGTTCAGTGGTCCCCATGGCATTGGTCCCCAGGGTGACCCTATCAGGAGGTTGTAGACCCCAAGATCTGGTCCTCACACCCCTTTGCTCTCTAATTACAAGGTGACAGACAGTTTGCTGTACCCTGCACTTACCAGTACTGCTGTCCGGAACCCTCAGCAGATGCAGTTAGGCAGGATCAACCTTTTCTCCTGGTAAATTCTTCCACTATTCTGTTACAGTATCAGGAAGCTGATGGATACAGTTACAAACACAGTTCTTCCTGACTGAGCATCAGCTCCTCTCAGCTCATCACTCACTTGACTAGGAAACCTTTCCTTGTGGAAAGAGGCTGCATCTTCTTAATATGTGAACAGTCTAGTGGCTGGTGGTCCTGGGACTTAGGTGACTGAGGGACTCTACAGTTTTTGTTCAGAAGCTGTGCCTTGTGTTCAGGATAACAAAGTAGGGATGAGCAAGGCTCACTTGCCACATATAAACCATTATAAGCTGTGCATAAACTTGAAACAAAAAAGAAAGTGGCATTCTCAAAGATTCAAGATGGCTCTAGCCACTGGTGTTGGTGGCACTATGGGGCTGCTCCGAGGAGTCTGAGAACCCACAGGGTCTCAGAGGGGACTGGTGGTGGAGGACGGGCCTGCTGAGCACTCACTGGCTCTCAAATAACGAAAAAGACAGATCTCATGGGAAGAGGCTTTTACAAAGTGTTCTCATGGAATTGGAAAAGAAGATGGTGGAGTCCCACCCATTGCTGAGTGGGACTGGTACTTGGCCTCCAGGAGGCTTGGCCAGTGGGCCCTGCCTTCAGTATGGAGCTGCCACTGCTTGGCTCCTCGCCCTACTAAGGGTTCGGAGAGTTCAGGCTGAGGTGCTGTCCTTGCACAAGCATGACGGTTGTTCCTGGCCGGTGCAGTGGCCTGGCGATAACGTGTACGCTGTCCCCAGATGTACTGCCCAGCTGCAAGGTCACTTTGACTCTGGGGAAAAACAGGACACTCAAGATGGGACTCAGCAGTATTTATGGTGCTTCAAAAATCAGGAACCTTGAGCCAGGCCAGTGACTCATTGCAACAAGTATTTGCAGTGTGTGGTGGTTTAAGTAAGTATGGCCCATGTCTCCTGGTGTGCTTGAGTGTGTGTCCTTGCTGGAGCAAGTGTGTCACTGTGAGGGTGAGCTTGGATGTCACACATGTCCAAACCATGCCCAGTGTGATATACAGCACTCTTCCTGTCACCTCTGGATAAAAATGTAGAGCTCCCAGCTCCTTCTCCAGCACCAGGTCTGCCTGCGTGCTGCTGTGTCC
The DNA here is from genome assembly GCF_018167655.1 of Microtus oregoni. Lineage (NCBI taxonomy): Eukaryota > Metazoa > Chordata > Mammalia > Rodentia > Cricetidae > Microtus > Microtus oregoni. The sequence goes on from NW_024543066.1 coordinate 46,519,933, forward strand.
CTCAGTTTTGATAATGGACTAAGCCTCTGAAATCGTAAACCAGCTCTGATTAAGTGTTGTACTTTATAGGAATTCTCGTGGTCAGCTGGGAGGTGATAGTGCATGTTCTTAATCCTAGCACTCATAAGGCGAGGCAGGCAGATCTCTGAGTTAGAGGCCAGCCTGCTCTACAGAGTGAGTTCCAGGACAGTCGGGACTACACAGAGAAACCCTGTCTTGAAAAAAAAAAAAAGTTGTCTTGGTTATGGTATCTCCTCGCAGCAATAGAAATCCGAACTGTGACATGTAAAACTTTTGGGGCAAAAAAGTATACTGCGTGACACACCGCAGTTTTCAGTGCCACTTGAATGAATAAATCCGTGGTAGAAGATGAGAAAGAGAGCAGAATGGAGTGTGTACATCTGATGGAGAAAGGCGGAACTGGAGACTCAGTGGTAGGGCAGAGACAAATGTGGGGGCAGTGAATGGGGGAGCATGTCGCTGTGAAGTGTGGCTGTCAGAGTGACCTGGAGCTCAAGCAGGTTCTGCTCCCAAAGGAGCTCCATGATATCCAAGATGAAGAATTGTTCATTTTCTTGTTTGAGCTCCCAAAAAGGCACTCATTGTTCATGCTGCCAACAGAAGCCATTCTAGTGTTCCTGATCCGTGTTGCAGTGGGGGCCATGCTAGTGTCTGTGGTCCAAGGACCACTAGCTTTGCTTTACTAGGGTGCCACAAGCCTAGTAAATGCCCATGGTCTGTGTTTCCAAGGAGACCATATGGATGTCCATGGTCTGTTCCCCTACTGGATGCCATGTTGGTGTCCGTGGTCCATGGCTGCCTCCAGAGGCCATGCTGGTACCCATGGTGTGTGCTGCCACCTGAGACCATGTTGATGTTCATGCTCCTTGTTAATGCTGGAAGAAATGTATGTCCCTGTCCTGGGCTGCTGGCTGAGGCCATGTTGAAGACCATGGTCTGTGCTGCCACTGAGGACCGTGATGGTGTCTGTGGCCCATGTCAGTCAGTGTTCATGATCAGGGCTGCCTTCAGAAGCCATGGTCTATGCTGCCACCAGGGAACACGTTGAGGTCTGTGTTCCTTGCTGCAGTTGGAGACCTTGTGGATGTTCATGGTCCATGCTGCTGCCAGAAACCATACGAAAGTCCATGATACATGGTGCTGGCTTTTATGGGTAGGAAAACTTCTTAGCAGTGGAATCAATGACTGTACACTCCTAATTGAAGACGAGAAACACTGAAGGCTTTAGTGGTGACCTCTTCCTCCTCCTACCCCCAAAAGTCCAGAGTCCTTAAAAACTGTGATAAAGAAGCTGGAGTGAAGCTCTTCATAGTTTATGGCTTCTCCTGGGAGTGAGGGGTGGGGAAGGACTCAGTTATCTTTAAGGGGCTGGCCATTGGGGTTTGGCCATACTCCAGTGAGTATATGGGCAACACAAATTGGACTTGGTGTATTTTTTTTTCTTTTCTTTTTTTCTTGTTTTGGGGAGGGCATAATGGTGGGAGGGTAAACCTGAGAGGAATGGGAAGCAAGTATAATTGAGTTGCATTATATGAAATTCCCAAATAACCAATAAAAATATTATGTTGAGAAAACTTAAAAAAGAAAGTGTCAAAGTGGGAGAACACACAGTTACAGCTCCTAAAGGGTTTAAACAATAGGTTCCTTGTGGAGATTAGTTTTTCTCAAAAAATATTAAGAAAGTTCTTTCTGCCCTTGGAAACAGGAAGATCCTCGGGTTGAAAGTTCTTCATTGGCAGGTGTCATGCCAAGTGTGGAGGAATATGCCAGCCCTTCACCATAGTGGCTCCGCAGACTGGCTAGAGACTCGCTTGGGTTGAGCTCTGCCTTCCTGAACACTGGGGAAGATTGTGGGAAGTCCCAGAACAGGTCAGAACAGCAGACAAGGAGGTTCAGATGAACATAGTGTGCAATATTTGAGAGTGGCCGTGTGTTGTCACTAGAATGACCCCACCAAAATGACCCCTGATTGGAAAGTATTAAGAGGTGAGATCAAGGGCAGGTGGGACCAAGTGCTAGCAAGATGGCTCAGGAAGTAAAGGTGCTTGTCACCAAGGGTGACGACCTAGGTTGACCCCCTGGAGATGTGCAGCGGAAGGAAGGACTGCTGTGAGTGAGCCTCTGACCTCCGCGTGCACTGTGGTGTACTCACACGCTCTTGCCACACACCTTCGTGCTAAATAAATGTAAGTGCGAATTTTAATCCTTTCTTCAATGTTTTTGTTGAAGTGATAAGGTCAGGAGGAGCTTAGTTCGTGAGGAGCTCTACCCTCGTGACCTAATCAGTCCATTCCTTGATTAATGAAGCCAGGTTAGTTATGTCTCTGGCATGTGATCCTCTGAGTGTATGATGCCCTATATTGCCTTGAGAGTTCACAGAAGGCCCCACCAGCAGGAATGCTTGCATCCCACCTCCATAGCCATAAGCTTAAATAAACCTTATTCTTTATAAGTTACCCAGTCAGTGGGAGTTATTAACAACTATTAACAACAAAAAATATATTAAGAAGCCATATAAACAGGAAAATCATTGTATTTGGAACATAGCAAAGTCACTTAGTTCTTGATTGTCTGTGATAAGGTGTTGTACAGGTTATCTGGCCTAAAAAGAGTCCAAACTTAGAGACAGTACTTTGCCAAAGGCAATAGCTTTAGCATCTCCATCCATCAAAGCGTGTCAACAGACAATAGAAATGCTTAAATCCTAATTCTGCTGAGCATGATCTAGTGAGCGTCCAGGGGATGTGGAGCAGGAAAGAGTCGAATGGAATGCATGCCGTACAAACAGCAGGCTCCAAGGAGAGCTTGTTGACCAGAGAATGGAATGACAGGGAATGTCTGCTCTTGGCTCTGCCGGTAATTATACAAGCTTGGACAGGTCATATAACCACTTTATCATCATCCCCCTGACCAATAAAACCTCAATGTCCTCATCTGAAAAATGAGAAGGTTGAACTCTTGGACCTCTGAGGTCCCTTCCAGCTCCAGCATTCCAGAATATCCGTGATTTATTTTGAGTAAATAGTTTCTGAGTCGTTCCAGATTGACAGTGTTAAAAGAATTCTGTAGCAAGGAGAAACACATTCTCTAGGTTTTTGCAGAAGGAGGAGGAGAATAGGCCCTGAGCTTTCAACACCACTTTAACTCCATCAGGCATGTAATGTGGCCTGGTAAACGGAAGATCCTGGCTACATGCTGGGCAAATGGGTGCTTCCTTCCTGCTCTGAGGGAGCTCAGTTTTCAGTCATGAAACCGTCAGCTTCATAGAGGAAATAAGACCTGAGTTAATGGGTTAGATGTCAAAATGGAAAGAAAATCACATTAAATACAACGGGTTCTCTGCTTTGGGCTATAATTTTTCCCCTGTAAAAATTCTGGGCCTGTAGAAAGCATCGGGTTCAAGGCCGGGCTCTAAACTAGATCCAGGTGGGGCTCTGCGGATGCTTCACCTTGAATACCATTCTTCACTGGAAACCAGTGAGGACAGGTTTCTCCCCAGCCCGCGCTGGTAGAGTTTCTCAACTGGGTACCAAACTTAATAACTGCAACAGACACTTCCCTGCCGGAGGGGCAAAATGAGAGATACTCAATAGATACTTGGGTCAGAACGTCTAGAACAATCTACCCAGATGTGTGTCTCCAAGTCCTTCAGTAGAGCTCAGTTCTGACCTCTGAGAGTGTTTTCTATGGTCCCCAGCTCTGCTCTCTCAGTCCTCAGCTCCTGTGTTGGGGACATCTTTCTAAGCACCCTTCTCAGTTCCTAAACATCTATAAAAGGTTAGGATCCCACAGCCTGTTTCCATGTCTCCCATCCCTTTTCTTCTACCAATGGTAAATACAGTATCATTTTACCAATGGTAAATACAGTATATATATATATATATATATATATATATATATATATATATATATGTTGGACATGGTTTTCCATACCTTTAATCCCAACTCTCAGGAGGCCGATGTAGGCAGATCTCCTGAATTCACAGCCAGCCCGGATGACATAGTGAGATCCAAGATGCCATAGCTACATAGCAAGAGGCTGGTTTTTTACTTTGTTTTTTGTTTGTTTGTTTGCTTTGTTTTTTTCCAAAATGTGTTTAGGTAGACTTTAAGAGTGTCTACCATGAAGATATGAGCACCCAAGTTAGGTTCCCTAATACCCATGTCAAAACCCAGACAGAGTGGGACATGTCTGGGTGCTGGGGAAGTGGAGATAGGAACTCACCAGCTTCCCCAGCCGCATCAGTGACCTCAAGATCCAGTGAGACACCCTGTCTGAACAAAGAAGATTTGGTGGAAAGTGAGTCAAGAAGACAGGCAACCTGGACCGTGCACCTCCGCATGCACATCTGCACACATGGTATACACGTTAAGGCGTACAGCACACGCATGCACAGTTCATGGAATTCCTGCACATCCATTTGTGATCTCCTCCATCAGACAAAGTTCATCCCGGTTAATCCCCCCTTGTTGCCATCTTGTCAGCTGTGTGGGGTATACACATAACACCATCAGAAATTCTCTTGTGTAGCTATGTGTCTGCAGAATGCTGCTGATTCTTTGGAGAACTTTTGTCTGACTGAAATGGTCAAAGCAACACCACTAACGATCTTCATGCCATCTTACCATGGGCTCTCATAGTCCTATTCTGGAGGCCATCTATAGGGTAAGCCATATCTTAAGACTCAAGGACTTCATGCTGCCTCAATAGATTGTTCTGAGCCTTTCAGATTCTTCTAGTCTCTTCTTGGAGGCTTATCCATTTGTTCCTTAAGTTGTTTTTCTCCTTGCTCAGTTTAATACAGGCAGTGAGAAGAGGCCTCGATAAGCCTGTCTAGCTGGGGAAGCTTCCAGTAAGAGCGCTGGGGATGTCTTGAGCCCATTAAACCAATCTCTTTAGGATTGCTGGTGACAATCTCCATAGCCTTCTCCTTACTAAATAGCTACTCTCATTTCCTCAGCTCAGATAGTGTTTCCCTCTCTCTCTCTCTGGTCCTGCCAGTAGTGTCTTCAGAACGCCAGACTTTGAATAACATGCTCTGCCAGTCGTCCTAGCTTCCTGTCACTGCCTGCTCCTAAAGCCAGTAAACTCAATGTTAGAGGCTGTGTTTACAGGGGTCCCCCGAGTGCTGGCATCCAGGGCTCCAAACATCATCTGATTTGTTGTTAATATGTAACTGATCACCCCCAGATTTAATGGCGTTAAAATAACAATGTTCACACTCACGTCTTCACTCCTCAGCCTTCTGTGGATGGGGATTTGAGGAGCACTCAGCTGGGTGGTTCTGGTTTCATGTGTGGGGACGGGGATTTGAGGAGCACTCAGCTGGGTGGTTCTGGTTTCATGTGTGGGGACGGGGATTTGAGGAGCACTCAGCTGGGTGGTTCTGGTTTCATGTGTGAGGATGGGGATTTGATCTCAGGTTGTTTCCTGCTTCTCCATGGTTTCTCTGTGGTTTCCTCTCATGGCTGCCCCAGTACCCGGAGCAGGCAGGCTGCTTACTGGACAGCTAGCAGGTGTCCCAGGTAACACAGCAGCAGTTGTTGCCATCGGAGACTGGCCTAAGCAATCGTTTCTGCAACATTCTGCTGATGGCAGATGACACACAGATAACCCAGTCTCGAAGAGACTCCGTGGAAATGGGACAAGGTTCTAGAAGGATTTGTAGGATGGACAATATTGTAGCAGCCATCGTTGGGAAGTACACCTAAGACAGAAGAGGGGATGAGTGTGTGTGTGAAGTCCCTGGTCCCACACTGACACAGGCAGTAGCTAAGCCAGTGGTTCTCATGGTTACTCTCAGCTCTGTGATCCTGGCCATTCTGTGGGTTGTTTGTCCTCAGCATGTCAGTCTTCTCAGATGGAATATTATTCTTTCTTTCTCTTTTATGACTTATCATTGTCTCTAATTGCTAGTAGAGCACAATTATAATTTTATATTGCATAAAATCCCAGCACATTAAAGCTTAACTACACCATACTGATCCTTAAACCAACCACTGTATTTTGTATGTGAAAAACCCAAGGCTTGGGGGAACAAGGTCACATGGCACATAGTGGATTGTGACACACACTAAGACAGAAATCGCTTGCTTACCACGTGTCTGCTTTCTCCTCAGTGGAGATGAGAACTGGTTTCTCATCCTTCTTGAGGGTGTCATGGTGCTGGAATGAGAATGTCCCCCATAGGCTCAAGGATTTGACGGCTTGGACCCCAGAATGGCACTGTTTGGTAAGGCTGGGGAGGTGTGGCCTTGCTGGAGGAGGTTAGCTCCTGGGGTGGGCTTTGAGAGTTCACTGCCTCCCTATACTTCCTCTTCACTTTCTCTCCTTCCTGTTTGCTGTTGGAGCTGTGCACTCCCAGCTTCCCTATCCTACCATGCTGCCCGCTGCCATGTTTCCCCACCATAATGGATTTGCCATCATGTCAGACCTTCTAAAACCATAAATCCAAAACAATTCTTCCATCAGTTGCTTTATGGCTGAGGTGTGGTGTAAGTAACTCATACAGAAGTGTTCCCATTCCATTCTGCCTTCCTTTGAACTTGGAGCCGTGTAACATTGTGGAGAATGTGGTGTCCTGATGTAGGCACCCTCCAGTGTCGGTGAAAAATGACCTGCTATCAAGAAGCCCAGAGATGGAGTTCTTCAGAAGAGAATGTGTTCGCTGTTTGGTTATATCCTTTCCCTGCACACCACACCACCCAACTCTCTGTGTCTCTTACCTGAAACAGGAGCATTGCTGGTCACAGTCATTGTCTTCGCTCCTGCAGCTTCATTGGTGCTCTTGGGAAGATGCTAAGGGCCACACCTGTCCTCCGGGCACCCACACCAACCTCGTATTCAGTTTTGCAAGATTGAGCATTATATACATCCAAGGGTGAAACATAGCCATGGGAAAAGAGCAAAAATGTCAAATCCACCAACAGCTGCTCATTTCTGGATGCATTTTCTGCCCCCAGCTCTCTCTCGTTCCCCGAATCTGTGCTGCTCTGAAGAGCTTTGCTGTCCTGTTTGAAGTAACTGATGGCACAATACAACGGTGCCTGGGGGTTTGCGGTAAATAGTTCTGTAATACTGCCTTTCCTCCTTCATCAGCCTTTATCCTCCTGCCTTTCTCCCCTGGCTCTCCCTCACAGCCTTTCTCTTGGTTCAATTAAAGCCTACTGAGATCTGTCCTGAAGTCAGCTGCAATGCGAAGACACTGAGACCCTTGTGGTCTGCAACTGCTGCCGTCCCATTCTGCCCTTCCTGCTTCTGGCTTTTGGGCATTTGTTGGGGTTCTTTGTTTTCTGTGCTGGCTGGGCTTTTGGAGCACTGCTCTTCTCCTAGGGAATGGACAGCCCGAGGTTATTTCCTAGTGCATTAGTTAAACAGGCTTAGGTAGACTTAAGTCCCAGCGGGCATAGCTTTCAAGTTCACAGCCATGGCCATCTGCTGGAAGGCCCTGCTCCTTAAGGTCGCTGTCCACCATGTCTGGACAGAGGACAGCAATGGAGGACACCCTTTCCCCAGCAGGAATCTTCTTACTCTCGGCCTGACCTTTGGAAGCTGCCCCTGAGTTTGGATGCCTGACTTATTTTGTGTGACCTTTGACACAGTTCCCTGCGAATGCTCTCCTGTTGCCGCCCAGATGATCAGTAGGTGCTGTCCTCCCAATGGCAAATAAAGCATGCTATGAGCACCTGTTAGGTGATGTACTGGCTGCTGGCCCCGTCTGTCCTTCATGGCTTATACTCACTGAAGCTCACTCAGGGAAGTGCTTTCCATGGTTCTCACAGCCATACAGTGCTGCTCCCTGGTCCTCTGTCCTCCTGGTCTGGTGACCAACAGGCCAGGAGAGAAAGGGAGAGACCACAGCCATCCTTGAACATAGCTAGTAGATGTGTTCATGAAATGCATGTGTTTGAGGACCCTACCACCCCCCCCCAAAAAAAAGCACTTTGGGAAATTGTTGGTGGCAAAAAAGACTGAGCCTCACAAGGGGAAAAGTAAAGCACACAATGGAAATCCGGGTAATTTAAGGCAATTTAGAAAATGGAGTTTTTATACCAAATTTTTCAAATATATGAACTACTTAAAAGCCTATTTCTATACCTATTGTTACTTTTGTTCAGATGCTGGTGTGGAAGGTAGCTATATTTTAAAGAGCCTTTGAGTTCAAGTTGTGACCCTGACCTTAGCCAGACAAGGGCATCAGAGGGCTTCTGTTTGATGTGAAGGCTTTAGAAGGTAACATAACTTGGTGAAATTCCTGGATTTGCTATTCTCAAAAGTAAACCTGTGATTGAGTGTGGTGGTGCACGTCTTTAATTCTGGCATTTGGAAGGCAGAAGCAGGTGGATCTCTATGAGTTCAAGGCCAGCCTGGTCTATGTAGTGAGATTCAGACCAGCCAGAGCTGCATAGTGAGACCCTGTCTCTGTCTATCTGTCTACATACCTACCTCTGTGCGTGCGTGTATACACACACACACACACACACACACACACACACACACACACACCCTTCCCCAGCTGGATGAAAATTAGCTCTGGCTCGTGCACACTAAATCCGCTGAGATATAAATCCCAAAATATCAGTTGACAACTGTTGTAGGAGGCTGCTTGTTGGTTCCAGCTGCTCAGCCCAGAAATAACCACACAGAAACTGTATTCATTAAATCACTGCTTGGCCTATTAGCTCTAACTTCTTTTTGGCTAATTCTTATATCTTAATTTAACCCATTTCTAGTAATCTGTGTATCGCCACAAGGCTGTGGCTTACCAGGTAAAGTTCCAGAGTCTGTCTCCAGTAGGGACTACATGGCTCCTCCTGACTCTGCCTTCTTTCTCCCAGCATTCAGCTTAGTTTTCTCCACCTAAGTTGTACCTTGCTGTAGGTCTAAAGCAGTTTCTTTATTAATCAATGGTATTCACAGCATGCAGAGGAGAATCCTACATCAGACAACAGTTGATGAAATTGTGTGTTTGATAAACAATTCTAGTATTGGTTGGGGAATGGCTGGCCTCTCTCATACTGAACTATGTGCATGCCTAAATGAATAGCTGCTTATTCAACAGACAAGTACCAGGTGGCCACCAAGTCAGACCAATGTGCCACATCTCAGGGACTCAAAGACAAGTAAAATACAGCCTCTACGCTACCTGAGAAATAGATAAAGGAAATACAGTTCATTCTGAATGCACAGAGGGAGGCCTAATTTAGTTATGTAGCATCAAAGAAGTCCCCTGGAAGAAAGAATTTCTATATTGTAAAGGGCCAGTCACAGCTGTCAAGTGGCAGTGGTAGGGTAGGCAATGGGGAAAGCGACATACACAGATAATTCCTTAAGTTGATTATTGAGTGGGAATGGGAACAAGACCATCGGGTGGGGCACCTTCATACTGTTATCAGGAAACTGGACTCTGTCTGCTAACTAAGCCAAATTTCAGGGATGGCTGGCTTTGAGCCTCATTGCTGGAGAAGCTTTTCTTCAGAGGATGTCTTTTCTCCGCTGCATTGACTCATGGCATACCAAGAAAAAGAATCAATTCATCTTGGGTGATTTAAAATAAAATAGAATAGAAATCATTAATATGTATTGGATACAATGGGAATGGCAATTTTTGTAAGATTTTGTTGGGAAAGGATGGATGGATGCGCAAATGATAGGTGCATGAATGCATGGGTGAATGGATGAATGCTTGTGTGGATGGATGGATGGATGGGTAAGTGATTGAATGGAGAGATAGATTTATGATAAATAGGTAGATGACAGATAGATAGATAGATAGATAGATAGATAGATAGATAGATAGATGATAGATAGATACAAACAGACAGACAGACAGGCAGGCAGGCAGACAGACAGATTCATTCCTGGGGTCTCTAAATACATATCAGCCAAATCATTATGCTAACCGCTATGTGTTAATGACTATCAAAAGTTGAAGCCAAGATCTCATATGCCCACAATGCAATAAATTCCTAAGATATAGAAATAAATCTGAAACCTTATGAAAAGTTAATATTATGATTCTGTCCCTTGAGGAGTTTCGATTTAACTAGGAAACGAGGAGGCGTGTGCTCTGTGCAGACTGTGGGCCACGCGTATTCCTGCCTACATTTAAAACAACATTTTTATTTTATGTTTTGAAGCGGTGATGCATCCACATGGTTCTTAGATCTCCATGTTAGCATGAAGCATTTTTCCCGGTCTAGGCCTGTGCTTCTCCCACCAGTGCCACCGCATGCTAAGCACCGCCTGTGTCCTTGGGTGCAGCTGGAGCACACGGACACAGCTGTGCCAGTCGGGGCTCTCTAGGGGAGCAGAAATCGTGGGTGAACATGTATGTGTATATGTATAGATTAAGGAGTTCCTTCAGGCAGCTATAAAATAGTCATGACAGCAGAATGGCGCCCGGGCTCTGAGGACCTGCTAGCTTCCTGCTCCCTGAGGCCCAGTGGCTCATCAGTCTGAGCACTCCCACAGGGTGTCTCATCCAGGAGGCTAACAGCATGCAGTTGCTCCTTTCACAAGACCGAGTGCCTCAGCAGTCCCAATCTGGTGCTAGATGCCCAGAGTGTCCACGGAGAGCCACTGGTCCCTAGTCTATGCGGAGAGCCCCTGGTCCCTAGTCCACACGGAGAGCCCCTGGTCCCTAGTCCACAGGGAGTCTGTGGTCTGACATCAGTGAAGGGATAGGCTCTTGTAACAAAGCAAATTAGTCAGGGAAAGGGGGAGCCAGGTGGCCAGAAAGTAAGTGCTGTTGCTTGTTACACCCCTTTGATCTGGGCTGTCCGCAGAAGGTGCTGCCTGAATTCTGGGGGATCTTCTCAGGCCCATCAAGGCGATGGGGACACTTCAGATAAGGCTCCTTACTCAAGGGATTCTAATTTGTGGCAAGTTAACATTAGAACCAACATAACACAAATGTTTATGATTTAAAGTTTTTAGGACTTTGGTTATCTTTTTTTTAAAAAAAAAAAAAAAAGTGTGTGTGGGGGGGCGGGTCTGGAGGTGTCTTCAAGGGGCCAGAGAGATAATGGTCAGGGTCAGAGCTCAGTGAAAGCATGAGAATCTACGTTTCGATCCCAGCATCCATGTGAAATGCCCAGGCATGCCTGTGACGCCATGCAGTGGGAGGAAGCAGGGGCAGGAGGATTAGTAGGGCTTGCTGGTCATGCATAGAGCTCCAGTTTCATCGAAAGAAGTAAGGCTAAGAGAAGCCCAGCAGGACAGCTACTTCCTCCTCCGGACTCTGCTCAGTGCATGGACAGACATTTGCACACGTGTGTGCTCGTATACCACACAGTGCACACTCTAAAACCGGCCTTAAGTATTTTCCACATTCTTTTTTAAGACTTTCTTATTTTATGAATATTTGTGTGCCAGAGTGTATTTAAGTTTACCACGCGTTTGCAGTACTGCTGGAGGCCAGGAGAGGGCACAGGACCTCCGGGACCCAGTCAGTCAACTGACAGCTGCTGGGAACCAAACCAAGGCCCTGTGGGGAGCAGCAAGCATCCTTACCCAGCGCCCTCTCTCCAGCCTGGGTCTTTTCACATTTCTCACGTTTGTCAGAGGTGAAATACGCTGCTATGTGGTGACCCAGCTCCTAATGTGGTCTTGTTTTTATGTTATTCTGTATATATTGAATAGCACCTTGTATTTTGATATATATTCATAGGATACAGTAGACTCATTTCACAGTCTAGATGCATTTGTAATTTTATGGAGATTTTGGAATTGTCCTCTTTGGGGCTCTTTTGCTGTTTGTTTGCTTTCGCAACAGCAGTAGCGGGGGCTGCTTGCATTCCCATAGCCCTGCTGACACATTGGCTTATCAGCTTGATGAGCTTTCTAGTCTATTAGCTGAAATCTTTTTGCAGCCTTAATGTGCTTTTCTCTTATCATAAGTGAGGTTATACATTTTTTCCTATGCTTATGAGCCCGGTGAGTCTCAATCCCTTGGCTTGGGAAGCTGAGTTCTTCATCTTTGCATCCATCCCATAAGCTTTCCAAATGCCTCGCTACAAAGCAGATTTTCGCTGTAGATTCGTAAATCCAGGAACTGTTTGTGTGAGTAAGTAGATAAATGACTGAATAAATGCCATGAGAATCATAAGTCTCACTGACTTAGGAGTTCGGATGCAGTAGCTTGCGGCTCTTGTACAGTGTGTGCGTACATGTTCAAAGGGCAGGTACGTGGAGCACTCCGTACGTGGAGCACTCTGAGCATGAATCTATATCACCTTAAGCTGAAATCACAGAAAATCTTCTGTGAAATATGTTGGTCGCACCAAAAAAACGAGGAATGGGGGAAGCCGAAGCCTGTGGCTCTCTTGGGTTGTCCTGTTCTCATCTGCAGGGGCTCGGCAGCTGCTGTAACAGAGCCGTTCTCTGAGAGTGAGTGGACCAGGAGGCAGGTGGGTCCCTGCTTCACTGGGCCATGCTTCTTAGCATCCAGGCACCGAAGGGCCGTAGTTGGCATTTCAACCCTGAGACTCTTTGCTTCTGAGTGTTGTATGTGTGTGGAAATGTGTGTTCAGAACCCATCCACTGTGTAGACAGGGAAAAGAGTGACTTGCCTGCAGTCATGAGGTTCTCAAAGGGGAACCTGGTCTTTGACTGAGACATTTTGAGTTTCCAATATTTGTTTTTACAACTTGCTGTGAAATTAGCTGAATTGAAGACATTTTGGCATACATGAAGCACGAACCTCGTCCTCATGCTCCAGAGCAGAAGCCATCATAACACTGCATTTGGGGTCCTTGGCGTCTGCAGTTCCTTGGATCCATGCGCAGGGATTGTGGGTAATTAATGGGCTGGTTGAGTACTCAGCTGAGTCTGTCCCAGACTGTGGCCGCTATGGACGGTCAGTGCCTTAAGCAACCATATACAGATGACAACACATGGGTCTCACTGAGTTTATTGCCCTGCCATGTGCTCTCTGAAGTTAATAGAGAAATGTAAGTCTATAGCCCCCCAGTGGGGAAGGTGACAGACACTCCAGCCAGTGTGATCTCATGCTAGTCTGCCAGCATCGAACTATTCAAGAATCCTGTCATGAAGCACAAGCTTTCTAAGATGCTCTACAAGTAATCAAGATCTGCTAGGTATGGAATAGTTGTCAGGACCAGCCCGAGCCGCACAGTGAGAGCCCGGGTCAGAGAGACAGGGAGCAGGGTGCTACAGAGAGCATTTGCATAGCCTGTGCAGGGCTCTGGGGTCAGCAGTGGGGGGAGCGGGTGGGGGAGGAAAGAAGGAGGATAGAGGGAGGATGGAGGGAGGGAGAGAAGGAAAGCGAGAGAAAAGGACTTAGGGTCCTTATTGTTCTGTCTCCCCTAGTTACCAGATGCCTCAATTAGATAGACCTCTTCACTAAGAAGGAAAATGGCTTTAAAAGGGTAAGCATGTTAAGCCCAGACCTAGAATTACTTGCTTTCTCTTCCTTGTGTGTGTGCACATCTGATGACTGTTTCACAGCTGTAAAGATAACTTGTTTTTTAAATATCTATTGTCAGAGACCCACTCCCTAGCTCTCTACTTCCAGATAATAGCTTTTCTACCGAGTCACATAGAAATAATCAGAAGCCCCTGAAGGTCTTGACATCTATTTTTTATTTCTAAAGATTGGATTTTCCAAAGACCAAGTGAGGAGCAGAAGTGGGAGTATTGAGACCATTGACAATAACGGTCTCAGATCAAAACTCAAGTGGATTTTCCAAAAAGAAGATTATTCATTGAAAAATATGTGGCCCAAGGTTCTACCATACTCAGAGGACCAAATTAATCAGCGAAGCTCCTCACAAGTGGGGAATAAAGGTAGAAGTCAGGTTAGACATGAATATGCCTGGCATTGTTTCTGCTTCATTCTGGCCCATGCATTAGGTATGGACCAGGGATTGTCCTGGACCAGCAGGAATGAAGCTTTCAAGATAAAGGAAGTTTTCAGGGGAGGAAAGAAGCAGAGGTTTAGTTCTTTCTTCTCTAATTTAACAGATTATGATAAGTATCACTCTAAACATCTATCGCATACCGCCCTTCCATGGCGAGGAGAACATGATGTCATACAGTCGTTAGTCTCTTCCTGATGAGCCGGGAGGCACAGGGAATTAAGATTACTCAGAGAAACGGCATAAACATGGAGTTGTGGAGTCGTGGGAAAGAGGACTTCTTGTATACCCTCAAAGAACTGAGTTTGAAGCCCGTGGCACTCCCATAAAAACCCAGGGATGGCTGTGGGTGCCTGTAACTCAATTGGAAATTGAGGAAGGGTGGATCCTGATGGCTAGCTGGCCTGTCAGCTTAGCAGAATCAGCAAGTGTTGAGCCCGGTGAAGGCCTTGTCTCAGACAATAAAGGCAGAGAACCATGAGAGAACGCGCTAACCGTCTGCTCTGTCCACTGCACCCATGTCTCTGTCTCTGTCTCTCTGTCTCTCTGTCTCTCTCTCTCTCTCTCTCTCTCACACACACACACACACACACAAAGTAAAACCAGAGTTACTTCTTGCATTGCCCATTAAATGATAAATGTATGTGGGAAAATTGGACCTCAGTGTTTCTTAAGCCTGTTCCTCAAAGCTTGCAGAGCCCTGCTTCTCTCCCTAAGCTGGCTGTGTGTCACACCTTCATCCAGTACTCCTTTGTGTGTGACCCCTGGGATGTAGAATGACTTGGTGCTTAGTCAGTAGTTGAAAGTGTCCAACAGCAATGTGACTAGAAAGTCTGTTGGTGTTATAATTGAAGTAGAAACAAAACCAGAGAGCCTGTGACTCTCACGGGCCCACCGCCAGAGCTCACCCTCAAGAGCAGAAAACCCAAGTATTGATTTCTCAGTGAGGCTGAGAAGGCTCAGGCAGATGCTTGTTTTTAAAAGTTAGAGAGAATGTGTATGAGTGTGCTTGTGTATGTGCGTGTTTATGTATATGTGTTTTTATGATTGGGCATATCTGAATGTATTTGTATATGTATGTATTTGTGTGTATGTTTGAGTCTATGTGTATATGGATATTTGTGTGTGTGTGTGTGTGTGTGCGCGCGCGCGCGCGCACGAGATATTGTGAGTAGCAATCATTTTGGATTCACTCTTCATTATACAGAATCTCCACAGATCTTCTTGATTCCCCTCAACAGTTGGCATGGACCATGGGTTTTGTCTATTGATTGTTTTAGTTTCCCAAAAATACAAAAGACAAGGGGGATACCCCAAAAATGTTTTGGGATTATTGGTCATTTTCCATCCAAAGGACACACTTTTCAACTTGTGTTTCTACCTAGGGACATGATTGTTCTAGCTAGAGAAGGAAGAACAAAATACCAGCAGCTAAGGAGGGGGAGGGGACTTGCATGGAACTGGGTGGAACAAACAGGGAGAACGGAGGTTGACTACTCCTGTCAAATAAGGTGAGCCAGCGGCTCCCAGGGCAGTCTCCCTGGAGCAAAAGAGTGAGGGGTGCGGGCTGCTGAGGAAGCCAAGGGACACTTTGTTTGTAACAAGGAGGAAGAGGCACATTCACAGAGCCAAGACCTGGGCTCCAGGGAGATTTTCACGAGCATCTCGGGCCGGAGTCCCCCACTTTGTTTCGCTTACAGAGAGACAGCACGGAGGACCTCCACTTCCTTCCCTACATCTTTCTTAGTGACTGATCACTCTCTGGCCACTGGAGCCTCCACTCAGTTCACACACTCAGTGAGCAACTCCACTCCAGTTCCTGGGGCTAAAGTAGCGCCATGTGGAGTAATAGAGAGATTGGAATTACTTCCTTTCCCCCCTGTGCTGCACTAGCAGAGTCTGAAACATCTTATCACCCCGATAACATTGAGGGGACTTTTGAATATACCGCAACTCTCGTGGATACATTTGCTGAATATTTGTGTATTCATGAAGGAAGGGCCTAGGAAATGACCACGGGGCAGTAAAGCCCAAGAGGTAGAGTGTCTGGTCTCAGTCGTGTGAGCAATGCCATCCCCCCTAAAGGAGTGTGTCAGATGCATGTGGAGAGAGTTGAGCGAGCATGCACGATGGTCTGAGCAGAGGGCACTAGGAAAGCTGGCGTGGCCCACAGACGTGGGGGGAAGAAAGGTCTGGAGTCAGCGAGGAGCCAGCACAGGCAGCAGCCAATGTAGCCGCAGCAAGGAGGGAGCATGGGGGCTATAAAGACTCCAGGGGAAAGCGCATAAGAGAGGAAATGAAAGCAGATCGAGCACAGGGGTGTCACATCGCACTTGGCCTTTAAAACACTTACAGACTGCATCCTGAGCATTTATGCCTGACCCTGGGATCACAGACTTCTGGCCAAGTTGAGGCCTCTGCTTCATCATCCTAGCCTTTTAACACCAAATCACAGCTTCATGCTCAGTTTTACTACTCAGCTTGCATGGAGAGGTCATGGGGAACAAAAGAGGATTGGTGGCATTCTTTTAAGGAAAAACCTGATCGTCTTGAAGCAATATGGTCTTAAGGGAGCCCACGTTAAGAAGAGCAGTAGATAAAGGAAATATAGACAGACAGTGGGCCACTCTTGTTTCCTCAGACACATCTGTATGCTGCAAAAGGGTCTTTCTGTCTCTGTGTCTTTCTGTGTCTCTGTGTCTGTCTGTCTCTCTCTCTGTCACACACACACACTCCCCAGCCTCAGCTGTCTGTCTGTCTCTCTCTCACACACACACACATACACACACTCCCCAGCCTCAGCTGTCTGTCTATCTGTCTGTCTGTCTGTCTCTTGCTCTCTCTCTCTCACCCCCCCACACATACTCCCCAGCCTCAGCTGTCTCTCTCCATGTGTCTGTGTCTCTGTCTCTCTCTGTGTCTCTGTCTCTCTCTCTCACACACACACACTCCCCAGCCTCAGCTTCCCAGTCGCTGGGATCACACGTGTGCATCACTCCACCTGGGCAGTGTTCACATTCACACTTGCAGGGTCGGAGAGCAATGATGTTTCACTCCCAGTGTTTGGCTTGAAGGGAACAACAAGAAGATCTGGCAATTGACAATTTCCCTTAAGTAAAAAGAAAAAAAAATGATGTATTCTCCCTCTGACCCATGCCTAAAATGTGTTGTTTTCTAGACCTGAAAACTGAGTGCTCAAAGTCTTCCCCAGAATCTGGGTTGCATGCAGGGGCTCCTGATTGCATACCGGGGCCCATGGGTGATGTTAAGAGCACTCACCTGCAGGTTGCACTTTGGAGTGGCCAGACTAGTTCATGGGGTAAACCACTGGATGCTGTATTATTTCTTTCATTGCTGTGATCAAACACCAGACAGGAAGCACCCTAAGGAGGAAGCATTTATTTGGGCTCATGCTTTGAGGAGATAGTGTCCCTGGTGATGGGGAGGCAGTGGAGGTGGAGGGGATAGCGTCCCTGGTGACAGGAAGACATGCCAGTGGAGGTGTGGAGAGAGCGTCCCTGGTGATGGGGAGGCAGTGGAGGTGTGGAGAGAGCGTCCCTGGAGATGGGGAGGCAGTGGAGGTGTGGAGAGAGCGTCCCTGATGATGGGGAGGCAGTGGAGGTGTGGAGAGAGCGTCCCTGGTGATGGGAAGGTGTGGCAGTGGAGGTGTGGAGAGAGCGTCCCTGGTGATAGGAAGGCAGTGGAGGTATGGAGAGAGCGTCCCTGGTGATGGGGAGGCAGTGGAGGTATGGAGAGAGCGTCCCTGGTGATAGGAAGGCAGTGGAGGTGTGGAGAGAGCGTCCCTGGTGATGGGAAGGCAGTGGAGGTGTGGAGAGAGCATCCCTGGTGACGGGAAGGCGTGGCAGTGGAGGTATTGCATAAATAGCTGGTTACACTGTGTCCACAGCCAAGAAGATAGATGGATGATGGTACTCACACAGCATGCTTACTGTTTTCTTTTTTTATTCAGTTTAGACTGTGGGATGGTACCACCCACATTTGGGGGGGGGTCATCTTTACTTCATTAAACACTCTTGAAAGACCCTCGCAGAAAAATGCAAAAGGTATGCCTTACAAGTGCCCCAGATGTTTCTTAATCCAATGATACTGACCATGAAGACCGACTGTCACATAGGATGTTCGTGCAGGTGAGTTTGGCCCTGCTCTATCTTAGACAGAAACATCTTGCCAGGCATGTGGATGAGACAAGCCAGATCCTCAGCCCAGGCACTTACAAGCCAGGAGCCGCTGCCAAGTGCTTTGGTACCTTAGTCACATGAAGTTGCATTTGGATCTCTGCCCTGTGGATTTCAGGCCTTGATGTCCCTCCTCTGCTCCTTACTGGCTCCCGGTTGGATCCTTCCTGGGCTTTGTCCTTCTCAGTGTTCTGCTCCATGACCTGCTGTGACCTTGCATGCTTCCATCTGTGTTCAGAGACCACACCCTATACCGCCCTTAATCCTCACATGCATTAAGCCTCATTTTATGGTCTAACATATGGTCTATTCTGGAGTGTGTTTCCTGTGAACTTGAGGAAAATATGTCCTGCTGCTTTTGCTAGGTGCATAGCATTCTCTAGCTGTCTGGTGATGTAGTAGATTCATAGTATCAAGTCTGTTTCCTGTTGTCTTCTCTGTTAGTTCCATTGAAGATGGGACATGAAAATATCCAAATACTGCTATCCAATGGTCTGTTTTTTTATGCTCAAATCTTCGAAGTCCCCCAAAAGCCAACAAAGAGAATGAGTCCCGCATGTAAAAGCAAAGAGCCTTTATTTTATGCAAGTTTGCAAACTCGGTCTCTCCGCATGTCCGACATATTGGAATAAGTGTTATTCCCGAGCTCAGTTAGAGTTGTGTCTTTATAGTAGTAAAGGTGGGGATGAGGGGTTTCTGAGGTTCAGGACCCATGATTGGCTGACATTTGTCTAGGGGTGTCCTGGTGAGTGTGCTGGCAGGTGATCCTATCTACAGTGGGTTGGAACTTAGGCATTTCCTTTGGATGGTCTGTTCTTGGGTGACTCGGGTAATCTCAGTTTATGCTCCTTCCTGCAACCAGGTATTACTTCAGGGTAAACTACTGAGACTCAGGCCTCCATTAAACTTATCGATGGCTGAGTCCTACTCTGGCCGGTGATAATGGTTGGAAGTAAAGAACTTCATTTGGGTGATCTGTTCATATTTAGCTTATCATGGCTGGCTCCTATAGTTTCCTTCTGAGATTCCAAAGGTTTCCGCCATCTGTCACCCAGCTCTATTGATTTGTGTCCAGTCATTATATCCTCCTGCTGCTTAACCTTCTGCCATTAGGAAATACCTTTAACCTTTCCGTCATTAGGAAATACCTTTAACCCTTCCATAATTAGGAAATACCTTTAACCCTTCCGCCATTAGGAAACACCCTCATTATCTCTAGTGACATTTTTAATATTTGTTTTGATTACCTTTCTTTAGAGATGTTGTGTGTGTGTTTATACATATACATGTGCATTTGGGGTGCCTGTGAAAGAAAGAAGGTAGCATTGGATTCCCTAAAGCTGGAGTTAAAGGTGGTTATAAACTACTGAACTTCCATGTGAACGTTGGTCTTCTGAAAGAGCCCCAGGCCCTCGTAACTACTGAGTCATCTCTCAGTCATCTCTCCAGCTCCCAATTTGTTCACTGTTGCTATTGTTTTCAAGTCTATTTTGTTTCACATTAGAATGTTCTTTTCAGCTTTTTTGTAGTTACTATTTGCCTAATGTGTCTTTTCCGTTGTTTTACTTGCTGCCAGTTGATCCCCTTTTCAATTTTTGGTGCACACTTTCCCCGGGGAGACATGAACAGATCTACCCCCTCCTGGTGGGATTCCAAGCAACAATCAAAGTTCACCCTGGGGACACATTGAGCTTTGGTTTATTTACAGAGCATGGCCCAGAAGTTACAGACGGCAGTGTGGGTGACCCTCAAAGCAGCCAAGTTGGAAGGCCTTGACCCAGTATGGATCATGACCTCCACATAGTTTCATAAGTGGAGTCCCCCTTCCCTTAACCATCCCTAGCTTACAAACTCAAGCAGACCCCAAGATCCCAAAGCCACTTATAGTTAGGGCAGAATTGTGTGCAAATGGCTGAGAGTAGTAGCTGGGATCTCAGGGTAAGGATCCCAGGATCCTCCTCACTCCTGCCAGCAACTAACAAGCCTGCCATGTTCTCTTAGAAACACATCTGGGTTAAGGATTTTGACTGCTTTGCTTTAAGAACTGCATTCTACAGTATGTATGTGTGTCTGTGTGTGTGCCCACACACACATGCACACATGCACGTGCATATAGGTGCATGTGTATACAACTACATGTACATGTGTGTGTCCACAGGTGTATAGAGATTTAGAGTGGGCTAACAGCATAAGATTTGAACATGATATTGTAAACACCAAAGCACTTCAGGAAGTGTTTTAGCATCTAAGAGAAGTGTCAGATTAATTTGAGGGTATCCCTGACAACCACGCGACAAGGGTTTAACTAAAGATGACAAACCAGGAGGGTGTTGAACTATTTTAGACACAGGTTGAAGGTTTTAATGAAGGCATTAGTGAAAAGAAACTGCATAGGAGAGATGCAGGCAAAGAGAAATTGGAAAGTCTTTACAACCAGTTAAATCAGCACAATATCATCTAGAGGGACACAGATTTGTTTATTTTCTCTGCTAACTAAAGAATTAAAAAATGGGAAAAGTTTGAAAGCCAAGCAAAGAGGGCGATTTTATTGGAGTTTAAGA
This sequence comes from Microtus oregoni, assembly GCF_018167655.1. Lineage (NCBI taxonomy): Eukaryota > Metazoa > Chordata > Mammalia > Rodentia > Cricetidae > Microtus > Microtus oregoni. The sequence goes on from NW_024543066.1 coordinate 46,540,592, forward strand.
GAAAAGCCCTCAGGAGCTGCCTGGAGGAAGAGAGTGGGGGGGGGGGTGTAGGTGCCAGCAGGCCAGCTGTGATCTCAGGAGCTGCCTGGAGGAAGGGGAAGAGGGTGGTGGTGGGAGGCGCCAGTTTGAGGACCAGCTGTAATCTCAGGCCTGCCTAGAGGAAGAGATTGAGGGAGGCACCAGCTTGAGGCAAGCCATCATGAACGTCAGCCACATGGTGATGGCAGCACGGGTCAGAGAGCAGAGCCCAGGAGGTTGGGGCAGGGCCACTGTACTCTGTTGGAAGCTGTAATGGGGTGGCAATTCAGGGAGGGATAGGTACAGCTTCTCAGTAAAGGGATAGCTAGTCCACCCATCTCTTTAGCATGCCTGATGCCTGAAGTGAGCCTCCCTTCCTGGGAGTGGTCCTTTGGCCAAATAACTGAGACCTCCTCAATTGGAACGACTCATTTACGTTTTGAGTTTTTAGAAGATTAGGTCTCCATTGTTACATTGGAATTGAAGGAAAGAGGAGACTGACCTGAACAGAAGCAGATGGCCCTTTAATTAGAACAGTGAGGGCAGCGGCCTCTCTGTGGGTGTGGAGTCTGTGTGCCTAGGCAGTTTTAGGTAAGGTTTTATAGGGTGTTCAAAAGGAGGAGGTTTGGTTGTGGATTAATGTCATAGTTAGAATGTTTCTTTGATGCTGGGGTGTTTTGGCAAGAGTCGGTGCTCCAGGAAGTCTGGTTGTCCCGCTCTTGTAGAATAGTGTGCTCTAAGGCAGCAAGCACAGTCGAGAGGGTGGAGGTGAGATACTCTTTCATCCACCTAGATTAAAGATTTCTTCCTCTTGACCAGAAGGAACTAGTTTTCTCTTAATGAGCCTTCGTTGCTGCTGTGTGAAGTAATAACGCACTCTAGGGCGATGTGAAACTCTCACATCCAGCAGCTGCTCCTCACTTTTCTGCATTGCCTTTGATGACAGCATCGTTGCTGTCTGAATTTTAAGAGAACAGTTGTTCTATATCACGCTGTACAGTGTGACACACATCTCTGTCCTTCTTCCTTGACCTCCCCCTGATAACTTCATGGCCAGTGATCTGAGCCACCAGAAAATGGAGGTGTCTCCTTTAAGGCCTATGCCCATCATACGACCCTCACACCCACCACCCAAGTGCCCCGTGCCTGGTGTAAACACTTGCAGAAGAGGCTGCTAGGAAAGCCTGGTGGACATGTTAGCTGTCTTGGCTGCAGCTGGCAGTGCCTGCCAGTTGTATATTCACAGAGGCAAATGATGAGTCTGAGTGGTGGCTGAGGACACAGCACAGACCCAGAGTTGGTTCAGCATGCACAAGACTGGTCTGTGTGCTCAGCCAAGCACTGTGCAAACAGGGTTCTTTTAATTAACTGGAAACAAAGAAGCTATTCTTAAAAGACCTTTAATCCATCATAGGTATGCATCTGCATTAAATTCAGCAAGTTGTAATGGTCAGGTCATGTGGATTGAAGGAAAATGGCTCCCATAGGGAGTGGCACTATTACGAGGTGTGACCTTGTTGGAGTAGGTATGGCCTTGTTGGAAGAAGTGTGTCACTGTAGGGGCAGGCTTTGCGGTCTCACTTGTGCTGAAGCCGCACTCAGTGTAACAGATCACTTCCTGTTGCCTGTGGATCAAAATGTAGAACATGTCTGCCTATGTGTCGCCATGTCCCACCATGATGACAATGGACAAAACCTCTGAAACTGTGAGCCACCCCGTTAAGTGTTTCTTTTATAAGAGTTGCCACGGTCATGGTGTCTCTTTGCATCAATAGAAACCCTGGTTCCTGGGGAATCTTGTTCAGATGAACCTGCTCAACCTAGTTGTGCTTGTCGGCATCCCCACTGGCTGCCTCTGTTAGCATTCAGGCAATGCTGAGGTGAAGGGGCAAGCACCAGCCCAAAGGGGCCGAGGAGAGGAATACAGGGCAGCCATGGACCGTGCAATCATATGAAAGCAGTTACTCATGGTTTCCCAGGATGCACGAGATAAGGGAACATTTGATATGAAACAAGGCTTTTTCACTGGAGCCCTTGAATTAGCGCACAGGTACGCTGGCCAATCAAAAGCAGCCATTGATTTAATTGAGATCAGTTTTTCCAAAACGGCTTTCAGTGAAAGCCTGTCACATCATGAGGCTCCCTGACCCTGCAGATCCTCAACGGACAGACAAAAGACACATGTTTTCATAGAATGGAAATGCTGACCGTCAGAAAGAGTGATGGGGTCAGAGGGATCTGCCGGCTTGCTCTCTGGCTCTTGGTGCCCGGATAATGGCCATTCACATGCTCTCACACACAGAACGTGTGGTAGAGGCAGACAGCTGGCGACAAGCTGCAGCTGACGCCACAGATGTGACACCAGATAGACAAGCCTAGTGAGACCGGCAGAGAGCTGCTGTGAGGGAGGACTGAAGTCACTGGGGTCGGGTGCTGGAGCGCCTGACAAGGCCCAAGGTGGGGGAGTTTTATTTAACACAGTAAACAACTGGTAGCCACAGTAAGGAATGTAAAAGAAGAAGCACAATAAAAACTATGGAGGAAAATTCCACAAATAGCCAAGGGATGGGTAGTGTAGGTCCTATCTTAGTGATTCTAAAGAATTTTCAGTTAGTCAGAAAATGTTTCATGAGATGAACAGCAGAAGGGGCAGTTGTGAGATTTGGTCTGATTTTAGGTGTTTGTCGTGGATCTAAATGTCTTGAAGAAAATATGCCAAAACATGATGGGAGTTGTGTCTTTTTGGATTAGTAGAGTTTTTTTCTCCTTTCTTTTCAAATTTTCAAATAATTATTTATTTAATATCTGTGTGTCTGAGCATGTGCGTGTGCATGTATGCCAATGAGGGGACAACTTTGATGGACGGTTTTCTAATTCAACCATCAATCCCAGGCACGTAAAATGGGACACCAAGCTCAGTGACAAGTACCTTACCTTCTCAGCCATCTTGTGGACCCTTCTTTCCTTTACAAAGTTGAAACAGGGTCTACAGAAAATACATGGCTCACACAACTAAGACACATACTCTGACTAAGAGCATGAGTTCAGGGAGATGGTAGGTGGTGGGTAGACTACAGGCTCATGGAGTCAGGGAGATAGTAGGTGGGTGGACTACAGGCTCATGGAGTCAGGGAGATAGTAGGTGGGTAGACTACAGGCTCATAGAGTCAGGGAGATAGTAGGTGGGTAGACTACAGGCTCATGGAGTCAGGGAGATAGTAGGTAATGGGTAGACTACAGGCTCATAGAGTCAGGGAGATAGTAGGTGGTGGGTAGACTACAGGCTCATAGAGTCAGGGAGATAGTAGGTGGGTAGACTACAGGCTCATAGAGTCAGGGAGATAGTAGGTGGGTAGACTACAGGCTCATAGAGTCAGGGAGATAGTAGGTGGGTAGACTACAGATTCATGGAGTCAGGGAGATAGTAGGTAATGGGTAGACTACAGGCTCATAGAGTCAGGGAGATAGTAGGTGGTGGGTAGACTACAGGCTCATAGAGTCATGGAGATAGTAGGTGGGTAGACTACAGGCTCATGGAGTCAGGGAGATAGTAGGTGGTGGGTATGCATATGTGCCTACTTGTTTTCAGATAGCAAGCATTTGAAATTTATTGAAATAAATGTGAGAGAATGCGAGATTGAAGTCCATGTTTCTAAGTAGGTGTCCCACAGCATTTCCCAGAAGAAACAGTATGAGACACAAAGTTGTACGGTTGTAAGAATGAACTGGAACCTGCCCCTCAAGGAGGGTTGCCCAGAGCTGAGAAGGCAGTGCCGGTGAGACATGGGAAGCCAGGGTGCATTGGAGCCTATGAAATTTTGTGTAGCTGGAGTAAAAATTGCTTGGTATTGAGTGAAGGACTTAAAAGTTTTATAAAGGTAAGGGGGAGAAGTGTCTCTCTGTCTACATTTGAGTGACTCTTGGGCTGGGTATAGAATTCTAGGTTGGTTGATCTTTTCTTTCCGTCTGTAATGCCACTTTTCTCTAGTCTTTCTTTCCACTCTTGTTTCGGGACATATGTCAGCATTCCTAGATGTCACCTGCTGGTGAGCTATAGTTGTCTATCATACTTCTTTGAGATGTCTCTTCTCTGGTATCCTTAAGGTCTAGAGGATGAGCTTGGTTTATATTTTCATTACCAAGCTTTCTTGTGTGTTTGGATATTAAGATCCAAATACCTGTTGCTTCCAGAACATGCAGAACAGAAACCTCCTCTGGTACTTCCTCTCCCCAGTCCCTGAATTTATTTTTATTTTTGGAAACTTCTATTACATGTGTTGAGTTGTTTCTCTGCCTGTTCATCTTTCTTTCTCTCTCTCCTCTCTCCTCCTCTCTCTCTCTCTCTCTCTCTCTCTCTTCTCTCTCTCTCTCCTTTAATTTGTGTTCCAGTTTCTCTCTTTCTCTTCTCTTTTGTGTCCACTTTCCTTTATATTTACCGCCTCTTTATAGAAGTCTAGGCATATTTTGAATTATTTTCTCAAATCAATCTTTGTTCTGTATTTCTTTATTTGTTTATTTTGTTTGTTTGTTTGTTTGTTGTTGTTGTTGTGTGTGTGGCCCTGGATGTCCTAGAACTCCTTTTATAGACAAGATGAGCCTTGAACTCACAGAGATCTACCTGCCTCTGCCTTCCACATGCTAAGATTAAAGGTGTGTACCATCACACAATCTTCTTTTATTGTAGAACATATTTTAATTGTTCATAATAATAAAAACTCAGAGTCAGGTATAGGGGTTGATGCTGAAAGACCAGAGAAGCAGAGCAATCAGCCACTAGAGAGTTTTTACCTCTACCAATGCATAGACCAAATGGGATATCCTCTCTCTACTAATCCTCAGACTGAATGCTGTCTCTAAGAAATCTCAAACTGTCCTCAGACTGAATCCTCAGACTGCATGCCCAGACTGAATCCTCAGACAACATCTGAGCTACTGTCTCCTCCCGTCTTATATTCCTTTATCTGCCTAGGCATATCACTCCTGTCTTCACCTCCTTAGTGCTGGGATTAAAGACTGGGTATCCCAAGTGCTGGAATCACCTTTGTGTTAGTTCTGTTTCTCTTTTAGAAAGATTCAATCTTGTGTAGCCCAGGGTGGTCTTGAACACACAGAGATATATCTGCGTCTGTCTCCTGAATGCTGGGTTTAAAGGTATGTGCCGCCACAACCTGATTTCTATAGCTAACCAGTAGCTTAGCTCTGCACTCTGATTTCAGGCAAGCTTTATTTATTAGATTACAAACAAAATATCACTATGTCTTTTTCTTTATGAGTTTTTATATCCAAAATATCTAAAGTTGGGTAATTTTGTACTTTTCAATTATTCTAGTTGAACTAATGCATTCTTTATCTTTCCTTCTTTCTTTGTTTTGTTTTGTTTGTTTTTCGAGACAAGGTTTCTCTGTAGTTTTAGCTTGTCCTAGAACTAACTCTTGTAGACCAGGCTGGCCTCAAACTCACAGAGATCCACCCGCCTCTGCCTCCCAAGTGCTGGGATTAAAGGCATGCACCACCACTGTCTGGCTTTTTTTTTTTTGCATTCTTTTTAGAAGGAACTTAAAGTTAAATTCTATTTTATGTAAGAACATAGAGTTTGACTGTGTCCTCCCCCAAGTAGCTGAGCACCATTCTCTGTCAACACTGTCTGCTGTACGCCATGTAACCCTTTCCTCCTATTCCCACTCTTCTCATTTTGGGGGTAGAAGTTAGTATGTAGGAGGCCCACACTTGGCAAAGACATACAGAAGGAGAATACATGCTGAAATATGCCAGAATACCAAAGAAGAGCATGTTCATTATCAAGGACTGCCCAGACACTACTTACAGAGAAGCCAAACACTACAAAGTTTATACGGCCTGCCTGTTAGGGGCAGGCGGTGCCTGTTGTATCAATTGCTTATATTTATTATGTATTAACTACAGGGATCAGTGCAAGGTAGAGGAAATTGATGAGTGCATTTATGTAAGGGATTTAGGAAGCAAACAGAAGTGTCTGTCTGACCCCAGCATGGCATACACACCTATGATCATGGTATTGAGGAGGAAGAGGCAGGAGGGTATCTGGGGCTTGTAGTCAGTTCTAGCATATTGGCCAGTTACAGGTCCAGTGAGAGACCTTGTCTCAAGACACATTGTAACACAACTGAGGAAGATACCTGATGTCTTTTCTGACCTCAACATACACACACACACACACACACACACGCACACACACACACACACACACACACACACACGTGTATTCGCACACATGGACAAGCCTGCGCTCACATGCACATGTGTAAACACATACAACATGTAAACACACGGGTGCCTTCTGATTACCTTTTTTTCCTATGGAATTTTGAAGAAGTCATGGACTTAAGGAACAAGACAAACGGCTTTGGAAAGTGATTTGAAAGGATCTCAAACTTGGAAATCTCACGCAGAGCCAAGTTTTTGTGTAGCCTGGGGATCCTCTTTAGTGGTGCAGATGAGCAGGCAGTTGCTTAAAAGGGTTAATTGGAAAGCTCATACTAGACTTTCATAAGGCGTCCACTGTGTGGCCTGCTCTGGGCCCCTTCTCTTTGCTGGGCCCTGGACGGTGCTAATTGCACAGGAGGCGCCAGAAACTCAGAATCATCTTTTCCGATCTTTACAGCTGACAGGGAGTAATGATCGCGTCATTGTTTCCTTAACCAAAGACTATTGATGCTGCATGTGCCCCTGGAGCAGGCTGGAGCATAGGAGGCTTTATCATTGTCCTTCCTGCACAGACCCTGTCACCAACTCACACTAATTCGCACGAGTGCTGTGTTTGGCACTCCATCTGTCTGAGTAATTAGCTGGGCAAACTCTGTGGCATCTGCTGTCACTGACTCTTTAACAAAGTTGTGAGTCAAACCAACCCCCCAAAAGTTATCTCTTCTTTGCCCTCAATTCCAGTGGAGGGGAAGGGAGAGCGTCCAAGAATCATACACTGCAGTAATCGCCTGTCATTGGCTCTGGGAGTGAACGTCCATCCGAGCTGAGATGTTTTTTCCTGGTCCTCTGCCTTCTGTGCCATTTTCTGCTGTTTATTTTGTTGCTTGGCTGCCATGGGCTGGGCTTTGCCTGTGCTCCACACGTCTGGAAAACATAGCACACACGGCTCTCCTGCTACACCCTGCTCTTTTTAATAAAAATGTTCCTTTTCCCCCTTTAACACAAAATAGTTGATCATAGCATTTGGTAACTGGGCAAACACTAATAATTTAGCTAAAGTGGGTCACTTTGCAACGAGCCTAGGAGCCCCGAGACTCATAATTATAAGTTCAAAGACTGGTTGTTTGTTAATGGGGGAAGTCCAGCCAGAGGGGCTTTCAGCCTTCTCCCTCTGTGTTCTTTATACCCTGAGAGCCAATTACTGCCCAGTCTACCCTAGGGCTTGTTAGAGAGCTCAGTGGAGTGAGAGGCAGCTTCCGGACCAGGCTCACCAATTACCAGCTACTCCCTTCCAGGACGTGAGCCAGTGAGCATTTCTGCTGCAGAGAACGCCAGTTTGGCCCAACTCTAGACGCTTCTTCATCATCCTGTGCCACTCCTAGCACCTTGTCTTCCTCTTCCTGCCACGCGGCACCCTGGGAAGATAAGGGCCTCGTGCACTTGGCATCTTCTTGTCTTCCACAATCCAGTTCTGTTTTTAGCTTGAAGAAAAGAGGCCTCTTTCTCCCTCCCTCTCTACCTCCTTCCCTCCCTCCCTTTTTTTCTCCTCTTTTTTGAATCCTTCATGACTGTGTGTTTTATTTTCACTGTATATGTTTGCTTTACTGGGTCTGTGTTCTGGAAGGACATTTGTGAATAAGTCTACATCACCCGTGGAGCACATTCTCCAAAGGCCCCCAACCCTCTCCTTTCTCCTCCTCTTCAGTCACCTCAGTTCCCCTTGCTCTGACCTTCATGACATATACAGACATAATTCTATATACCTATACAAACGTGGGAACCCTGTGTGAGTCTGGCTGGGTTCACTTACTGTGCTATCTGCAGCTGTGTCCATTTCCTGCAAATGGCACAACTTGGCTTTTCTTTAAGGCTGGAAAGTTTCCTGCGTATGTATATAAGCCTCATTTTCTTTATTCGTTCTGCTGTCAATGGATGCTTGGGTTGCTCCCTTAATTCAGCTGCTAATTTTTATCCTCAAGTGAGTGAAGAAATCAGTTAAGCCCTTCCTGATCCGTAACTGCAGGGGCTTCCTCCATGGAGTCTGAATCACAAACCTGAGCCCGTGAGCAGTCGCTGGGGTCCTTTCTCCTGCCCCCATCTCCACCCGTTCTGCAAGGTGCTTTCTTCCTTCCTCTCATTGGTTTTATGTTGTTGAGCAACTGTGATGGTCAGACACAGAAAGTGTTCACACCACACCATCCAGACGAACCCTGAGTTCTGTCCCATGCCTATCAAACCTAATCCTTCAGGGACTTGTACTTACTCCTTGGCCAAGCTTTCAATTCCCACAGACCACCATCTCTCCTGATCTACCATGCTCATGCACGAGGCACACACATACGTACAGACATCCATGCACACATTTACACAATCACACATGAATGTGCATGCCCACACACACAGGCATGCACAGAGACACAGGTGTACAGGCCCAAACACTTCCACTTCTCATGTGAAAGTTGAGGCCTAGAGAAGTCAAGCTCAAGGTGATTTCTAGGACACACTTTTGTGGGTTCTTCCTACATAAATGCCTTCAGGATCGACTGGCTTCCTAGCAAGAATTTCAATTTCAAACTCCCTCTGGGAAGCTGGCCCACTAAAATACCCAGAATGCCTCTGAGTTGGAGAAGCCACTCTCCACCTCCCCTGAGTAACGGACCCTCCCTCATGGTTGTCTTCCTGGTCTCTTCCTTCTCGATGCTCTCTTCCTAGACACACTCTCCTGCACCTGGTAGAATGTTCTGTTGTCCTTAGCACAGTGCTCAGGCTCTGGAGGAGATGAGTCTTCACTCACCGCCACACTCGCAGCCTGACAGACGGGCAGCACTGTACAGGGGCACTGTAAGTACTTGTTGAAACAGTCAATCAGATGTGGAGCAGTGGTCATGTGGCAAGATGATCTCTGCAGACACGTACAGACCATGTATATAAAACAATACAAACGCCTGTCATAAGGGAACAGACTCTAAGGAATATCTATCGTGTAGCTGTAGAAAGTACTATTCTTGAAGATCTTAGTGCGCCATTAAAAGGGTTATGAGATAATGTTAAATAAACAGGCTAAGGAATTGTGTGTGTTGTCATCTTAACTATGTAGTAAAACAGAGTATACCATGAACTGGGGGAAAATGCAGCAACCAAGTGCTTTTGGTTTATTGATTGTTTTTCTAGTTTCTTTATACCATTCTGTATTTTCAAACTTTTCCACAATAGGCCATCTATAGCTTAATAATTTAAAAAGTTAGTCAGTGCCTTTGGCATGTTTTTGCCTCCACAGGAAGCCAAATCCTTGGGGGTCTGGCATTTCAGCTTCTGCAGTTCACATGCACCACGCTCCTCTCTGAACTCTGTAGGCCTGGGGGTGAGACCAACTCCTCACAGCTCTTCTGAAGAACTTGACAGAAACACAGGGTGTTGAGGATGTGCAGATGCCATATATAGACTCGAGGCACATACCAACTTTTCCCTCAAAGGAGAGCAAGACCACATCTCAGTGACGTGGAGCAAGATGTAGCTTCATTCCACTGTGTGAACAGTGTGGGTCTGGGCAGGCAGGAATCTGCCACGATTCCAGGCACATTGCTGGAGACGAACCAGGAATCACAGCCATCACTTCACTGAAGGGAAGAGGACACGAAGAATCATACAGGGTTGCAAAAGGTTGGTTCATGCTTCCAGGGAAGTCACAGTGCCAGGGGCTTGTGCCAGCTGGTCACGCTACATCCATAGTCAAGAGGCACAGAGAAGCAAGTGTATTCATGCTGCCCGACTGCTGGCTCTCGGCTAGCTGTCTTCAGTCTCACACTGTTCCATCTAGGGAATGGTGCCACCTACAGTGGCTGGGTCCCTTAACAATCAAGCCCATGCCCGTTAGACATGCCCACAGACCTATCTGATATAGATAGTTCCTCAGCTGAAGTTGTCTTCTCTGGAGACTCGAGGCTGTGGGCAATTTGGTAGTTAAAAACTAACTACCCGGGTGCCTAACCAGGAAGTAACAGCTGTTACCTCCATTCACTGCTGACTGAGGGCCACCCCACACACTTCCTGATTACACTGCACACTGCTTCCTAAGAGCTCTACTGAAATAAGAGAAAGCTGCCCACTGGCTTTGGAATGTACGGTTTTATGGATGTGGAAAGATGAGTTTCGGTGGGAGAGATGGACAGTTTGCAGCTCCATTAGAAGAAAGAGATGGAAAGCTGTTGAGATGGCTAATGTGGAAGCCCTGGTTGAGCATTTTGTGGTGTGTGGAAAGGATAAGAGAAGTAGAAGGAGAATGTGATGAAAAATGGAGTGAAGAAATCATGGGCATATGATCCCCTGAAGATAGCAATATCCCACTCTACCCAGCCCTCTGTGTGCAGTGGATAGTCTGCTCGTCCCTCTGTGTGCAGTGGATAGTCTGCTCGTCCCTCTGTGTGCAGTGGATAGTCTGCTCGTCCCTCTGTGTGCAGTGGATAGTCTGCTCACCCCTCTGTGTGCAGTGGATAGTCTGCTCACCCCACTGTGTGCAGTGGATAGTCTGCTCGTCCCTCTGTGTGCAGTGGATAGTCTGCTCGTCCCTCTGTGTGCAGTGGATAGTCTGCTCGTCCCTCTGTGTGCAGTGGATAGTCTGCTCGTCCCTCTGTGTGCAGTGGATAGTCTGCTCACCCCACTGTGTGCAGTGGATAGTCTGCTCACCCCACTGTGTGCAGTGGATAGTCTGCTCGTCCCTCTGTGTGCAGTGGATAGTCTGCTCACCCCACTGTGTGGGTGGATAGTCTGCTCACCCCACTGTGTGCAGTGGATTGTCTGCTCATCTTACACAGTGATCTTTCTAGCTACTTAGGTTGTAGAGTTGAGGTTTATGAACAAGAATGCTCTAACCCTCTTGTATCTACAAGTTTATATATATCAACATTTATCTGTACCCCATTTACCAGGGTCTTTTAAAATATGTTGATGGGAACAATCCAAAAAAGAAAGGGGAGTTGCTTAGGCCAGAGAGAGGTCAATACTGGAAGGAAGAAGGCCTGCGGAGGCCTGGGTACCACAGCCTGGACAAAGGCAGGGTTAGCCTTTGCTAAGTGGTGGGTGCTGGTTCCACTGTTAGCAGATGGAAAGCCCGAGTCCACAGGCGGGCTCTGTGTGGGAAGACGAGGAGGGGTGGCTGCTGAGGAATGAATGGGGCTGCCGTGGCAGGGAAGCTGTGAGCCGACCACTCACTCCCCACACAGCCTATAATTTCATGCTCTCTCCAGAAGCCTCCTACTGCGTAAAAATGGCTCGTGTACTCTAAACAGCTTGCAGTGGGCAGGCCTCCAGAGGACTGCCTGTCACCCACGATGATAATTATGACTCTTCCTCACACTTCCACTTTTGAAGTGTTTCCACATTTACTCATCCATCCTGTCAGACTTTAAACAAGTGATTCAACGCCGATTGTAAATCATAAAATTTATATGTAGAAAAATGTGTGAGAGTTATATATGTCATTTAACAGTGCTGTTTGTAAGAACAAGCACTTTCCCCAGAGACGCCCACCTCCGGTCATCTCTTCGGTCAACAGAGGTTGTTTGCAGTGTCTGCAGTATTCCAGGAGTGAACTTGGAGCTCTGGGCTTTGAGGGAGACTGGGGGTGAGGGGGCTGTGGAAGCGCATCACCCAGAAGGCAGCCAGTAGCTCTGCGATGGGATTTGCTCTGGAAGGAAGGACACGATGAGGAAATCCTGGGACTGTAATGTACAATGTTGGGTACCTATCATTAGAAACTAGCCAGTTACTAAAGTTACAGACACAGCAGATCCGTGCTGTGGAACTCATTAACTCTCTGGACTGTTCTCATCTGTGCACACCCATCCATCAGCCGCTGTTGTGCGCCTCCTGTGTTTACTCTGGTTGCCTGTGCTTGGGTGATGGCCCCTTTCCGTAGACGAATTAAGGAAGGGTGCAGAGCCAGACCCAGGAGCACAGTACAGATTTACCCCTCAGTCATAGTTGAGTTACTTTCAGTCTCTTTCAGCTTCTGTCACCTAGGCTCTAAGGGGCCAGCAGTAAGTGGGTGACAGGGCCACAGGAGAATTAAGTGGCACAGCTGAGGCGAAGCCTCTAACACCACCAGAGTTGTGAAGGTTATGTAGCTTCCCTGTCATACAGAATGTGCAGATACATACGCGCGTGGGTGCGGGCACGTGGGCACACACCCACAACACACATGCACAAGTAGCACACCTTTTGCCCTAAATGATGAACACAGTGAATTTCTAATTGGGTTACCATATCTTCTGAACTAGGGAGGCAGCAATCTTGCATTGAATTGTATACAATTAGGAGATGCTTCATTGGCATCAGGGGGGGTGTTTTTCTTCCTCCCTCCCTTCCTCCCTCCCTCCCTCCCTTCCTTCATTCTTTTTTACTACTGAACTATATGATAAATCTTTTCATTTTTCTTCCAAAACGAATATGCAGATAAAGCATCTACTGCATTAGTAACTTAGATGACAGGAACACTTCCTCTTTTAACAGATTGACAAGCCATGTCTATGACACTTAAGCCAGTGCCCCCAGAACAGGGTGATGAAAGAACTCTGCTCCCCACACGACACTGGAATTCTACTAACTGTCCTTCAGAAGTAACTCAGGACATCTCGGACTCAGAGTCCCATGAATTCAGTGAAACAGAAGCCCAAGATGAAAGAAGGCTCTGCTTGGAGGGAGGGTTTGTCAGGTACCTGTTCCTTCACTTATGTGGTGAGGGTACACAGTCCTGTCACCCAAGTCCTGAGATGGAACTGGACACCGAGGCCCTATTGTAGCCTCTGCATGGGTGGACTAGAGATGATCAGAAGTACTTGAGAGCTCCAGGCCCAGACTGCTGATTTAGCTTCAGAACCCAGACTGCTTTCCAGGCTCAGTGCCCACATCTGTTCACTGTCTTTTCTGGATGGCACACATGAATACCGTGTCTTAGATGAGAATATTCTCAACATAAAACCCTGGAGGGGCTCAGCTGAGACAATGAGAGTTTTCAGTGGCTGGTCTTCAGGACCACTGTTCTTCATGATGCCTTCTAGAAACTTCCCTTCCTGCCGATGCTCAATGTCCACTTGCTCAGCATGCTGAACCTTTCTTTGCTCACTGTGGGGAAAGTTAGAGATGGAGGCACAGAAGGATGAATCAGACATGGTTACCAAGGCAAAAGGAAAATATAACTGGCCTTGAACACGCTGTCCGCGTAGTCCCAGCCAGCCTACCCTCTCTGCACTCCTGGGCCCATGGAGGATGCCCGTGGCATGTGTGACTTCTGGCACTGAGAGTTAGGAATCCATTTGATTTATTTCAAAGTGGTGCCACCATTGGGTGGGTCTCCTAAGGTTTATGTGGCTTTGCACTTCACATTTTCCTTCTGCTCTCCTCCCTGGAGTCCTTGCCAAGCCTGCTGTGCTTTAGCCTGGTCCAAGCCAGCATTGAGGATCCTCTAATTGCAGGCTGTCCTCTCTCCTCATTCATGTGGCAACCCAGGAAACTCCAAGGAAGGCCCTCATCTGAGAACTTCAGCCCAGGTGATAGCAATGGTTGAGTGCAGACCTTTGACCCCTGAGCCTTGGGCCCCTGGCCTGTTCCAGAAGTTGTCAGTCCAAAGCAGGACGTCGGTTAAATGAGCATCATCCTTGGCCTCGCCAAAGATCCACTCTGTGCTCTCGACATTTGCAGGCCCTTTGAACGTGGCCAAGTGGTTTTCTGTGGTGTTTGTTCTTCCTCTCATCCTCAGATTCCATATCCCACTGGACCCACCCAGCAACCCCTTAAATTGTAGCTGGGCTAATCATGGCCCTTTCAAGCAGACAGAGTCATGACAAATGACACTACTTTCTGTGGTGACCTCTATCACCCTCGTGGCAGAGAATGTGGAGAAAGGACTCCTCATTATCTACTCAGAATCTTCTCAGTGGTTGGAGCACTCAAAGGCCAGGATCCCGCTGAGCAGGGACAGGATATGGCAGGGATGATCCATGGGCCAGCTCCTGAAGTGAGAAAACAAAGGCACAGAGACAATGGGGGGAGGGGGTGGTGAAGAAACTTATTAAATGCCACTTGTCATTTAATTGGCTCATAATCTGGAAGCCACCTCTTGAAGGCAGAGCCTGCCCACAGGGCTTGCCAAAACTGCCAAGGCTGCAATTAGTTTCCCTGGCGGAGAATGCCGTGGGTGGTTCCATGGGTGTGAGGAAGGGAAGCAGCAGCCTGAGAGACTGAAGATTTGCTTTCCCTGCCTCTCAAGTGCCTCCAGAACACCCCTCCTCACTAAATCCTCCCTGTGGTGCCTCCAGAACACCCCTCCTCACTAAATCCTCCCTGTGGTAGGCAGGAAGGTAAGCTGGAGTCTCAGCTGCCTGCTGATCTTCCTCAGAGATGGTCCACATCTCTGTATGCATATGTGTACGGTGTATATACATGTTCATATGGGTGTGTGCATGTGTGTTTGCATCTGTGTGCACGTGTATAAAGACCAGAGGCCAATGTGGAGTGTCTTCCTCAGTCACTGTCCACCTGAGTTTGAGGCAGGGTCTCTCACTGAACCTGGAGCTCATGAATTTAGCTAGGCTAGCTAGCCAGTTGAGTCCTACCTGTCTCTACCCGTCAAGCTCCTGGCTTTTATGTAGAGGCTGGGAATCCAAACTCTGGTCCTCCTGCTCACACAGCACTTTGTCACCAGGCTTCTCCTCAGCTCCAGCTCCCGTCTCATTGAGATCTCAGCTCTCCGCTCTCCAGTGTTTGCCCAGCACAGCATCAGGGTTCGCTCTCCATTCTGGAATAAATTGGTGACTTTTCCTTTGTCCCAGAGTCTCTTGTTGGGGCCTTCATTTCCTCATTGTGACATCAAGGCGGGATTCAGAGACTTTTGTCTAACTAACCATCCACTGACTCTTCCTCAGCCCCCCTGGGACCGTTGGCTAACTAATCATCCACTGAGGCTTCATAAGCCCCCTGAATTTCTTGTCTGATGTTTCACCTTGACAGTCTCCCCAGTCCCCCAGCTCTGCTTCAACACTTATCTAATCCCCCTCCTTTCCATTCCCAGGGCCAGTCTTTCAGCTTAGGTACATACACAGGGATGGAATTCTCTAGTTGTTTATAGGAAGATATTCATATATATTTCATGAAATTTATCAAGTATTTAGAATTTTCAGCTGTTAAGAGCATTGGCTGAGCTTTTAGAGGACCTGGGTTTGAGTCCCAGCACCCACATGGCAACTCACAAGTGCCTATAACTAATTCCAGAGGATCCGGCGCCCTCTTATGGCTTCGTTGGGTACTGCTCAAGAGCATACACATACACCGAAAATACACATAAATATTTAAAACTTTTTATTTGACGCCATACAAAAGTATACTCCATGCCTGCCTGTAACCTGGCACCCGTGTGCAGCCATAGCTTACCAGAGTCGTTCTCTTACCTACCATTTCAAAAGTTTCCTAGCAACACCGGAACGCTCCATACCCTCTCTCCCTCTGGAAGCCATCTCCCTCTGCCTGTGCTTTTCAACTCTTCCTACTGGTCTTCCCTTCCCTCTCTTCTTCAGTCAGAGAGAACTGGAGCCCGGCATGAAGACATGTCTCCCAAAGAAAATATATTTTTGGCTCTCTATGCACAAAACTGCTTTCCGCGTGGGTAACAAGCCTCCATCCTTTTCCTTTGGTCAATTTTGAAGCAATGGCTTAAGCAGTAGTAGGCTGTGTGAGAACAGCCAGGAAAATAAGCTGAGGACCACATGCCCCAGACTAAAGGGAATCAGACAGCAGGCCCAAGGCAGAAACAGAAGCTCTCTACAGTCCCGGTGTGTTCTTTCCACTCAGTGCCCAGGGGACCCGCGTTAGCATCAGGGGAGCTTCCAAATGCTCTGGATTATATTCTGTAGCAAAGTAAAGGATTCACTTTTAGGTTGATTAAAAAGGGGGAACATTAAGAAGGAGGCAAGGAGGGCTGGAAAGATGGCTCAGCAGTTAAGAGTACTAGCTAGTCTTCTAGAGGACTTGAATTCGGTTCCCACCACACACGGTGGCTCACAACCATCTGTAACTCCAATTCCAGGAGATCTGATACCCTCTTCTTGGCACCAGGCATGCATGTGGTACACAGACATAGATGCAAGCAAACACTTAAAATAGATTAATGTTTAAATAAAAAGAGGGGTAGGGGACCAGTGTGTAAGAATTGAATGCCTTCAAATCAGATGCCTTCAAAGCCCCAAAGTCACTGTTAAACATCCCCGAGTGACTGCCATTTCTAGGTGAGTCTTTCTTCCTTTCTTTCTTTCTTTCTTTCTTTTTCTTTCTTTTTTTAAGATTTCTGCCTCCTCCCCGCCACCGCCTCCCATTTCCCTCCCCTTTCCCCAATTAAGTCCCCCTCCCTCGCCAGCCTGAAGAGCAATCAGGGTTCCCTGCCCTGTGGGAAGTCCAAGGACCACCCACCTCCATCCAGGTCTAGTAAGGTGAGCATCCAAGCTGCCTAGGCTCCCACAAAGCCAGTACGTGCAGTAGGATCAAAACCCAGTGCCATTGTTCTTGAGTTCTCAGTAGTCCTCATTGTCCACTATGTTCAGCGAGTCCGGTTTTATCCCATGCTTTTTCAGACCCAGGCCAGCAGGCCTTGGTGAGTTCCCGATAGAACATCCCCATTGTCTCAGTGTGTGGGTTCACCCCTCGCGGTCCTGAGTTCCTTGCTCGTGCTCTCTCTCCTTCTGCTCCTGATTTGGACCTTGGGATTTCAGTCCGGTGCTCCAATGTGGGTCTCTGTCTCTGTCTCCTTTCATCGCCTGATGAAGGTTAATATCCAGGAGGATGCCTATATGTTTTTCTTGAGATAGGCTTCCTCTGTAGCTTTGGAGCCTGTCCTGGAACTAGCTCTTGTGGACTAGGCTGGCCTTGAACTCACAGAGGACCGCCTGACCTGCCTCTGGGATTAAAGGCGTGTGCCATGACTGCTCAGCTCTAGTCAAGCACTCTTGGGACCTATTGCCTACAATTCCCTATTAGCGAACAAAGTACTAGAAAGCACAGCAGGTAAGAACTCCTAAGGCCACAGGCCTCTGTGAGGAACAGATTGGAAAACTTTGGGGTGGAGACCAGGGCAGTTCTGTGTTTTGCAGACCCTGTTAGCTGTCAGCATATTGCAGGATTTCTTTTTGCTCCTTCTGAGATGGTGATACTTCCAAGCTGTATTTGTGTGAAGGCTTCTTGGATGTGGAGTTCATAGCTAACAGTGGACTGTGGGACGTGGCAGTTTGTATAGGGAGAAGAATGGTGCACTTCAGCTTCATTTGGTACAAGGCGAGAACCTACCCAGCGACCACCGGTAGAGGAAGGACCAGGGACCATGCACCGCACACCCTGCAGTGTCACAGCGTGCTCTACCGAAACAAAAGCCACAGCTTGGGTGTGGTGGGGAAACTGTAATCTCAACCCTTGGGAGGTTGAGGCAGGTTGTGAATTCAAAGTCTCCATATATATTGATCTCTAGCACAGCATATAGCCCAGGCTGGTCCTGAACTCCTTATATAGCTGAGGATAACCTTGAACTCCTGATCTTCTGACCTCTACCTCCCAGATATTAGGATGATAGTGCAGGCATGTGACACAGTTGTCTTCCCTTCCACTGGACCCAGAACCTCTTCCTGGCATCTCAGATGCTGCACCATCCTGAAAGTGCCTCCTCCTCCCAGAAGGCCCCCCTCATAGCAGCCACATTTTCCTGCTTCTCTCTCATTAGTATAGCAAGCTGCAGTGCAATTATCTGTCCAGTTTTCCTTCTCCCTGACTAGGCTTTCAACATTTTAAGCATCACCATCAAAGCTTCAATATACCTGTCCAATTATGCATCTCTGTTGCATGCCTAGCACCGTGCCAAAGATAAACTCCCCTGGAGGAACGAAATAATTAGGTGCCTGTCCCCTCAGCAGGTGCGCTCTCAAATACAGCCTATGTACATACAGTGTGTGTTTAAAGGCAAGAGCAAGAGTGCCTATTTCCTAAAGCAAAGCAGAGAGAACTCTTCAAGAGGAAAGTTGTCCCTTACTTTGGGGGATGACCCCGGGTTGAGTGTGTCTGTTTAATCCGAAAAGAGATAAATATAGTCTGTAAGCAAGAAGGACAGGGTGGCCAGGAGGGAGGCTCATGCACCACTTGTGGTGTCCATCCCTCAGGCGTCTGCAAGGATCTATGGTAGCATGGTCCATGCAACGGCCTTCCGGGAAGTCTCTGCAGAATCCGGGCCCTGCTTCCCCTTTAAATAAGCCACTGATATTGGCTGCCCTCTTGTCTTCAGACCTTGGAAAACTAGATGGCAGGTTTCAGCCATTTCCATCTGTGTCCTCCCAGCCATGGTCACCGCAGTCAAATCACCCAAATTCCAGAATGCATTCTTCAGAGTGGTAAGAACGCGGGTGCCACCTTCCAGGTGGTAAGCCCAGGCATAGTCATCTCTTCAATTGTCCAGTCTTCGAAAACAGTGATTCTCATTTGCCATCTTACACTGATGATTCCAAGTTTCAGAGCAGAATCTTCTAGATTCTCTGAGAACATGCCCTCCACATTCTTCCTGCTCCTACAGCCCCTCTCAGGGACAACCCAGAGCCTGTCCAGCTGATTAGAAGTTCTCCCCAGAGTTACTGCCTCAAGAGTTCCACAAGCACTGTCCTCATAACAAGGAAGGCAGGATCTGGAGAAGGGGCCAGGCTGTGAAGCTTCTCCCTCACTTCAGCCCTGCGGCGTGGACGCCTCTGGGGGCGGCAGCCTGAGGATCCCCCAGAAAGCTCCAGTGTGTTGTCTGTGGAGCTAAATCTACTGCATGGAGCACGCAGTGTTACAGTTGAGCAGAGACTGGAGACAGAGGAGATAGAGCTCCATCTCCGGAGCACTGGAGCTGATCTCGGTGAGTTTCACACCAGATCCAGGAGTGTGTGGGACAGATGGAGACAAAATGAGCCATGACTAAAGAGGGTGGAGTGCCATGCACATGACCGCATCACCATCCAGACAGTCCTCGTGCTGCTATTTTTAATCACAGGAATCATAAAATCGGTGTCAGATGGGCTGGTCCATTTCTGCAAGCTGAGGACAGGAGAGAGAGGATCTTTCCAGGGAAGAGAGGTTGCTGCAAGAAGGCCATTAAGAATGTGGCTCTCAAAGGCCAGGCTTCGCCTTGAGCCTCACCAGCCCTGAGCTGTGTGTTCCTCTAACCATAACAACAGACTCCTCATCCCACCCACTTCAGTCCTGGCCCTGCGAACTTAACAGACATAGATAGAATCTTCTGAATGCAGACTGTGGACTGAACACTGGGGAGTCAGATACAGATACGATCTGTGGTCCTGAAGGAAATTGTGCCTCACTGAAAAGGAGCACCCTGTACCTGTCAATGTCTGCTGAACTGTTGCGGGTGCAAGCCTGTGGCAGGAAGCCTCTGGGAAAGCTTCCAGTGGAGGTGACAGCTAGCTCGGGCTGATTCTTCAAAGATCAGCAGAGGTATCAGATAAACAGACAAGAAAGAACCTGGAGGAGGAGGGGAGGAGGATAATGGCAGATTTTTTTGTTTGTTTGTTTTAATGAAAGAGTTCTGGTCTAGTGTGGGTTCCCAAGCCAGATGAGGGATAATATAGCATTGTCCAAACCTAGGACTTTTCTCAGAGAGCACGACAGGAGTGAAGCTGCTTCCTACTTAAATCAGGCTTAGGCCTCCTCAACTCCATAGAGACAAAGGCCACATGATGATAAAGTCAGTCAAGCTTCTGTCCCGCCCTGTCTACCTGACAACTAGCCCCTGTCCCAGAGAACTAGCTTCTTAGCAATCATGTGACTGGAAGTCTGATAATCTGGCTGATGTGCTTGGAGAGCCCCGTGTGCACCTCTCCCCTGGGAGCTGCAGCACTTCCTCCCTGGACACACAAACACACACACACACACACACACACACACACACACACACACACTCCAGCTATATAAGCTAGCTCAGCCATTTCAATAAGCTGTCCTCTGAATCCCTCTCCAAGTGTTTCATTCCCATCACCTTGAGACCCTGCTCCCTAACTCCTCTGAATGCTGTAACCGCCAGTGCACAAGGGCTGATCAGGGTCAGGGAACCCACAGCCTAGCATGCACTAAGCCCTCAGTGCCTCTCCTAGTGTAAACCAAGTGTGATGGCACACACCTGTAACCCCAATACTTGAGAGATAGAGGCAGGAGATCTGGAATGCATGGTGATCCTTGGATGTGTAGCACGATCGAGGTTAGCCTGAGCTATGTGAGATCCTGTCTCAAAAGACAAAAGCCTGTAGCCTTCTCCGAAACCTGGCTGTAACAGGTTTCCCAGGAACCCAGGTAGATGCCTGCATTGACCGCTGCCCTTGGAGGCTGCTCAGGGCGGGAGGCTGCTCAGGGGAGGCTGGCACAGTAGGCCACCCGTCCCTTTGAAAGGGCTCCTTCCAGAGGTTGGGCTGAGAGCAGATCCAGGCGGTGAGGGTTGGCCTACAAGTGGCAGTGGCAAATTGGGGTACTGGAGCTGAACAGGAACAGGGACCTCCCACCTTGGGCTTTGCGGTGAAGTATATAACTAACTCCTGGCTCAGGACCAGGACCCGCTTCACCAGCCACAGGAAGAAAGACTGGATCGTTAAACAGAAGCTAGACGCTAAGAGCAGAACTTTCTAGATTCTGTAGCTTTCATCTGGACTCTAGTTTGTGTTACGAAATGCCTGGAAATTCAGAGAGGAGTTTAATGACCCAGATGGGCTGTAATGGGAAACCAGGAAGAGCTGTGCCACCAAGGGATGGCAGGAAGTAGACTCACAGATGTGCTCGCCATCTGGGGCTTGGAGGCCTGCTTCTCATTTCCTCTGACCAAGCACTTCAGGCCCCACCCCCACCCTTGAGTCCTGTGGCCTCGTGGCCTCGCAGGCACAGTCTCTAGTCAGGCCCCACCTGTCTGGCCACAGCCTCTCTGCCAAGGCCAGCTCTATGGTCTGAATTGTGATGATGTGACTGAGGTCACCCACTGTGTCTCCAAACAGGGATGAGAGAGGAGATGTCACTGGGACGCCAGGAGGCTTTTGAAATTTTCAAGAGGGACCATGCAGACAGTGTCACCATCGATGACAACAGACAGATTCTCAAGCAGAGGTAAGACCCAGCCAGAAAGCAGCTGCCCACAGGCTTAGGCAGACCAGTCCGGAGACTTCCTATACTGTCCTTCTAATTGCCCAGCCTAGTGTCTGCAAGAAAGGTGTAAGGTCTACAATTTCACATTTCCCAGTGTGCACCCTGTGTGAGCTTTACCATCCCAGAACTACTGGTTAGCCAGGTGTAGGTCGGGATCTGTCCCTGCCAGCATTAGCTCCATGGACAATGCTCACTTTGTATGTATTCTCACAAGCCTAGCACTTTTAATATCTTCATCATCTTCAGGGGAGAATTAGGCAAGCTGGGGTATAGCTCAGTGGGTAGGTAGAGAGCTTGCTGTGTATCCGTGGAGACCTGAGGTCAAATCACCAGAACCTTGTACTTGTGATCCCAGCACTGGGAAGACAGAAAGAAAAAGAAGGTTCTCTGGGGCTTACTGGTAGTCAATCTAATTAAATAAATGAGTTTCAGGTTTAGCATCTCAAAAAAAGTAATAGAAGAATAATGGAATTGGTCTCTAGTCTACACGTACACATTTTTTAATGTATAGACCAAATTGCATTGCTAGGTCCTCCATATTTTTGGTAGAATCAAGAGTTCAAGTAGATGAAAGGCATGGGGAGAGAGAGGAAGGTTTAACATAGCTGCTACATGGAGGGATGAGAGACTTGACTGGGAAGGGCCAAGGAACACACCCAGACTGATATAGCTGCTTCCCCAGGGCGGGAGCAGATCTCAGCGCTCTTCAGGAACCAGTAATGCAATTCATATCCAGAACTCTGGAGAGCAGTTCAGACCCTCTCAGTCCAGAGAGGTGTGTGCACCTTGTGACTGGGGTAAATCTCTCCCCTGGGCTCCCCAGAGGGCATGTAGAACTTTCATGGCTGCACTGTGGTAGCTGGAGTCGTTGAGCAAACTCTGGGTTCCGTGCTGAGCCGCTGGTAGGTGATGTAACAGAAAGTCCATGGATTAGGAAGCAGTATGGTAGTGGTGGTGGAGTGATGGACTGGATACTTGCATATCAACAAGGATAGATCTTAAAAGCACAACACTAGGAAGGCACACAGTTCCAAACACTTACAGATGGACTAGCCTAAAACCAGAGACCTTCATACAGAAATAGCCACCTGAGTGTACCCTGCAAATGGAAGTCTGCGGTGGGGTGGGAGGGGGAGACAGATGACTCACTGGCTAAGAGTGATTGCTACTTAAGCACAAGGCCTGATTGCAGATCCCAGCGCCTATGTAATGTTCTGGACTTGGCCACATGAGTACCTCTCACTCCAGTGCTGTAGGGTGGAAACATGAAGATTTCTGAAGCTTCCTAGCTACCAGCACAGCTCTATTTCAGGGAGAGATGCTGTCTCAAAGGAATAACATGGAGACTGACTGAGCTGGACACCTGGTGTCCTCCTCCGACCCCACATACACAGGCACTCACATCCAACATACACACACATGCACACACATACACATAAAGAATAGAAGCAGGAAGTAGGGAGCTAAGTAGCAATCAATGACCAAAGTCAGGCGAGGTAGGTGCAGGGTGGGCCTGAGAAGAGCCGAAGACTCTCCTAGAAGCGTGGACATACACTGACTTTGATTTTCACATTGGAGACCCGAGGGATTTCAAACCGGCTGAGGCTTCTGCTCCCCTGCATGCCACACATTCCTGATACGGCCAATAGGGTGTGGTAAAGCAGGCTACCTTCCTTGGGTATCTGGAAACAAGATTGTCAACTAGATGGCAGCTGCTTCCTCCTCTAAGAAAGTTCTCCACCGAGCCTTGAGGCTTCTTTGCCAGCTCACAGTCATGAATTCCTAGTGACCCAAGGAAATACCAAACACAGTTAAGCCTGGATCTGACTCCCCAGATACTCGTGTAACTAGGTGTGGCCTGAGCATCCTTTTTCTGTAAATGGATTCCACTAACAACCTGACCTGGAACCACTGACCCACAGACGTCCAGAGCCTTGGAAGGAGTCTTTTAAAACAATCAATAGAGCTGGGAAGACGGTTCTGCCAGGTAAGTGCTTGCCGTGCAAGCATGGGAGTGTGAGTTCTTTCCCCAGACCCCACATTAACTAAAACAATGATGGTGATGATGATGATGATGATGATGATGATGATGATGATGATGATGATAATAATGATGATGATAATGAAAGCTGAGCGTGGTGGCGCAGAGGATGATATTTATAATCCCAGAGCTGGGGAGGTGGAGACTGTGGGTTCATGGAGCTTAGTAGCCACTAGCCCAGATTACTAGGCAAGTTCCATGCCAATGAGAGACCTTATTTCAAAAAACAAGGCAGCAGTGTTAACGGAATGATACCTGAAGCTATTTCCAGTCCAAGCCTGCACACACACACACACACACACACACACACACACACACACACTGGTGATATTTGTGCACCCAGATTTAAAAGCCACCAACACAGAAGACATACTTAATTTTTCCTTCTCTGAAACCATTGTGGCTCCTGGCTGGCTTGAGCTTGCATCTGATGGGGAGGTGGGTCATGGCTTACCAGGAGGAGCATGTGTGGGTCTCTCTGAGACTTCTCCATACAAAACCTTTCTGAATCCAGTCAGCAGAGCTCTGATAACAGAAGCAGCCATCAGAATTTTACTTAAAGCACATCTTGTTCACCCCTGGTGGCCAGTGCTCTGGTGCTTCCATCTTCTACTTGGCCATTGTACAAAGGAACTAGCATGCCTCACACAACGCTATGAGATAAATAGATCCAGTGGGAAGGCCGGAGACCAGGCAGCTCTCTGAGATAAATCAACAGATCCAATGGGAAGGCCGGAGACCAGCCATTCTAAAAGGGTAATTCTACATCAGTTAAGTTAATATAATCAAAGTCACTAAGGAGCTGCTCCGTGCCAAGAGGCCGTGGGGTAGCACCTAGAGCACCACCTTCTCAACGGACCTCCACGCTTACTCCCTGTCACAGAGATTATTCAGTTGGTAGAGATTGTACCAAAAGGTTTCTCTGGAGGAACACAGCAAATGGACTGAATGCATTACCACAAAGGGGAATTGTTAGATTGGGTACTGGATACAGTCTGGGAGTCCAGCGGGGGGCATCTGCACACTGAGGAGGCTGAGAATCCAGTTAACAAAGCCAGGTGACTCAGCAGCCCCGGTCCACGCCCACAGCCTGGAACTGCCACAGAGTGGTTGGTAGGGCGTCCATGTTGGAGGGCAGAAGAAGCAGGACTCTAGTGTTGTGGATGATTGTCAGCGGCAGCCACACATGCTGCCTATTCCAGGACATCTTCAAACCGAGGCCACCTGCTGGAAGATGCTGCCGGCTTGGAGGGAGGAGCTTCCCTCCTCAGTTAGCCTCTCTGGAACTATCCTCACAGCTTACCCAGAGGTGTACCTTCCATACTTGTGCATGTACACATCCAGTCACACACGCAGGTGCCTACAGCAGAGACTGAGAGAAAATATCTTTTTATAAAAACCAGTGTTCCCCAACGGAAGACACAAAAATAAATCCCCAGATGCTCAGAGGAGTGACTTCCCTGGGGCCCTGACATAGAAATACTCAAGTAATCCTGATCCCTTCCAAATATTTGCTCCAGTGCTTCCTAGTGGCAGGGAGAACCCGCATCCTTAAGTGTTGGTCTGAAGAATCCTGCCAGACCAGAGGCCTGGGGTTGGGGTGGCATTCAGTTCCTCCCCCTCCCAGAGCCCTCGCCTTCTAATATCCCAGCGTGCAGGAGCCACTGGGCTGGTCTCCACCTTCCTCCGCTGTTTCACATCTATCAACTCTGGTGGATAGTTTTAGCGTGTCACCCTGTTGAGACTGCATTTGCCTGACACCAAACTAATCTCTAGCCCACAGCAAGAGACAGTCATCCCTGATGGTGGCATTGTTGGTAACCGCCGTGGTTCTCTCCACTTCCCCAGGGTCTAAGACCTGGTCTGGGGTTTCAGGAGGGCACATGGGTGGTCCCTGTGTCCCATGCTGCCTAGTAGGAGACTGTTCCCTGCTCACCCATAAATTTCTAGCACCCTCTCTCTAGCATACCCGAATGCTGCTGGGTCTGGGGGAAGTTCCATTGCCTGCGTGTGACGGGAGAAATAAGACGTCTCATTAGCAGAGCGTTTGCACTTTGTTGGCCTCCAGCATAGGAACCATTCTTCAGTGGAGGTTTTTCCAGGGGAACAGAATTGTTATACATAATCACTCCATTTTCGAGGCCTGAGTCGTCTTCCTACTATATAATAGGGAGCAAGGTGATGACCCCGTGTTCTGTAAATACTGGGGCCAGGCCAAGGGCGGGGAGCTTTTCTTCTGTGTCAAACTTCTTACAAACCAAACCCTTCAGACACAGAGTCTCCACTGAGTAACAAAAGAGGAAATGAGCAGGGAGACGAACTGCAATTGGAAGTCAAGGCATTAATAACGTGAGCTAAGTCACTCCACTGGGTCCTTCCAGCATAGAACAGTACAGCAATGTACAAGCAACAGGAGACGTGCGCTAGGGGAAATCGCAGACGCCATGTGGAAATGCTACCCATGATAAATGGGAGCTCCCCTATTCCAGTTAGACTTCAAGTTTAACCTTTATTATTTTTCCATTTGATTTTTATATTTTCTCTTTGTCTGCTGAACTAGAATTATAAACTCTGAGGGCAGAGACTAGATTAGAATCTTCTCAGAACCCCCTGGTTTTTAAAATGATGCTGGACACAAAAAAAGCTCTGCTCAAAGAACTGTTTTGTTTGAGAAGGCCTATTTGACATTGACTTGAGGACTCTTAGCACCCAAGGACACTGTTTAAGATTTGCTATTGCCTCCAAGAAGTGCAGAGCGGTAGGGGGAGTGGCTGAGTCCCTGGCCCTCAGCAGGCTGGAGAGGATGACAGGAGACAGCGGAAAAGGGCATTAGTTTGTAGAAGAAACGCAAGGGGAGGGCAGGCTGGCTTGTCATCACCTCAAAGCACTTGCTGCACAATGTGGAGGTTGGGGTCAGGTCCCTAGCACTTACAGAAAGCCAGGCCAGCATGCAGCTTACCTCTGTAACCCAAGATAGAGGAGGCAGAGCTGGGCAGACCCCTGGAGCTCACCAGGCAGCCAGACCAGCAAAATCTGTAGGCTCCAGTTTCAGTAAGACCCTGTCTCAAAAATTAAGGTGGCGAGTGATTGAGGAAGACACTTACTTGGCATAGACTTCTGGCCTCTACGTGCCCACTGTGCGTGAGAATTCCTGAAAAGAAACTGTCTTCACAGGGAAGTGATGAGCGAGGCTTTGGTGATATGGGGAGGCTGGAATGCTGCAGTGAGAGCAATCTTTAGCCTAACAAACGCCATTGCATACATGCCTGGGTCAGACCTGCCATCACGGTAAACAGATAGAAACCGCTCTCCACCACAGGGAGAGCCAATGACTGCGGGTCCTCTGGCCCACTATAACCCACCTCCCTAATGTGTCCACCAAGGTATTTTTTTAATGCCTTGATTTGTAGCTTTCTTTGTCCTGTTAATATTTTTTTTTTTAAAAAAAAAAGTCCATACAACTGCTTCCATGTTAGAACATAAAACCGGGGGTAACTTTAATCTGTGTTCCCAAGCCATGATCACTCAAGTTTGGCTTCAGAATAAGCCATCTCTGGCCCTAGGTCAGAGTGTCGCTCTCTGAGTCCCCTAGTGATTGGGAGGTGGGGAGTAGCCAGGTGTGGGCCCCCCAGCTGCTTTGCCCTGAGTAAAGCATATCTTTGGATACCACGTACCAAGGGTGAGACAGGAGCCTCTCAAGAATGTTTTCAGAAGTCTCATTAGGGTCTGCTTCAGTCACCTAATTCTCCTCATTCCCTCTGACGAT
Organism: Microtus oregoni; assembly: GCF_018167655.1. Classification (NCBI taxonomy): domain Eukaryota; kingdom Metazoa; phylum Chordata; class Mammalia; order Rodentia; family Cricetidae; genus Microtus; species Microtus oregoni. The sequence continues at coordinate 46,567,795 of NW_024543066.1, forward strand.
GAGAAAGTTGGCCACAGTGTTGAAGCCTCTAACGTCCGTCTGCAGCCATCTCTTCTTTTGCTGGAAGGATGACCCTGGACCTGCATTGTCTGCGCGTACTGCTTCCAGGGCATGACCTCAGCTCCTAGCTCAGCATACCCCAGAAGGATCCTGGTGGTGGTCAATATCCATACACAGCACCTGGAGCTTCAGTCCACACTTCCCACGACCGTCTGCTGAGCTGATCAAGCCTGGCTTTTACCAGATGCTTCGGCACTGGTTCCGGTAGGGTGACAGGCCCTCAATGAGAAGACATGAATGACCTATGAGGAGAATCAGGGTGGAGTCCTTGGCTGCCCAGCCAGCCTTGTAGGAAAATGCAGTTCTCTTCCTTGGAACTCCCTGTCTTAGTCCCAGGCCAAACAGACAGATGCAGAAAACAGCAATGGCAGACTGTCACCGCTTTTCCAGCCAGCACGGAGCACTGGTGGCATCCTGGCCCTTACTTCTCCTCACTCATCCATGCAGTTCTATGCAGATGAAGGAGTTACAGACCACACAATGAAATAACTGAGTTTCTCTGGAACCCTGTGCGTTTCGGGGAGGTTGAAAGAGGACAGGGACAAAAGAGATTGTTGAATTAAGATGGACAATAGAAAGCCGAGGTAATAAAATAAGAGGTGTTAGCCTAACACGCTCGGTTTTATATGTGTTTGGAAACTTCTAGAATGAAAAGGTTTCTAAAATTTGGTGTATCTTCAAAATCCAGGTCACTCCCAGCTTCCACATGAAGGTGTTTTGACTGCACTACACATAGTTAGACCCCTTCTAGACAAACTGAAACAGTGTGGCTATGGTATCCAAGGTAGAATATGGACCATGTTCATATATTATGTAGTTGTTGTTTGTTGTGTTTTGTTGGTAGGGTTTGGTCACCCCTTTACTCTCGTGGCTGAAGGGGTGAGAGATCAACTAGTATCTCATGAAGTCTTGAGTAGTAGCTCATCTTTGTTGTCCTTGTGGCTGGACTTGGAGTTCCTTAGGAGACACACCTCTCAGTGTGTCTGTTGTAGGTGTTAACTGAGGAAGGAAGACCCCCCCCTTCTGACTGTGTGTGGTACCATCCCTTGGACTGGGTTCTTGGACTGACTAAAAATGAAAAGCAAGCCAGCCAGGCGTCACAGTCTCTCTGCTTCACGACACGGGTAAACCACCTCATGTCACCTTGCTGCCACCATGCCTCCCACACTGTGTGTGATGGCCTTTGTCCCCACAAGAGCCACCCATTCCTTCCATGGTTCACAACTTGTACTATTTCTTCAGTGCAAGGTTCGGCTCATCATGGATGTCACATGAAGGTCGGTTAGGAAATGTAGGGGCACCAGGTAGTGGTTCACGCCTTTAATCCCACTCACTACTCGGGAGGCAGAAGCAGGCAGATCTCTGTGAGTTCAAGGCCAGCCTGGTCTACAAGAGATAGTTCCAGGACAGGCTCCAAAGCTACACAGAGAAACCCTGTCTCGAAAAACGAAACAGAACAAAAAGAAAGAAAGAAAGAAAGAAAGAAAGAAAGAAGGAAGGAAAGAAGGAAGGAAGGAAGGAAGGAAGGAAGGAAGGAAGGAAATGTAGGGGCACCCTGACTGCACGCCAGCACAATTGCTGAAATGTAAGTGCACCCTGACTGTGCACCGGCACAACAGTCTTGTGGACTAGTATTTACCCACCAAATATAAGAGTTCCTAATGACATAGGGAAGAACTTACAATGCTAAATGGAAAACTATCGGGATATAATCTTACATATTATTTACATTATTATATGTGTGTATGTACTTATGCATACATTATAACCTCACTCTGTAAAAATGAGCTGGAGAAAAGACAGATATGCATTTCAGGATGTATTTATTTCTGGTTTGGGGGTTATTGTGAATTTTTCTCTTAAATTGTATTATTAAAATCTGGTTTAATAGTCATCTGTGACAGGAGTCAGCAAACGTTCTCTATAAAGGGTCAAATAGTAGAAGTGTTTTTCGCCAAAAGCCACACAGTCCCTGTCACAGCCTCTCCACTCAGCTGTGGTAACTTACTTACACGCCACCGTAGATGAAGTGGTGATGAATGGATGAACACATTCCAATAAAACTTTATTGACAGAACCAGGAAGTAGCCCTGCTTTGTCTCATGACTGGTCGTCGCTGACTGACCTCTGCTATACTGTTGTGTGTCAAGAAAGCAATGTTATTTAAGAATGCACACGGCTGATAGATCATGGCAGAGAAACCTTATCATCATGTTTCATTCTGGTACCCTGGCACTATAAAGCATCAGAAACTGAACTTATTGGGTAACGAATGTAAGAACATTTTAATTGCTATTTTGTGTGTATGGGTATTTCACCTGCTTAAAGTATATGCACTTCATGCTTGCAATGTATACAGTGCCCCTAGAAGCCAGGAGAGGGTGTTGGATCCCCAGAACTGGAGTCACAGATGGTTGGGAACCACCATGTGGGCACTGCAAGCTCGCGGGGTGCTCTGGACATGCAGGTGGTGCTTAGCCGCCCAGCGTTGCTCTAACTGGAGACTCTCTGTGAGGGAAACTGATAGTTCACAGCAGATGTGGTCACCCACATTCCAGTCTTTCTTGACCAGGCCACCATATCAAGCTCACTTTAGTTTTCCCTTTTCTTTATCACAGCCCTGCAGCCTCTCAGTCGTCTCCGCCTTTTTCAAATGTAACACAGGATGACTAGCAAAAAATAAAAATTCTTTGTTTTTGTTTTTGTTTTTCTCCAGATTTTCTGAAGCAAAGGCTCTGGGAGAAAGTATAAATCAAACGAGAAGTAAAATTGGTAAGCAGATGGTATTCTGGACGCTTCTTTCACCATTTCCCAGTGGACTTTGGGTGGTGCTGTGCCTTCTTCATATAGCCACGAAGTCTCGCTTGCATCCCTGCCCAGGGAGCCGTGGCACACTAAGCAAGGTGCTTTGTGTGTGTCCATCCTGGGCTGGTACCAGGTGTCTCACTGGCTCGCCATACCCCACTGAGAGAGTTTCGCTTCCGCCTGTGTTTCAGCAGTAGCCCAGCCTGTCATGGCCGTGCAGTTAAACAGCACTGTCTCATATTTCCAAGGGTCGTGAAGCACTGCTACACTGCCCAGAGCTGCTGCTGGGCATTATTGGCAGTCATACTCCTGTGCTTTCAGCACCATCCTTAAAGCCAAAGCTGGGAAGCTGGAAAGAGCCAGTGCTCCTCTCCCAGCCGCTGAGCTTCCCCGTTCAGGTGAGCTTGTCTGGAAGGGAGCACTTAAGGCAACAGGCAAACTTAAAAATGCACGCGCCTCCAGTCTTTTTCAAAGCAAGAGGAAAATGTCTTCTATCCTAAGCTACAAAATACAACCAAGCCCCACCTCTCTGACAGAGCAGCTTCACAGAGGGGACCCTTCTGCCTCTGTGCTCCAGAAAGCAACTGTTGCCTGTTTGCAACTGGTCCCTGGGTTCCTTCTTGCCCCATCTGTCCCTCAGAAGCCACTTTGAGAGCCCCCTCTGTGACTGTACAAGAAAGAGCTGCGGCAGCTTGACCCTAAGCCACACCTACACTGAGAGTCCCCATGTTCCATCTGGAGCCCTGGAGCTAGGATGGGTGTGATGGGTGGTTTTCATTCTCAGGTTTACAGAATCCGGTAGCACCTAGGAAAGGAGTCGCAGTGAGGAAGTGTCTGAAACAAATGGTTTGTGGATGTGGGTGCGGTGAGGGTGGGGGTTGTCTTGATCACATCAGTGGGTGTCCACTGTGGGTGGTACCACTCTCTAGGCTTAGGTCCTGGCTATGGAGGATGGAGAACATGGGCTAAGGAATAAGCGCATTTGCATTCATCTCTCTGCTCTTGACTGTGGATGTGACAGGACTTGGTACTTTAAGTTCTTGTCACACGGGCTCCCTTCTATGATGGACTGTGACCTGGCATTGTGAGCTGAAATTAGTCCTCTCTCCCCTACGTTGCTTTTGATCGGGACATTTTTTATCACAGCCACAGAAACGGAACTGTGATAGATGGGGAAACTAATTAAGTTGAAGTTTAGGACCACCTGCGATGGTGGAGGCGAACAGAGGTGCGGAACTGGCAGCACCTGCAGAGTGAAGGAGTACTCACCGCAAGGCAGCCTTTGTCGGGTGTCTCTGATGCTTCTCCCGCCTTGAACAGCTTAGTGGTGATTAGACTCCATATTAGACCTTGTGTCTAATGAACACATGTGTGTAACAGTACATCGATATTTATAAATGGTTTCAGAGCTTTGATAAGTCTCTCCTTATCATTATCAGCTATGTATTCGTGCCAGGCCACAGTCACGTGCACATGCCAGATCCCTTTCTCCACCCGCTGTGCAAATGTGTCTTTGTCATAGAGAACAGCAGTGGTCCTGCCCATCCCCCTTGTCACCTCTCAGATCCAGGTCACCTCCTTCTCAAAGGGGTTAGGAGGTGAGGACTACACTTGACCTATCCAGACTAGATATGCATTTGTGATTAATACGAAAAGGATTTAGATATGCTATCAGAAGCCCTGGGCAAGGGAACGCCGGGGTTTTATTTCCAGGAAACAGTGGTTAGAATTGACATCGGTGCTGAGATTTCGGCTTCCAGTTATACCAAGAAAGCAGCCAATTGAGATGTGAAAACAAAGCCAGTGCCCCGCTCACAGCCACTTTTCCAACTGTCTTCCTGATCCACGAGGACCAAGGTGGGCAGGCTGTGAAAACCCAGCCCGACTACTGAGCCATGCCCTCGCAGTGTCCAGCCACAGGGAGCCCCACATCCGAGTGTCACTCACAAGACGGGTTAAATCTGAGCACATGCGTAACGTTTCTGAGAGGTGGGAGCAGAGCACAGATGGGCCACGCCTTGGCTGGGGTGGCGACTCAGCTCTGCTGCCAGCACTGCCTCATCCCAGTTCTGGGCAGGCTCAGGTGCCATTGGAGTACACTTGTAATTGGCCCATGGAGAGAAACTACGGATCAACAAACCCATATGTCAAAACTTCAAATAGCCTGGCCACTGTCTCCATTTTTCTCTGACATTGTGACCTACAGCTCTGTCTTGCGTTTCATCCTTAGAGATTCCTGGACACTTTCTATTTCACTAGTAGCCAAATAATATCAAATTTTATATGGTAAAACTTTCCTATTATTTCCTTTCTTTAAGAAGCCAACTAACTAGGGGAATAACTATTGCCAGTACTAGAGAGACAGTTCAATGATTCACTTGCTGTGAATGCAAGAAGAGCTGAGTTCAAATCCCCAGTGCTCATGTAAAAGCCAGATATGGCCATGGGACAAGAGGATCCTGGGGGCCTGCTAGTCAGCCTAGCCAAAGAGGTAAACCTCAAAAGTAGATGTCCTACAGGTTTAGTGAGAGACTCTGTCTCAAAAAATAAGAAAGAAGACACCTGATGCACAACATACAACATAGGCACGCACACTCACACATGGATATGTATAGCACACACACGTGCATGCATGCACACACACACACTCACAAGCTCTTTTCACACACTTCTTTTTGTCCTTCTTAATAATTTGCTTACATCAGCTCTGATCTTGAAGTCAATTGAGGAGAAATAACCAGTTTAGACTCGCCCTGAAAATGAGCAGGTCTTTGTCTCTGAGCGGAAGCCATGGTAATTCTGTGTACCTGTCCCACACATCGGAATTGAAATACTCCGCAATTTTTAGTCACATGGATTATGTTTTAAAGACTTTTGTGTCTGCTCTATTGCCATCCTCTCTGTCTCTAAAAATGCCATTGAGTTCAAAATCTTGAGACAGTAGACTGCCTTAGAGACTCACTTCTTCGAGTCCTGGCATCTGTCTTTCTGCCCCAGTAGGCCACCATTGGCAACATCATCTCTGGCAACAAAGGACAGTGACCGGCTACACCCTGGCCAGGTCCCTCCTGTACCAGGCCAGGAACCAGCTGGTTAGTAGGTAGGTGAAGTGGTTTGACTGTAAGTTTAGGAACCTGTTCCCCACTCCAGGCTCCTTTAAGCCAGAAAACAATGGAAATGGACATGGTGGGAGCCGGTCCTCACAAGCCTGTGATGCAGTCAACACTTGGGGAAAGGGTTTGGTTTTGGCTCAGTAGCACAGTGCTTTCCTGGTGGCTGATGGGCCCTGTATTAAAAAAACAAAGTTAACAGAGAATGTAGCAGAAGGTGCACTGAGCAAGGGTTAAGCAAAAGATGTGGACACCCAGGAAGCTAGCAGCGTGTTCCGGTGGGACTTCTTTTTTCCCTCCAGATTCCTCTTTGACTGTTTCCGGCGTGTGTTTGGGACCCAGGAAACCGTCACTCAGTTCCATCTCCCTCTGCCTCCCAAGGGCAGGTTCTCCTCTGTCCTCCAGCTTTGGGTCTGCTCTGTCTGTGAGCATGCTCTTGAGCTTCACTCTCGGACCTACCTCCTGTGTGCCCGAAGGAGAGAAATAGCAACGTCCGACTCACTTTAATAGATTATAATGAGGAGGCCCTTTAACGCATTTTTCATGCTGGGCGGTGGTTGTGCACACCTTTAAGCACTCAGGAGGCAGAGGCAGGCGGATCTCTGTGAGTTTGAGGACAGCCTTGTCTACGAGAGCTAGTTCCAGGACAGGCTCCAAAGCCACAGAGAAACCTGTCTTGAACATTTTCACGAGTATTTATTTGGTGTGTGAGCATGCTGTGGCAGACACGTGGAGGTCAGAGGACAGTTTGTGCAACCCAGTTCTCTCCTTCCACCATGTGGGTCCCAGGACTGAACTCAGGTCATCTGTCTGGGCAGCAGGCACCTTTAACCAGAAGCCATCTCCCTGACCCAATGTCAGTTTCTTAATCTCTTGGTTCTCAAAGAGGTCCTTACCAATGGCCCTTTGTGTTGCCAGCAATACTAACCAGTCTTTATGTAGAGAGTTACAGTTTGTTATTCTACATAGCTACGTCTACTGATCATTTCCTTTATGGTTTCTTCCATGTTTTTACACGAGGAAGGGTCATTTTGACAGGGACTTTGTTGCTAAGTTTCTGTTTAATACTTGTCTAAATATTCTTATAGTTTTTCTAGTGTTAACATTTTTGCATTGAATTCATTTAGGATTTACTGTGAAGTGTGCCATAAGCTGAAATGCTAAGTAAGTTATCTCTGAAATAACCAGTTTTCCTGATACCTCTTCTGGTCTGTTTATTTGGTTGGCTGGTTTGGCTTGACTTGGTTTGCTTTTGGTTTTTCAAGACAGGGTTCCTCTGTATAACCCAGGCTGTCCTTGAACTCAGAGATCCACCTGTCTCTGCCTCCCAGGTGCTGAGATTAGAGATGTGCGCCACCACTGCCTGCCTTTACCTCTTTTATTTTAATGAAATACCTTAAAATAAAATGCTTCTTTTTTTCCTAAGTAAACACTTTTGGGTCTTTCAGGAGGAGGCTGATGCGACTTGATCTCATCATAACAGACTGACCTGATGATTTCCATTCTCGGACTTCAGAGATAACTTGGCCAGCAGATAACATTTAGATATCAGAACAAAAGCCCAGAGAAAAGTGTCAACCGCATGCCAGCCAGGCAGCTCGGGATGCCATGGGGACAGCAGCTTGCCTGAGTGGGTGGTCCCTCTGAGCTCAGCACTGTGTTTAATGCAGTCTTTAAATGCACAGCTTGGCTCAGCTTCCTGACCTACCCCCAAGAGTTGGTGAGATGCCATCTCTGTGGAGGGAGTGTGTTACCCTGCCTTTTGTCTGGAAGGGGAGTGATAGCAGGCCGAAGCAGGGTAAGAGCGTTAATGATGCTAGACAGGAAATCACACATAGCAGAGGATTTGCTGTGTTCCTACTCAACCATCTGAAAATAAATAAATCTTTTGCTGAAGGGCACCCAATAGCTTTCAAAAGAGAAAACAGACAGGGCCAAGATAGCTCTGCCTCACATGGCAGCCAATCCGCTCATAGTAGAAACAGCCTGTTTCCTACCAGCTTCACTTAGTCATGTGACCTCTAGACCAGACCCTTCCTCTAGTTCAGTGTCTACACTACAGCTCCTTGAAACCTGTTGGAAATGCATAGCACTCCCCTCCCAGTAGTCCGCCATTGCGCTTCACTTAAAAGGTAGAGATGCCCTCAGACACATCCAGCCTGCACCACTAATCAGGCCTCAGCAGACAAAAGCCCAGCCCAGTCAGTTTATGTGGGGAACACAGCACAGCCCTGGGCAGCAGCCTGAGTGAGGCTTACAGGGTGGCCAGTGACAAGAGAATTCAGCAGTACCATGATGACATCCTAAAATCTGGAATTGTCTGAAAGTCTGGCCCGGGAAAAAAAGGAGACCACCACTACCACCATGTGTCTGAGGACGTACTTAAGACCAGAGAGTCAGAGAGACCACGTCCTAGGTACAGTGGTGATTGCTGTCATGTTTCCCTGGGTGCAGATAAAAAAGCTACATCTGAGGGAAGTTAGTTGGCATGCCACTATTGTGCAGCAGGACCTCATGCTGTCATTCCTGGGTCTCTATCCCCATCCCATTGTCATGTCCTGTGTCTCTCGCCCCCCCTCCTGCTGTCATGTCCTGTGTCTCTCACCCCCCCTGCTGTGATGTCCTGTGTCTCTCACCCCCCCTCCTCCTGCTGTCATGTCCTGTGTCTCTCACCCCCCCTGCTGTGATGTCCTGTGTCTCTCACCCCCCCTCCTGCTGTCATGTCCTGTGTCTCTCGTCCCCCCCCCCTGCTGTCATGTCCTGTGTCTCAGCCCCCCCCCCCTGCTGTCATGTCCTGTGTCTCTCACCCCTCCTCCTGCTGTCATGTCCTGTGTCTCTTGTCCCCTCCTGCTGTCATGTCCAGTGTCTCTCTGTCCCCTCCTCCTGCTGTCATGTCCTGTGTCTCTCACCCCCCCTCTTGCTGTCATGTCCTGTGTCTCTCACCACCCTGCTGTGATGTCCTGTGTCTCTCACCCCCCCCTCCTGCTGTCATGTCCTGTGTCTCTCACCCCCCCTGCTGTGATGTCCTGTGTCTCTCACCCCCTCCTCCTGCTGTCATGTCCTGTGTCTCTCACCCCCCCCTGCTGTGATGTCCTGTGTCTCTCACCCCCTCCTCCTGCTGTCATGTCCTGTGTCTCTCACCCCCCCCTCCTGCTGTGATGTCCTGTGTCTCTCACCCCCTCCTGCTGTCATGTCCTGTGTCTCTCACCCCCCCTCCTGCTGTCATGTCCTGTGTCTCTCACCCCCCCCTCCTGCTGTCATGTCCTGTGTCTCTCACCCCCCCCCGCTGTGATGTCCTGTGTCTCTCACCCCCCCTGCTGTGATGTCCTGTGTCTCTCACTCCCCCTCCTGCTGTCATGTCCTGTGTCTCTCACCCCCCCTCCTGCTGTGATGTCCTGTGTCTCTCACCCCCCCTGCTGTGATGTCCTGTGTCTCTCACCCCCCCCTGCTGTGATGTCCTGTGTCTCTCACCCCCCCTCCTGCTGTCATGTCCTGTGTCTCTCACCCCCTCCTGCTGTCATGTCCTGTGTCTCTCACCCCCTCCCGCTGTCATGTCCTGTGTCTCTCACCCCCTCCCGCTGTCATGTCCTGTGTCTCTCACCCCCCCTGCTGTGATGTCCTGTGTCTCTCACCCCCCCTGCTGTCATGTCCTGTGTCTCTCGTCCCCCAACCCTGATGGCCTCCTGCTGTCATGTGGTCTTGTGCAGGTGTCCGCCGCTGCTGTGTGTTCTCATGTCATCAGCTGTGACACATATGATGAAAGAGCTCTCTAGTGCTCCTTCCATCTGCAGCTCTTCCCGTCCTGTGATGTCCCAATGGGGCTGAGCAGTCGTAGCCGCAGTTCTCAGCATTTCTTCAGGCCCTGCTGCCAGATGAGGCTGCTCCTACTCAGGCAGCTCTGCCCTGCTCTTGCCATCCTTCCTATACTGACGCAGGAGCGTGAAGAGGTCTCCACAGCCTCGTCATCCTTGCATCTGGGAACTATCGTGGAGTAGAATGAGGGGAGGGGGCTCAAACACACACACTGCAGTGCGGCGATGGCCTAGCTGATCCGCAGATCGCTGACTCATGACGAAGGGTGGGCAGCATATACACCAGGGATGTATTTCAGCCTGGACCAGGGCTGATTTGTGTCCCAGACTGGCCAGAGCACTAGACTATAAAACTATACTATAGACTAGTGAGAGCAGCCACAATTTAAAACTGAAATGTTGCTTATTTCTGGAATTTTCTCTTTAATATTTTTATATGATGGCTACCTGAAGATAACAGAAGCCTCAGAAATCGAAGTGAAAGGTGGAAGTAGGAGGAAGAGGATTGTCCGAGCATGGGAACGGAAACGCCTTCTTCCTCTCTTGCCTATGCTGTCTCTCCAGCGGGGCGCAGCCGTGTGCAGCCATTCCATGTCTCTTTCCATCCTCTACACATGTGTAGCTAGATGGTAGGTAGGTAGATAAGTGGGAGGCCAATGATATGATAGACAAATAATATGGGTATAGAGATAGATGATAGGTAGAAGATTGGTTGGTTGATAATAGAGATAGACAAGCTGACAGACAGCTTACAAATGAGACTATCCTTGTGTTGCTCCATACTGTTTTCTCAGTGAACCAATATTTATGTATGGGTGTGACATTTGGTTTTGGTGGTGAATTAAGTGATCCGTCAAACGACTTGTGTATGACAACTATTTCAGCCCCCATTTTTCTATAAAACCATTGCATGCACTTGTGTATAGAGATGTTAGTGTGGGGGGGGCGATATCAAGATATAGCAGGAAAGGCAGAAACAGTATTATTCATGTTTAATTTTCCCAAGTCCCTGGTTGTCAACCCAAGGGGCTGCGTTGACTCACCCCCCTCAGTGTGCCGCAGCACCATTTCCTGTGCAGTTACTTGATCGTGACAGTATCAGCCGTGGCAGTTCTTCCAACTGGAGAGCAAAGTCGTGGTTCATCGTTCTTGTTTCAATTTGCATTTCCCAACAGCTGGCCTTTTTCATGGGTCGTGAGGTTCCTCTGTGGGTCACCGCTGTTCTCCGTGTGTTCTGGGTGAGAGGCCTTGGTCTGTGGAACAGGTAGCTGTTCCTCTGTGGGTCACCGCTGCTCTCCGTGTGTTCTGGGTGTTGGCCTTGGTCTGTGGAACAGGTAGCTGTTCCTCTGTGGGTCACCGCTGCTCTCCGTGTGTTCTGGGTGTTGGCCTTGGTCTGTGGAACAGGTAGCTGTTCCTCTGTGGGTCACCGCTGCTCTCCGTGTGTTCTGGGTGTTGGCCTTGGTCTACAGAACAGGTAGCTGTTTCTCTGTGGGTCACCGCTGTTCTCCGTGTGTTCTGGATGTTGGCCTTGGTCTACAGAACAGGTAGCACATGTAAAATGAATTTCCTCCGTGGGTCATTGTGGCTCTCTGTGTGTCCTGGATGTGGGGCCTTGGTCTGTGGAACAGGTAGCTGTTTCTCTGTGGGTCACCGCTGCTCTCTGTGTGTTCTGGGTGTTGGCCTTGGTCTATGGAACAGGTAGCACATGTAAAATGAATTTCCTCCGTGGGTCATTGTGGCTCTCCGTGTGTCCTGGATGTGGGGCCTTGGTCTGTGGAACAGGTAGCTGTTCCTCTGTGGGTCACCGCTGCTCTCCGTGTGTCCTGGATGTGGGGCCTTGGTCTGTGGAACAGGTAGCTGTTTCTCTGTGGGTCACCGCTGTTCTCCGTGTGTTCTGGGTGTCGGCCGTGGTCTATGGAACAGGGAGCAGATGTTGTCTTCCAGCCTGGACCTTGTTTTAATTTTCTCTAAAGAGTTTTGGAAGAAACTTGAGATAGTTGCTTTTCTCTGTTTACTAATAAAAACATTAAAAGTATTGTGGGGGTTGTGATTGAGACTTGTTTGCCTATTTTTTAAAGTTATTCTAAATTGGGAAGCTATTTATTCTACCTCACTGTAACACGGCAGTCCCCATAAATGACACGGCAAAGACTGTCAGTAAAACATTAAGGGAGCTGGTGGATTCCCATGACCTGCATTATAGCCAACAGCCACTACAAGAACAAATAACTCCATCATACAGATGGTTAAATTCATTGCCAGACCAGAGTTCAATGACTTTACTACTGAATTGTGAGTTTTACCACCAAGTAGACTGATTTTATTGATTTAACCTATATTGAGAACATCATTCATTCCTGCTACTTGAATGATTTTTAATGTTTTTGCATTTATTCGTGTATTTATTTTGTGCTCCTGAGTCTCTGCCACAGCTCATGCATGTGGGTCAGTCAGAGAGCAGCTCGTAGGAGTCAGTTCTCTCCTTCTGTCTGGGGGATCAGGAGTCAGACTCAGGGGGTCGGCATCGTGGCAGGGACCCTTGCAGGCTGAGCCCTCTCACCCACCCCCTTGAATAATGTTTGTGCTGTGTTTTGTTTAAAAGCTTGTAAAGACCTGCTGAGGGGATGCTGAAGTCTAGAAAGCATCCTTCTGAGTGGCTGGAATCTAGTGGTCACTCTTCAGCAAACATTGGTGTGCCTGAACGTTTTGTCCTTAGAAGGCACATGCAAAAGATTAAGGAGCAAGTACAAAAATGGATATTATGAAAAACAAGCTCAATAGACAATAGACAAGTCATAAAACAAATTGATGGCTTGTACCAGCAATCTAGGGTAAGATTGAGGTCCATGCTTGAAGGCTGCAAAATAGTCTATACCTTAATGAGAAGGGTGTGATGGGTTTTGCCTCACCTCAACCCATTAAGAGATCTAGAACAACAACATGAGGGCTGGAGAGATGGCTCAGTGATCAAGAGCACCAGTCTTGTGTCAAGACCCTTTGGGGGTCAAATGACCCTTTTACAGGGGTTGTATATTAGATATCCTACATATTAAATATTTATATTATAACCCATAACAGTAGCAAAATTACAGTTATTAGGTAGCAATGAAAACAATTTTATGGTTGGGATCTCTACAACGTAAGGCACTGTATTAAAGTGCAGCATTAAGAAGGGCAAGAACCACTGATCTGGAAGTTCATTGAGGTGTACAGAACCCAGAGCCACCGCTTTGGCTAGACTGAGTTGGCTAGTGAGCTCCAGGGATCTGCCTGCCACTGATCAAGAGGTTTGCTAGACTTCAGCATCATCTCAGCATGCGTTTATGAGCTCGGGAACCCACTGCAGCTATGGTTATCTGTGCAGGATCAGGCCAACCAGGTCAGGCAGCCTTCCAGCAGACAGCACTAACTGGACTCAGCAGGTGAGAGAGAAAGATAGTGAGAGGGGTAAGGGGCACACATTGGGAGTGTCTGATGGGGAGTGGAAATGATCAACTATATGATTGTCAAATAATAAATGAAAGAAACTCTATTTTTAAAAGATTTTGGTCAGACTGTTCCAATCACCCCTCAACTCCCCAGCTGAAGAAAAAAACAGACCCCTAATACACCAGCTAGGCCCCTATGAAATCGTTTTGTTTCCTCTGCTTCTCTCTTCCCTTCCTCCAGGCCCAAAGAGTTAGCTCTTCTCTAGGAGACTTACTAACTCTGTGCTGTGGTGAGGTTTTATATACAAGAACCAAGAACAAGACATGAAGTCTTTCAAGGCCCTTCAGTGGAGTAGACGCTGTCACTGGTGCAGCTTTGTCTGCTACTGCCGTCCATACCCTGAGAGCATGTGCTGACCTGCTGAGAGACGCAGACAGGGCAAGCTGGCACGGGCACCTCAACCAGTGGTGGTCAGTAGTCAGTGTATATGCACCCCAGTTCTCCCTTTAGGGGTGACAGCTATGAGCGGTGTCCCCAGTGCAGTGGCCGTGATGATGGCTGGTTTGCTACTGCCCTCTTCACTGGTAGCCTGTCCGACATGCTCCACTAACTCACGCTCCTTCTCGGTGTTTCCAGGGACCAAGTCCCAGAGGAATCACCCACCCTAACCTGAGAGCTGTCCCCACCCCCACAACTTAGATATGCAAATAAGAAGGAAAGGCAGGAAGCAAGCAGAGCTGTAGATGGGGCCACCTGACTTGAACTAAGGTGAGCTGAGAAGTCCCAGACAGGCTCCTGTGACAGCTCCTGAGGAGCTGTTGTCCTCAGTCGCCTAAAACTGTTAAGAATGGGGATTCTGGCCGGGTGGTGGTGGTGCACGCCTTTAATCCCAGCACTCGGGAGACAGAGGCAGGCGGATCTCTGTGAGTTCGAGGCCAGCCTGGTCTACAAGAGCTAGTTCCAGGACAGGCTCCAAAAGCTACGGAGAAACCCTGTCTCGAAAAATCAAAAAAAAAAAAAAAAAAAAAAAAAAAAGAATGGGGATTCTGCTCGCTACCCAGGTCTTCCGTTCTGTCATGTGGGCAGCTGTAGCTTACCCGTCATCTGCTCTCACACCAGCATCTCAGGTGGTTTGCTGAGAGCCAGGTGGCAAATTCAGTCCCACAAGACACACCCACATTGTTAAAAATAACACCCCTCAAAGGACGCTATTCTGATGACCCTTGGAAAACAGATACCAGTAATTTCTGTAGTACAGAAAGCAATTACATCAAGCATATTCTGTCCATAAAACAACATCGTAGCTCCCCCTGCCCAGCACACAGCATTCTCACTAGAAATGCACAGCACGCTCCTCACGGACACCCGTGGGTGTGAAGAGAAGCCAGTATGAGGCAGACATGTCTCGGGACACAGCTCGAATCCCATAAAGGAAGCTGGAGCTTGTCTCCCTCACTTCACTCCTTCCCCCAGGTCAGCACAGCCCTGTTCCTCACCACACATGACCCCTAATCACCAGCAATTTCAGGTTGAAGCCCGTGAAGCCCCATGGGATAAAGAACAATCCTAAGATTCCTTGGACACTTCCCTGGCCTCCTGGTGCTGACCAAATCTGGATCAGGTGTGTTGGTTTTGGACCCCATGAGGCCTGGCCACCGTGGCCAGTAGAGCGCTGTCTGCAAAATATTAGCTTTTGATATTTTTAAAGAAGGGTGAAAAGGAACACATTTAACCAGATTTTATTTCTTCAGCATTTTGTGAGTTGGGGTTGGCATGCGTCAGGAATATAATCATCTCGAATGTTTGAAAGAATGTCATGCCTTTCCCAGTTTGCACGGCCTTCTTGCCCCAAGAAGCCACCCTGCTCTTGTTCCTGGAGGGGTGACAGCTCCGAAGGAAATTCTCCCGATGACTCCCACATGTCTCAGACACCGCCAGCCCACAACAGCCAGAGCTGTCCCTCGTTTTTATTCCCAAAAAATCATGGCCAAAGTCCTTCTGGCTTTGTCCCTGGAAATTAGTTCGCTCGTTTCAAAATAAGTCTCCAGATGGCTCCTGAGAGAACCTTCACCTAAAATATCCTGAGATTTGTGCCCGAGTCCTTCCCCACTGGCTTCCATGTTCACTTCCATGTAGCAAGGGCTGCCACCTGCTGGGTACACTGTGGGTGGCACCACAAGGACCAAAGGCCTAATAATGTCCCTGGCCACCACGTCTGATGAAACCAAGCAGATTTCCTAAATACTTGCGTATTCTGAGAATGCTTCCAGAGAATAGCATGGGACTCACAGAGGGCTGTGGCGTGTGTCATCATTGCCTGGTCCTTGGGACCCTACCTGATCTCAGCTGGATGTGTCTCATTTTCATTGGGTTGGGAACCCAAGCTCCTGTTAACATATCCACAATCTCCTTGACATTGTACTTGTAGCCATGGGCAAGACGGTGCATAAATCATTTTCCAAAACTAGGAACTCATCCAGGCAGGGCGATGTATGCCTTAAATCCCAGAACTCAGGAGGCAGAAGCAGGTGGATCCCTGTGTCTTCAAAGCCAGCCTGGTTTATATAGAAAGTTCCAGGATAGCTCCAGGTAGGGCCACATAATAAGGCCCTGCCTTAAAAAGTAGAAAAAGAAAAAGCCATTATATCCTGTTCAGAATATTCATAAACAGACCCAGGTCGCCATGGGTCATAGTTTCTTGTGCCAGCTCATTAAGTCTTCCTGTTCTTATGACTGCCTTCATACAACTACAAGTGAGACTGAGATCAGGCCTGTCCATCCATCCCACTCATCACCCGCCATGGTCCCCGTCCTTTCCCAAGGTGCTGAGCCTCTCCGCCCACATTAAAATGCTTCCCAAGAGCAGAGCAGATGTGTGTGGACACAGGCAGAGGGTTGGGACGTTAGATCACAGGGCTGCAAGCCCACAGGCTGGGGACCAGAGAGGTGTTTACTGCAGTTCATGCTATACAGGCAGCCTGAAGACAGAATTTCTTCTACTTTGGGGCACTTCCAGCCTTTTATTTTCTGTTTTGCTTAATGTCTTCAACTCATCAAATGAGGCCTACAGCCAGCTAATGGAAGTAATCAGCTCTACTTAAAATCTGGTGTGTGTGTGTGTGTGTGTGTGTGTGTGTGTGTGTGTGTGTGTTATATGTACATGTTTGTGAGTGGGTGTGCACATGTACATATAAGTGCACATGTGTGCATGTTCTTGTGGAGACCAGAGGTCTATGTTGGGTGTCTTTCTCTATTGCTTTCCACTGTTGGTTTTTTAGGACATAGTCTCTCACTGAGCCTGGAGCTCATTGATTTAGTGAGGCCGACTGACCTATGAACCCCAGTGAATCTCCTGTCTCCACATACCCCTTTAACACTGGGCTCACAGGTACACACTGCTACACCCCACTTTTACAGACATGCTGGGGATCCAAACTCAAGTCCTCGTGTTTGCACAAAGGGTGTTATCCCCGCTGAGCTGTCTCGCCATCTCCAGCCTCTGCTGATCTAAATAGCAGTGTAGACAAGTTGGATGGAACATCTGGGTAGTAAAGTCCAGCCAACTCTACTCATCAAGACGTCCATTGCAACAAGTGCAGACATTGGAGTAGGAGTATCTCTTCAGTGCCCTGCTACAGTCTCTGCTTCTGAACCCAGAATCCAGAACTACATACCCAAGTCTTGCCCCAAAACACCTGTGCCTGGGTTAGTTCCTTCTTAGAATCTTCCCCAGGAAATGGTGGATGTTTACTGTGCATGTATCGACATCAAGAGGTTTGCTAGAGTGGCTGTCTCAAACATTGCTGTTTTGCCTCAGAGATAATATCTGGACTCCCCTGGAGAAATCTGAAGCTAGAGATTCAGTCCTCCCAAGATCAGTGATCCTGGTCCCCTCCTGGAACAGCAGGAAGACAAATGGGCTTCATGAGCAAGGAAACCAACTGGTGCTGCTGCGAGCATTGCAGACAGGTTCTGGGCCCTAGGAGTGACACCCACATCGTCTGCAGACAGGTGCTGGGCCCTAGGCGTGACATCCGCACCCCCTGCAGACAGGTTCTGGGCCCTAGGCGTGACACCCACATCATCTGCAGACAGGTGCTGGGCCCTAGGTGTGACACCCGCATCCCCTACAGACAGATTTGCGCCTTAGGAGTGACACCCGCATCCTCTGCAAGAAGATGCTGGGCTCTAGGCATGACACCCACATCCCCTGCAAGAAGATGCTTGGGCCCTAGGCGTGACACCCACATCCCCTGCAGACGGGTGCTGGGCCCCAGGCGTGACACCTGCACCCCCTAGCCACACTCAGTCATTCACTCACTCAGAGATGGGGTCTTACTGGATGGCCAGAACTGGCCCTGAACTTCCACATTCCTAGCTCAGCTTCTCTGAGTAGGAGATTGCAGGCAGCTGCCACCATGCCTGGCTCCCCATCTTATAATTCTTAAGTGCAGTTGTCCATCTGTCTCTAGCCATGAAGAAACAGTTCTTCCCCGTGTTATAAAAATTCATAATTAAGGGATTAAGTGTGATCTGAAATACAAGATTGAGTCTGCAAGTAAATCTAAAAGGATGCCCAAAATGTTTACAAATTTATTGAAAGGAAATCATAAAGCCAGTACACCAAAGAACTGTAATGACGGGGCTGAGAGTATGAATCCATGGAAGAGTACTTGCCTATAATGCTCGAGGCCATGGGTTCTATCTCCAGCGCGCGCGTGCGCACACACACACACACACACACACACACACACACACACACGTATTTCATGCACTGCCAATTTGTCCTAATTGCTTCTGTCACATAACGTGCACTTCCATCCTTTCTTGGATGTGGTGAGGTTTCAGGTTTCCTCTTCCCTGTTCTCCACACAAAGCTCACACATAAATCACCGCTATCTTTGTGTACCACGGCAATTTCTCCACTGTGTCTGCTTTTCTTCTTGCTCAGCAGGGGCTGTCAGACCTTGGAGTTTTGACTCCCCAGATGCGGGACTCAACCCTGTGTCATGTCCTCCCTCTTGCACGGTTCTGCACCTTTGGTGGGTGGATGCAGTAGCTCTTGGCTGTGCCCCAACCTTCCCCTCAGAGCCCCCATTTTCTCACAACTGCACTCCAGAGTTATTTACCTGCATTGCCTCTTAGCTCTAGCCCTAGCTTTCTGTTTCCTTATTGTCCCGCAAGTGACCAGGCGAGACTCAGTGGGCCTGAACTCTGAAAGAAAGAGAGCTGCTTGTGCAAGACTCTAGAGTCGCATGCAGGAAGGACTCCTGTTGAAGGAGGGAAAGCATCACTTCCTGGAAGTCTGGCTCCTGCACTATGGCAGCTAGGTCCTCTTCCACCTCCCCTCTTTCCGCTCTCCTTTGAAAACCTTTAGCAAAACCAAGTAAGTCTTTTCTGAAAGAAAATAACAGGCTGAGGGTCAGAATGATCCCAGGCTCTGAAAACGGGACCATTAAACACCAGCATTTCAAGCAAGCTTATTAAAAAGCCATTTGCTTCCAATTATAGAAATCAATCATATTTGACTACAAAGGACTGTGAAAGGCCCTGTTACTAATGAGAGCTATAGGGTAAGTCATCAGAAGGCAGAGAGGCTTGGGAAATGAGAGCTGAATTGGACCCCTGATTTGGACCACGGTAATGAGTGTGTCCTCCCCGGGGGATGGAGGTATTTCAGGGAAGCCTGCAGGGCTCAAGATATCCTGTTCATTTAGGCCTGAGAGCTGTCTCCACCAAAAAGAACGGGGCAATGCACAGGTCACACCTTATTGTAACAGAATCAAGGCCTCAGGCAGTCTGAACCTCTCCTGAGGTCCCTGTTTCCATGCAGGTATTACCATGAAGACAGCTTACACAAATAACATCCGAGACAGTGTTGAATACTCGGTTTGCTTTTTCTAAATCTGCAACAACCTTGAAAAGTTGGTGTGAACATGTGTATGCGGTTACATGTGTGTGGAGCATGGAGGACAGTCTCGGCTCTCACAGTCCGGGTGCATACACCTGTTTTAGAAGACAGCATCTCTCATTGGTGTAAACCTCAACAAGTTGGCTAGGCTGGCTAGCTAGAGAGACCGCGGGAGTGGGGGCAGCGGGGGCGGCTCTCTGTGCCTTCCGAGCGCTGGGATTATAAGCATCCACCATGCCTTATTTGTTTGTGTACATGGGTTCTGGGGCTCAAACTCGGGCCTTCATGCTTGTACAACACATGCTCTAAACTCACCAACAAAGGGATTCAGATCAGTATACTAAAGAACCCCAGTAACGGGACTGAGGGTTGGTTCAGTGGTTAGAGTGCTTGCCTGCCGTTCAGATGACCCTGGGTTTCATCCCAGCACCACACACACCTGCAGAAGCACTCGAGCATCGTTTCAGTCATTGTCTCCCCAGCCTCCTGGCACCCTGTTTTAATGAAGAAACTAAAAGTAGCCGAGGGATGCTGGTGGCTGTGCCCAGAGCCCACATCCCCTCCACAATTGCTTCTAGGCCCTGCACTGCTCTGCAGCTTCTGAGTCTTCACTGCTCAGCTGTCCCTGAAGACCAGCTCTCCTTCTCTGGGTCTGCACCCCCACTGTGTTCCCAGTATCTTTCTGGCTCCTGCCCTCATGCTCAGCCCTCTTTGGCTCCTACAGATGATTTGCCCAGGTTGCACTCATATGTCTGAACCCCACTATAAGCAACGGCAGACCCAGAGCCAAGGGCCACTCAGAAAGCAGACCTCGAGGTAGGCATCAGGAAGAAGCAGCCAGCCCGTGCCCCACACAGCAGGGGGACTCAGAAAGTCTTTTATAACTCTTTTTTAAGGATTTCTTTCTTTTTATTTTTTGAGTCCTTTGCCTGCATGTGTTCATGTATCAAATGCATGCAGTGCCCACAGCCGGAAGAGGGTCATCAGATGACCTGGAACCAAAGTTTCAGGCAAATGTGTACCCTCACGTGCATGCCGAGAACTGAATGCGGGTCTTTAGGAAGAGCAGCAAGTGCTCTTAACTGAGCCATCTCTCCAGCTCTGGAGACTTTCGAACCTGGAAATTGATCCTGTTTGTATTGTCTTGTGTTTCCAAGTGTTTTATGCCGCCCGAGCTCTTCCTAAGGAGAGCAGTTCCCAGGGGTAGTGCCCCCTTCCTGGTAAGGGCAGTTGGTTCACAGACCCCCTCTGGCCTGAACCAGGATGGGTTTCTTCCTTCTGGCGTATAAGCACACTGAGACAATGGAGATGTTCTATCGGGAACTCACCAAGGCCAGCTGGCCTGGGTCTGAAAAAGCCTGGGATAAAACCGGACTCACTGAACATAGCAGTCAATGAGGACTACTGAGAACTCAAGAACAATGGCAATGGGTTTTTGATCCGACTACACGTACTGGCTTTGTGGGAGCCTAGGCGTTTAGATGCTCACCTTACTAGACCTGGATGGAGGTGGGTGGTCCTTGGACTTCCCACAGGGCAGGGAACCCTGATTGAGCTGACGAGGGAGGGGGACTTGATTGGGGGATAGGGAGGGAAATGGGAGGCAGTGGCGGGGAAGAGACAGAAATCTTTAATAAATAAATAAATAAATAAAAATACTTTTAAAAAAGAAAAAAAAGCACTAGTTACTATAAGATGAATAGGATCAAATCTTAACTCACAGTGGAAGAGTGTGCTGTGTGTACATATATATTTTGAACCAACAGTTTCCATGTCTTAATCCAAATTTTTAAAATTAGATGCTTTTGTAAAAATCAAACATGTGAGTGCTTACTGTTGATTTTATACCCCTCTCCTGAGCCTCTGCCTCCACAGTTAGTGAGGAAATTTTCTAGCTTCCTGTGTGGATAGAGGGACACCAGAAACAAGTGCCTGCCCACATCTGCACTGGAGTGGATGGGCCTTGAATGTCCCCCAGGCACCCCAGTGAGTATCCCCTGCTCTATCCTTGGAGATGTATGGGAAGCAGTCAGAGGCCACCAGCCAGGCCTTTCCCTTGGCCCAAATAGCACCTACAACATCCAGAGATGACTTGGTAAACTCTATCTGTACCCCATTAGAGCAGGCCCAGGAAACTGGCTGCACCCCTCCTTTGCTGAGATGAGACCTCCCCACTATCTAAAGTGACATCTTTTGTGGAGTGAGGAACACCAACACAACCCAAGTCTTGTGCCTTCTGGCCTCTTAGTATCAACCGATTCATGCTGAGCAGAAAATCCCTCCCTTCTCCACGCCACTCCACGTCTGTTCAAGCTTTGAGCAAATGTTTCTATTTACTCGATCCTCTAACTGTGTATGGAATGTTCACACATAGTGGAATGGTGACCTCAGGAAGCAACTTGGCTGAATGAAGTGTGTACCAAAGCCAAATGCACAAGAATGTGCCAGTCCTGTATGATTCTGAAGGTTGTGTGGGTAGCACCAGTAAACACCGCAAGAAAAAAGAAATTGGGTCTCCCAATGACAGAATAATTGATCTTTTAAAAAAATAAATGAGAGCTTTCTCGAAACTGTGACCATTGTGCAGTGTTTGGGGGATAAGCACAGAGCTGTCTCAGGAGCTCCACTGCCGTCTGCTGACTTCTTCCAAGCAGAGGAACTCATCCATCACAAGTAAAAGCCTGCCCTGCAACACAGCCAAGGTGCTGAACTGCTTCTGGAAAGTACCTGTGGAAGGACAGAGAGGAGTCAACTCACTCCGTTTTTAGAGCGGGCTGTGACTTCATTACATTTTCCCAAATGTTTAGTTACTAAATGGAAGAGCAGTTGAGTTCTGGAGAACAGAAATGTCATTTTGGAATAAATATACTTCAAAATGTTTGCCTTGGGGCTAGGGAGAGGGCTCATCCTGTTCTTGCAGAAGCCAGAGTTCAGTTCCCAGCACCCGCTTTGGGTGGCTCACAACCACCTCTAATTCCAGCTCCAAGGAATTTGGAACTTCTGGCCACCACAGATGCTGACACTCATGTGCGGGTGTATGGTTGTACACGCGCATGCATGCACACACAAGCATCCACCAATACACAGGTACTCACACATACACAAGATTTTTGCTACCATTTAACAAAATAGAGGGCTCTTTATATACTTTCCTCCACTCATTTCGTTAAAAGGGTTAGATTTGTTGGTTTCTATTCACGAGGATTTTCTTGCATGTGCATCGCATGCGTACCCAGTGCCCCCAGAGGCTCCAGACAGCTTCAGTCAGAGTCACTGCAACTGGAGTTCCAGGTGCTTGTGAGCCACCATTTGGATTCTGAGAACCAAACCCAGGTCCTCTGCAAGAGCAACAAGTGCTCTTAAACCATTAACCCACACCGCAGCCCCTCGATCCATTTTTTCACTTCCCTTTTTCTCTTTTCCTGCATTCTGTGAAATTTTGAGGTTTGACATTTTCTTACCACAACACCAACCCCACGTTTCCTGTGTTCGCGTCCTGACTTGGCTGCCTTCGTCTGTACCTTTATTCCTCCTGGTTTAAAAGAACGACTGTAACAATGTCTGAAGTTATTCCAACTACATCCTCCCACTTCAACGCAGTGTCCTGACTTGGTTGTTGTTTATTTTTCTTTCCCGTTTTCCATGTGTGTTTGTACATAGTGTGCAAATGAGTGCCTGTGCACACTTCCATGTAGGAGGATGCTTTGCACACGTGTGTGTGCATGTGGAGATACAAGTACCTGTGCACACTTCCATGTAGGGGGATGCTTATGCACACGCGTGTGTGCATGTGGAGATAGAAGTACCTGTGCACATTTCCAAGTAGGGGAGTGCTCGTGCACACATGTCTGTGCATGTGGAGGTACAAGGTTGATGTCAAGAATCATCCTAGATTGCTTTTCTACTTATTCACTGAAATGAGGTCCCAGTCAAACCCAGAGCTCGCTAATATGGCTCGTCTCACCAGCAGCTTGCTCTGGGACTGTAAGAAGTACCTGTCATTTTATGGGTTCTGGGGACTGGAACTTGGGTCCTCACACTTGGACAGCACATGCTTGGACCACCCAGCCAACCATCTCCCCAACCCTTTAGGCTTGTTCAACCTCCCATAACATTCTATCCTGCCATCCTATCTTCGTCTTGCTCCTCTACCCTTCTTCTCTCTCTCTCTCTCTCTCTCTCTCTCTCTCTCTCTCTCTCTCTCGCACGCACGCACGCACGCACACACACACACACACACAGTCATTCATAGTCAGCAGCTAACTCCTCAGGTCTTTTCTACCACCCCTGTCTCTCCCACCCACAATTTTCCTTATGCTGATTTTCCTTCTTGCCAGTCTCACAGTTTTGATGATCACATGGTCCTTAGCACGACCAGGCTCTATATCCTGAATTTATGCATTTTATACAAGTGTTACAGCTCTAAGTGGGGGAGGCTTCCCTTATACAGGTGCTGCAGCTCTGAGGGGAAAGTATCCTGGCAGTTGTGAGCCAAAAAATCCCATAAAGTCACACCACACCAGAAACCAGACACAAGGGAGTGGCTGTCTCTGCTGGAGTGAGAAACAGCAAAAGACTGGGTAGGAGGCAGGTTTATATATGGTTTTGGGGGGCAGAGTTTCCAGTGGGGAGATTGCCAGCAGGGTTATTGGTAAGATTTCAAGCCAAGCCCAAGGATTGGTGGGGTTTGGTAGGTTTGGGAACCCAGAAGTGGGCTTAGACCTTTTATCCTACAGCCCTGATTCAACCCTCACATACTACTATACCCATTCTTCTAGTGAGGAAACACAGTCATCCAGTTACCTGCCCCAGGTTGCAGTTAGTAACCTGGTTGGTGTCCAAGCCATGGAGGCTGGTTCCAGGGTCTTCTGTGTACTGTGGTGGCCTCTCGAGGCCATCCCTTTCAAGAAGAAAAGAGTGTTGCAAATATTTTGATCCTCTTATGACTGTCTGTAGAGGCCCTTCACTATGTGGTGAGGGTGATCATAGGCAGTTTTCCCATATACTAATTATAAATACTTGGCCAGTAGCTCAGGTTTATTACTACCTAGCTTTTACATTTTAAGTAAACACAAACTCTGCCAAGTGGTGGTACCTTTATTAATATGACATGTTCATCTTCTCCATCTGTGTCTGACTGGCAACTTCAGACTCTATCCTCCTTCCTCCCAGCATTTTCCTAGTCTGGTTTTCCTTCCTAACCTTATTCTGTTCAAACTATTGGCCAGTCAGCCTTTTTCTTAAACCAATCACAGTGACATATATTCACACAGTGTAAAGGAATAGCATCTCCCCAATTATTTCTGTCTAAATAAAAAGGAAGGATTTAACTTTAACATAGTAAAATTATATATTACAAAAAAGTTTCAAGTAAAAATTGCAGTTACAATATCCAGTCTGTTTTTGGCAAAATTCGAGAAAATATTCTATTATCTATATTATCTTTGTGAGTCTAAAGTTTTGTACCTAATTTGTTTTTATTATAACTAAGAAAAACTATAACTATCTAGTCTTCAACTCCATCAAAGACCCCAGAATGTTACCTAATGATAGGGACAACTGACTGCCTGGACAGTCGCCCTAAGTTCTGTAATATTGGGGCACCCATCTTTGGCCTTCAGGTCTAGAATATCTGAGACATGTTTCTGTGAAGCAGGGATTTGGAGGGACTGTCCTTCATTATCTTGGCAAAGTTTGGTAGTCTGTTTCTTCTGTGTTCGGATTGTCCAATTTGGACCCCCAAACTCTCAACAGTCAAGGTAAGGGCAGTTTCTTGCCCAGTGGCTAACTTTTGCAACAAAGGAAGTAAACTCCATAGGGAATTTCTTTGATGCCCATCATCTTCTCTAAAAGAGTTTGGTGTTACTAGGAGCAGACATATCTCATTGTCATAAAAAGCCTCATGTTATTAAAACATCTTAAATATCATAATCTGTAGATCTCTGAAGTGTTTGAAATATATCTAAAATATATCTCTGTTCATCCTTGAAAACATACAAACATACCTAATATGACTGTAAGTTTGATTGTAATAAGTGACAATTAACATGTATTTCTTTATTATCCTAGTTTGCAATAATAAATTTCAAGGAGTAGAAGTTTACATTTCATTGTTAAATGAGCTGTATAGATACAATACCTTAAACAAGAGTAGAAACATAGATATAGAAAATTCTAACAAAAATGACCTCCAATTTGTATCAATATACAAAAGTATCTTAAATGAGTAGAAACATATATATAGTATAACAAAAATAACCTCAGATTTTTACCAGTATAAAAAAATCCATACCAATGTAAAGTATTTACGACTAGTAGTTGCTTTTGGGGTTTAAAAGTAGATTCAATAATCTACCCTTATATCCTGTCATTTCTGTATCCTCCCCTTTTCTTTTTATAACAAGATCCCTGAATCTAATCTCCTTTGTTCAGCTTTATTTCTTACCATTACCAATAACAAACTTGTAACCAACCCCCCTTAAGTGATCACAAACATCCATAATCAATTTTGGGGGGAGGTAGGCATAGTTATCTAGACTACTTCCTAGTGTTTGCGGCTGCTGACATCTTTGGAGGGACTTGAGAACATCAGGATGATTGTTAGGACTTGGTTAGATCACTTTGTGAGGCTGGACCATTTCAGTCAGCAGCCTTGAAGCTGCTTTGGGTGTTGGATTACCTGGGCCATCCATTTTCATTGGTGCCTGGTCACCTTGTTCTGAAAATATATAAACCTTTAAAGGTTACATACATATTTGCATCAATATATATGTGGACTGTGCATTGAACACATGTCAGTCAAATATGATTTTTTGTTATGTGTTGGAGCAGGTAAAATATACATAACATATTTTGTAGTTCTTTTTGGTTTATTACTTCGTATTTGTAGCCAGGATTTTCAGGGGGTGTTCCTTGATTGAACCTGATTTTCTTTTTTTTTTATAATTTATTTATTTATTAAAGATTTCTGTCTCTTCCCCGCCACCGCCTCCCATTTCCCTCCCCCTCCCCCAATTAAGTCCCCCCCCCCCTCAGCCCGAAAAGCAATCAGGGTTCCCTGTCCTGTGGGAAGTCCAAGGAACCCCCACCTCCATCCAGGTCTAGTAAGTTGAGCATCCAAACACTATCCTGAGTGAGGTAAGCCAGACCCAAAAAGAGGAACATGGGATGTACTCACTCATATTTGGTTTCTAGCCATAAATCAAGGACATTGAGCCTATAATTAGTGATCCTAGAGAAGCTAAATAAGGAGAACCCAAAGAAAAACATATAGGCATCCTCCTGAATATTAACCTTCAGCAAGCGATGAAAGGAGACAGAGACAGAGACCCACATTGGAGCACAGGACTGATTTTCTTTAACCTAGAATGAATCCACAGCCTCTCATTTCCTGTGGAAACAAAAGCATAACTTCTCCCCCAAAGTAATATATCTTTTGGCTTAAATTTTGAAGTCAAGATGTTTTTAAAATATATAGGTTGATTTAATCCAGCAGTTTCCGTAATTCAGTGTATCTTATCAGCTGCTGTTCCTTCACCAGCAATCAGAAAATTCAAAGACAGCACAATGACATGCAGGATCCAGACTCTCTGTGTATTTCCCATCTTTATGTGACTTACCATATTTCTTATTACTCTATTTCTTTTTAAGGACTTTATTAATTTTAAATTTTTTAAATCACGACTGTCTCTCATCTCTCTCCCAAGCCTATATTTACTTTTAAACACACTGTATCCCGTTTAGAGGTTTTTCCATCCGAATATATTTTTTACTGCATATCTGTAATCCTTTTCTGTCTACATGAGCAAAACTATAAACCAGCCTTGCAGCATGCTGGTGGAGCTCTTGCTGGCAGCTTGAGTCTGCAGGCAACGAGTGACTGGGAGAAGCCTCAGTCCTGCGGCCCATGTACGAGATGACCGGACCCTGCTGGCAGCTAGAGCCTGCAGGCAGCGACTGGGAGAAGCCTCTCTGTCCTATGGCCCAGGTACGAGATGGCCAGACCCTGCTGTGCTGCTTAGTTCACAGTGGTTTGTGGCAGGCTCCATCTCGCAGGCAGCTGTTGAGAGATGTATCTCTGCATTGCAGCTGGCATGAGACTGTGAGACTAGGAAGCTGCATCTGGCTCTGTTTTTGTGTGTTTGGACCCTTTTTAAAAAGCTTTTAGGTCTTATGTGGCTCTATACCCCATGTAGGGTGCCATTTGTAGGTGGAGCTTTCCTGTCCTGCAGTCACTCTCAAATAATCATTCAGAGGCTTAATGTTAATTACAGGTGCTTGGTCCATAGCTCAGGCTTGTTGCTACCTACCTCTTACATTTAAATTAGCCCATCCTTCTTATCCATGCTTTTCCATGTGACTCATGGCTTGTTACCTCATTTTCTACATATCCTGCTTCTTCCCTTCCTCATCCTGTCATTCTCAGTTTGACATTACCACCTAACTTTATCCTGTTCAGCTATTGGCCAGTCAGATTGTTTATTAAACCAACCTTGGCGACATACACAGTATGCAGAAGGATTATTCCACACAGATGATTACTTTAGTCCTCTGGTGTCGTGCATAGCACCTTCCAGCACCATAAACACAAACCAGTAGGGGTGAAGGCCCTGAGTATTGGCTCAGTTTCTCCATGATCTGTGATGCAGCTATGCAGAGTCTTCAGCAATAAGATCGTGCAGTCAAGCTGTGGGGAGAGAGAGAGGTCTGTATATATATAGAGTGTATATATACACATTTATATAAGTCACTCATGAATGCCTATGTGTATGATTGTGTGCATGTATGTATACATGCACATTGCACACATTTGTATATATGTATATATAGTTATAGATTTATAGTAAGATTAACCTAGCTTTCTGTACGTCTATAAAATTCTATCTGCTTGTCAAGCAAATGTTGTTTTTGTAACCCATGTATGTTTCAACTATTGACTTAGCTCTCTTTTCTAACATTATCATACAGACCTTATCAGCTTTTGTGGGCTACCACCACCCCTTTTTTACTGGAACACATCTGACTCGCTTCCCTTGCTCTCCTTGTGCTTGTCCTCTCCACTGTCAGGACCTCTAGCTCACTCCCCCAGGTCAGTGTGAAGGACTAACCACAGTGCCTCAAGGATGTAGCAGCTACTACAGTAGAAAGGCTGAGCAGCTAGGCCTGGCCACATGCGGGAGGCTAGACCTGCACACCTCTCTCTCTCCTTCCCCTTTTCCCTCTCTGTCTCTCATCTCCCTTTCCTTTCCCCTCCCTCTCCTTCCCCCCCTTCAGCCATGGAGGCTGGACCTATACATCTCTCCCTCTCCTTTGCCCCTTCTTTCCCCCCTTGTCCTCCTTCTCCTTTCCCCCTTCCCCCTCCCCCCTCCCTCCCCTTCCCCCTCTCCCTTTCCTTCCCCCCTCCCCTCTTCTCCACCTCCCTTCAGCCTTGGGATGCAGTGGGGTGGGAACCAGAGCCCCCATGTACAACGTTGTAGGAGTGTTGAGTTCCTTCCAGCCTCAAACCCCTTCACTCAGGGCTGTGGTGAGAGCCTCACT
Source organism: Microtus oregoni (assembly GCF_018167655.1). Classification (NCBI taxonomy): domain Eukaryota; kingdom Metazoa; phylum Chordata; class Mammalia; order Rodentia; family Cricetidae; genus Microtus; species Microtus oregoni. Next base: position 46,596,459 of record NW_024543066.1, read on the forward strand.
TCAGGACACAGTCTCCCCCTGTGAATCTGGCTCTCAGCGCTGTTTTGCACAGTGCACTTCAAGTCACCTTCCTCCTCCTGGAGCCAAGAAGCCTGGCAGGCTCCAGGCTCCAGCTCAGTTCACCATTGTATATTTCTGCTCAGCTTTCAGACTTCAGAGGCATGTCTTGTAGCCTAAACTAGCAAAGCCTTTTTGCTGTTCCTTTGCATTCCCTCGACCAGGACTGTACTGAGCAGAGGTGGCAGCCCTGCCACCACAGATTTTCAAATTAGACTAAGGAGCCTGGTGATCTGTACATTAGCTGTGTTGGTGAGAGGATGGGCTGTCTGATTTGAAGCCTTCAAAGGATTTACATACTCCTGTGTGCTGGAGATCAGTCTAAGGATCACACACTTACAAACAGCCTCGAGGGATCTAATGAACCGGTTATCTCAGATCTTCATTGTTATTACGGAGAGATTGGCCTCCTCAGCACTATGGATTCAGAACCTCAACCATGACCTGTTTGTTACAGATCAATCCCGTTCTGCCCCCAAGGCAGGCAGCATAGCTGATATACCATGACCATGCAGAACAACCCTCCCCCAGGCGGGCAGCTGATATACTCTCCCCACGCTCCAGCTGGAAGACTCCGCCATAGTACTCCCAGACAGGAGACTACATTTCACCTGGCTCCTGAGCCCCTGGATTACCTAGCACCCCACACTCTGGTAGGAATGCAGTCAGCCCCCTTTCTCCCCTCTGGCCTCTTCCTTCCACTGTCTGGACCTAGCGTCTGGCCTGTCTTTCTCTGTTATAGCTCTCCTTGGAGCGCGCATGCTCACGCCCTCCTTGACAACCTGCTCTTTCTCCCACATGTACTGCAATCCAACCCTTTTCTCAGCGGCTTTTCCCTTTCAAAGTATCTGCCGCTGATGCGTCATTCATAGCTTGGCTCTGGGGACAGCCATGTTAAAGAGCCTTGATACCTAAAACTAGGAGGTGCATTGCACACACCCGTTGGTTCTCCCTGCCTAATACCAAGCATCCTCATATATGGTCAGTGTGTCCCTGCAGTGGTAGCCACTCCATTTTCAAATAATGAAATCAAGGCCTAGAGATGTAAGGCAGACCACCTCCTGGAGAGATGCACACACTCACACACACACACACACACACACACACACACGACTAAACTACAGTTGCCACCATCGGTGCTACTCATAGAAGAAAAAATGACTCATGAACAGCTGCATGGCCACAGCCCCCCCCCCCACAGGCGAGGGCTCACAAAGCTGGAAGCCTGAAGCACACTGCACAGCCTGTGCACATCTCAGCAGGCTGGAGACTGTCTCTTCCAGCGCCTCAGCTGTTCTAACCCCTTCCGGGCCCAGGAGTCCTCTTTACAGTTCTGCTGTCAACTCAGCTTCCTTTACTCTGGTCAGTTTCAGGGACTTCCTGAAGCTCTTTTGAGCTGTTTACCTTGCTGTTTGAGGAGCTTCCTGCAGGGTGGACTGTTTCAATCTCAGAAGATGCTGTTGCACTACAGAACTCAATCCCCAATACCTGCAAATCTGTGATTATTTTGTATTGTGACCCAAATGATACAGATGTTTACTTCGTCCAACCACACAATAGTAGAAAAGCAGCTATGACATCACTATGTTCCCCAAAGGTTCATGTAGGACCTTCTTTTGGGGGCAAAGTGTGTGTGAGAGCATATGTATGTACCTGCATGTGAAGGCCTGAAATGAAATTAGGTATTTTCTTTGATCGCTTGGTTATCTGCATCTTTTGTTTTCTTGGCATGGAGTCTCTCATCAGGCCCGGCTAACGAGCTTTAGATAGCTCCAAGGCTGGGACTACAGGCACACTCTACCATGCCAGACTTTTTAGGTGGACTCTGCTTTACCCACTGAGCCACCCTCCCCTACCCCTCCACTCCCAGCCAGAGGAGGTGGAGGACTGGGAGAGGTCTCCCAGTGTTTGAGAGCATGCACTCAAGAAGAAACTTCTCTGGCTTCCTGTTTGGCAGTGTGGCTTTCTCTTCCACCATTGTCATCTGTGTAGTTCTTGAAAGGGAAGTACTGCACAGCTGGGGCTCCCTCCCAGACCCCAGATTAGGCACATACCACACCCAAACACCTGTTTTCACAGATCCTTTGTAATGACTGGGTGGGGAGGTGGTGGTGGGTGAGGTGGTGGTGGTGGAGGAGGAGGTGGTGGAGGAGGAGGTGGTGGAGGAGGAGGTGGTGGTGGATGTGGTGGTGGTGGAGGTGGAGGTGGTGGAGGAGGAGGTGGTGGAGGTGGGGGTCGTGGTGGTGTGTTAGAATAAATAAATACCTAGGATTCTATGGTAGAGGAGATAGGGACCAATGGAGAAGGGGGAGGAGACAAGGGAGTGAAGGCAGGGTGTTTGTCCTGGAGGAACAAAGAACAGCCTCTGGATAGAGAGGAGACAGATGTGGCACATAAGAAAACGGTGATTTTTATAAAGGTAATAGGGAAAGTCCATGTTAGGATGAGAGGTGTTTAATTTTAATTGTGCATGTTAATTAGGTGAGCCAAAGAAGGCTTCTGATAGCTGAACCTTGGTCAGCCTCAGGAGGAGGAAGTGGCCACATCAGGGAACAGACCTTGGGGGCTAGCTTTAGAAATGTAATCGAAGGGAGTGGGAGAGAAGGGCAGGGCCCGCCAGAGCCGCAACTTGAGTGGGCTCATGTCCCTTCAGTTCTGTTTGGATCTTCAGCCATGGAACAGTGAACTAAAACATTCTTTGCTTTGTAACATTAGCCTGTCCCTGGTGTTTCATTACAGTGACAAAGCAAATTAAGACATCAGTCATGAAGGACGAACAAAGTCAGGCGCGGATTTAGCATCTTTGTAAAGGGCATGTGGGCAAACGAGTTGCTGACTCCTTCTGGGTTCCTTAGGATGTCTACAGTGGAGTGTCCTACTACCTTGTCACATGCCTCTCTGGAAGTAGTGCTATGTCCGAAGATAAGTGATAAATACTTATACTTATAACTTGATAGCAATGGAAACATCTTCAGTATAGTATAGAATCACAAAACTCCCAGAAGAAGCGAGCTTGGTGGCACACACCTTTTGTCCTAGTACTTATGGGGCAGAGAGAGGCAGACCTCGGTGATTTCAAAGCCAACCTGGTCTACATAGAGAGTAACAGAACACCCTGGGCCAAATAGTGAGAAACTGTCTCTGTCTCTTAAAAACAAGGAAAGAATGGAAGAAAATAAAGAAGGAGGGAGGGAGGGAAGGAGGGAGGGAGGGAGGAAGGGAGGGAGGGAGGGAGGGAGGGAGGGAGGGAGGAGAACCCTTCCCAAAAGCAGTCTGCAAAGCCATACTGAATCCATGCTGCTGAATCCTGCACAAATGGCTGTCCCCAGGACCAGCTTCCGTTCAGTGAGTAAGCTAGCTTAGATGCAAAACTGAGTGTGAGGTTTAAGGAAAACTCTTACCTCCTAAACACTGCAAATATCAGGAGGCAGAATCAGTTTTGCTTCCCCATGATGCTGACCCTTTTCTGAGGACCTGCATAGGTCTCGAGAACCCACACTCCTACAACCCACCCCTTTCGTGTGCTCTGATCAGAATATGGGTGTTCGCAAGGCCGCACAGCCCCAGAATGTTTCTGTTAGTGGGCACTAGCTTAAAGTGCCCTGTCCGCCCCGCCACTCACGCCACTGATGACGGGGCCAAAAAGGGACATTGCTAGTTGCTCAGCTGTCCCATGGAGAGGGCTCTCCTTCCTTTCTTCCTTGGCCTGCTCTTTGAGTCTCTCCCCAATCTGGGCTCCTGCTTCCCTCTCAGACTGTCTCCTGCCTGGGCAGGGACTTCTCTGTTTCCATCTCATCACACCCCTACCTCTATATTCGGAATATGTCCAGGAACCCTGGCCAAAGCCCGCAAATTTATCACCTTGGTAATGACAGCATGCCTCATGCTGAGCGAATTCTGCAATCTCCCTCAGCTCCTCCTTTGCCAAAACCCACGGAGCTGCAAGATCCTACCGATTAGAGTGACTGTTATCTTTGCTTGAAGAATGCCTCTGCAGGCAAGTGTAATTAGGTATCAGCCATAAGGCTATTTTTGGAAGCTTGTTTAGGGATATGGCCCTCCCACCGTAAATGCCATATGGTGGGGGATGTCCGTCAATTTGCCACAATTGAGCATTGGGGATTACATTTTACAGCTGCCTTTATCAATATGTGATATTATAAAGGCCACAGTTTTGGTCCCTTAGAGGCGCCTTATTCTGAGTGTATTTGCATATTTGTGGAGTTTAGAAAATTTTCCCTTTTTATTTACATGTGCAAACCAAGTCCTATGGAAAATCCTTAACCCCTCGCATTCTACAAAAGCCTGCTGCAGGGATGGGGAGGCTATCACTGAATGGGAAGCAGGGCAACTGGAGACAGACTCGGCCAGACTGCTACTGTGGAAGGGTACAGGGCTGGGAGGGGCTTTGTCAGGGAGGGACATTGTCAGGCACAAAAGGGAGAGAATCCTCTGCAGAACTTTGGGAGGGAGTTTTTGTGGGAGGACTGTAGGGCTTCAAAATAGGACTTCCTTTTTTAAAATTTCCATCTAAATTTTTTATTCCTTAAAATTGTAATAAAATTGCATCATTTCTCCCCCTCCTGTTATTCCCTCTAAATCCTCCATGTGCCCCCATCTTTCAAATTCACACTTTTCTCTTTAGTTATACGTATTCTTAAACACATAAATACAAACTGCTCAATCCATATAATGTTATTTGTATGTACATTTTCAAGGCTGACCATTTAGCATGGAAAACCAATTGGGGTGCTTGGAATCCCAGAACTCTAAGGTAGAGACAGGCAGACTCCTCGGGCTCCCTGGCCAGCCAGCTTAGTCAAAGTGACCTTCAGGCTCAGTGAGACACCCTGCCTTTTCAGATGTGCTGAGTGCTTGACTTCCCCGTGCCCCCACATGTGTGTGCACCCTGACTTCCAGTGCCCCCACATGTGTGTGTGCACCCCCTGACTTCCCCATGCCCCCACATGTGTGTGCACCCCCTGACTTCCCTGTCCCCCACATGTGCGTGCACCCCCTGACCTCCAGTGCCCCCACATGTGTGTGCACCCCCTGACTTCCACATGCCCCCACATGTGTGTGCACCCCCTGACTTCCACATGCCCCCACATGTGTGTGCACCCCCTGACTTCCACATGCCCCCACATGTGTGTGCACCCCCTGACTTCCACATGCCCCCACATGTGTGTGCACCCCCTGACTTCCACATGCCCCCACATGTGTGTGCACCCCGACTTCCCCATGCCCCCACATGTGTATGTGCACCCCCATACAGACAGACACATACACACAAATTTATTGGAGAACAATTTTGGTATGCCGTGATTTTACCATTTGTTAAATACAAAAGGAAATGTACATGCTAATGAGGCAGCTCTGGGTGGGAGGGAAGTCTCGCCTGGCTATCGTGAACTGCAGGGTAAAGGGGTCTTCAGCATTTCCCGTAGGGATCAACGTTTGATTTATAATTATCAATGTTGAGAACGTGGCTTCCCGTAAGCACATAGCAAATGTAGTAGAAGTGTGTTTAGGGCCATTCCAAATGACTGGAAGTTCTATCCTAATACTGAACTAAACACCATTTAACAGTTTTTAAATGAACAACCCCATCATCTTCTTTTTAAATCAAATGTCCTAATACAATTCAAAGAAATGCTACTTTGATACTTACATGTTGAGCAATAACGTGGGAAAACATTTAAAAATCTTCACTTTCTGGAATTAAAGCATCATGCTTCTTTAAGAGAAGAAAACTGTGTATGCACATGAGAATACAGCAGTTGATAAAAGCCGGGTTTCCTCCCAGCTCCCCAGCACACTCCCAAGGTTTCACCCTTCCCTGCTTAGAACTGGGAACAATTATTGCTCAGGCCCATCCGTGGCTCCCTCTCTGTATCTAACCTTCTCCAGTGAGGAAATACAGAAGGCAGTGAGCAGCCGGCAGGTGCCCCCAGCCCTCGAGCCGTGGATCGTGACTCCTGGAGGCGGGGGTCAAACAACCCTTTCACAGGATAGCTTATCAGATATTTACTTTACATTCATAACTCAGCACATAACTTCACAGTTGTGAAGAAGCAGTGAAAATAATTTATGTCTGGAGGTCACCACAGCCTGAGGAACTGTAATAAAGGGTCCCAGGTGATCACATACCTGGAAGCAGTGCCCCACCCCCACCCAGAGATCTCCGAAGAACTGAGGATGCTCAACCTGGAGGGGCAGCCGAATCAGGAAGAGTGTGGCATCCTCTGCCAACCAGAAATGCCCCCTTTCCATGCTGGCCCTCATGACAGAAGCTGATGTGGGCTCCACATGTTAGCCTGTTCTATACAGCTTCACTGTGAAACTGCTTGGGATGGGGGCTCCAGCTCATTCTTTAGGATTAAGCTGAGCTCTGCCATCCTCAATCCCTGTGTCACCTAGATCTCTCCTGTGAACACCTCAGATCTCCCCACCCTCACCTTGAAACTCTGTGTCCTTATGTGCTACAGGAAATACAGGAGACAAGGGGGCACCAAGGCTCCCCGGCTCCTCCCAGTGTCCAGTGTCCTGGTCTCAGTTCCCACTTGGAACTGCAATAGGCAGGGCTGACAATAGTGTGCTGAGCCCCAGAACACACACTAACCCCAGAATTGTCTGTGTCTCAAGCCCCCAACCTTGGGTTTTTAGAGATAGGGGAAACCCAGAGTCACTGAGTCCCAAATCCTTCAAGGACAGGACCTCTCTCTTACCACCCATGACGTGCCTGGTGCCTTCGAGAGGTGATTGCTGCCGTCCTGGGAGACTGAGAACACGTGATCCCTTTGATGGCACTGACCCTTGTGAACCTTTTCCTCCTCACACCAAGTCCTCAGGGTCCCGCACTGAACCTGGAGTTCACTGCTCTGCCTTTCCTATGACCTGACCCACTCCCTAGAGGGACAGAATAAAGCATCCACACATCACTGCTCAGTTATCCAGGAACTTGTCGTTCCGGTCCCTCCTCATCTTCTCTTCTTCATCAAAATATCTCAGGCCAGCTCAGACATTCCTCACAGAGCATGACCTCTGACCTGCTACCTCCAAGTCCCCATGATCTGAGTGTGTGTGTCTGCACAAATGTGCACGTGTGTGCCAGAGGTTGGTATTGTGTCTTTCTCAGTCACCTCCCTTATTTCTTGAGATAAGTTAGTTCTCTCACTGCATATGGGGCTCACTGATTCAGCTAGACTGGCTGGCCAGAAACCTCCCGAGACCTCCTGCCTCTGCCCGTGCAATACTGGGGTGCAGGCACAGAGAACTCTGCCCGGCTTTCCGTGGGTTCTGAGTATGGGGTTCGTTCAGCCAGCTCTCTGCTGTTTTGCTACTGTTTCCTGCGACGGAAACACCAGAACAATGGCCCACCGTGGCCGCAGGTCCACTGACCTCCATCCACACATCGTAACCTCACCAAGATGACCAGATTATATGTGCCTCACATCCAGTGATCAACTTTTGATACAGCTTCAAAATAAAAAAGAGTGGACGGAAGAGAGGGTCTTATAAGTTATTAAAAGACCACATCCTCTCTCTGCCTTCGTTAATAATGGAATTACTTAAGAGACCAAGGCCCCAGCAAAGATTATGAATGACAGGTTTAGATAATTAAACCCTAAGATGATTGACCCAAGGTGAAATTCATGGATGCGCCAATGCCCATTTCTGCATTTCTCCTTTCCAGCACCGCGGGGGGTTTGGAAGGGCTCTCTTTAGAAGCTCTGCCTGCCAGTGTCTCCTGATTCTCAACTTTTTTGTCTCAGTTTTTCAGGTGCTCCTGAGGTGAGGTCTTCTTGCAGCTTGTTGGAAACTCACTTTGGGTTTTCCTTTGTGTCTTTGACAGGTCAGCTGAAGGATGCCATCACCCAGCGGCACCTGCAGCAAGTAGCTCTTGGTGAGTACGCTGCAGGGTGTCTGGAATGAATGAAGGGGGGGGGGCTGCAGAATGAAGGCGGTGTATGCTGCCCTCAGAATAAATGGGGTGCCTACAGAATTAAGGAGGTGTATGCTGGCCTCTGAATGAATAGGGGTGCTCTACAGAATTAAGGAGATGTATGCTGCCCTCGGAATGAATAGAGGTGCCCTACAGAATTAAGGAGGTGTATGCTGCCATCAGAATGAAGGGGTGACCTGCAGAATTAAGGGGTGTGTGCTGCCCTCTGAATGAATAGGGGGTGCCTACAGAATTAAGGACTTATATGCTGCCCTCGGAATGAATGGGGGTGTGCCCTGCATAATAAAGCAGTATTGCTGCCCTCAGAGTGAAGAGAGTTGCACACTGCAGAGCCCTCAGGCTAAAGGGGGGTGTGTAGACAAACTTTCTTTTCAGGACCAGCCAGCTCACAGATAATGGCATGGAGACTTAACTATTTATTATGAAAGCCCCACCTTAGCTTAGGCTTGTTCCTAACTAGTTCTTATAACTTACACTAACCCGTATTTTAAATCTGCGTTCTTCTATGTGGCTCAGTTACCTTTACTCTGCCATGCCCTTCCTGCTTCTTCTGCATCTGGCTGGTGACTCTGCCTTTCTTCTTCCAGGCGCTCTCTCTGTCTAGAAGTCCCACCTGGCCCTGCTGCCTTGTAGTTCTTTATTAACTCATCCACAGTGACACACCCTCAACAGTGTGAGGGAATATTCCACAGCAGGGGTGTATACTGCAGAGCGGGAGTGGGCCAAGATAATCCAGATAAATGAGAAACCTCTACACTGGGAGTCAGGAAGGCACCATTGTAGTCTGTGTACCTGCTCTGCAAGAACCAGCTCTCCAACCTGCATGCTTGCACTTGGCCGTTGACAACTGCCCTTCCAACTGCTTCCTATCTCCCAGGCTTTCCCGTCCCATCCCAGCCTGAACCCTGCTCCTAAAGTGCTATCCCGAGTCTTCCAGAGGCAGAGGCAGGACTCATCAGTCCTAACTATAGCGAGTCATGGCAGAACAGCAGCCCATCCGTGTCTGTGATACTGCGGGCACCAGGCCTTTCATCATCACCATCATCACAGGGGCCAGGGCATCCTCCAGACGGGGGTGGTGTGGGGTGGGGGTGGGTCAGTGGCCTGCCTGTTCTCACTTGGAACAAGATGACGGCCCCAGGTCTCTCTGGGCATTCCTCTGTCCTAGCCTCCAACAATGGTTGTCTCACTTCAGTGCATTGAGAATGTCAACAGTAGACACACGATCATATTCCAAGGGGCCTGCTGCACCCTCAGTGGCAGACAGACGCAGAAAATGTCCCTCACCTGGAGGATAGTGTCTTTCCAGAAAGCTGACGGAACATAGCTCTAGAAAACCGCTTCACTTTCTTTCCACTAATGTTCCAAACAAGCCCCCCCCCACACACACACACACACTCGTGATAGCCTGGGTCCTGCCATGACTCACAATGAAGGAGGCCCAGGACCCAGGGCTAATGGAAGGGGAAACAGCACAGGAAACTAATGCCATGAGCGCGACCCCAGTCAGCAATGGTAGTGATCCTGTGAAATGGCACCTGGTGAGACAGAATGTCAGCACACGTATGCCCAGGGCATCTACCTGGCTCTGAGCCACCCACTGCAAGCCTCAGCAGGGCCACACTCCTGCACCTCAGTGCCAGGGATTTGGAACACCTAGAGTTGACATAGAGTCCCATGCCGTATGCCTCGGGGAACCAAGGGGAGGAAGAACAGCCTCTTAGAAAGATACGCCAGCCGACCTGGGTCGTGCCTCCTTACCTGGGCTCACTCCGGGCACGGCACTGGCATGAAGTCGTCCCTCCTGCCCCTTTCACATTGCTGGCTCATTAGAAGTAATGCAAAGGTAGAAATGGCACTCAATGCAGAGGTGGTTTTTCCTTTGGACCTGGAAAAGCATGCTCGTAGCATGACCATTGAGGCAAGGGCTGCTCCATCCTCTCTGTTCCCCAGACCAGAACCTCCCAGGTCGATCCTCCCCACTGGGACAGGCACCCTGAGGGCCATTCTGTGTGTTCTCAGAAATCAGGAGCCTTAATTCCTCTGCCTGCCCCCCTGAGGCCTTCTGTCCTGCACAGGTGTCAGGGTCAGCAGGGCCAGCTGTCCCGAGGAGGCCTTCAGCAACCTTCAGACGGAAGGGACTTGGGCAGAAGTCTAATTAACAGCTTCGGAAAGATCCATGTATTTTAAGAGCATGTTATCCCAATTAGAGATGAGGTGCTAACATCTCCCAGCTGCCGCTTTAGGGACTTGACTCCAGGTTGCTGTCCAGGAGCCTGAGGCCACTGTCTAATAGCTGTGGCCCCACATGACCCCAGTGCACATGGGGTTCTTGTCAGTATGGGAGTCTTTTCCTCCATCCTCACACTGTAGCCCGCACTGTGTCAAAGGCTAGGACTTTGGAATAGCCCTCGGTAGGTTGGTATGGTCTGTGGTCTGCTGTCCTGTCCTGTCCTGTCATTTGAGCTTCTAGTGCAAGAATTAGGCAGTGACTAGCCAGGCAGCATTGGCTCCTCTGCCTTCAGTTTGTGCTACCTCTGCCTTTGCCTCACCCTTCATTTTAGGCCTGACCATTAGTCTTTCTGCATGTCCCTAGGTTTCTGTGGAGGTTACTGGTTGGGGGTACCCTAAGAACCGACCCAATCTAAGCAGGAAAGGTTGGCCAGGACAGCCTGCATAAGGACACATCCCTATATGCAAAACAGATCAGTGTTGGAGGAACTTCACGCATAGACAACCCTATATCCCAAGGAACCTAGTTTCAGTGGTGATGTGAGAGGCGCCATTTGGAAGACATCATTGCTTTGATGAGGGGAATCCAGGGGTGTGCTGGAGCTGGCTCGTTCTACGTCATAAGAACTGGCTCGTGATGTGTCGGAAATATGGGGTGCTGTTATTCAACACAGATGAGGTTGAGAATCAAATTATGTAAGTTTATAGATGCATTATATTTTAAAACAAAAGCAACAAACCCTTAAATTTCATTCTTTGCTAATTATTATCTGTGCATTTGGAGTTATCTGCAGCCACCAACCTCTATGTGAGGGGCGTGGTCTGCACAGTGTGTGCTGTTCTGCATTTCCTCAAGTCCAAATTTATTGACATCACACAACAGCCTAAAGTCAGCCACGATGGGAGAATGCATGAGGAATGGGCAAATCTAAACAAGGGCTTTTCCCCACGTTGCTGCTTTTACTAGCACGGCACTGATGTACAGACAAGCACCCCATGAGGCCAGCTATCTCCTCCTCTCTGGCTACAAACACACATTATGGCCCTCCTTTTGTACCTGCCCAAAGGATGTGGACAAGGAAACTCATGGAGATTGTGGCATGAGGCAGGACCAGCATTGAGCCCTGTGAGTCCCCTGGATGTGGCAGCCTGAGAGATGCAGGGGTGGCCTTGAAGAGACACGTCAATGGCCACACTTGTAAGAGCATTAGCAACAGACATGGCTGAGAGGAGAACTGGGTGCTGCATGCTAGCTTGGGAACAAGCGCCTTGATATTATCTTAGTACAGGCACTACTTGGAGAGTTGAGAGGGTGGGTGCATCTGTATTCTCCTCACTACCTGGAATGGTACAATAGCTGAGGGACCAGAAGAGACAACTAGCCTGTGTCTCTGAGTAGTTTCACAGCATGTCTCTCTGTGTATTTTCTCCTTTAATGCTCACACGATCCCCAGGAGATAAACCCTTATTCTCTAGCTTTCATAAGCAATGTGGTGGGAAAAACAGTCAATGCAGGGTTAGGTTTTACCCAGGACCAGGGAAGCAATGCCCATGTTCAGGCAAGCCTGCTCTGTCCTTTCTGATCCCCAGCCCAGGCCTCACAAGGCTGGTCCCCACATTACAGCTAAGGCTCAAAGTGGTTAGTGGTTATAGATGCATAACCAGATAGCCTGGTTGATTCAAGCTCTGCCAGCTACCACACTGTACTTACTACCCTGCGACTTTGCCTGGCATCCTGGTGTCCATACAGGGGCACAGAGCTAAGCCTGCCCTCCCAGAATCTCTAGTCTAGCTAGAAGTGGATGAGTACTGAGAAGAGGTCAGCTTTGAGCTGCCTACGTCTCCATCCCCCGTCCTTTCCCTTGCATGCACAGAGCATGCTCAGCCTTGACCCCTTCCAGACAGACTTCCGTGGCCTCTGCCCTCACCCCCACCTAGCCTCTTCTCCCAGGTCTTGTTTTCCTAAGTCCTGTGTGTTTCTGAGCTCACCAGTCTCATTTTATAATGACAAATAATATCCAAGCTATTTTCCGCATTAAAACATGAACTCCTTGAAAGCTGAGTATGGAGGAATTCAGCTTTGTGTCCCCAGCAGTAAACAGGCCAGATCAATGGGCCAATGGATGCATCTCCAGACGCTTCCAGACCCACACATCTCACAATACAATGAGACATTTGAACATAAAATAAAATAAGTCCATTTAAAAGAAGTGGAAGGAGTAAGTGCTTTTGGACCTCGCAGCTGAGCAAATTACACACACAGGCAATAAATTTGGCTCTCTCTTGTCTAGCCGCAGAGCAAAAAGAAGCACCCAGAATTCCTGAGTTTTCATTTTCTGACAGCAGGGAGCACACTAACTAATTTATCTGCAGAAATAGAATTTCTTCCTGGAAACTAAGCACAAGACAGAATTTATTGTGTGGATCCTCATGTAAAAAACACCAAGTGACATCAGGAATGATATCATGTGAAGGGCACCTAGTGACACCAGAATGATGTCATGAGAAGGACACCTAGTGACACCAGAATGATGTCATGAGAAGGACACCTAGTGACACCAGAATGATGTCATGTAAATGACACCTAGTGATACCAGAATGATGTCATGTGAAATATACCTAGTGACACCAGAATGATGTCATGTAAATGACACCTAGTGACACCAGAATGATGTCGTGTGAAGGACACCTAGTGACACCAGAATGATGTCATGAGAAGGACACCTAGTGACACCAGAATGATGTCATGTAAATGACACCTAGTGACACCAGAATGATGCCATGTGAAAGACACCTAGTGACACCAGAATGATGTCATGTAAATGACACCTAGTGACACCAGAATGATGTCATGTAAATGACACCTAGTGACACCAGAATGATGTCGTGTGAAGGACACCTAGTGACACCAGAATGATGTCATGAGAAGGACACCTAGTGACACCAGAATGATGTCATGTAAATGACACCTAGTGACACCAGAATGATGTCATGAGAAGGACACCTAGTGACACCAGAATGATGTCATGAGAAGGACACCTAGTGACACCAGAATGATGTCATGTAAATGACACCTAGTGACACCAGAATGATGTCATGTGAAAGATACCTAGTGACACCAGAATGATGTCATGTAAATGACACCTAGTGACACCAGAATGATGTCATGTGAAGGACACCTAGTGACACCAGAATGATGTCATGAGAAGGACACCTAGTGACACCAGAATGATGTCATGTAAATGACACCTAGTGACACCAGAATGATGTCATGTGAAAGACACCTAGTGACACCAGAATGATGTCATGAGAAGGACACCTAGTGACACCAGAATGATGTCATGTGAAAGACACCTAGTGACACCAGAATGATGTCATGAGAAGGACACCTAGTGACACTGGGAATGATGTCGTGTGAAGGACACCTAGTGACACCAGAATGATGTCATGAGAAGGACACCTAGTGACACTGGGAATGATGTCCTGTGAAGGACACCTAGTGACACTGGGAATGATGTCATGTGAAGGACACCTAGTGACACCAGAATGATGTCATGAGAAGGACACCTAGTGACACCAGAATGATGTCATGAGAAGGACACCTAGTGACACCAGAATGATGTCATGTGAAAGACACCTAGTGACACCAGAATGATGTCGTGTGAAGGACACCTAGTGACACCGGGAATGATGTCATGTGAAGACACCTAGTGACACCAGAATGATGTCGTGTGAAGGACACCTAGTGACACCAGAATGATGTCATGTGAAAGACACCTAGTGACACCAGAATGATGTCATGAGAAGGACACCTAGTGACACCAGAATGATGTCATGAGAAGGACACCTAGTGACACCAGAATGATGTCGTGTGAAGGACACCTAGTGACACCGGGAATGATGTCATGTGAAAGACACCTAGTGACACCGGGAATGATGTCTTCAACTGCAGTTTTGTAAAAGACATCCTGGTGTTGTTCAACCAGATGATTCTTGTATCAACCTTCCATAAAAGCGAGACATCTGACATTAAAGCATAACTTGCAGAAAGTGTTTACGTGAGCAGCCAGGATGACAGGATCCAGGTACCCTGCTTTCTGACAGTCATAGGGAGGGGGATAAACGTGAGAGTCTTCCACAGGGAATGCATCTGCCTGCCGAGGCCTCTCCTCTCCTCTTGACGAAGGTCTAGGTCACATTCCACTCATGATCAAACTCTTAACAAGAACTGAGGTTAGAACCTAAAGTGTGCAAGACACCCCTAAACACAGTGAGAAGAGTGTCAGGAGAGGACAGCCACCACAGCTTTGGCGACAAAGCAAAGGAATGGCCTCTAGCACACGTCACTGAGACCTCTGACAGCACTGAGTGTTAAAGAGCTGCCTGGATCTGGAACCACAGAAGAGAGTGTGAAGTAGACTAAGGCTGAACATGGGTGTGTGTGAGTGTGTGTGTGTGTGTGTGTGGTGTGTATGCATGTGTGTATATGTGTAAGTGTGTACGTATGTTGTATGTATGTGTGTGGTGTGTATATGTGTGTGTTATATGTGTGTATGTGTGTGTATATGTGTGTATGTATGTTGTATGTATGTGTGTGTGTGTGGTGTGGTGTGTGCATGGTAGAAAGGATAACTGTAATAACTATGCCCTGAGTTGGGCCTGCTCCTCCCCAAGCAAGAACAGTTGGGCCATGGAACACATCTCAGCAAAGACGTCTTGATAAGACAACCATGTATGTAGATCAGGCCCATCCTTGACAGGAAGGCTCCTGCTTGTACCCCCTGCCTCTTGGCTCCATGTCGGAGCCACCTTTCTCCCCCAGCTGTGCTCAGGCCCTGGGGAACTGTCTGAACCCACCCACATGACCCTGTTATGGATATCACTGGAGGCTCTGACACAGTGCAGGTAGCCTGTGATGACCAGACTCCATCAGAACCCCTTGGCCCTTGGGAGACTCACAGACTGGGCCAGAAGCAGCCTATCAGAGAGGGGGTCACACCAGTCCACACACTTACCGTCAATCCAGCCCCTGTGAAAGCGGCTCCTGCCAGTGCTTTGGCCCTGCTTCATTCATAGGGCCTTAAGGAAGTTAAAGGTCTCTGTGGGCTGTCCCCTCCCTTCCTCCAGCTCATCCTTCGAAAGAGCTTTGCTCCCTCAAAAAGCTCCTGCAGTGACCTCTTGTGGCTCTCTGTCCTTCAGAGAGCCTGTGCTTCAGCTTGCCCCATTTCATTAAGATCATCCGGGCACCACAATTTGAGAGAAATTCAGGACAAACCATGCACATATTCCCAGGCCTGAGTGTGATTGGGGGTGTGAGACCAGTAGCCCCAGACATCCAGTGCTTGAGGTAGAGACAAAGTGTTTACCAGACTCTGAGGGACCAAGAGAGGAGGCGCACCCCTCAGGACTGCTGATGACAGTGAGCAGAAACTGTATGTAAGCAGCGGGGATCCAGGGTGGACCCAAGCCCAGTTGAGGGTTCCAGGGTGGTCCCCAAACCCATTTCAGGGCCCCAGCATGGTCCCCAAGCCCAGTTCAGGGTCCCAACATGGTTCCCAAGGCCAGTTCAGGATCCCAGCATGGGTCCCAAGCCCAGTTCAGGGCCCCGGGATGGTCCCCAAGCCCAGTTCAGGGTCCCAACATGGTTCCCAAGGCCAGTTCAGGATCCCAGAATGGTTTCCAAGCCCAGTTCAGGGTCCCGGGATGGTTCCCAAGTGCAGTTCAGGCAGCTGGTTTGCTGCTGTTTGCAGGATGTGCACAGATTTCACAAGGCTTCTGCCTGTGGCTTTGTTGAAAACGCCCTCAAGTCAAGCACAGAAAAAGTGGCCCTTTGTGTAATCCTGAGCCTTCCCATGTCCCTCCCTAGTGAAGAGCGGGGTGTTTGCATCCATGTCATGCTGGGAACATGTCTGGGTGTGCAGGTCCTCACACCTTTGTGGAGAGGATACCTGGGCAGCCTCTTTCTAGGATGAGAGACTGCTTTGTGTTTTTTCCAGTCTTTGTATGTGTATATCTGTATGCATGTGTATATTGTGTGCCTGTGTGTGTGTGAGCAGGCACATGCATGCTACATTACATCCCACAAGCATGTGTGGAGGGCAGAGGACAACCTCGGGTGTTGGGTTTCATCTTTCCATCTTGTTTGAGATGAAGTCTCTTGTTTGTTACTGCAGTCACAAGGCTAGCTCATTTATGCACTCACCAGGCTAGCCCATCCATGCATTCACCAGTCTAGCTTATCTATGCAGTCACTAGGCTAGCCTACTCACGCACTCACCAAGCTAGCTTATCCATGCACTCACTAGGCTAGGCTAGCCCATCTATACACTCACTAGGCTAGCTCATTCACGCAGTCACCAGGCTAGCTCATCCATGCACTCACTAGGCTAGGCTAGCCCATCAATACACTCACTAGGCTAGCTCATTCACGCAGTCACCAGGCTAGCTCATCCATGCACTCACTAGGCTAGGCTAGCCCATCTATACACTCACTAGGCTAGCTCATCCATGCACTCACCAGTATAGCTCATTCATGCTGTTACCAGGCTAGCTCATCCATGCAGTTGCAGCTACTATGCTAGGTCATCCATGTGCTCACTAGGCTAGGTTAGCTCATTCATAAGCTTCCAAGGATCCCCCTGTCTCAGCTTCCCAGCTCACCACAGGAGTGCTGGGTTTAAAACAGTAAGCTGTCACACCTGGACTTGAACTCAGATCCTCACACTCTGATAGCATCTGTTTTACCCACTTGAACCATCTCCCCGGCCCTGCTCTTTCTTAAAAAAACAAACTAGATCTGTGAGAATTTTGCACAATGAACTTTGCCAATCTTCACCCTCTCCCCACTCCTCCCCACCCAATATCTTTTCTTTCTCATCCATTCACATGTGTGGCCTTCCACTGCTCTATTGTGCTTAAGGGACAGTCAACATAGACAGTGAGAAACTGAGCAGGAAGAGAAGGCTGGTGGCTCGCAACCAAATTCTGACATCGTGGGGAGATGTGGAGGACGTGTATGGTGGGGGCTGCAAAAGCTCCCCCCAGCTCTGCGATGGTTTATTAGAAGTAAGAATGGAAATAGCCATGCTAAATTATTTAGGTTTCCAAACATAGAGGTGGCACAGACCATGCTTTGAGCTTTGCTGAAATGGTTTCTGGTAATCCCCAGAGCTCAATGACAGATTAGACTCCAAGGGTTCAGAACTTTAAACAGAAAGTGCTGTTTCTGTAGACTCGTGTGATGGTTGACTTGATAATAAAATGAGAATCCCAGTGCTATTCAAATTCAACTCGATTCCCTCACAGGGGTATGTCATGGTCACTTAGTGGTAAAAGCATAAATGTACCAGGTCTTGTTCTTTCTTCCAAACGTGTGGTCATTTCTAGTGGGCTTAACAGCTGCAGTTAGCAGGACCAGCATGTTGAATATCTCTCTCTCTCTCTCTCTCTCTCTCTCTCTCTCTCGCTTACAGGAGGTCTTTCTTCTATATCTCAACTGGAAACTGAGTTACCCACAATTCAATTGGTCAGTTACTGTTCATCAAAAAAACAACCAGTTAAAGTGGGCCATTGTGTGTTTAATTGCAGATCTAGTAATTTGAATTTCTCTCAAAGATAAGACATCTCTCTCTTAAGTCCAGCTAAGGCCAGCTATGTCTGTGGTCAGCTTCTCCACTCTAAAACTCTTCCTTGCCCCACCTGTTAAGGCTCTGTCTCCACAGGAGGGTTTGGGAGGAAGGCCAGTTGGCACAGATACCTCCTATCTGGTACTGCTGTGCCATGCCTGTGACCTGACTCTTCCTCTTTTGGGGTCTCTGGAGTTCCTCCACCAGCGCATCTGCCACTTGAGGGTATGCACTTACTTGGACAGTGTACCCGATGTGGCCAGGGGTCCTGGCAGGAAGTAGACAGCAGTATTTGTATTAGGTATTGTGAAGAAGATTGAATGAAGGCTAATTCCCAAAGTGTGGGTGAGTGTAGCAAAATCACAAGGTCACTAGGACCCAGAGATACCAACAAACAACAAGGCAGGAAGCATTGTTACCCCAAGGCCCAAGGGCTGCAAAGATTGAGCAGTAACTGGAGCATGAGGGCAGGGAGGGAGGCGTGGAAACCTTGGCCATATGGTACAGCTGAAGCTTGAATGTGCCCGTAGAGTCCTGACATGCAGACATCTCCTCCTCCTCGGCTGTCTGGGCTTCTGTCTTCGCCCTCCCCACTGTTGCCTACTAATGGTCACCACTGACCAATACTAGGTAGGATACCAGGCCAAGGAAGACCACCTTTTCACCAACCAGTTCCCCAGGATCAAAGGGAGGGGGCAAGAGAGGTGAGTTTGGGACATGGATGGAATAGACACAGCTCTCATGAAGCTCCAGGCAGCAGTGGCCTACTCCTTTACTTCTCCCGGGGTCCTGTTCCACCTGGGATCCTTATCTAAAATGATATTGGGCTCCTGGAGTGTGCAAGAGAATCTAGAGGTGTGCTGCAGCCAGCTCACAGCTCATCAGAGCCGCCCGGTACATCTCTTCCCAGCTCTGGGTTCAGAAACAGCATAGTGGTGACTGAACTCTCCCGAGCCTCTAGTGTTCACTTCTCACTCAGGCACACGTGGACCATGGGGTTCCCACCAAGCTTCCACCTGCTGGGAGAAGAAAGCACATCTCCTTACACCCCTCCCTCGATTAAAAGGAAGATGTGAACTGGAGGAAAATGTCTGTTGTTGTTATTGTGAACTGGAGGAAAATGTCTGCTGCTGCTGCTGCTGCTGTTGTTGTTGTTGCTGTTGTTTTGAACTGGAGGAAAATGTCTGCTGCTGTTGTTGTTGCTGCTGTCATCCTCCTCCTCCTTCTTCTCCTTCTTCTTGGTTTTTTGACACAAGGTTTCTCTGTGTAGCCTGTCCTGGAACTTGCTCTTGTAGACCAGGCTGGCCTCGAACTCACAGAGATCCACCTGCCTCTGCCTCCAGAGTGCTGGGATTAAAGGTATGCACCACCACTGTTTGTCTGACTTGAAAAATGTCTAGTTCTTTCTTTCCAAAGCTTCTCCCCAGGGCATCTACTGTAGCCCTTGTCTGAGGTTACAGGAGAATCTGGGCTGCTCGACAAGCTCTTGCCCCTTGATGAGATGACAGTTCTGCAGTGTGGCCCACCTTGGAGCTCATGTGTGGCTGTAGTGTGTGACAAATGATTGCCAAGTCAACCAAAGTAACAAGAAACTCGTCATAAGAGTCCCCAACTTAATCCTAAAAACCTTTAAACTTCCTGGCAAAGCCAGTCAAGTGTAGCCAACGTCAGTGTCATTCAGATCTTCGTGTGACAGAAGGCCTGAATCACTCCGTGGCATAGGCAGCCACACTCTCCAAAGACCTGCATGTCCTGACACACAGTAGCCATGCTGCCTGGGTCCAGCTGGGAGAGAGGTAGCAGGTTCTCAGGATGTCCAGTTCTTATTTCCTTCTGGATAGCCGCTACAATGCAGCCATGTGGTCACTATGGGTTTGTGAATCTAAAAGGGCAGGAGAGAGTATTTTTAAGATTATTTTTGTTATTTTTAATTATGTGCATGTATCTGTGTCTGTGTGAGGGTTTGTGTACATCAGTGCAGTGTCCAGCCAGGCCAGCAGAAGGTGTCTAGAGTTAGAGGTAGTAGTGAGCTCAGAACTGAACTCAGGTCATCTGGGAGAGCAGAGTGTGCTCTCAACCACTGAGCTTTCTCTCCAGCACCTGGAGGGAGGATTATAAAATATGAGGTGCTGGCCAGGCAGTGGTGGCACACGCCTTTAATCCCAGCACTCAGGAGGCAGAGGCAGGTGAATCCCTGTGAGTTCAAGGCCAGCCTGGTCTACAAGAGCTAATTTCAGGACAGCTAGGACTATTACACAGGGAAACCCTGTCTCGAAAAACCAAATAAATATAAAATATGAGGTGCTTTAAGAAAAGGATCTTAGAGACATGAAGAATTGTGAGGAGATGTGCGGACAGAGGATCATGGGTAGATTAGAGAATCGTGGGAAGTACAGAAAGGTCTGTGAACCGCTCCATGTGAGCGGGGGTGAGCTCTCAGTTGGGCAGGGGTGGCCGCGAAGTCAAGCTCAAGCAAGTGTGAGTATGGAGTATTCCAAGGGTCTCCCTCACGTTGCTGATTGACCACAGGCACACTGCCCCCCCTCTGTGGCCCGCCTCCTCCCCAGGGAACGTGATGAGGAACAGGAAGAGTGCATCCCAGGTATGTGATTTGGGGCAGCAGCCCAGGGTAGAAGAGAGGAAGATTATTCACACAGAAGAGTAGAAGGGGCTGACTGGCCTGTGATTTTTCCCCCCCGAGATAGACATTTGCGCTTGTATTAAAGTGTCACCTCTCTCCCCTGAGGGATGACAGGCAGTGTGTTCAGGGAATGGGTCCCAGGAACTGTCGGGCGAGTGTCCACAGGCTTCTTCAGCACAGCTAAGGTGCAGGCGTGCCATTTGCAGCTAAGGTACTCTACAAGCCAATCCCAAGATGGATAATGGCACAGTGCACCATCAGTCTGATGACTCCAGTTTACAATAAATGTGAGCCATTGCCCAGGCAATGGTCTGATTGGGAAGCCGGACGCTCGCTGACCACCGTGGTGATTGAGCAGCTGGCACTATCCATCTCCGTAAGTGCAGACCCTTTGACGCCACAAACAAGACGAGGCTGAGTGATCTGTGGCTCTACGAGGCAGTTTAGTCCAAGAAGGCACAGAGTGGGTGTTGAAAGAATGTGCTGGATAGCTACGGAAATGCCTCGTTGCCCTAATACCCAGTCTGGTATAGGAGAGCAGCGGAGCCCACTGACTCCTCCTGTGTTGAGCCCTTTCCAAGAGACAGCTAAGTTAAGCCTCACAGATTCTGTTCTGTTGAAGCCCAGAGGGTCTCTCTCAACTTCACAGCATGGTTGGGATTGTTGGTGTTGCCTGCCTGAGTCCCTGGGGCCTGTTGCTCCCAGGAGTCCCATGAAATAGCCTGGGTGTAGCAGGCTACTGCTCATAGCCAGTGGGTAAGTTGTCCATGCCCAGTGGGGACTCAGTTGTGTTTGGGCAGTAAAGGGCAGTCTTCACAAGCCAGTACCTGGGGAGAAACTCGGGCTTCATTTTGGCCCTGCTACAGAAAGTCATTCATGGAAAAGAGCACCACCTTCACCCTCTTAGGGTGAGTCAGTACAGACTTCAGTGAGCTGCCTGTGGCTCCCTTCACCACTGGAACTGCCTCCAACTCCAGCTTTGAAACTAGGCAGAGCCGGGTTCCCATCCTAGCTCTGCTTACCAGCAGCACAGCCCAAGGAGACTTCCCCCCTCCTCCAGGCCAAGTCCCATCTGGAACAGGAATTGTGAAGACCTCTGTGAGGTGCGGTTACAGCCACGAGGGGATAGCATTGCACAGCTTCTACCAAGCATCCAATGAAGGCCAACTGCAGGCAGCTCTGTCTTCTCAGAGAGTGTGTATTCCTTGCTGCAAGTCCTTCATTACAGTGACCCTCGGTGTCTGCAGGGCGAGCTGGGGCTGTGAGGACATACCAATTCTCCAAACTCCTGCACAGGCACTTGCAGTGAGAGTCCAAAGCCTTAGCCAGTTCCTTAACAAGGGTGGCATGGGGATCTCCAGGGGACATGCTGACAACTCTGAACTCAGCAGGTCTGGATGGGGGCCCAGCTGCCATAGTGCTGACAAGCTCCCTGATTGATTTCAAAGAGCACCCCGGTTGAGAACCACCGAACTAGAGAAATGAGTTCTGTACAGTTCAGGCATTGGCAGCTGTAGAGTGTGGGGGATTGTGGGGAAGCAGAAAGGGCAGCTAGCCACCTCCCCAGTAGACCAGCTCAGGCAGAAGCTGCCATGTCTTGGCTGGTCTCCCAGCAATGGAGGATTCGAGTGCCCTACCCTCTGGCTTCCTGATTTTGCTGCTTGGCTGCCTAGGGCTACCTCCTTGTGTGACATTCAGAGAGCCACCAGGGTAAAACTGAACCCTTTCTTCTTGCTTTTTTTGTATTGCTTTGGAGCTGGCTGCTCAGTACTGTGACCTCACAGGTCACTCAGGGATAACCCCTCCTGTGCTGCTGTCCCAGCCAGAATCCTGTCTTTGAAAGAAAACCCCTACCCTCTTAGGTGGCTGGGGGGTTCTGTCCATGCCAGGGCCCAGTGGGAACAAAGACCTACAAGCCCAAATGTCTTTTCTATTCCCCCTCCGTCCTTGCTTGTCTGTTGTACTTGCTTCTGCTTGACTTCTCAGCCCAGGCTCCTCTTCACAGGGGCTGTCTCCCGTCTCCTGCTGGGTCACAATGCTGTCTACAAAACAAACATCACCTTTGGCCTCAAGCCCATCTGGGACAATGTGGGTAGCTTGTGTCTCAGGGACGCTGTGCCTTCATCCCAGCCGCCCGAGGTCCCTCGTCCCAGCCTCTTTTCCAGATCTTTTCAACAAGTTTAGAGAACCTAGCACTGCCCCACATTAGCTGCTCCTTGCTGAAGAATAGCTTTGTCTCAGATCCGCTGTGAGGGACTAAATCAAGCCACCCAGCCCACTGTGATTCTCTCAGCTCCCCATGGGTCTCAGTGAGCGCGTCCTTACATCGCCTGTGGGACCAAGCACTCTAGCTTGGTTTCCTCACTGACCTCGGCTCCTGCTGCCCCTTGCCTTACCCACTTCTCCAGACACACAGGCTTTCGCATTGCCCCTCATAGGCACCAAGTAGGCTCACCAAGCCCTTCATGTGCTTCTCAGTCCCCTAGTTTCTGCGGGTCTCTGCCCTACTATCTCCTCTGCCAAGCAGCTAACCAAGACATCACTCCACACACTCCGTATTTTTGTCCAGTTTTGTCTTCCAACCTATTATACTGCAGACCTAATTTTGTTGTTGTTGATTGAGGTTCATCTTCAGCACTAAAATTAACCCTTCTGGAATGGGGCAGGCCCACTGCCAATGCTAAATGAACATTTCTTGAGGGGCTAGTGATAAATCTCTGTAAGTAATGGCACTTGCTGTGTGTAAATCTGATAAGGTGAAAAAACTGACTCTTCAGGCTGTCCCCCGACCTCCTTCACGTGCACACCATGAAACACACACTGTATGTATGTATGCATACATGCATGCATGTATGTCTAGAAACATTTGTTAAACCAGTGAAGGAAGGACCAGAGATCCTAGGGAGCCCTGTGGCATTGCACACTTCACCTAGCCATGCTGGTCCTTAATCCACTCAGTAGAGGAACAGAACCCGCTGTGGTGAAGATAATGAATGACATGGCACACACTGACCTGGCCCCCAGGGCTGCACCAGCAGTAGCTGATGTTAGCCTTCTATTCTGTGTCAGACACATTCTGAATGATCGCCTGGACCTGTAGCTCCTGGACATCTCACACACCTGCAGTGCGCCCACGGAAGCCACCACGCACCCTGGAGTAAGGCAGGAGCCTGCCTCCTGCAGTAGGGCCGTGAACACATGCTGGGACTGAGTCCCCTTCAGGTCCTGTGTCACCCTCACAGTCCTGGACGCTGCCTCCCATAAAAACCAGAGCCCTCCCGTCACCCTTCATCTGAAGCCTCTCTGTTGGCCCCAGTACCCCAGCTGTCACTCCAGAGCAGGCTGTCTTCAATCCCTCTGTGCCCTTGGTTTGTCCTCGGTCAAAGGCAAAGGCGTTAAGAGAGGAAGATGAGGCAGAGTTCTGGGCCCAGAACTCTTGGGGAAGGAAGTGCCCTGACCATTTAAAGGCCCACTGTCCTTTAGTGTTAATACACCACCTTCTGTGTTTCACATCTGCCATTTTTCAAAGACGGACATCAAATAAACCCAGAATCCAGTGTGTCCTGTGCAAAGCCTCTAGACAGGGCTCCAGGGAGAGACACAGAAAAGAGAAGGGCTCCACTCACCAGCTCTCAAGCTCCCTGTGCCTGTGACCTGGAGGCCACGGAGGAACATGGGTAATGAAGACCAGCATTCTGCCTCATAAGGCTGATAAAATGCCCCCGCAGGATGAGAGCGTCATCTTCAGCTGATGACAGAAGACACCTGCTTGCCTAGTGCAGGGAAGAGAGGGTAATTGCTTTTGCAAAGATAAAAGACAGACTAGTGACCACTCAGCATATGTGTCCATGCAGCATTGAAGCAGTGAGGAGGGAAAGAGGAGAGCAAACCTCCGCAGACAGACGGGGGGCCAGAGTCCCTGTAAGTGGGACCGAAGTGTCAGCCTGCCGGGGCAGGGTACACTGGGGCCACCACTTGTGAAGAGCACAGAGGCTTTTGACTAACCACAGTCTTAACAGAGAGCCACACAGACCAGGATGGAGAGAGCTGCACAAACTCTTGCTCAGTCCACACCTCAGCTTTGTCCCTTCCAAGCTGTTTGGCCTGCGCTGTTTATGGAGCACCAGGAAAAGAAGTCTAACTGCTATGAGTTGGTGCTGCCTTCCGTGCCTGACTATTCTAAGGACTTGGGGGTGCATAGAGGGCCTGCCATGCGCCTAGTGAACTTGGCATAGCATTTCAGAGAGAGGGCATTCAGTAAGTAGCTAGCATTAGTAACTGACCTGCTAAAGAAATAGACTGAATTACTTGGGGTTTCTGGAGGGTGGGTTTGTTTGATCCAGGGTCTCCTATAGCCCCAGCTGGTTTGAATCTCAATATGAAGCCTGGGATGACCTCAAACTTAGATCCTTCTGCCTCAGCCTCCAAATGATGGATTACAAGGGTGAGCCACCACGTCCAACTGAGAACATTCTCTCTCTCTCTCTCTCTCTCTCTCTCTCTCTCTGTGTGTGTGTGTGTGTGTGTGTGTGTGTGTGTGTGTGCGCGCGCGCGTGCGCACACTCATGCCTACACACTATGTGTGCAGGTACAAATGTGGATGGGTGCATGCCGTGCCACACACATGAGGGTGGAGGTTGGAGGCAAGCTTGAGCTTCCTGGCCTTCTGCCTTGTGTGAGACAAGGCCCCTCTTTTTGTCATTCGCTTCTGTGGATGCCAGGCTGGCTGGACAGTGAGCCTCCAGCGACTCCGCCTTCAGTTTCCATCTTACCCCCCCCCCCCAGGATGCCCACTATGGCACCAGCTTTCCATGCCTATGGGGGAGTCAAACTCGGGTCCTTTTGCCTTCTTGGCAAGTGCACTACCCACAGAGCCATCTCTCTGGCCTGAATTGTGTATTTAACAGCTGGAAGGAGCCCCTTTCCTCCCTGCACCGCTCACCCTAGATGAGATGTTAGACCAGGTCTCTGCTTTTTAAATGAGGTAATTAGGCAATAACAAGGTCTCTGAACCTCCACATGAGGAAATGGGTGGGCCAGCCTGTGAATGAGACCCCAGACTCATGTGTGGTGTTGTTGAGTCTTTAAAGGACCTTCAGAGTAGAAAAGACATCCTATGCTGCTCCAGCAAACCCATGCAGGGATGGGAGATGAAAGGAGACATGAGTGGGAACAAAGTCGGTGGAAATAGCTGGGCCCTATGAAACATGTCTTCGTATGCAGCTGCCAGCCACTGCAACAGAAAGCAAATGGTCTTCTCCCAGAAATGTTAGGTTGGCGAGATGGCATTTGATACACAAGCCTCAGTTTAATCCCTGAAACATGGTTTAAATGGAGGGCGAGAATCCACTCCATAAAGTTTCCTCACCTCTCTCTGTAGGCCATGACACATATGTACTTCGCACACATAATAATAATAATAACAATGGTAATCATTGAATAAAATGTTCTAGAAGGAGATTTGAACCCAGGACACTGGCACCCACATAAATGGGGATCCGCACCCAAGATCTGGAAGTTAGCCACAGGACTTGACAGATTCACCTCCTTAAGTCTCATCAGTAAGGCCAGTAAGGCAGAGGTGATGCTACCTCAAATAATTGTCATCAGGATTAAGTCTGATCTTGTTCAGGGATCGAATGGACTGGAGGACAGGGTTTGGGGATGAGGTGATAGAGCAGGATTGGGGGAGGGAGAGATCTTCATTCTGTGGCAGGGAGGGCCTTTATTCTTTGGGGAAGGTTTGGCACCTTTACTCTGTGGGGAGGGAGGTGGCAGGGGGGTCATGAGCTGGAGGGCAGGGGTGGAGTGGGGAGGGAGAGGGAAGCAGGAGAGGACTTCACTTGGCTGGGCTTTGCGGTGTCTCTGCCTTGACTAAGAAGCACTGCCCAGTGGCAGACAACCTTCACCCACCAGAGGTTCAGCAGATGAGCTAGGAGGGTACCTGGGGCTCCCCAGCTACAGCCAGGTACACACACAGAGGAGTCAGCATCTAGGCAGGTCACAGCCACCAGCCAGTCCCACTGAAGAGCTGAGGCTACCCCAGGCCTGGACACTGGCTCTGTCTCTGGTCACAGAGGATACAAACTCTTATCACCTCCAGTGATGAGCCTGAAAACCTCTACCTTCTATGGAGGCGGAGAACAGTCAGCGGGAGCACACACGGGGAGCCAGTCAGAGCCACGCTCTTCTCCTTCTGGAAAGGGCTCTTTCTCCAATGCGGACATGCGGTCGCCTCTTCCCTGGGGACCCCAGAGGCCATGAGTGCAGGGAAGAAAAGGGGAGGGGGACAATCCCCTGCAGTGACAGATATCGGGTGTGGGAGAGCCGAGGAGGTGGTTCTGAAGCCAAGCCGAGGCTGCCACCCAGAGGCCCCTGAAGGAACTCCCAGGACCCCTTCGACTTCGGATGCCCTTGAACTCTGTTACTGGTCCCACCACATTTTTTCCTACTTTCGTTGTTGTCGTAACTCACTGGCGTCTTCCTCCTCCAGGAATCTCAGAGAATATGGCCCCACCCTCCATACCTGACCTCCAGGAAGAGAAACTGCGATCACAGCTGGAAGAGGAAAAGACCAGGTGAGCTGCCGGTTGTTTCTGTGTGTTTGTTGCCACACCCATCCTGACCCCAACCCCCCAGGACCTCCAGGTCCTACCTAGAGCCTCCCTGGGACCTCCGGCTTCCCTTTAGGAAATGGGTCCAGCCTGGAACCTCAAACGCAGGAGGGGCGAGGAGTAGCCTAAGCAAGGCCTGGGCCGGGGTAGGGAGGATGCTGAATAAGGAAGCGCCCCATCCAAAGGCTTCTCATCCTGTTGGCTGTGACCCCACAGGGATCACAGATCAGACAGCCTGCGTTCCAGTCATTTACATTAGCAACAACACAGTATGAGGAACTGTACTAAAGGGTCTCAACATCCGGAAGGTTGAGAACCACTGCTCTAGGGAAACCATGAAGCAGTCCCCATGGTGAGCTTTACTCCACAGCTTTACCAAAGTTTACCCAGGGTCTTGGGAACCTCCGGCCTTCACCCAGATACCCAGGGGCCCAAAGTGATTTTCCTTACAGGGTGAGGATATGTATATTTCCCTGGTTAGGCTCCTTCATTCTTTTATCCTCCATGCCATGGCTGAGATCTGGAAGTCCTGAACAAATCACCTTCCTGCCTACAGCTACTGATGGCATTGCTGCAGGAGTCCCCCAGCACATGCAAATGCAGGCCCACACTCATGCACACACACATACACACACACACACACATGCACATACACACACACAAACACATGCATGCATACATGCACACATACAACACAGGCACACATGCACACACACATAGATACACACTCTTCTGAGCAAAGCCAACCCCCAGCACCTGACTCCCTTGCAGCTTCCCAGCAAAGTCTCAAGTGTTACTTGCACCCGTGTGCTGTCTTCCACACCGTGCCATTGGCGTTCTCCTCGGTTGTCCCTCTGCCCCTCAGTGTGCTAGTGCTTCTGCCACTGCTGAGGAAAAGCAACTGCACGGAAAGAGGAGTTTGTTTCTGCTAACGGTCTAAGGGTGCCGTCCGTCCAGGCAAGGAAGGCATGTCACACCACTCCATAGTCGGAGAGCAAAGATGGATGCCGATACTCAGCTTGCCTGACCCTTTTATTCCATCCAGACTTCAAGTCCGTGTGCTGGTGCTGCCTGTGCTCAGGGTACATCAGCCCTGCTCAGTTAAAGCTCTCAGGAAACACGTGTCTCCTAGGTGACAGTGAGGACCAACTGTCACACCTGTCCTGAGTACATGTTCAATGAAAGGGAGTTCTCATTCTTGGAGAAAATCCCTGAGTGCCTACTGGACAAAAGATGACCCACCCTGATCTCCCTGATGGACTCAACACCTGGTGCCATGTTCTAGCCTTGGCAGATTTCTCTTAGGTGCCAATTTCTAGCACCAGGGCAGCTCTGCCAGGCTTCTAAGGCATAAACCTTCATCTCCAGCACTCCCATGCTGGTGACTTCAGGCCATCAGTGCCCTGCAGCTTCTCCGATTCCACTGTAGGTACAAAACAACATTCATGCGCCTGAAAGCCTTGAAGGTGGAGATTGAGCACCTGCAGCTGCTCATGGACAAAGCCAAGGTGAAGCTGCAGAAAGAGTTCGAAGTCTGGTGGGCTGAGGAGGCCACCAATCTGCAGGTATGCTGTGGGATACATAAGGGATTCATATGGGAGGCCACTAATCTGCAGGTGTGCTATGGGGACATCAGGACGTTCAGGTGGGAGGCCACCAATCTGCAGGTGTGCTGTGGGGACATCAGGATGTTCAGGTGGGAGGCCACCAATCTGCAGGTGTGCTGTGGGGGACATCAGGACGTTCAGGTGGGAGGCCACCAATCTGCAGGTGTGCTGTGGGGGACATCAGGACGTTCAGGTGGGAGGCCACCAATCTGCAGGTGTGCTGTGGGGGACATCAGGACGTTCAGGTGGGAGGCCACCAATCTGCAGGTGTGCTGTGGGGACATCAGGACGTTCAGGTGGGAGGCCACCACTCTGCAGGTGTGCTGTGGGGACATCAGGACGTTCAGGTGGGAGGCCACCAATCTACAGGTGGGCTGTGGGGACATCAGGACATGCAGGTGGGAGCTATCATGTACAAGGCTGGGGCTACTGGGAGACAGGAGGAGTGAGAGTTTCAGACTTCAGGCCTTTGTGCCCTGGACCTAGCTCAAGAAACCAGTGCTCATCTGAGTGACAGGAACACAAAGTCAGGAGTTCAGTGTCTCCTGCTCCAGGACCTCAGGCCGCCTGATCAGCAGGAGATGACTCCAAAACAATGTTTTGTTGCCTCATCTAAGATACTGTGGAGATTTCATTTGACATCCATTCTCTCTCTCTCTCTCCCTCTCTCCCTCTCTCTCTTTTTCTCTTTCTCTCCCTCTCTCTCCCTCTCTCCCTCTCCCTCCCTCCTTTCTTTTTTTTCTTTCTTTCTTTGAGGCAGCATCTCTGTGTAGACCAGGCTGGCCTTGAACTCAGAGATCCGCCTGCCTCTGCCTCTGCCTCCTGAGTCCTGGAATGAAGCCTGCCTGCTCTTTCTCTTATTACAGGGCCACACACACCTGCATATTAGCTCTAGAAGTTTTAGAAAACATGAAGAAGACTTTTATCTCGGCACTTAGGGAGAACCAGTATTAACAAGTTGGCTTACGACATCTTGCATGCTTTTTCTGCACATACACCATGAGTGTGTTTTTCATCATTTTGATGGAGGTGTGTGTGTTTGGGGAGGGGAGAGAGATTAGTTGATTTAGGACTGAAGATAAGAATCCCAAGCATGCTGGCCAAGCATCCTACTACTTAGCTACATCCTGTTGGTCTTCAAGTATCATGGTTGGCCTTGTGGGTTTTTTATTTTTTTTTAATATAGTATGACTGTTTTTTAACTTTATTTCATCTGCGTTGGTATAACGATGTCAGATTCTCTTGAACTGGAGTTACAGACAGCTGCGAGCTGCCATGTGGGTGCTGGGAATTGAACCTGGGTCCTCTGGAGGAGCAGTTAGTGCTCTTAACCCCTGATCAATCTCACCAGCCCCATGGTCTTGTGTTTTTAACTGTTTAAATGACTGCTTTTTTGTATCATAATTCTGTGGTGTCATTTCCAGCTGTCACTGTTGCATCATGTAAATATACTTTAGATAGTTTAGTTGACCTGTTCTTGGATATTTAGGTAGTTTCTGGTTCTTTACTGAAGACAAATATGTAGATGAGTTTTTCATATTTCCCAGACAAATCCCTAGAAAGTCTCTGTGATCCCATGAAGGCTAAAATAACCTGCTAAGTCGCATCTCAGCTTCCTGTTTGCCCTCATGCAACCCTTGGGTATGGTAGGGTGGAAGTGAGGCGGTCACAGTGTCACAACACCCTTAGAGAGTGTCTCCCAGGCTCAACCTTCACTTTAAGAACAATGGATCTGAGAGGCAGAAAAGGCCACCCAGCCAAGCACTGATGGGCACATTACTACTGGCCATGATGGCGCACCCCTGCAGGCACAGCACTTGGGAGGCAAAGGCAAGCAGTGTGTGAGTTCATGACCAGCCTGGACCACACAAGGGTAAGACCTCATCTCAAAAAGAATTTTTCCCTGTATTATGGAAATCAGTATTATGGTTCCTCAATAACAGAAGCTAGAACAATATTGCCCAGCTATGCCGCTCCTTGCTATGTAGCTGAAGGAATCAAGGCACACGGCATAAGTGTGTGCACAGTCCTTCTTACTGCTGCATGCTCACAACAGCCAGGGCAGGCTGCCTGCTCACAACAGCCAGGGAAAGCTGCATGCTCACTATAGCCAAGGCAGGCTGCATGCTCATAACAGCCAGGGCAGGATGCATGCTCACAACAGCCAGGGCAGGATGCATGCTCACAACAGCCAGGGCAGGATGCATGCTAACAATAGCCAGGGCAGGCTGCATGCTCACAACAGCCAGGGCAAGATTCATACTCACAACATCCAGGGCAGGCTGCATGCTAACAATAGCCAGGGCAGGCTGCATGCTCACAACAGCCAGGGCAGGTTTCCATCAGCAGATGAGAGGACAAAATGTGTACGTACCGTGGAGTTCTAGTTGCCATCAAGAGGAATGAAATCGTCACCTTTGTAGGCAGATGGATGGGGCTAGAGATAATTGCTCAATAAGGGAGACTTGGGAAGATAAACACAGCATGTGTTTCTCATATGTGCAACCTAGATTTAAATATACATGTGGTGCATGCATGTGGCATGAGAATAAATGGGGGATAGTATAGGGAATGATTTTTGATTCCTAGAACCCACATAGTGTGAGAAGAAAACTAATGTCCAGAAGTTGTTCTCTCTCTCTCTCCTCTGTGTGCCTCTCTCTCTGTCTCTCTCTCTCTCTCTGATCTCTCTCTCTCTCACACACACACACAGAGCAATAAGTAGATAAATAACAATTTCAAAAACAATAAATTCATATGTTACCAGTGACCATATTACTGTAAAATAAAAAAACAGTTCATTAAAATTAGATACATGAGAAAGTAAAGAAAATTAAAGTCTCAAATGTAGCTATCAAAATAATTTTAAGAGAAATCTTTGTAATAAAATATGCATATTCTTTTGTAGATATGTATGATTGTCAGTGAAGTATTGTCAGCATTTACCATGATTTCAGAGTTGCAATGAACACAGTATTTCAGTATCTCTGCACCAGCCACGATGATATGACAATGTGTATGATTTTTTTTTTTGTTAACAAAGCCACAGGGACTGTTGATGTCATTGATTAATATCAGGGAGAAGTTAGGGGAGATGAGAACGTAATTGGTTTCCATATATGTCCGCAATGACCCTGGCCTCTGTTGGGACTCTGGGTCAAAACTGTTCCTAGTGAGTTCTAGGAGCGAGGCCTTCAGCAGGTGCCCAAGGGACTTTGGCTCTGGACAGAAGATGCGAGTCATGCAATATGACCTGGAGAAGTGTTCAGACAAGGCTGGCAGAGTCCCATGGCTTGTCAGTTACATAGACAGTGAAAGTCAGCATAGCCAAGGTGCTCAGATCCATGTGCCTCCTGCCTTCCAGGTGCTGTCACTGAAAGAAAAAGGCCAGATGCTGACAAAAGAGATGACAGATTCCTTGCCGCAGGAAAGCCGATGCCACACAGCTGTGGGTAGTTTCCTAGGTAGATTGAGGCACATGGGAGGTGATGAGTGTTCTGCGATGCCTTTGAGTGGCAGGAAGCCAATGAGAACAGCTTGGCAGGATCTCCTCGCAGGCACACTGTGCCCATGGGTTCAGGGAGGCTCGCAGGGTATTCTGGGAGACTCACAGTGTGTCCTGGAGGCTCGAGGGTGTCCTGGAAGACTCGTGAGGTGTTCTGGGAGACTCAGAGTCCCCGTTCCTCCAGCCTCATTCTCCAGGGTCGTTGGAGACGTACAACACTCTGGAAGTGCTCCGTGACCCTGTAAGAGGATCATAGGGACAAGGAGAGGCGTACCCAGGAAGGGTTTCCCAAGAATTGCTGGATATACACTGTAGTCTCCTCTT
Source organism: Microtus oregoni (assembly GCF_018167655.1). Lineage (NCBI taxonomy): Eukaryota > Metazoa > Chordata > Mammalia > Rodentia > Cricetidae > Microtus > Microtus oregoni. The sequence continues at coordinate 46,629,030 of NW_024543066.1, forward strand.
TCCATCTGAAAAAAAGTAATATATGCTCCATTTGGGGAACTGGGGGCACAGAGAATAAACCAGACATTACTAATAATGTCTCCATCCAAAGACAGTGTTTTGATGAACAAAACCCTGGTCGTAACTAGGTCTAGACTTAGTTTTTGTCATATACATCATGCAAAATGACTTCTATAATAGGTTTTTCCTCTTAAGAAAGACAACAAAGGTCTGGAGAGGTGTCTTAGTGGTTAAGAGCACTTCCTGCTCTTTCAAAGGACCAGAGTTAGGTTCCCGGTACCCAAACTGAGTGACTCACACTTGCCTGTAATTCCAGCTCCAAGGGACCCAACATCCTCTTCTGGTCCCCAAATTCACAAACATATAATTAAATGTTTAGAAAAGAAAAAGTGTTTTAAATAACTACATCAAAGGTTGAGGGTGCAGCTCAGTGGGAGGACACTTGCCTCGCCAGCCTGATGTCCCCAGCTCCAGACCCAATGCTGGGGAACAGAGAACAGGAGTTACATTGAGCACATTATACCATGGACTTAGGCTAACTTACAAAATGCCTTCTTGAGCCCACAGGTAAACTCCCCAGCCACGAATCCCCAGGAACACCTGAAGCCGGTTCCCCAGCAGGACCAGCCACAGATTCTCCTCAGGAAAAGGTCAGGACAGAAGCACAAGACGAGTCAGGGTACCCAAGAAAGGCTCCCATGGTCTGGGAGAATGGACTGCCTTTGCTGGCTTGTGGCTGGAAGCTCCCTTGGGTGCACACCCCTTCAAACCTGCACTCTGACAGCCAAGCCAGTGCACCCACCACCATGGTAACAGGAGAAAATCGGTTTAACCGTGTGAGCCTTGGCCCTGCCGCCCGCCTGAGGAGGAGGAGGAGGAGGAGGAGGAGGAGGAGGAGGAGGAGGAGGAGGAGGAGGAAGTGGTTGCCATGAGCAGGAGGGCTTGGCCTGGGAGGAGTGCTTGGCAAGGGGTATCCAGCCGTCAGTCCACCAAGACCCAGGCATTGTGACAAAAGCATTGACATCTGTTGTCCTAGAGAAGATTCAGGAGATGCTTGGGCACGAGTGGACAGCCTCCCACACAGCCCATGAGTGGCAAATGCCTCCAGCACCAGCTGCACCCAGTCTCGTGTCCTCTGGCTCATTATCTGTGGTGCAGAATCCAGCGGGACTGCTAATCTCTGCATGGCATGCTCGCTTAGTCTCTCACTAACCATGCAACAAGGTGGCAGAGTTTCTGATCGGCACCTCCTGTGCCCACCTCAGACTCAGCCTGGCCAGGCCAGAGGACAGGAAGTGTGAGTGAGGCATCCATGTCTGCCACCCAGGGGCCATCAAGTCTGTGGGTTGAAGGACACCAAGATCCCATGTCAGAGGTCTGAAATGAAGCTTTTTCAAAAAGATACCAGGAAGCAGGAGAGATGTCCCAGAGGTTAAGGGAACTTGCTGCTCTTAAAGAGGACACGGGTTTGGTCCCCAGTAATCACACGGCAGCTCACAACAATCTGTAACTCTAGTCAAGGGAATCTAATGCCTTCTTTTGATCTCCAAGGACAACACACATGCATGCAATGAACGTTCATACATTCAGGCAAAACACTCATAGAAAAATTAAAAAATAAAATAATAAATAAAAGTAAGATGTCAGAGGCAGGCTATATGGCTCAGTGGGTAAAGGCTCTGCCACAGCACCTTATGACAACTTGATTTAGATCCAAGGACCCACATAGTGGAGAGAGAGGATCACCTCCTGCAGATCAGCTCCGCCCTTCACATGCTTGCTGTGGTACACACACACACACACACACACTCCTGCAGATCAGCTCCGCCCTTTACATGCATGCTGTGGTACACACACACACACACACACACACACACACGCACTCCTGCAGATCAGCTCTGCCCTTCACATGCATGCTGTGGTACACACACACGCACACACACTCACCTCCTGCAGATCACCTCAGCCCTTCACATACATGCTGTGGTATATACAACACACACACACACACACACACGGGCACACACACACGGGCACACACACACACACGGGCACACACATTTTTTTAAAGGTGTCAGACAGTGCCAGTAGAAGCCTGAGAGAACTGTCACACAAATCCCAACCAAGGGACATTCTACAAAATACTTGGCCAGCACAGCTCCAAAGTGACAAGGTCATAAAACACAGAGTCTGTGAGTCTTGAAGCCTAGCGGGGAGAACCAAGATGTGACAAGGTGGCCTGGGGGTGGGAGGTTGCAGCTGGAAAAGGCAGAACCTCAAAACTTGGTCTGGAGGATATGCCCTTGAGTTAGGGGAGAGCCAGGGGGGGAGTGCAGCCCTGGACCCGCCGCTGTGGAAGTGGACAGGAAGGACTGGGAACTGTCTGTAATCGTCTCTGCTAGGCTTCCAAAGGTATCTAAAACTCCATACTCTTGGTGCTGGAGAGACGGCTCAGCCGTTAAGAGCACACACTGCTCTTGTAGCCGATGGGGCTTGCTTCCCAGTCCCCACCCAGGCCTTTCACAACCCAACTTGTAACTCCAGTCCAGGGGCTCCCACACTTCTGGCTTCTGTGGGCATACCTAGACACATGCCTATACATAATCAAAAATAAATACTTTTAACTTAAAAAGATTTTATCTAGAAAACAAAAAAGGCCTTACATAAGGCCCACTTCTGGTTGACATTCCACCAGACCTCCCGGACACATGCCTGGCCTGGGTGGCAGCGTTTCCCCTGGCATTCTGTTTCCAGAACAGTGCCCACCCCCCACCCCCCCCACACACACACATAGGGCAGCAACTGGAGGGTGTCTTTTGTTTGGACATCTGAATGAAAGAATAAAACCAGTAAATTGCACTTTATTAAGATTTTTTTATAGATACTTTTGGCCTTGAGAGATGGCTGCCGCAGTTAAACGCACTTCCTGCTCGGTCCTGGGACGGGAGCTCGGATGGCAGCAGCCACTTCGGGTTGCTCACAAATGCCTGTCATTCCAGTTCCAAGGCATCCAATGCCATCGACTGACTTCCTTGAACATACATGTTCGTATATACACCCATACAAACACCACACACACACACACACACACACACACACACACACACACAATTAGTAAAATAAAAATAAAAGGATTCTGTTAAGAAAAAGAAAAGTGCACAAACAGAGGAATTTTGTAAAGCACACATTTCATAAAAGACTTGTATCCAAAATATAAGCAGGACACTTGAGGTGCAACGATAAGAAAATGGATGGTCCAGCCAGCTTTAAGAAACAGAGCAACAGCAAACATAGGGGCTCCATAGTGAGGCCAGTCTCATAGATTAATAATAGAACTGGGCCGAGTGCACACACCTTTAATCCCAGAGGCAGGAATATCTGGATGGTGGCTTCCCAGGTTTAGGAAACCCTTCCCTCCTGACTTCACACTGTGTCATCCTCCTGCCTGAGGTGCATGACGGGATAGACCTGGCAGATGGCCTCTTCAGGAGCCATTGGCTGCCTCTGGCTGCCTGGTGTGGTCACGGCCTTCTGCCCTGCTGCCTGGGGCCTCCATCCCTCTCTGCAGCTCTCTCCTGGCCCAAGGCAGCCTGGCACCTGTGAACTTTCCCTGGCCTCTGAAGAAAGATTAAACTGGGAAGCATCGCGTGAAAGGGCCCTTTGAGAAGTATCTTACTCCCTCAGATTCACCGCTGCTTCCAAACTGCCCTTGACCTGCTGTGAAGGTGGTTCCTGTGAAAGGAACCCACACCCCTTTCCCTTTCCTGAGCTTGTTCCAGCCACCCTTGAGGCTCCGAGATGTGGCAACAGGTCTCCCAAGAAGGATATGCAGAGTCTGCCACCTTGTGGCTATCTCCGGTTCTGCAGCACCCCGTGTCAGACCCAGCACAGAGGAGCTTCGTTCTCCCTCCCTGGGGAATGAGCATGGTGGTTCAAGTAGGGTTTAGGAATGACGCCTTCTGGCTTCCTTACTGTTTGTTTATCCTGAGCCTGTGGAGACAGCCCCATGGGAAGGGGTGGGAGAGCAAAAGGTTGGCAACTAGCCAAACTCATACGCGGGAAAGCAAGCCTTGGGCCTAAGCAAGAGGTTGGTTGGGTAGATGACAGCACACTTACTACACCATCCCACCTGTCCATCTTGCTGACCCGCCTCCCAGCCTGAAAGCCTCCAGCTGTAAAATGAAGGTTCTGATCACGTGACTTCTTAAGTCCCTTTTGCCTCTGACACGGCTCTTCGCAGGACCGTCCCAAAGTGTGGAAGAGGCTCCAAAGTCCATATAGGAGATCGTATTGCAGTGAGGCCTAGAGAAACAGGAGACATGATAGCTTCCTTGTCCCTTCTCTAGAGGAATGCGGGATGCTGCAGCCAAGAGTGCTGGGCTAGGAACACACACATCACGCGGTAATGCTAAATGGGCCTAACACACCTGGTGAGCTGCCAATTGTCGTCATCCCTTGATGAGCATGCAGTGGTCATCAGAGACCATCCAGGGACAGCAGTATGGTCAGGGAAAGCAGGCAGAAGCCGGTCAGTGGAAAAGGAGGCTGGGAGTAAAAGTAGAAGCCTCAGAGACATGTGAGCTTCAAGCTCTGCTATTTACCCCCAATCTCTAGCACATCTGTAAGATAGGGGTGATGGCGTCCTTCTCCGACACTGAAGGGCTTATGTTTGAATTTTCCATGCTGTGACAAAATGCTCAAGGCAAGCAACTTGATGGAAGAAACGTTTATTTTGACCCAGGTTTCCAGAGGTTTCGGTCTAAGGTCAGCTTTGGACCGAGGTGAGGCAGCAGATCCTAGGGAACAAGATACTGTGCAGAGCTTATGGGGACACTGGGAAGCTGACACAGACAGAGGACGGGCCTGGAAGCCGAAGCCACCTCCCACCGGTGACCTACTTCCTCCAGCCGGCCCTACCTTCCGATGGCCGGAATATATTAACAATGTCGTCAGATCACAGATCTGTCAGAGGATTGGTCCGTTGATGGGGACAGGGACCTCAGGATCCAGTCTCATTCCCAAAGCTGGCAGCCAAGCCATTAACACCTCTGCGAGGGACAGTTTCTGGCCAGATCACAGCAGGGGCCAACAACAGAAAAAGGACCTCACCCCAGAATCAGAAATGGCCTGCCAGCAGAGAGGCGAGGACTCCAGCACAGTTCGCAACTAAGGCCTTTCTTCCTTCTAGTTGTCTAGGTGCACTCTCAACAGAAACGGGGAGGACATGTCCTAGGTCCCTTGTGCAGCCCTAGTGGCTCTGGAATCACCTATCAGGTTATAGTTTCACCCAAGGGGTCTCTGGAGACACCCTATAGTCTCACGTCTCAGAAGGGAACGGGAGGAGGAGTGAGTGCCTCCCCAGCAATCTTTTGAGAGGTGACTTGAGAGCCACCAGAAGTCTATATGGCTTCTGCTGAGACGGTAGGTGCTGAGCTGGCACCTACACTTGACATGGCTCTTCTTGGAAAAGCCCATCCCTCTGGGGTGCCCACTTATTCTCCAGCTGCATTTCCTTTAGCAGATCTATTACACTCCAGCTCTGCCTCATACATTGCCCTGTCCTGAAATTCTTTCCCGAGTCCATGCCCTCAAAGGTCTAATGCAGGCCCAGCCTGCTGAGGGTGACAGTGTGGAGCTGTGTTTCTGGTCCTTCACTGTTGTCAGAGGGTATGACGTCTACAGAGCACTGGCAGATGGCTGACTTGTCCACAAACGACAGCTGTGATCATGGCAGTCATTGCTGCTGTCCATCTTCCTTCAGCCAATGTTTGCTCCAACAATGGAAATCACCGTGTAGCCTTCCAAGATGGCGGTGTGTGTGTGTGCGTGCGTGTGTGTGTGTGTGTGTGTGTGTGCAGAATAACAATGGAAATAACCGTGTAGCCTTCCAAGGTGGTGGTGGTGGTGTGTGTGTGTGTGTGTGTGTGTGTGTGCAGAATAACAATGGAAATCACCCTGTAGTCTTCCAAGATAGAAGGGGATGGGGGTGAGCAGATTAACAATAAAAATACCATGTAGCCTTCCAAGATGGGGGGGTGGGCAGCGGGGGAGGCAGATTGCCAGTTTAATCTTCTCTGGTTGCTGTAACAAAATGTCAGAGTCTGAGTGGCTCATTGGTTGGCAGGTTGGTTGGTAGTTGGTTTTCCTGGTATTGAGACACACCCAGGATCTTGTGTATGCCGGGTGAGCCTTCATCCCCTGTGCTGAGTTCCACACTCTTTTGTCTTTCTGTGTTTGTCACAGTTCTCAAGGCCGGGAAGCTAAAGATGGAGTTAGCAGTCTGGATATCTGGTAAGGATCCTGCCCTCCCCCACGCCCAGTAGGAACTCATGTTTTTTTTGTAAAATTGCTAATCCCCATCTTGAGGACTTTGCCTCATGACATCTTCGCCTCCCAAAGACTCTGTCTCCACCACTTTAGGGGCTGGGTCCAGCCTATGGTTTCTACAGCTCCCTCCTTGCAGCGCCCAGACAGCGTGCTCTAGTCTGTCTTCCTCTAGCAGAGGCACCAGGCCCATCCTGAGGGCTCCACCCACAAGATGTCATCTGTCTGGTCACTTCCCCAAAGCCCACCTCCATATGCCATCACTCTGGAAACTAGGGCTTTAGCATGGGAATCTGGAGAGGAAATGCGCGCCCTGAGACTCTCCTCCTCACTTCCTCCTGACTTCTGGCTTCTGTTGGTTTATTTTAGCTACGACAGGGATGCCAGAAGAATCTTCCCCTCCCCATGCCCCAGTCAGCACAGCCAAGAGCCCAGTAGCTCCAGGACCCAGCTGCAAGACAGGTATGCCCTCTCTCCTAATACTGTGACAGCCACTACAGTGGACAGCATGAGCCCTAAAGTCTGCATCCCCAACAACTTGAGGGGCCTTGAGGGTCCAATTGCTGTAGACAGAAGCTGGGACTGACTCCCGCAAATCTTCTCTTGTGTGCTGACTCTCTAAACTGGAGAAATTGTCCCCAAATCTCTGAGGTCCTCCATCTTCTGATGTGTGTATAAAATGCTCCAGGGATGGTGGCACCATTTAGTCCCAGCGCTTGGGGGACAGAGGCAGATGATCTACATAGGTCAGTCTATGTAGTAGGAATTTGTTTAAAATTAATTAATTAATTAATTATTAAATAAGGCCATTTGGGCGGTTCTGCTAGAGCTGACTAGCCTCCCTAGGAGGTTGTGGTCCTGCCCTTCCTATTTTCTCATCCCAGACTTACTCAAACTAGCTTCTCCTTTCACACCCAACATAGATTTGACATCCTGATAATGTCTCCCTGTACCCAGGAACTGATGACAAGGTGTAGCTCTTTGCCCCAGAGGCAGAAACTGCTATTCTTTCAGATCACAACCATATTTAGCCAAAGTGCCACTGTTAATAAACTACATTTCCCAGCATCCTCTGCAGCCACACAGCCAATGAAATTTGTAAACAGAGAGTTGCATGAAATTTCCAGAAATTCTCTTGATAAAGGGAAGGCTACTGGCCCCTCCCCTCCTTCTGCTCCAGTCTCTTGTCTGGCACTATTGGGTTGTCTAAGAGTAGGTGTGGAGCAGCTGCAGTGGGAAGCAACAGCTGGAGCAAGGCCTCAAGACTGGAAGGAATTGGTTTAGTGAAGTAGCAGAAAGCAAGCTGGGAAGAAAACCAGAGTCAGAGCACAGGGAAGCCAGGAAGTCTTGGGGAAGGGCGTGAATTCTGTTCTGGGAGAGATAGGAAGGGGGATTTAGTAGCACAGTGAAAGAACTGATGTGGCCTTCACACAGAGGAAGTGGAAAGCTGGGAGGTCAGATAGAAACCAACAACCAAAGCAGAAAGGAAGGCCAGCTCAGTGGGTCAAGGCGCATGTTCCACAAGTGTGATGGCCTGAGCTCGTCCCAGAGCCCACAGTAGGAGAAAACATTTGCCACAAGTTATGCTCTGATGATGTGTGTTTGTGCGTGACACACACGTGTGCAGACATGTGCACACACAGAGACATACAGAAAAACAGACACACACACACAGAAACAGACAGATAGACAGAAACCCACATAGAGAAAGACAGACAGACAGAAATACACACAGAGACAGACACACACACATAGACATACACACAGACACATAGAGAAAGAGAGACAGACATACGCACACACGCACACTGAGACACACAGATATACACATGGAGACCGACAGACACACATACACACACGTTTTAATCCTTAGAAAGCAAAATTAAGTAAGATAGGAAATCACTTTGGAAAAGCAACATCCAGGATTACTGTGCAGTGACTTTTAAAGTTGTGACTTGTGTTTGTCCTTAGCATCTCCGAAAGGCCAATGTCATCCATCCCTCTCACTGGAGACAGCCAGACAGATTCTGACATCCTGGCATTCATCAAGGCCAGGCAGAACGTTCTGCAGAAGAAATGTAAGAACATCCCCTGGAAACCCGCCAAGGCCTGGCTCTCCCTACTCTTCTGTCCCACACAGGGAGTAAGCAGGAAGCTGCAAAGGAAAGAGGCAGCCACAGCAGTAGTCTGGGTCACCTCGTGTGAGCTGAGCCCTGCTTCTCCGAGTCCCGGGGGCAGATGTGTGGGCCGGTGGCTTGTGGGCTCCTGCTGCTCCTGGGCAAGCTCTGTCTCTCTTTTCCAGACCTTGGTTGTTCTATGTCCCCTGAAGACATCTCTCGCTCCCTGTACAGCCTTCTCTAAACAGGAAGGAGCTGAGGGTGGTTTGGTATTCATTGAATCCCTGGCTAGAGTCTTCACTCCCCTTGAAGCATAGTTCTTGCCAAGGAGTTGAGAATGTAAACACCACTTGAAGGCCCAGGACTGGGGACACTGTGTCAGCCATGAAGGAAATACCTGTCCCACCGCAGGAAGAGCAGAAGGCCCCTCCTGACTTTCCTCACTGGCCTGCTCACTTGGCAGCTAGCCATGCTGTGAACAAGACTTTGCCAGTCCCAGACAGCCACAGGAACAAGGCCAGACCCCTACCCTATACTTACATTATGTCCTTGCCTCATCCCAACAGTCCAAAGACTTCGCAGTGTCATGGCTTGTCAAAGGCTGCCCTTTGACATGATGATGGCATGACAGATGGTGTGCCTGTCTGTCTGTGTTCCATCGCTGGAACGAACTGTGAAGCCTGGGTAGCTTAGTAAAGAAGAGTGGTTCATTTTAACCCAGTTCTGGGGGTTCAGGGACACACAAAATAGTTGCAGCAGCTCTCCTCTTCTCAGAACCCCATGGCGGATGGGAGTAAGAGGGGAGACAGGAGCCCAGAGAGGGATTCAGGGCTCAGGCTTCTGCAGTGACCCGAGGACCCCCCAATAGACCTCACCTCCTAAAGGTCTCACCTGCTAGCCTCACCACATGGAGAACTAAGCCTTGTCACAAACGCAAACCACAGACAGCATAAATGGAGGAAGTCTTGGGTCACATGGCGGACCCTTGCCTGGGTGGATGCTATGCTCAGTCTCTCCACCACCTGCCTGCAGCTTGCACGTGGATGGGCACCGGAGCTGAAGGAAGCTGCCATCCTCACATCAGACAACCATGCTGTCACTGGAGGCCCACTGTGTGAGCGCCAGGACAGCAGCATGGGCCCACCACGCAGCACAGGTGGCTAAGTGCCATCTCATGGTGGCCAGGCATGTGTGGGGAGTGCAGGAGGAAGCCAGCAAAGCAGAGATACAGGCAGCTCCCCTGGGAGGGCAGCTGTGCAGAGGAGGAGGGAGCTGGGAACAACTGAAGAAAAGCAGGAGGCCAGGAGGCTGTGTCGCTCCGTGGAGACTGAAGATGAGGTTGTCTGTGGACAGAAATGCTGCTAGGATGACGTGCACTTGATGGCGGCGGGGGGGGGGGGGGGGGCGGCGTGTCCTTCACCTTTAGTTGCTATGACCTGAACAGACGGCTCTAAGGAAAAGAGTTCTCTTTGGGCTCCTGGTGTCAAAACCGCTAGGCTACCTTGGCAGGAAGGACAGGGAATGACTCACAGGATGGAGCCAGGAAGGCTTTCTCGGTTTCCCCTTTTATCCTGTCTGGACCCCTAGTCTACTGTGACACTTCCCTGCTTGTTAATTCTCTCAGCAAATGCCACACCTAGAAATGATTTTTCTGACATCTTAGGTACTTTCAGTCCAATCGAGTTGACTACTAAAGTTCCCCCAGAGCCCACAAGGAAGCAGCATCCCCACCCCAGAGCCCACAAGGAAGCAGCATCCCCCCCCCAGAGGAAGCAGCATCCCCCCTCTCCACTCCCCCCAGAGCCCACAAGGAAGCAGCATCCCCACCCCAGAGCCCACAAGGAAGCAGCATCCCCCCCCCAGAGGAAGTAGCACTCCCCCCTCTCCACTCCCCGCAGAGCCCACAAGGAAGCAGCATCCCCCCCCAGAGCCCGCAAGGAAGCAACACTCCCCCCTCTCCACTTCCCCCAGAGCCCACAAGGAAGCAGCATCCCCCCCAGAGCCCACAAGGAAGCAGCATCCCCCCCCAGAGCCCACAAGGAAGCAGCATCCCCCCCCAGAGCCCACAAGGAAGCAGCACTCCCCCCTCTCCACTCCCCCCAGAGCCCACAAGGAAGCAGCATCCCCCCCCAGAGCCCACAAGGAAGCAGCATCCCCCCCCCAGAGCCCACAAGGAAGCAGCACTCCCCCCTCTCCACTCCCCCCAGAGCCCACAAGGAAGCAGCATCCCCCCCCCCAGAGCCCACAAGGAAGCAGCATCCCCCCCCCAGAGCCCACAAGGAAGCAGCATCCCCCCCCCCAGAGCCCACAAGGAAGCAGCATCCCCCCTCTCCACTCCCCCCAGAGCCCACAAGGAAGCAGCATCCCCCCCCAGAGCCCACAAGGAAGCAGCATCCCCCCCCAGAGCCCACAAGGAAGCAGCATCCCCCCCCAGAGCCCACAAGGAAGCAGCATCCCCCCCCCAGAGCCCACAAGGAAGCAGCATCCCCCCCCCCAGAGCCCACAAGGAAGCAGTATTTTTAAGTTGTGCTGCAACCACCTTTGTAATAAGAGAAATGTCACCCAACTCTCATGGGAAAAGAGATGCGAGTCCAAGGTTGGTGTCAGCGAGGACTTTCCGGCTGGCACTGTCCCTTACAGTCTAGAGAGCCACAAGCCAGGGCACTTCACTTTTTCTTTTGTTTTTCGAGACAGGGTTTCTCTCTATAGCCCTGGTCCTCACTTTGTAGACCATGCTGGCCCTGAACTCAAAGACTTGCCTGCACTGTCCCCCTAGTGTTGGAGTGAAGATGTGTGCCACCACCACCTGGGATGAGCACTTTACTTAAGACAAGTATCAGGACTGGGGAGAGATCCCCATAGGTAATGTTTGCTGCACAGACACAAGGACCCAAGTGTCATCCCCAGAACCAATATAAACAGCTGGGCATGGACACACACATTCATAACCCAGCGCTGGGGAAGCAGGGACAGACAGGCCCCTCCCTGGTCTCATAACCCCAATGCTGGGGAAGCAGGGACAGACAGGCCCCTCCCTGGTCTCTCTGGCCAGCCTAGGTGGGAAACCCTGTCTGAAAATAAAAGGTGGGACCAGTGAGGTGGTTCAGCAGGTGAAGGTGCTTATTGCCAAGCCAGATGGCTTTGATCCCCAGTACCCATGGGGAACTGCAACAACCAGCCCCCCTCACCCCACAAGTTGTCCTCTGAGCTCCACATGCAGGCCACAGCACCCATTCTAAGTTCATTAATTAAGCAAAAATTAGATGAATGCCAGCCCAGTAACAATCCCAAAGATTAAACTCTGGCCTCCACATGAACACATGTGCACCAGCACACAACTCACATATGCACACGCACATAGACACACGTGTGCACCCAGGAACACACCTACACAGAGGCTAGTCAGAACTGACGACGTTTTTCATTTATAGTAGTGCATTTGTTGTTCCTGACACACTAGAAGACACACACACACAGAGGCACGATCTGGACCCTTGTTCTGACAAGTAAGGGGCCTGAGGCTCGCTGCACTTGAAGATGCTGCCTAAGGTTAGACAGCTAAAGCCAAAGCCAAGGAAGCCTGTGTTCTGCTCTCTCCACTGAGCCACACTGTCTGGAAAGCCACAGCCAGCAAGGGCTGCCCTCTCCGCTGTGCCTCTTGGCCTGGGGGTCCGGGGGACCAGGATGGGAGTGCTGTTCTCCAAACAGTCAGAAACCTGGGAGTAATTCATCAAATCACACACCACACACAAGTCCCAAGATCAAGCTGCTATTCCCAAAGGGGAAAATAAAAGCCTCCTGGTTTCTTAGTGACCGTGCAGACTCAGGGGAAGCTATGGAGAGGGGGGCACGGGGCCATCCCCCCGCCCAGGTCAGACCTAACTAGACAGGGCAGATGGCCCAGGGCCCACTGTCTGGCCTTGTGTATGAAGCTCACTTCTCAGGCTTGCTGTCAGGCAAACTGCAGGCAGGCCAGCACCTTCCCAGCCAAAGCAAACACTCTGCCCTGCCTGGGTCTCCCTGATCTTCATTTGGGTTGCTACCCTGTCAGGGCTTCTTCCCAGCACTCATTACTAGGAATTTGTGACTTCAGTGGCAACAGGAGCCCAAAGCGGGCAATTTAACATAAGGCTCCCTGTTCTGAGAATGCACCAAGATCCAGCATGAATCGGCTTGATTTAGGATCCAGAAAAATGCCAGCAAACGTTTAAATTCTTGCTAGGGGCCCCCGCAGACAGGTATATGTGCCCCATAGGGGCATTAGTCATCCGTGGAGTCAAAGCTGCCTTCCGCTGCCAAGCATGGGTTGAGCAGCGGAGGAAATGGGGTTAGCTCCTTTCTGCAGCCCCTTTTATAATCTTCCTTAATCTTCCAATTTGGAAGTGTTAACATTAACATTCAAACGTCCCTTGGAGCAACCCATAACCACAAGTCCTTTTTCTCCAAGAGGTGCCAGGGAAAGGCCCTACCAAGGAGCCTTGAACTCCTGCTTGGGAGCCTTCCAGGGGTCAGAGAGAGAGGAAGGGAAGAAGGGACAGAAGAATGGAGGGAGGGAGGGAGGGAGGGAGGGAGGGAGGGAACACACTGGCTCTCAGAGGTTTAGGAAGAACAAGGCCTCAAATAAAGCCATCTCTGCCATTGTCATGCTGTGATCTGTGTGTCATAAACAGCAGTCACCTCACCTGTCAGTGAGCCTCTTCAGAGATAAAGTCTCTCGTATGTACTGAGTGCCAGAGTTGGCAGCAGGGAAGGTGGCCCTGATGATGAAGGTGGCGTCCCATTTAGTGACGCGTCTATGCTGTCGGTGTCCGGTCCAGGAGTGCCATCACCCCTGCTACTCCAGCTCCGTTGCTCAGTTGGGACACAGTGTGCTCAGCAGAAATGGTACTGAAAGGCTGTGTGGTGAGCCCTTCGTGAGAGGAGCCATGTCCTCAAGTGGTGTGCTCAGCTCTGCTGGGTGGCATCCTTCCTCAGCCCTCCTGGGCACAGCTGCCTCAGACCTGAGGCCTGAGTTTGTCCCAGCCCTCACCCCACATGTCCTCCGCCTGGAAAGATGAAACTAGGAAATTCAGCCGTGTCTGTATACTAGAATTACCAAGCCACCTGCAGAAATTCCGGTCCCATTGGGGTCTGCGGTGTGGCCTGTGGAGTCTAAAAGGCCTTGGAGCTGAGCACACCACTTTTGTAAGCTAGGACGTGTCCTGAGTGAGTTGGGTTGGGACAGGTCTGCATATGTGAGGGTGCGGGTGAGACGGTTCAGCTGGTGAGGGTCCAGACCTGGTGGCCTGGGGTTCATTGCCAGCATCTGTGTAGTGAAAGGAAAGAAACAGTGGCCACAAATTGTCCATGTCCTCTACACACATGCCACGGCATACAGGCACACAAACACACACACACTGTGAGTAAGACAAAAAAATCAATAAATATTTTGAAAGAATATTTTAAAGTGGGGCATCTCTGCTTAATTTCACAGTGTGGCTCATACACAGTGCTGGCCCTGCAGGACTGTAGACACGAGCCATCCGGTGGGCTATTCTCACCATTCTGTCATGGTCGTACCACATAGACAGAGCCCACCATCCTCACTCCCAGCCAGGTTCCATGATCCACTTCAAGCTGGCTGCAGCTCCCTCTTCACCATGCTCTTCCCAACCTTACCCTCAACCTCCCTACCCACTGAAACAGTTTCAGATGCTGTGTTCATCACTTCAACCAGAAGATCTCAGCAGTTCCCTCTTGCACCTACCTTATTATCCAAACTCCAGGCAGATGAACTAGGACCTCATACCATGCTCACACTTCCATGTGTGTGGATGGAAGGATCCAGTCAAACATGTGCCTAGGGTAAAACCCAAGACTGCATCCTTTTGAAGACTTGTTTTAAATTCTCTCTCTCTCTCTCTCTCTCTCTCTCTCTCTGTGTGTGTGTGTGTGTGTGTGTGTGTGTGTGTGCGTGCGAGAGAGAGAGAGAGAGAGAGAGAGAGAGAGGGAGAGGCACCAGTGAACACCATGTGGTTGGCATGAGTGGGGTCTGAGGAATGAAACCTTAGCAAAGAGCTAGGGGAGTATTTTTTTTTTCTTTTGCAGTCTGGGAGGTGGGATTCAGAGAATAGGGTTGACCGGTCTCCCCCCAGTGCCTGTCAGTCCTGAGAAAAGTCTCCACCCCAAGCTAACCAGCATCCTGTCTTCTTTCAGGCCTGGGAAGCAACTGACTTTCTGATGGAGTCCAAGCCTGCCCTGCAGACAGAGTGACTGATGCGAAGATAAAGACCCTGCCCCTCACTAGTGACCTCGGATATGACATAAAGCCACCCCAGAGCAGTTGGCAAATTTGAGGCCAAAGGAGGAGAGCTGTCCTTCTTTGAGGATGGTGTCTCAGAGAGCTCCAGAGAGGACTTGTAGGGCTGTTGGAAGGGTAGTAGTGCCAAGAAGCTGGGGGCAAGGCTGGGTTGCTGTAGACCCTAGCGATGGTGAAATACACCATCATAATGTACAGGTAGGGGACATTCCAGGCGGTGCTACACAGGAGGATAATAATCCATTATTCATAACTATTTGCCAGGAATGGCATGGCAGGCCAGGCAGGACTTCGGAGCGCCAGATGAGACAGTAGAATGTAGGGGACCCTCCACCATCACCCACTTGTCCTGTCTCCAGGGAGCTATGAATCCTTGCATTCTGAGCACCTCACAGTAAGTACCAGAGAACAGTGGGACGCTCCCCAGAGCTCTACAGGCATCAGTACCCTGAGCCATTACCCCACCAAACTGTGTGGGACTGTACAAAATTAAGACCAACCTCCCTGTCCCCACAAGGAGAACACAGCTGCTCGGTGGCTGTGCCTCGGTGACACTCTCATCATTCCAGAACCTGACTCTGTGACGTGGACTAAGCGGACATGAAAGGGAGGGAAAATGGCCAGCAGAAGCCCATGTTGTGTTCCCAGCCCAGCTAGAGCTGGGAGGGCAATGGAGGGGCAGAAATCGGTGCTCAGAGATGACGACAGCTGAATCAAAACACCTGCTCCTGCTGTGTCTGCTCTTAAATACAGCAACTCGTGATGCCGGGGAGTGGACAAGAAGACACAGCAGCATGGACTTGTTTGGGTCAATGTTGGCTTTTTGACTTTTTTTGGCGTCTTGAAGCTAGGCAGGCCGGCAGCCTTCTTCTTTGTTGCAGCCTGGCTTATGTCATTGGGAGCCAGAGGCAGGAGCAGGCCAGCCTTGCCTTCCCACGAACTTTAAGATGGAAAGTGCCGTGGCCAGAGCCTCCTGTCTGGGTCCTCTCTGTGAGCCTCCTGTCTGGTTCCTCTCTGTGAGCCTCCTGTCTGGTTCCTCTCTGTGACCCAGGCACAGAGCCAGTCTCATTAAACTCCTCCATTGATGAGTGAGCGGCAGAGCTGCAACCCAAACCTGCTGCTCAGGCTGGGGTCACCCTACTTCCTTATGGTTCAGTGGTTTAGCCCCATGGGGGGGGGGGACCACTCCTTCCCACCCTACTTCATCCAGGTAAAGCCTGGCATATGAGGTAAGACCAAACAAGGGCTCTTCATGAGTCTACAGCACGGGAATACAGTCCCACAAACGCACACTCTGGATCCTGGAGGTAACATGGACCCTGCCAGAGCCCCTCGTAATTGGCATCAGTGATCCTGGAACACTTTTCTGTGGTCCATCTTCTAGAGCTTGCTACGGTCTGTTGAGTTTCACTCTCTTTCTGAGGTGTTAGCTCCTGGATTCAGAGGCTTTGTTGAGTGAGATGTGTGGTACAGCCTCACACAGGGTACGAAACAGTCTCCCAGCCTGGAGAGGGAATAAGGAAGAGAGGAACACACCAGCCAGGGAGCCCCAGGTCTACAGGGCATTGGCAATCAACCTTGAGGGAGCCTCCTTAAAATCCACCTTAAATTTCAGTGGATGCTGGGGCTTTGGTGTGGACCCACACTGGACTGCAGTACAACTTCCCCCAAAGAGTCTCTGCAAGTGGGAGGAGGGGATGAGGCTTTGAAAGGACAAAGGACATCCAGCATCAGTCTGGGCTCAGTGGAGCAGGAACAGCAAGGACTATCTGACTTCAAATGTGGAGGTTAAAATGTTTTCTGGAGAGCCGCCTGGTCAGTGACCCTGGTTAAAATGTTTTCTGGAGAGCCGCCTGGTCAGTGACCCTGGCCCAATGCTAGAGAGACTTTGGCTGTCTGTCACTCTCTCCACAGGAGGACGGGTGGGTAGGAAGTGTGTTCATGTATCTCACAAGCAGAGATTTCATATTGCTGAGCAAGTAAAGACATTTGCCACCAATCCTGACGGCCTGAGTTTCATCCTCAGGACCCATATGGAAGGAAAAACATCGACTCCCATAAGTTGTCCTTTGTTGTTTTTAGCTAAGTCTCTATTATTCTGTTTTACCAGTAAGATCCTGGGATGAAAACCTGCTAGCTCAGAAAGGCAGAGAAAGCACCCGGCTCTTCTGCCGCAACCTTCCCAGAAAGAGAACTTTCTCCTATTCTGCCTCAAATAAAAAAACTCCTGCAACTGGCTGCCCCTCCTTTCTACATCCTTTGAGTCTGTCTCCTTCGCGACTCCCTTTTACTCTCTCTTTTTTTTTCTTTTTTTTTTTTCTGTCACCTGGTTGCTTGCTCCACTCCTAGACTTAAGGCTAAATTTACTTAATCCTGTTTACAATATTCAAGCAGAAAGCTCTTGGATTAAAGGTGTGTGCTTGGGCTGAGCCATTCCACAGCTAGAAGCAAGTTTATTTTACAGTAAACAATGCAATTCTGGGGTTCACAGTGTGATCAAATATCCTGCAACAATTCTGTAACCTCCACATGCTGCACCCTGCGGCATGCATGCCCCCACACTGCATGCATCACACACATAGTAACTTTAATTATATAAAAAATTTAAAAGGAAAATAATGGGGACTTTAAAAGGGGGATTGTCGAGGTCAGATGGAGACACTGGGGTACTAAATAGCTGGTGTCAGGTCTTCTCCACCTTTAATAGAGTTCACATCCAGAACTTTGCCATGGGCTCGCCGTGAAGCTCTACACTGATCTCCATGCTGGTTTGCTTTGCTCTCCTTCTGTTCCAGGAGATGGGCTACAGTGGCAGCAGCTATCAAGTACATCTCAAGATGTCACAGGAGCGAAAGGTGCAAGCCTAACCACGCAGCCACAGGTCCAGCCTTCGCCTGTGTCTCAAAGTTGATCCCAGAGCTCAGCCCACATTTAAGGTGCAGGGGGACTCCTCACCCTGGGGGTGTCCATGGCAAAGCTTTGGATATAAATTCTGTTTAAGGTGGAGAAGATGTTAGGTGGTCATCTAGAAACTTCACCCCTCTGACCAGTGTTCATGGGGCTGGAAAGTAGTCTACCTGCTACCAGAGGAGAAAGGTAACCATCAGTATCACCCGGCTGGGAACACTGGGAGCTACAACATTATGTGCCTGCTAGACTTACTAGTGCAGTAGGGCACAGATGTTTTGACTGGGTTTAAGGCCCACTCCAGGAAGTGGACCCATACTTGACACTGTTCCATTGACATGAACTAAGACAGTAGGAGAAAACCTACAGCTATCATCCTGCTAAAGGAACAGAGCGATAAAATGGCTGACAGTGACAGCTTGCTATGCACATGGTTCAGTGTCTTGCTCAGCCTGCATCAGAAAAGCTGCCTCTTAAGATAGACTGGAATTAACACAGCCATCCAACATCGGACAGTGTGTAGTGAGGAAGAAACTTGGAGCTCTCAGTTCTTTTGTTGTTGATGTTGTTGTTGTTGTTTGTTTTGTTTTTGGGTTTTTTGAGACAGGTTTCTTTGTGTAACAGTCATGGTTATCCTGGAACTCCCTTTATAGGCCAACCTGGCCTCAAAATCACAAAATCTCCCTGCTTCTGCCCCCTGAGCACTAGAATTAAAGGTGTGTGCCACCACCACCTGGCTGGAGCATTTGGGTCTAAATAGGATATCTCATCAAATCCCTCCCCCTCAAGACTGAGGGGTTTGTGTGGAAGAGGAGGCAGAAAGATGGAAAATGCCAGAAATGATGAATGAGTTCATGTTGGGTAATTAGGGAGGGGGAGAGGATCTGGGAGGAATTGGAAGAGGGGGAAATCTATTGCATGGAAAGATGGTACCCATTGTTCCATTAAGATCAAAGTGGGGGGCATATCCCTACAAGAGTTTCAACCACAGGACAAGAAAGGAGATGAAAGCCAGCAGTCTGTAGCAGGACTGGAGTGCCCCCACCATCCCTCAGAGGGTGGACATCCTTCCATCTGACCACGCTTTTCTCCCTGAAGGCCCTTCTGCACAGAAGGCCACTCACGCATGTGCAGTACAGTCATGGCTAATCTTGGTTGTCATCTTGACACACTTAGGAAGAATGAACTTCAGCTGCCTTCCTCAGGTTAACCTCAGGGCGTGTCTGTGGGGCATTTTCTTGATTTCTAATAGATGTTGGAAGGCCTCGCCCTCTGTGGGTGGCATCCTCCAAAGAAGGTGGTCCTGGACTGTGTAAGATAAATGTGAGTTGAATCTGTGAAAAGCCAGTAAGACGTGTCCTTCCATGGCCTCTGCTTCAGTTTCTGCCTCCAGGTTCCTGCCTTGACTTCCCTTCATAACAGACTGTAACCTGTGAGCAGGAGTGAGCCCGTCCTTTCCTGAGCTGTCCTTTGTCATGGTGTTTATCACAGCGACAGAAAACACGCGAAAGTAGTCAGCTTCTCTGGTGCAGCCCTCATCTGGTGAAGGGCGCAGGTAGTGAGCACGTGGCACCTAGCTTCCTTGCCTTCTGTGGGCAATCTGACACGTACTCAGTCTCTCAGGTATCCACAGCAATCCCCTGCTACTGACATGCTCTTCCCTGCCTCTCCTGAATCCTCTGCCGTGACTTCTGGGGTCACTTTCCCAATGAACCTTCTCACACAGTCTCCAGTCTGCTCTGAGGAAGCCCAGTGTTGGCTGACGCATCTGTCTCAGAATTGTGGGTGTAGGGGTGTCCCGATTCACTTCTTGGTCTGAGGGAAAATAAGAGTCCTGTCCTTTCCCGCTCTTAACTATGTTTCCAGTTAAGACTGAGACTGGATGCTTAAAAAAAAAGAACACCCTCACTTTTCCTTTTTTTTTTAATTCATTTATTTATTAAAGATTTCTGTCTCTTCCCTGCCACCGCCTCCCATTTCCTTCCCCCTCCCCCAATTAAGTCCCCCCCCCTCAGCCCGAAAAGCAATCAGGGTTCCCTGTCCTGTGAGAAGTCCAAGGAACCCCCACCTCCATCCAGGTCTAGTAAGTTGAGCATCCAAACTGCCTAGGCTCCCACAAAGCCAGTGCATTCAGTAGGATCAGAAACCCATTGCCATTGTTCTTGAGTTCTGTGATAGCCAGAACCTGGAAACAACCTAGATGCCCTTCAATGGAAGAATGGATGAAGAAAGTATGGAATATATACATATTAGAATACTACTCAGCAGTAAGAAACAAGGATTTCTTGAATTTTGCACACAAATGGATGGAAATAGAAAACACTATCCTGAGTGAGGTAAGCCAGACCCAAAAAGAGGAACATGGGATGTACTCACTCATATTTGGTTTCTAGCCATAAACCAAGGACATTGAGCCTATAATTAGTGATCCTAGAGAAGCTAAATAAGGAGAACCCAAAGAAAAACATATAGGCATCCTCCTAAATATTAACCTTCAGCAAGCGATGAAAGGAGACAGAGACCCACATTGGAGCACAGGACTGAAATCTCAAGGTCCAAATCAGGAGCAGAAGGAGAGAGAACACTTTTCCTAAAAGAAACACCAGCAATGGTTGAGCAAGATCGCTATCCAAGAGCTAAGAGCAGCAGCTGCTCTTCCAGAGATCCAGGCTTAATTCATAGCACCCACATGGTTGCTCAGAATGTCTGCGACTCTGGTCCTTGGGAATCTAACATGCTCTTCTGGCTCAGGCATGCATGTAATGTACATGCATGCTGCAGGCAAAACACTCATACACATTAATATAATAAATAAACCATTTCAAAAGAGCAGTATCAGGTGTGACTGCATATTTGGTTGGGGGCTTCCTGGAAATCAGTCCCATGTCCTCGTTGCTGATCCCAGCAGGCTGGACTTCCTGAGAGTGACCTCTCAGATTGAGTAAGACCCATATAGACCTGGCCCCTCTGCCCCACTCCGAACACTCTCCCACGGTATCACTGTAGTAAGGAGACCTCCAGGAGCCCCTAGCATCCTTGCCTTCAACTCAGCCCTCAGCCACTTGGTTCTGTTAGGGGAACCACGTGATAGACCCTCCTCTCTCCACTGTTTCCCACGCAGGGCACATACCTGGGGCAGGTAGGCCTCAGAAAGTGTCCACTCACATCTGTTGGACGGTCAGGTGGGAGGCCTTCCTTTTCTTTATTTCAGGGTCAGTCAGGTGGAAGGAGGCCCAGGCCCAGCTACTCTGTTTACTCTGGATTCTCTGCCCATGGTACATTGGATTGATCTTTTTCTATCTTCCTATTAGTTCAGCTTCAGAAAACCCTTCATCACCCCCGGATGTTAGGCCACACTCTGCCATCAGGCCTGCCTGGCCATTTCACATTTGTCATTAACTGATTTTGCCCTCCCCATGGGGAAGCACAAATTGGCTCTGCCTGTTAGTAACAATACTTCCTGGAAAGGGGTATAAATCGTGCCTGGTGTCTCGCCCTCACCAGCAGAGGAGCAGTGTCTACCTAGGAGATACTGGGCTGGGATGTAGATGTGAGCGACGATTCCACAGTCCAGCAAGATCCCTTCGAAACACAGCCAAAGGCTGACAGGTCACAACATGCACAGGACACTCAGTTTGCATGTGTAGATGGAATGTAAAGAAGTGGGGGTGGGGAGGGAGGGAGGATGGGAGGGAGGAAGGACCATTCCTGCAGAGATGGGAACAAATGCCTATTCACTTCAGATGGGGCACGGACAGTGGACCTCAAAATGACTCCACCGAAGCCCAGCTTGGTGCACCGATGACCAATGCGCTGACTGGGGTTACTTAAAGGGGCAGGGGCGACTCAAAGGCAGCTGCATCATGGGAAACTCACCCCAGCATGGGGGACAACCTCCAGAAGATGCTTTGCCATGACTGTGGCCATCTGTACAACGTGAAGGCAGCTCCAGAAATCTTCCCTCGCCAGCAAGCATTCCTGCCTCTGTAATCTCTGGGAGGACCTTGGGGCTCTGGTAACCTTCTGAGCTCCCTGAGACTTCTAAGTCCCTCCTCCCTCCAGGAAGGCATGGGGACAAGAGCAGGCTCTTCTTCAACAGAGCACTCTGAAGACCATGGGACCCTGGGATCCTGCAGGCTCTTCTTCAACAGAGCACTCTAAAGACCCTGGGACCCTGGGATCCTGCAGGCTCTTCAACAACAGAGCGCTCTAAAGACCCTGGGACCCTGGGATCCTGCAGGCTCTTCAACAACAGAGCGCTCTAAAGATCCTGGGACCCTGGGATCCTGGGATCCTGCAGGCTCTTCAACAACAGAGCGCTCTAAAGACCCTGGGACCCTGGGATCCTGCAGGCTCTTCAACAACAGAGCGCTCTAAAGACCCTGGGACCCTGGGATCCTGCAGGCTCTTCAACAACAGAGCGCTCTAAAGACCCTGGGACCCTGGGATCCTGCAGGCTCTTCATCAACAGCGCTCTAAAGACCCTGGGACCCTGGGACCCTGGGATCCTCTCTCATTTCACCTTTGTGCACTGTTCCTGTGGATTTGGGGACCCAATGGTTTTCAGAAGTCAGTTGGGCATGGTAGCACACACTTTTAATCCCAGTCCTAGGGAGATGGAGGCACGTGATTCTCTGTGAGTTCGAGGCCAGCCTGATCTACATAAGTTACAGGCCATTCAGGGCTATGTAAAACACTGTCCTCAAAAAAAAAAAACACCAAAAAAAAATGTTTTCAAGTCCCCCGTTAAAGTGGACATGCCCTTGAGAGAGACCATCCTAAACTCCACTCTGATTTGGGGTAGCTCATAAAACTTAAGCATAAGAAGAAGGAGGTAGAAGGGAAGAGAAAGGACAGGAAGGGGGAGACGAAGAGGGTCTGTAGGGAAAGGAAAGTGGGAGGCCCCTGGTCTGGCAGACTTTGCTGACACTTAGCAGAACCTTGTAGGTGTCCCCAGGTGAGTGGAGTTCTCTGTTCTGGTCAAGCTGGTACACCCCTTTCCAGACCTGAGGGAGGAGTGCACCTTCAGCCTCCCTCTGCCTGTCTCCAGCTTCCTTCACTCGCCTCTCTCCTGTGGACAGTCTACTCTCTTTCCCTTCACTCCCCTCTCCCCGAGAAGCACTCCACTCCCCATGGACTGAGTGTCTAGACTGATCGAGGACCCTAGTGTCTTGGTTGGCTGAAGTCCTCCGGTTGTCAATGGGTGAGCTTTTGACCTTGTACATGCTGGACTTCCCCGGAGTAAAGGAAAAGGGTTAGGCACTCCCAGGCCTCTCAGGGAAGGCCCAGCCCTTGCTTAAGGACAGGACTTGGTGATTCAGGAAGCTGCTTGATCACCAGCACTCTGTTGACCCACATCTCCAAAAATATGAGAAAAAGCCAAGCAAGGGTAAGTAAGTATTGTGACTTCAGAAATCTCTTAATGTCTCAGAAAACCAGGATCAGCAGGAAGGATTTGGGGAAGATGGCTCCTCGGCTCTCTTCACGCTGCCTCCAAAAAGGACAGCATCTGTTCTTGCTCTTAATGACTGGTAGCCATTCCCCTGTCTCAACTCACTCCAGCGATGCCTCGTGTTCTCCATTGGACCCTGCAGCACAGGAAAACAGCTCCTGTTACTCTCTCATGTACTTTCTCGTTACACACAAAAAAAAAAACCTTAATAATTCCCCCTGGCTTCAGTTTTCTGTAAGGTTTCCCACCATGGATATGCACCAATGGATCGTCCTCTCCTTATCACAGAAGCAATGGTGGGTGTTCATCCTGAGGGCCTAGCCACAGCACCTCACACCACAGCTGCTTCCAAGAGAATAGCAAGCCTCCTGCGCCCCCTCAATAGGGATATAGATATATAGACCCACACATATATACACCTACAGTCTTATATGTGATAAATATACATGTAACTAAGATATAACTATATACATATATATTGAAACTGTAAAAGAAAAGATCTGGATTAAAGATGTGTCTTTCCAATTCGAAGACACAGATTAGAAGAGGATCTTCCCTCTTCAAATTAAGCAAAAATCCCTCACAAACATATCCCGTTTTTAGTTTTATTTAATTCCAGATGTAGTTAGGTTGATAGCCAAGAATAACTCTCATGGTCCCATCTGTGTTGCATGAAGTGTCCAGATAGGGGAATCCATTAGAGACAAAAATCAGGTTCCCATAGGCTAAGGGATGCGGCTTGGGTAAAGGGGCGACAGCTGGTGAATGAGAAAGTTCCTCTGTGAAGCAGTAATCGGTGGTAGTGCTGGTTCCAAAGCTCTGGGATCTATCATACACCATGTGCCAAAAAGCTCTGGGGTCTATCACACACCATGTCCAAAAAGCTCTGGGGTCTATCATACACCATGTGCCAAAAAGCTCTTGGGTCTATCACACACCAGGTCCAAAAAGCTCTGGGGTCTATCACATACCACGTGGGATGGTTCTAAGTCACCTGGAAGACAAATCTCTGCACATGTCTGTGAGGGGTTTCTAGACTGCATTTTTGGAGGTGGGACTCGCACTCAGTGTGGGCAGCACCACTCCATGGAGTCCCAGATGGAATAAAAAGGGGAGCAGACGATCTCAGCACCAGCGTTCACCTCTCTCTACTTCCTGACTGCGGATCCCGTGAGACCAGCCACCTCACACTCTGCCACCATGCCGTCCCTTGCCATGACAGATGGCACCTGACACTACCAGCCCGAACAAACTCTTCCTTCCTTACGTTGCTTCTGTCAGGTATTTTCATAGCATTGAGAAAATTAATCAATTCACATGGCAGTGTCCACTTTCTGTGTGGGAGGAGTAGGACAGGAGCTAGAGAAGTATGTCCACCATGTTGCTCACAGCTAAGACACAGAACCAACAGGTAGATGAGCGTAGGACATGTGGCACAGGTACACAGTGGAATTCTAAGAGACCATAAAGAAAAACCGGGATACTGCAGGAAACTTTATGGACCTGGAGGTTATCATGCTAACGGAAATAAGCCAGGTTCAGAAGTCAAACACTACAGGTTTTCTCTATAAGCATAATCTAGATGTGTGTGTGTGTGTGAGAGAGAGAGAGAGAGAGAGAGAGAGAGAGAGAGAGAGAGAGAGAGAGAGATCTTGCAGAAGGACAGACTCTTAGGAGGAGGGACGCCGAGGAAGATGATGGAACGCTGAGAGCGAAGGGTGGCCCTGTGTCAGGGAGGACAGTGACATGCAAGAGTGGGCACGACAGTTCTCTTTATAAACACAGCACAGCCTAGACTCTCTCAGGGAGAGTCTTGATGAGAAACGTTAGATCAGCTGGGCCAGTGGACATGTCCCTGGGGGTTGTCTTGATTGCTAATTAGTACAGGAAGACCTGACCTAATATAGGAGACATCGCTTCCCAGGCAGGAAGTCCTGAGCAGATTGAGTGGATCAAGCAAGGAAACCCATGTGTTCA
This sequence comes from Microtus oregoni, assembly GCF_018167655.1. NCBI lineage: Eukaryota > Metazoa > Chordata > Mammalia > Rodentia > Cricetidae > Microtus > Microtus oregoni. The sequence goes on from NW_024543066.1 coordinate 46,654,105, forward strand.
TTCTTTTTGCTCTCTCTTACCTGTGGGTGTGACGAGATGCCCGAGTTCCTGCCTTAACTTCCCTCAGGGATGGTCTGTAACCTGGATTGTAAACAAATAAATTCCTTTGCCCTCCACATGGGTTCCCTTCTGCCAGGGTGTTTCATCACAGCGACAGAGCGAAACTGGAGCAGTCGAGAAGAGCAGCGAGGGAGAGATTAATAAGAGTATAGTATTATGACAGATGAAAACATCTGCAGATAAAGCTGCTATGATAAACCCCATTACTTCATAAGACAACTTTTAAAATGAATGAAAATAAATAAATATACTAAAATAATAGTAGTAGGATATACCCTCAAGTGCAAACCTACCACTGAGGAGACAAGCAGGTGAATAGGCCTGTAGGGATTTAAGGGTTTCTATTTTTTAATATTTTCATCTTTTATAATAAAATTTACTTAGCTCAAAATATAAATAAAAATATCCAAGGAGATGGCTTATCAGTCAAGAGCACTCTCTGCTCTGCAAGAGGACTGAAGCTCAGTTCCCAGCATGCAAGGTCCGGTGGCTCACACAAGCAGAGCACATAAGTGCTGGCATTGTGCTAAGTGCCACAGACACCAAACTACACAGATGGCTCTGCTGGCAGAGCACTTGCTTAGCGCACAGAAAGCCGTAGGATAGAGCCCCAGCACCCCATAAACAAGCGAGGTCAGAGCCCCAGCATCCCATAAACAAGCGAGGTCAGAGCCCCAGCATCCCATAAACAAACAAGGTCAGAGCCCCAGCATCCCATAAACAAACAAGGTCAGAGCCCCAGCATCCCGTAAACAAGCAAGGTAGGTTCACTCCTGTAATCCCATCCTGAGAGAGGTGGAGAACAACAGAGTCAGTTCACGGCTATCCTCTGCTATGTGCCAACCTTGGGGACAGCCTGGGCTATATAAGACCTTGTCTCTATAGAAAAAAAAGACGAAAGGCTGGAGAGATGACTCAGTGGTCAAAAGCCTAGCACCCATTGGGCAGCACACAACTGCTGGAACTCCAACCTTGGGGGATCTGACACCCTCTCCTGGCTTCTGTGGGCACCTGAATACATGTGGCACACATTCACACATATGCACACACACACACACACACACACACATACACACTTGCACATAAATAAAAACAAATCTCAAAATAAGCAAGTAAAAGAGAGCATCACGAGCAGTATGCTGGCTGAACTCCTGTGCAATTGCAATCTCTGCAAAGCTTTCCACCTGCCACAAACATGCACCAAGGCCCGTGACTCCACCTGCGAGGGAGTCACCAACAGTACTGTGGGTGGAGACTCGCTTCTGTTTTTTGTCTTCTCCACACTCACGTCTCCTGAGCTCAGCATCCTCCAGATGCTCAAGGCAGGCCGAACATTGGCAGAAATGATGCGACCAGGACCCCCCATGGGTCAGCAGCACCAACTTGTAGTAATAAGAGTGGAGGGGCTGCGTCTCCAGCACCCCGGCTGCCTGCTAGCTTATGCCCGAAATAACAACACACAAACTGTATTCATTTAAACACTGCTTGGCCCATTTCTATCTAGCCTCTTCTAGGCTAACTCTCGCACCTGGACTAGCCCATTTCTAATATTCTATGTAGCACAGATAGGTGCGCTTACCGGGAAGATTCTAGCCTACATCCATCCTGGGTCGGAGCTTCATCGCGTGTGTCTGCCCAGGAGCCGGGAGCATGGCGTCTCTCTGAGGCGTCTGCTCCCGAGAGGAGAGCTGTCGAGTCTGAGCTCACTTCCTCTTCCTCCAGCATTCTGTTCTGTTTTCTCCACCCACCTGTGTTCTAACCTATGAGGGCCAGCCAAGCAGTTTCTTTATTTTTTTAACCAATGACCTTCCTCCATCACCAACTGACAGAGCTTCTGAGCAAGGATGTCATCTGCCGTTTCTTTTGCTCTGATTTGTCACCCTGGTTACTCATCCTCAAGTTTCCCCAACACAGGTCAACCCATCCTGTAAGCAAGGCTAATCCATACCCTTGTGATACCTCCCAGGCTCCCGTGTTTGAGACTGGGATCTTCTCAGGTGAGGAATCAGACCGAGCATAGTGGACACCCCAACCATATTTGTCCCACAGAAGCAGGGGTGAGGTCAGGTGAGCTCAGGAGGTGATAGTTGTCTCCGAGGCACCCATGCATTTCTCTGCTTTGCTGCTATGCACAGAAAAATGAGGTCCAGTGTGGGAAGCGGGCCTGTTGCACACTGCACTGTTCAGACAGACTCCCCTGCCACAGACACCTGTGCAGTGGAGGACAGGGCAGGCAGTAGCAGGGGCTCTCACCTCTTCCTTCTCCCTTCTCCCACAGCCACCCTGACAACTGCTGCAGGATTCTGGTCACACCATGCCCTGGGCTGGTCTCTGAAGCTGTTGGGGTTGTCGGGTGCCACCCTTGTTTATGGCCTATACCTGCTCCCTACTGCTTGGGGCCACCATCTTCCAGCTGCTGGAGCTCAATCCGGAGACCAGTTCCAACTGCAGAAGCTGCGCTTCCTAGAGAACATACCTGCCTGTCCCAGCAGGCCCAGAGCAGTTCCTGCAGGTGAGGAAGCAAGGAAAGGTGGCCAGGAAGAGCAGGGAGGGGGTGGAGGTGCTGGTGACAGGTGCAGAGCCACCACCCAGAGGTTGGATGCTGTTTGGAGACAGAGGGCGGTTGAAACTGGAGCCTGGTGAAACCTAGTCCAGAGCCTGATCCTCTGGGCTACAGCTAGACCACTATGCTGCCTTAATCAAACCACTAACAAGATGTCTTCATCAGTAATGTGAAAAGAAACAGGGCATATGGGCCGGGAGGTGCCCAGTCGGGTAAGTGCTTGCTATCCAATATGAGGACCCGAGTTTAATGCCCAGAACACACGTTAAAAATCCAGATGTGAGGCAAGTGAGACAGCTCAGTTGGCAGAGGAAATTTCCATCAATCCTAAAGACCCAAGTTCAATCCCAAAGCACACTTGTAAACCCAGCACTGGAAAGTCAAGGACCAACAGATCCCTAAGGTTATCTGGCTGGCCTTGACAAACAGGGAAGCCCCACCCAAGCCAGGGAGAGAAATGGCCTCAGAAAACAAGGTAGAAGGCTGGAAAGATGGCTTAATGGTCAAGAGTATTTCCTTTGGGGACCTGATTTTAATCTCCATCATCCACGTCAAATTCTGGTATGATTGCAAGTGTATGTATCCCCAGCAATGGGCAGGAAGGGAGCTGAATTGAATCTCTAAAGAGCTCACTGGCCTGCCCAGGCTAGCCTAAGAAAAGGGCAAGTTTCCGGTTGGTGAGAGACCCAAGGCAATGGGTGGGAAGTGGCAGGAAGACACATGGCATCCTACTCCGGCCTCCTCTGAGCACACTCACAGATCCAGAAATGTGTACCAAAGAGAGAGAAGGAGGGAAAGGTGGGAGAGAGAAGAGAGAGGAGGGAAAGGGGGTAGGGAGAGAGACTGAGAGAGATTAAAGAAACAAAACCAGGGCTGGAAAGATGGCTCCATAGTAAAGAAGAGTGGATGCTCTTCCAGAGGACCTGGGTTCAACTCCCAGTACCCGCATGGCAGATTCAGGGGATCCCATGTCCTCTGTGAGCACCAGGCCCACATGTGGCACACAGACATACATGCAGGAAAAATACCTATATACATAAATAAAATAAATCATAACACACAAAAAGGCTGGTGGCTCTGAGGAGTGATACCTGCAGTTGACCTCTGACCTCCATATGCACATGTATGTGCACACAACTATCGGCCATACACAAACATGTATTACAGATACATACATGTATACACACACAGAAAGTTGCTGTTTGTGCTTGACATTTGACAGCAGAGTGAAATCTCTCTGAGCTGGCACTTGCTATACAAACGCTCCCACACTCCCAGCATCTCAGGACGGATGCTTCATCTGCTGGCTCTCAGAACTTGCTCCTGTGTGCAGACCCAGATAAAGGTGAGGACCAGCTCTCACACTGCACTTGCTCCCTTGCAGGGCCAGTGGACAGTGGCTGAGCATGATCGGCAGAGTGATAACTGGCCACTAGTGAGCGTGTCTGACACATGATAAGGGGTGGGAGACCAGACCTCTGTTTCCTTGTGACGCCCCATCCTGGGACTTCTTTAGCTTACAAATGGGGGCAGAGTCCCAGGGAGATGCAGTCATTGGCTGAGATAGAACTCAGACCCATGCTTCTTGCTGGGTTCCCTTTACACTTCACTACACCGATTAGCACACACACTGCAGGCAGGGTACTGACAAAGGGAAAGTTCTCAGAGTAGGGTCCGTGGACCCTCAGCACCTCCACCTCAGCACCACCCCCTCAGCACCAGCACCTCCACCAGCTCCAGCACCAGCACCGCCACCAGCACCACCTCCAGCACCAACACCTCCACCAGCACCTCTATCACCTCAACACCTCCACCAGCACCACCTCCAGCACCTTCGCCAGCACCAATACCAGCACCACTTCAGCACCTCCACCAGCACCTCCAGCACCAACACCTCAACCAGCACCACCTCCAGCACCAGCACCTCCACTAGCACCAGCACCTGAGAGCTTATTAGAGAATGACATTTCAGACCCCACTCAGACCTGCTGACTCAGGTGATGCTGAGGCCCCAGAGACTTTCTTGGGACTGAGAGCTGCTAGGCCACAGGAAGAAGTGTCAGTAGAGAGTCCTGTCCCTGCTTTTCCAGTATACATAGTATTCCTCACCCCTGCATATATTTTACTCAGAGATGGTACTCACCTTCAGGCACCACAACATCCCAGAAGTGAGCCAGAGACAGGGACACCTCAAGCCTTCTCCTACCTCAGCCCTGGAGGTAGAATCAGGTCTGCAGTGGGCAGACCGTGGCCAGGCTCAAACTGGTTCTGCAATCAAGACCAAGGCTCTAGGTCTGGCTGTAGCCCAAAGGGGCCAGTGTTTGGGACCAGGGACTCACTAGGAAATGTGTCCTTTCAAATCCTCAGTCTCATTGAGCAGGTGGAGCTTGGAGGCAGAGACACACTAGGGTAACATCTGGGGGAAACCCAGTCTCTGGGGAACTCATACACTGCACCATAAACGGTGAAGAGTGTAGTGTCCGGACATGATTCCATGAGGACAGCTGTACACCCACCCCTTCCTCCTTCACCACTGGATTCTTGGAGACGAAGATGCCGCAGTCACTTGAGGCCACTCACCCACACCCAGAGCCCTTAGGGAGGTCAGAGGCAAATGCTGTCCCCGAGAGTGGGGGTCTCCAGGGAGGGGACATGCTCCGGAATATCTGGCCCAGTTCTATACATGCATGGGAAAGAGGAAGCCAAAGCATTAAGAAGCTAATTCCTGCCCGAGTGAGGGCCAGGAGGCCTCCACCCAGCAGGTGAAAATCAGCTCCCACAGGAAAGAGAGGCAGGAGTAGCAGCCATACTTCCCATGGTCCCCAGCTCTGGAGCACTGCTGGGTAACAAGAATGAGCTGATGCTCCCTGGGACAAGTTTACCGCTAGATGGAAGAGGGCTAGCGTTGTGGGGAGAGAGTCCTGCACGATCCTCAGGAGGGCTCAGGCTTGAACCTGCCAAGCCTTCTTCCCTAGAAACACAAAACACAGACACACAAATCATACACACCCATGTAACACAGAGCACTGCACTGCACACACAGACAACACATCACATGTGCACAGATAGCCTCTCTCCTGGGCTTCTAACGTTAATTTCTTCTGCAGGCATAGGCTATGATCACTAGAGGGCGCCAGAGAGCAAAGCGGCCGGCTCCCTGGATGCCCTGGCTCCCACCGCATGCCGCATGGGAGCGAAGTCCCCCAGACCCCATCTTCCCCAGCAGACCCTTCTAGAAGTATCCAACATCAGCCTCACCTTGTCCTAGCTAATGTTTGCATGTTTGTCATTTCCTGTCACCAGCCCTCAGCTCTCCACCTGTTAGAGCACACACCTTGGCCAGCCTTGGCCACTCAGAGATTTCACGGTTCCTTCTGTGAAATAGGAATGATGTGAATTAAGAGACTTATTCAACTTAAGCACATAAAATCATCCTCCTGAGAGCTGCTTGGTGACAGCTGGCCCTCAGTAACCGTTAGCCCCTTCCTTTCTGACCATGCCACTCCAACGGGTGATCCTGGAAGCCTGGGTGACAGGAGTGAACCACAAAGGCAACCCCAGCAACTGGGACTTCAGAAGCAGTTTCTTCTTTGAGGGCACAGTGGTCACCATCACAGGTGAGGGAGGAGCCGGTGCAGGGAGGGGCCTCCCTTGACTTTGCTCTTGCCATCTCTTCCAAAAGCAATCACTGGGGCGAGGATGTGGTTTATCCAGGTGGGGGCACAGGAAGCACAGATGGGGGCATGGTGAGACAGTAGCAGAGGAAGGCAGTAAGGCGTGCACACCTGCTGCTGTGGGGGCTGGGTTCCCCTCGAGCTGGGCCTGGTGTGTTAATGCAGCTGGCCACAGACCAGAACGTCCTCTCAGAGAGAGAGTGAAGGAAGGTCATTGGGCACTGACTGCCTCTCAAAGCTGCAGGCAACATCCCAATATCCCAAGGAGATGGGGTATCGGCAGAACCCCCGCCCCCCCCCAGTCTCTCACACTGGCCTCCCTTCCGTTTAGTTACATACGCCCCAATCCAATCCCAAACACCTTCCTTGGTATTCCAGGGAGAGTGTTAGAATATGAGTGTTGGGCTCCCAGTTCACTAAAGAGGGACTGAATGGCTGTGATTACATAAGGCAAATGGGGATAATTAGATAGAAATTATATAAACCATCTCGGGGAATCATGTCTGGCAGGGAGGCCGAAGGTGGCACTCGGGAGGGCTTCATGGGGGCAGCATCACTGTAGAAGAGCCTTCTCTAAGCAGAGATTGTTCTAGCAGAGGTTAGGATGAGTGCCATGGGAACAACTTTCTTTCCTCCCCCAGCAGTGATGGAGACAAGCCCCTGCTGGAGCTGAGGGTGGGGGTGGGCAGGAGGCAGCTCTGGTCTCTCTCTGCCCCTGCTGCGCATGCTCCCTTGCCCAGCAGGCTACAGAAACCTGGCACTCAGCACGGAGGCTGGGCAGGCCTTCTGGGTCTTCTTGCCCTGATAAGCATCCTGCTCAATGTGGTCTTCCTTGACCTGGGAACAGGGCTGCGTGCCCATCTGACCACGGACAGGTGGGAGGACCATCCCAGGTATTTCTAGGTAGCACGATGTCTTCCGGAGCTCCTTAGGACAGAGAGCTGCAAGTATTCCTGGAACTTTCTAGGTGTTCTCAGCTCCTGCAGGTCCTGGGCCTCGCTCTGCTCCTGACCCTGGGGGCCCTGGTCATTCTCATCTTCACACCATGTTACTCAACGACATGGAGGGCTGGAGCTTTGGCGAAGGCTTCTACTTTGCCTTCATCATCACCCTCAGCACCATTGACTTTGGGGACTGTGTTCTCTGTGAGAAAGAATTAACTATCCTGGTGGCTACTCAGTAGAATCTGGGCACATGGAGGTACCAGGTGAGGCTGCTATCTCTGGGACTCCTGTGGGCTCTTGGTGGAATTTGTCAGAATTCTGCTTTCCCCATCATTGGTACTTTTTGGAGGTCCAGCAGGGAGAGAGCACCTCTGTGGAATCTGGGGGTGGCTGTGCCCTCAGACACCAGCCATCACCTTCCCTGGCAGGCACAGACCCCAGCAAGCATTATGTCACCATGAACCTGAACCTGGCAGCTGTATGGATCTTCCTAGGGTAGGCGTGGCTGGCGGTGGTCCTCAGCCTGGCAGCTGTCTGGAGTCTCCTAGAGCAGGCATGGCTGGCAGTGGTCCTCAGCCTGTCTGGAGTCTCCTAGGGCAAGCGTGGCTGGCAATGGTCCTCAGCCTGGGATCACTGCTTCTGCACAGGTGTTCCTGTGTCTGACTGCTCATCAGAGACCTGGACCTCAAGAATGGAGGAGCCCCTCACCCCAGACCTCAGAAAATCCCCATCTCTGCATGATGCCCAAGTATTCCAGCCACCCATCCTACCCCATCTACCTCCGCCCCAAGCCCATGGTGTTTCACATAGGGTGGCCAGTGATTCTCCAAACAGAAAATGGAGGTAGGTGTGCCTACAAGGTAATTTAGAGGAGATGCAGAGACAAAAATCAAAGATTCTAGGCGCCTTAAAGAATAAGTTCCCTGGAGCCTAGCCTGCTGCCAGATTTCAGCATTGTGGGCAGAAGGGAGGAGAGGCTGGCCCTGTCTGCCAGATGCTCAGTTTTAAAAGGATTAGGAGCTAGCTCTTCCTTGAACTTCCCCTCTCCCTAGTCACAAGGGGGCTTCTAAGAATCCGTGTATTTGCAGCATTGGGGTGGGAGTCCAGGAGGTTGAGGGGAGTCCCTGGGAAGGACCCGTGTCCGTGGTCACATTCTCTACTCTCCCTCCCGCAGGACTATTGTCTCTTAGGAAAGGAGGGAAATCTGAAGCCCTCTATCTGCTCCGTACATACCGGTCCCTGCCTTGCTCTGGGTGAATAGGGTCTCAGAGACCTCCTCTGGAGCAGCAAGTGTGAGCCCTAGCACATGCTCTTGCCTCCCACAAACACGGACAAGCCATGCCCAGCTGGGGCCTTTTTTTTTTTTTTTTTTTTTTTTTTTTTTTTTTTTTTTGAGTGCATCTATTGTAGCGAACCTAGAATGGTACTGACCACAGCAGGCACTTGGAGGAAGTCCCTGGTCTCACAGCTTAGACAGGAGCCCTGTGACAATAGCCTTTGGAAGTTTCTCTTCCCTGCTGTGGATTGCAGGAGCCTTTCTCACTGAAGGGAAGCACTGAGGTGGGACCCCTCCGTGGTCCCCTGATGCTGATGTGGGCACTCCAACTCTCTGGTGAGTTATGTTATTGTCACCGGGATTGGATCCTTGAAGGTGGGCAGGGCCATTGCACCCTGCAGCACTCCTCAGAAGGAAGAAGGCCACCAGCGATCATTTGCTTAGAGAAGGGCCCCTCCTGGCCTTTCCTGCCCATTCCCTGTTCCTGTCTACCAGAGTGCTCCTGGGCTCCTCTCCACCATGTGCGGACCACGATCTCCTGAGGCACCGTGTTCGGCCCGGGTCTGTCGGGCATCAGGCACGGGGGTCCTTCTGCTCTCCTACCTGGCTTACTTGGTGCTGGGCGCCGGTGTGTTCTGGGCACTGGAAGGTCGTGCGGCCCGGTACTCCAGCCACATCTTCCAGCGCGACAAGTGGGAGCGACTAAAGAACTTCACACATCTGGATGACCCAGCGCTGGATCAGCTGATCCGGGTTAGGGGACTAGCGGTGCCACCCTGGGAAAGAAGGAGTGGGTGGGGCAGGGATGAAGAGTGCTCTGGCCGGGACAGTGTAACTCTGGGGAAGGTTATCCCTTATTCGAGAGGTGGAGTAAACAGGCTTGGGACAAACAGGTTTGGGCGGTTAGGGTTGGGTAACCATGGAGATGGGCTGAACCCAGTGGAAAGCGTCTAGGGCTAGCAAAGAGTGGGGGCACCGGCTCCGTCTTTAAGGAAGTGAGACACAGCCATAAGGAATACAGAGGATCGCTTCTCTGTGTCACAGGTTTCAAGGTTGTCCGATGTGGTCATCACGGGGACAGGTATCATTTGTTCTGGTCAGCCTTGTGTGGGGGTTACTGAGACGAAGCGCCAAGGATGAAAGGCCACACCTAGTCTTTCAAGGGACGGGAGGGCAAATACCTTGGGGGTGTGGCCAGACTCTAAGGAACAGAAGCTGGTGGGAGTGTGGGAACTTGAGAGAAACGGCTCAGTCTGTGTCGGTGGGTGAAATAGAGCCCGGAGCAGAGGGGGGAGGGAGCTGAGAGTGAGGGACCCGGAGCGGAGGAGGGAGGGAGCTCAGAGTGAGGGGCCCGGAACTGAGAAGAGAGGGGGCTCAGAGTGAGGGGCCTGGACTGGATTAGGGCTAAGGTCACTTTACCTGAAGTATTTGGACCTGCAGGGCCGGCAGGGACAAAAGGAGTGGGGCAGTGAAAAGAGCAGAGGTCCCTGAGCCAGAGGATCCTCAGAGGACGAGGACGCTGCAGGGTACGGAGGCAGGAGATGGCTCATCCTCCAGGATTTCCCATGGAGAACTCTTCCTGGCCCCGTGGGCCATGGGGCTGGCAGCGGAGCAAATCAGTGTTTGCCTTAATGTTCTGCTCCACTTCCCTCTGCAGAGAGTGCAGGGACAGAACTTAGACTCGCATGCCTCTGTGCAATCGCCACTCTCTTGCAAAGATTTCATTATAGAGACCCCCAGGACCTGTGTCCCAGAATCCTTAAACTGAAGCCAAATCCCCTGTAGAGAGAGGGAGCATTGTTGGGTGGGACAGGAGGGGCCAGGAGTGAAGAGAATTCCCATCCTCCGGACAGGCCAATGGGCAGGAGCTGGAGCTAGGGACTGTCTCTGTCTGGCCATCGCCAGTAAACACTGCTGTTTCGGTCCTTCCCATGCCCAGCTCCCCCGTCAATGCCTCATTAGCAGACACTACCATCTCCATGATGAACCAAGGCTCAGAGAGATTTGATAAAATTGCAAGGCTGCACAGCCAAGAGCTAAGCCTGTTAATCACCTGGAGGCTGGTTTTGTGTAGCCCTGTACATGTGGCTGTTTCTCAGAACCCCATGATTTTATGTCCAAGGCACACTATGCGTTCCCAGCCTCTGCTTCCACTGTCCTGTCTTCCTGAATGCTTTGTGGTTGAAAGAGCCTCAGGGAAGCACAGCATGAGTGTCATTTCTTCCAGGAAGCCTCTGCTTCTGCTTCTCTGGGTTCCCAAGGTGTTATGGCCCTGGGAAGCCAGAGGACTCTCCACTGTTAGAGTTCCATTTTACAGATAAAGAAACAGATGTGAAAGAAACTGCAGACCATCTACACAGCCCCCCTTCATACCCGAAACCATCTACACAGCCCACTTCATACCCGAAACGACCACTATGGCCCCATCTCCGAGTTAACTCAGTTCTCCTATCCCAGTGAAGGCCGAGGTTGCGTCTGTCATTTGACAACATCTGCCTATTGTTTCCAGCAAGATTAGGACTGAGGCAGACAGCAAATGAGTATATAAGCCTGTGAGATGGCCGAGAACCTGAGCTGGCTCTAGGATAAGGAGGAGACGGGGTTGGCCCCAAGATCTCTGCCCCTGGGGAGCCCTTGGGTAGTAGAATCAGTGATTCTTGGCCCCAAACAGACTTGAAATAGAGAGGAAGATATTGGGTGTGTTTTTCTGGGGACACATGAAAAAGTCTCTTCAAGTTAGATGGGGCCAATGATTGACCAAAGAAACAATCTCACCCATTTCTAGCTGGGTTTACCAGGGTTACTACGGGAATGTGGGTGACTCAAAGATAGTTGGATCACCCGGCAAGGGTGACACCTCACATTCCGAGAGCTCACTACACAACTTGTAGGCAGCTCTACTGAAGAGTCCCCTCTCCTCAGCAGTTTCTTCTGTGAAATTTAACTTGGGGGAGGGGCTTGTGACTGCTGTAAGTCACGGGAGGAAGTGCATCACTTTGGAGAAACTGTCTATACAACATGAGGCCTCTACAGGAGTGTGGGTGTTGGTGTGGGTATGGAATGGGTATAGTGGTGTCTTGAGGTGCAGGGGCTCAGTCCCCCAAGATCCTGTTGGTCACTGCAGCATCTCTTCCAGGACATCATTCAAGCATACAAAGATGGGACCCAGCTCCTGGGCAGTACCACCAGCATGGGGCGCTGGGAGTTTGTGGGCTCTTTCTTCTTTTCTGTGTCTACCATCACTACCATCAGTAAGGGCAGCATGGGGACAAGCTGGTGTGGCTTGGGAGGTAGCCTCACCCTGAGGGGCCGGCCAGTGATTGCAGTCCAGAGGGTGTCACCCTTATAAAGAAAGCAGTCATATCTGAAAGCACACCCCCACAGTCCTGCAAACAGCATCTCATGCCTCAGGACCCATGGACTTGGCTTCTGCATTTCGTCAGACACCCGGGGAACTGTATACATATTCCAGTTTGGAAACTGCTGCCCTGGAGGACAGGACGTTGGTCATCCAACCCAGTCCTACAGACCCTCCCAGGCCCTCAGTCCCTATCACTGTCCTCCAGACATATTTCCCCTTCCGAGCCAGACTGAGGTGGAACCTGTCTGTCTTGAAAGCACCTGAGGCTGTTGTGTGGAAACAGAGGGGTTCAGAAAGCCCTGGATCCCTGCAGCCCTGGTTCCCAGGGACCAAAGCAGGTTAGCTGCCCTTGCCCACAGCATCACACACATGACCCAGGACTAACCACTAGGGGGCAGGCTCACCCACCGAAGATTTAGGCTCCATCTTTCTTTGTAACCAACCAGCATCCCTTTGATCCTTGCCTTGTTTTCCCAGTACCCCTCATCTCCCACCCCATCCCACCTTCTACCTCCCCTCACACACTCCCAACCCTGCCCTTACTCAGACCATCATTGTGTGATCTCAGCACTTGAGAGATGGAGGCAGGAGGATTAGGAGTTCAGGGTTACATAAAAAGGTTGAGGTCAGCCCGGCCAACACAAAACCTTTTTAACACAAACAAAATAAAACATGAATGGAAAGGAGATGGAAGACCCAGAGAGATACTTCTGAGGTTTTCAGGCCAGATGCCTGCATGGTAACCTTCTATCATGTTCATCCGCCCATTCTCTGGGCCGGGGCGGGGCACTCGATGCTCAGAGGTTCACCTTCCCACCGACAGTACGTCCCTATTGTGGCCTTTCATTAGCCAAAAGCAAGTGAATGCCTGCACCCCGTTTTAAGGTCAAGAAAGTAGGCTCAGAAAGACCAAGGCCTTTGCCCAGGTTCTCACAGCCTTGCAGGGGTCAGTGTTCAAGTAGTGAAGCCAGAAAATAATGGGAGTCCACAGGCCAACTGTGGGCTGGTGTGCCAGCCCCGCTCTGTCTTCTCATCAGAGCTAGGTAGGCACCAAGGGGGCCACAGGGGCCATCCCCAAAGCTGGGGGAAGGATCTGCTTAAATACCCCTCCCTCCTGCATCAGGCTACGGCAACTTGAGCCCAGAGACTACGGCTGCCCATCTCTTCTGTATATTCTTTGCCCTCGTGGGGATCCCACTCAACCTGGTAGTGCTCAACCGGCTGGGCGACCTTATGCAGCGAGAGGTGCATCAATGTGTCCAGTGGCTGGGAGGCAGCTGGCAGGTGAGACGGTGGCCAGGAACCTGGATGAGACCATTCCAGATGGGGGACTGTGGTGGAAATGGGGTTCCAAACCAGAAGGGTGGGGTCAGAAAGATGAGGTAGGTGGTGAGGATGTGGGAGCAAAGCCCGGAACAGGGTGTTTGATTGTTAGTGTCTGTGGGGTTGATCGTTAGTGTCTGTGGGGCGCATAAGAAGATTGGAACAAGTCAAAGACAGGAAGCCTTTCAGAAGGAACTGTGAGGGCTCAAAGCTGGAGATTTGGGCATCTCCTTCTTGCTGCTCAGGACAGAGCCACAGACTGTTGCTCATTGCACACACACCTGCTCATTTTCCATGCCTAAAGTCAGTAACCAGAGTCACCCAAACCCCAGCCACAAGCTCCTCCCATGATTCTCATCATCAAAGTGCTCAGTGGAGCACTTTGCCAGTTACCAACTCTTGTGCCAAAAATTAAATGAAGGGCATAAAGGGCCTCCCAACTTCTGTACCCAGAAGTAAAATTTCCACTGATCTCATGGGTACCACAGAGGTATCAGTCTGTCTCTAAACAGGTATGGGGTACTCAGATGTCAATCGTGGATGCTAGGGACTGAAGCAGGGCACATCTCCAGCAACTCCACACTCCTTCCCAAACACCCTGGCTCCCACGACTGGCCCCATTTCATCCCAGGTGACAATGAAGCAGACGGGATGAGGCTGTGGCACAGAGGGACGAGCTCCCACCTAACTAACATGCCTGAGGCCCTGGCTTGATCCTAGTGTCATGTAACTGGCTGTGGTGGCAAATACCTATAATCCCAGAATTCAGGAGACAGAGGCAAGGAGAATTGGAAGTTCAAGGTCAAAAAGGACTACATGAAGAGCACTGGCTGCTCTTGCAGAGGACACGGGTTCAGTTCCCACCATCCACATGTGTCTCACAACCACCTGCAACTCCAGTTCCAGGGGATCAGGCATCCTCTTCTGACCTCTCCAGGCACATAGCATGCAGGCAGTACATAGACATACATGAAGGCAAAACATCAGTACACATTAAAATACATTTTAAAAATATTTTTAATAAACAGAAAATAAAAGCTGGATGCAGGAAACAGAACCAGCAATGCCTCTCCTGGAGGCTTGCAAAATTGTAGCCTATGAGGCATCTCAGAGATTTCTTTTGTCTTTCTGGTTGTCCTTTGTGTCTTGATTATTACTATTATTATTACCCATTTTTATTGATATTTATTGAGCTCTACATTTTTCCCTGCTCCCATCCCTGTCTCTCTTCTCCCCTCTTCAATCCTCCCCCAAGGTCTCCATGCTCCCAATTTACTCAAGAGATCTTGTCTTTTTCTATTTTCTACTTCTCATATAGATTCGATCTATGTAAGTTTCTCTTAGGGTCCTCATTGTTGTCTAAGTTCTCTGGGATTTGTGGTTTGTAGGCTGGCTTTCTTTGCTTTATGTATAAAAACCACCTATGAGTGAGTACATTTGATAATTGTCTTTCTGTATCTGGGTTACCTCTCTCAAAATAGTGTTTTCTAGCTCCATCCATTTTCCTGCAAAATTCAAGCTGTCATTATTTTTTTCTTCTGTGTAGTACTCCATTGTGTAAATGTAACATTTTCCTCATCCATTCTTCGACTGAGGGGCATTTAGGTAGTTTCCAGGTTCTGGCTATGACAAACAAAACTAGTATGAACATAGTTGAGCACATGTCCTTGTGGCACGATTGAGCATCCTTTGGGTATATACCCAAAAGAGGTATTACTGGGTCTTGAGGAAGGTTGTTTTCTAATTTTCTGAGAAATCGCCACACTGACATCCAAAGGGGCTGTAACAGCTTGTATTCCCAAGAGCAATGCAGAAGTGTTCCCTTTTCCCTACAACCTCTCCAGCATAAGTTGTCATCAGTGCTTTTGACCTTGGCCATTCTTACAGGGCTAAGATGGAATCTCAGAGTTGTTTTGATTTGCATTTCTCTGATGACTAAGGATGTTGAACATTTCCTTAAGTGTCTTTCAGCCATTTTAGATTGAGAGTTCTCTGTTTAGGTCTATACTCCATTTTTTAATTAGATTATGTTATCTTTTGGTGTCCAGTTTCTTGAGTTCTTTGTATATTTTGGAGCTCAGACCTCTGTCTGATGTGGGGTTAGTGAAGATCTTTTTCCATTCCGTAGGCTGTTGTTTGTCTTGTTGACCATGTCCTTTGCTTTACAGAAGCTTTTCAGTTTCAGGAGGTCCCATTTATTAATTGTTTCTCTCAGTGTCTGTGCTACTGGGGTTATATTTAGGAAGTGGTCTCCTGTGCCAATGTGTTCAAGTATACTTCCCACTTTCCCTTCTATAAGGTTCAGTGTGGCTGGCTTTATGTTGAGGTCTTTGATCCATTTGGACTTGAGTTTTGTGCATGGTGATAGACATGGGTCTATTTTCATTCTTCTACATGTTGATATCCAGTTATGCCAGCACCACTTGTTAAATATGCTATCGTTTTTCCATTTTTGCTTCTTTATCAAAGATCAGGTGTTTGAAGATGTGTGGATTGATATCTGGGTCTTCTATTCGGTTCCATTGGTCCTCCTGTCTGTTCTTATGCCAATACCAGGCTGTTTTCAGTACTGTGCTCTGTAGTAGAGTTTGCAGTCAGGGATTGTGATGCCCCCAGAAGTTGTTCTGGCTATCCTGGGTTTTTGCTTTTCCATATGAAGTTGAGTAGCGTTCTTTCAAGATCTTTGAAGAATTTTGCTGGGATTTTGAGGGGCATTGCATTGAATCTGTAGATTGCTTTTGGTAAAATTGCCATTTTTACTGTTTATTCTGCCTACCCAAGAGCACTTTGAGAAACTCTAGAAAAGATTCATCTCCAGATAGAAGGTGCCAGCTCATCCCAGCGGCTTCCTGGAATCCCAGACGGGCAGCCACAGGCTGGGAATGTCAAGTCTGTGGGCTTCCTGCTTTGCACTCATCACTTAGGCCTCCCAGCTTCTGTCTCTCTAGCCCCCACCTCCTCTGGCCTTGCCTCTTCCCCAGGGATGGACCCCTCTCGAAAGTACCCCGTGTGGTACAAGAACATCGTCTCCCTGTGGATCCTTTTTGGGATGGCCTGGCAGGCCCTGATCATCAAAATGATCCTGTCCCTGCTCGAGATGCCAAGGGACACGTGCACCTGCTCCCTACGCTGCATCAAGGGCCGAAGCTGGAGGCAGGGCCAAGAAGGAGAACGCGGGGTCCAATCACCAGACATCTCATCTGAAACCTTTCACTCAGGTTATGCGGTGTGATGAGGACAGGACTGCTGGATCTTCCTTCTCAGGACTCTGATTTTAAGCATGATTTTCTGTGCCTTCCAGCTAGAGGTGGCTAGATGGTTTGAGAGCAATAGGCTGTACAACAGCTTCTGGGATGTGACTTCGGGAATGGAGTGTGCTCCTCTTCGCCTTGTTCTTTCTTTCAGCTGTCGGCAATGCTGGCATGGTGGCAAGAGCCCCAGCAGCCATATTGCACCCTGAAGTACCCTGGAGTAGTGACCATGATTGAGATGTAGCACAGTCACAGAAGAAGCCCGGAGTCTTGGTCACCACAGAGTCATTGTGACAACCAGGACCGAACCCTGGCTTAACTCGTGTGAGAGCAATGGATTTCATATTTGAAACTACTGCTTGGGTGTTTCTAGTACAAAGAAATTTAAATTCTAAATGATGCATCTATATCCATAAACGCCCGTAGTGGCGACTACAACCCACAGAGAGAAACAGTGCCAGCCCCAGGTGAGCTTCCCCAGGAGTGGCAGAGGCATGGACAGAGGGGCGGTGGACCCCAGACCCTCCACCCTGGGACCTGACAGAGGAGTTTACAGGGTTTGTTTTGAGTCTCAGCCAGCAGGTGTATCATGAACTCAGCCAGATACTGGGTCCTTCCTTGCCTTCTCAAAGTGATCTGAGCAACAGCGTTTGCCCCACTCTGCTTCCTGACTGGGTACACAGTGTGACCAGCCCCCTCCTGTCACCAAACCCTCTCACCCAGAATGGACTGTGTCCCCTAAAACTGCACTAAATAAAAGCTTCTTCCCTTGAGACGCTTCTGCCAGGTATCTGTGTTATGTGATGTTTTACTCTTTTGTCTTTTTTAAAATATTTATTTATTTATTTATTTATTATGTATACAATATTCTGTCTGTATGCCTGAAGGCCAGAAGAGGGCGCCAGACCTCTTTACAGATGGTTGTGAGCCACCATGTGGTTGCTGGGAATTGAACTCAGAACCTTTGGAAGAGCAGGCAATGCTCTTAACCACTGAGCCATCTCTCCAGCCCCCTCTTTTGTCTTTTTGAGGGTCCCACCACGCTGCTCTCAAATAAACCACACACAGAGGCTTATTCTTAGTTTTGAATGCCCAACCTTAGTTTGGCCTGTTTTTTGTCAGTTTTTCTTAACTTATTTTGTCTTAACTACCTTTTGTCTCTGGGCTTTTACCTTTCTCTATTTCTGTATACCTTTCTTTACCTCTTTCTCCATGACTTCCTGTAGAGCTGGGTGGCTGGATCCTGATGTCCTCTCTCCTTGTTCTCTTGCTCTCACTTCTTGGTTCTCCTTCTATTTATTCTCGCTGCCTGCCAGCCCCTCCTGTCCTTGCTCCTGCCCAGCCACTCAGCTCTTTATCAGACCATTGTGTTAGACAGGCACAGAAACACAACTTACAGAGTTAAACAAATGCAGCGTAAACCAAAGTCACACACCTGAAAATGATATCCCCCAACATATCGGTCACTCCAGTGAACATGTAGCTGATACAATCATGTAGCAAAGTACTGCAAAATTTAGTGCCATAAAATAGAATTTATTTTAACCAGGACTTTGAACTTCAGCCAGGCTTCAGCGGGGCAGGACCATGGCTCCTGGCATTAGTAAGTGGCTGGGAAGCCCAGCTTAGAGCCATCTAAGCACTTCCCCGTGTCTGGCATCTGATGGAGGCTGTTGACTGAGCCCTTAGCCACGACTGTGTGGTCTCCTACCGCACCCAGGGCCTCCTCACAACACAGAATCTGCTTCTCAAGGTTAGTGTTCTGAGAAAGAGACTGTCCTGTTGCTTATGAGCTGGACTGGGAACTCTCAGTGGAACCTCCCCACCTTTATCTGCCCACACGATACCATGTCCTGGGACTACAATGTGTGAGCTTTGACATGCCTGTTTGCATACCTGTCTGTGCCCCATTACTGACAAGTTACAGCCTGGGCACACTGCCGGCACACCCACTGTGCACCAGGGCCTCCAATTGGCAGCCTGGGCACAGCTGTTAGCAATGCATGCCGTGTTCCAGCACCACCATGTGGTGGCTTGGGCACACCTGTTCACATGCCTGTGGTGTCCCAAGACACGTTTGCACATTTGCCCTGTCCCAGTGCCACCACCTACAGGCCTGGGAACACCCATTCACACACTCACCATGTGCCAGTGCTGCTCTGCTACCTGGCAGCCCGGGCATGACTTCTCACACATCCCAGTGCTGCCATCTAGTGACCTAGGCACTCTTTGTCACACGTGCTATGTCTCAAGGGCAGCCACGTGGCTCCTTGCACACACCTGGTACACACTTGCTGTGTGTCAGCACTGCCACTGGTGGCCTGGGAATATTTGTTTGCATGTTTGCAGTGTCTCGGAGCCACCAACCGGTGGTCAGCACATGCCTCTTCACTTCAGAAATACCACAGGGTCAACATGACCATATTATGTCACTTGTATAGAAGGAGCTGTGGGCAGGCCTGCTTTTCGTCTCGCCTGGCTCCTGCACGGCTAGCTTTACACCCAAAATAACAACACACAAACTGTATTCTCTTAAACACTGCCTGGTCCATTAGTTCCAGCCTCTTATTGGCTAATTCTCACATCTTGTTTTAACCCATATTTAGTAATCTGTGTAGCACCATGAGGTGTTGGCTTACCGGGAAAGATCCTAACCTGCATCCATCTCAGAGAGGAGAGCTATGGCATCTGCCTCACTGCCTTCTTCCTCCCAGAATTCTGTTCTATCTATTCCACCTGCCTAAGGGCTAGCCTATTAAAAGACCAAGGCAGTTTCTTTATTAACCAATAAAATTAACATATAGACAGATGACCTTCCTACATCACACTTAGAAATGGTATGGGTGCCCACATGTCCGCACACATCTCCATGTGACAGGGATGCATATGAAATGGCTTGTGGGCCAGCATGCATAAAAACACCATCATATGGCCAGGATGAGGAATACTTAGGGAGCCAATATGTATACGCCTACACTCATAAGGCTGGGCTCTGAGATGGCATGGGAACCAGCATGCCCATATACCTTCCTGTGTGACTGGGCTTGTGGATGACATGGGGACCAACATGTTCATATCCCCTCCCCATATAAATGGGCTGGAAATGGCATGGGGCCAACATAACCATATACCCTACATGTATGGTCAAGCTCAGAAATTACACGGAGGCCAACATGCCCAAATACCTCTCTATATATCCAGTCTCAGAAATGTCATGGGGTCAGCAAGCTTTTAAAGCCCCACATATAACCAGGTTTGGAAATGGCATGGGGGCCAACATGTACCTCCAATATGATTAGGATAGAAAATGGCATGGGGCCAAAATGCCTGTAACTCTCCTTTCTGACAGGGGTCACAAATGGCATATGCCCATATAGTCCCACTCAAAAATGCACAGGCACCTACATTCCAAAACCTTCTCCCATATGGCCAGGCTCTGACATGGGATGGAGGCCCATATGCGCAGAAACCCCATCATAGGATGGGTCAGAAATTGCATTGACTCCATCATGCCCATACACCCCAGCATTTTACCATGATTGAAACAGAATGAAGCTATATGCTCATACACACCCACATATAAGGTCTTGGAAAGGCATAGAGTTCAATTGCCCATATACCCCTTGGGTGACCAGGCTCAGAAATCGTTTGGGCACAATATGCCCACACACACTTCCATATGACTGAGCTTGGAAATGGCATGTCAATCAACATGTTCCATTTAACCCATAGGGCATGGATGCTAACATGCCCACATACCTGTTATTTGATAAGACTTAGAAATGGCATGGGGTCAACATGCTCACATACCCTACATATGACTGAGCTCAAAAATGGCATTAGCCCCAACATGCCCATCCAGTCCTTCATGACCAGGTATTGAAATGGCATGGGGGGGGCAACATACCTGTGTATTCTCTATATGAATGGGCTCAGATATGGCATGAGGACATCACGGTGTCCATATGCCACTGACTTTGACCAGGTTTAGACATTTTATAGGAACCAACGTGTCCATACATCCTTCCAAATGCCCTCATAGTGCAATACTGCCATGACTACCAAGGCCACCATAGGGTTGAAGACAGTGGTCTGCCATGACTACCTCACTGTGTCTAACTCCACAGATACCTAATGGGCCAGGGATTGCAGCCAGTGCAGGAGCAGGGACCTTCACTGTGGAGCATAGATGATGAAGCAGCTCCAGGAGTCCAGGGGAGGCGGCAGAGCCAGAGCCAGGCTGGCGTGGCTGGAGAGACTGTGATGCTCAGCCAGCACTGTCTGCAGCCTGGTTTCCACTGCACAGCCAGAGTCAAGAGTACATGGGCTAGCTCATACTGTTGCCTTGTTGTGCAGGCAAGATGAGGGCAGGGACTCTGGCCCTGGGCTGCAAATGAGGCACCAAGGCCAGAGGGGCTCTTGCTTAACATTGCTAAGTACAGAATCCTCTAGAAGCCAGAAGGAGGCTGTGACCCTCCACTAAGGGGTGCACCTAGTCACCAGGGCTCCTGTTGCAGCAGGAGCCCCTCAGCATCCATTCTGGCTCCCTAAGGTGTCTTGGAACTGAGCTTCAGAAGAAGCATGAGCCCTGGGAAGGGGCGTCTCTGCTCCTGTTAGATTGTTCCTAGCTGAAGTGACATCCATGTCTCTGTCTAACCTCAAGCACCTAGAAATGCCCTGAGGTGTGTTGTGCAGGAGACTGAGACCTGCAAGGCAGAGACTGAGTTCTAGAGCTTTTCACAATATTCACTATGGCAGTCTGCAGTCTTGTAATAACATCGGCTTTACTGTTGGGTTTGCACGGGTCACCCTGTGTGCTGTAGATGTAATCCTGCTGTTAACACTGAGGGTTCAAAATGACATTTTATTCACAGTTAACAAGTACACAGTGTGGCTATCGTGACCAGGATCATGTCCCTAGAGAGTAAGGAAGAGCTTGTGTCCAAAGCTCAAGAGGAAATCAACTCTCGTTCTTGGGAGGACGGGTGGACTAGCGGTGTGAGCAGTGTGAGTGCCAGCAGTGTGAGGACTCTACCTTGAAGCCAGAAGGGAAGTACAAATGGACGCTGCTTGGTCTCAAAGGAAAGCTAGTCCTGTATTGGTCGGGCCAAATGGAGTGAGTCTGTATTGCTAGGCAGACTGCCTGTAGCTGGAGGAGGAGTAAGGGCACCAGGTCAGAGCAGGAGGGCAGGCTCACAACCTCAGGGAGATTCGTGTTTGTCCTCCTCTTCTGGGGAAGAACTAGGCTAGGGATATTTGCAAGGTCTCTTTGAGACCCAACATTTTCTGCGTGGAAAGCCCAGCAACCATATGTAGCTTATACAGTTTGCATTTGCGTAGCATATATTCTTAATGCTTAACTCTACACACTTAGGTGTTTGGATAAATTACTAATTTTGTATACAATGAGATGACAGTCGGGGAGAAAACATTTGCAGAGTGGTTGCAGAAGGCCAACAAACATTATTTGTGCACAACTTGAGATCTACACAGCAATTAGGAAAAAGTTTTAACCTTTAAGGGTTAATTCTAGCCCATCGAGGGAAGGAGAAATTTCATTAACACCCACACAGCTCATATGTTCAGAAATGCATGCAGTTACACTATGGAGGAGGGTCAGTCAATAAAATGTCCCCAGGGGAGGGGAGCACACATATGGTGGACATGTGACAGCCTGGAGACAAGGGGATGCTTGGAGCTCAGTCAGGGAGCTCTAGGTTCAGTGAGAAACCTGTCTCAAAAGTTAAGGTGCAGAGCCAATAAGGGGGACATCAAGTGTCAACCCTTGACTCCTCCCACACACATGTACACACGTATGCCCCAGACATGCACAAACACATACCACACACATATGCCACACACATACATATACCACATGCATACACCACACACATGCACATACATATACCACACACATATGACACACACATACATATACCACACACATGCACATACATATACCACACATATGACACACACATACATATACCACACACATGCACACACACATACCACACACATATACCACACACATACATATACCACACACATGCACACATATATACCACACACATATGCACCACACATACATATACCACATGCATATACCACACACATGCACATACATATACCACACTCATATGCACCACACATACATATACCACATGCATATACCACACACATGCACATACATATATACCACACACATGCACACACATACATATATCACACACATGCACACACACATCACATACTTGCACACACATATATTACACACATTTGTTGTAAGAGGCTGTTAGTGTGTTTCCCAGGTGCCCAGACTCCCAAAATAACCACACAGAAAATGTATTAATTAAATCACTGCTTGACCAATTACTTAAGCATATTGCTAACTAGCTCTTACATTTAAAATTAATCCAGTTCCATTATTTTCTATTTTACCATGAAGCTTGTGGCGTACTGGCAAGGTTCCACCATGTCTGTCTCTGGTGGCGGCTCCATGGCTTCTCCTGACTCTGCCTCCTTTCTTCCAGCATTTAGTTTAGTCCCACCCCATCCCCCACCCCCTGCCTAGCCCTGCTCCACCCTATAAGGCCAAGCCAGTTTCTTTATTAACCAATGGTATTCACAGCATACAGAGGGGACTCCCATATCACACACATACCACACACGTACACACACATATACCACACACATGCGTACACATATACTGTGCACACACACCTATATCACACACATGCACACACCATACCACACACATGCACACACATACATCACAGACATGTACACACATATACTACACACATATATCACACACACATACATACATATACCATAAACACGTACCACATGTACACACATATACTATGCACACACATGTACCACATACTTGCACGAATGGATATAGTTGTCTTCGGCTGGTAGTAAGTACAAATTGTTTTTTATTTAAAAGAAAATATTTTCTTCTTAAATTACTAGTACTGAGAATCAGATCTCCGCCCTCATGCATGCTAGACACATGGTCTACCAGCTGGGCCACACCGAAGTCAGGTATGCCTTTTAGGAAACAATTCACTCAGACTCTTCAAAAACAATCTTCTGGGGACATTTTAAAATATGGAGTTAATAGGACGCTTACAAAGGAGCCGTGTGGCTTTTCTCTGTAATATTCCATTTTTCCTTGAGCATGTGTCACCTAAACTAGGAAAAGCACAACCAATGAGCCGTGAATGATGCTGACATTACATGCCGAGGCTGTACAGGTCCTCATGCGTGTTATTGTGAGGAGAACAGTCCAGTTTAGGCTTAGGAAGAGGAGAAGACAAAGCTGCTGCCTTGAGCAAGCTGCAGCACCCACTCCAGTCTCCCTGACACTAGAATCCGGGAGTCTAATAAACTCTGTGCCATGTGTGATGTGGCGCTTCAGGCACAGTGAGCGGAAGCAGGCACACACTTCCCACAGCAGCACAGTTCCCTAGAGACCTGGATTTGGGGCGTTCTCGAGGCTCTCCTCGCCCTCTCAGTTTGACCACCTGCTGGCCTACCTCTTGTCTGTGGTTGCTATGGGTCTGCCTGGCACTGTGCTGAAGACAGTGAAACCAGAGAGTATATAACAGAGGGTTTTAAACTCTACTCAGCACTTTTAGAGGAGACATTAAAGTGCCTATTAAACTCTAGATTTTTTCCTTAAATGGAATGCGAGCGTTTTGTGATGACACATTCTTGGCCCCCGAGAGTGTCACAAATGAGATTTACTAGCAGTTACGGAGTCTCCTGGTCAGGCTCATTTTTATCATAAATGTTACCACTTCGTCTGGAAAGTAACAGCCACCAAAGATCAGAGAACTAGCTTATAATTGTACGATAGGATAATATTTGATACTCTCTGTCGTATGTCGGGCCAGGGGAGCTTTTTATTGTCACTATCAAGCCCTTCTAGATGGTTTGGGGAGGAGAGAGACTTTTCTTGTTGGTAAGGTTCGTCCACTTTTCATTTATTCCTCTCCGTGGAGCAGTAAGAAAGTGTGTGTGTGTGTGGTCTCTGTGTGTGACTGTATGTAGTATGTGTGTGGTGTGTGACTGAGTGTGTGAATGTGTGTGTGCTATATGAGTATGTGTGTTTATAGGTGTATATGTGTGTGGTGTGTGAGTGTGTGGATGTGTGTGCTATATGAGTATGTGTGATATGTGTGTTTATGGGTGTGTGTGAGTGAGTGTAAGTAGTGTGTGTGTGGTGTGTGAGTGTGTGTGTGAAATGGTGAAAGGTAACTTGCTCAAGATTAAACAACAGGAAGAAAATCATGGCTGAGCTGTTCACTGACTCCACCCAGAGCTGCGTGCAGACTGTTCTCCCCTGCGCAGGCGCTGTGGCCCATGGCTTCCTGGCTGAGTCTGCGCTGATAGGCGCCGTGACTGCTCTGCAGTATCGGGACTTGCATGCTCTTGAGGCTCTCCTGACTTTCCTTCTCTCACTGGTGCTGCGTGCCCTCACCTAGACTGAGGTTAGTGTCTTCAGCACACTGCCAGATCAAACTGGGCAGAACCATGGTGAATCACCTGTGCCAGGCAGGAAGGGACCATGGGTGGCAGAAGGTGGCAGTGTGGAGGGCATTCCGTGAGGTGGATAATCTAAGCTGCAGGAGTTGACTCAGGCCAAGGAAGATCAAGAAACAGGGACAGAGGTGGTGGCGCACGCCTTTAATCACAGCACTTGGGAGGCAGAGGCAGGCGGATCTCTGTGAGTTCGAGACCAGCCTGGTCTGCAAGAGCTAGTTCCAGGACAGGCTCCAAAACCACAGAGAAACCCTGTCTCGAAAAACCAAAAAAAAAAAAAAAAAAAAAAAAAAGGAAATGGCCTCGTGAGGGAGACATGCTGATGGAAGGAGTAGTGGAGAGTGGATTCGCTGCACTGCCTCCCTTCAGTGTGAGTGTGTGCGCGCGCGCGTTCCAAACAGATATTCTACCACTGAGCCACACATGTTCCACTCCAAATGAGCCTCTCTTTTGCAAGCAAGCCTTGATGGGCTTTTCCTGCCTCCGTCATTGCACTGTCTGTGCTGTTGGGAACTTGGTGAGAATGCCCGTGTATGGAAAACTTCCGTGCTCCAGCTGGAGTGGATCCAGTGTAGTGGGACCAAGATATTTCATTAGTGCACTGAAGCACACCCAGAATCTCACGGGTTTCTAAAGTAAGTGCCGGCCCTGCCATGATTAACACACTGTTTTCTGCTTAGCGTATTTAACGGAGAAAAATTATCTTAGTAGTCTTTTGTAAATGACAGAGGCCTACTACCTGTTTCTTACTAGGGGGCAAAATAGCCAGTAGTGTGTTGATTCTCAAGGCTGCCACGTCATAGTGGGAAGAAATGGGGCTTTATCTAAAGATGACTTAGGAAGCTGTGGGCTTTCTGGTAAGTTCTATGTCACTTACGTCACCTCCTATCTGATGTGTTTGCTGTTTGTCTTCTCTATCTCTACCTGTTAGAATCTAAGTTCCTCAAGGCTTTCTTCATGCACGCCCACAGAAGCTTGCTTGCTACACGTTGGGCCCTTCATAATTATTATTGAACAGCAGGTTAAATTAATAAATAGGAAGCTTCATTAATCGACATGAATATTTTCCTAGCTCTAAACCTACTTCAATTAATACCATGCCTTCTAAAGTGCTTTAAAAAAAGGTATTCACACCCTAGTCTAAGTTAGTATGATGGGAACAGAACAAGACAATCAGTACAGTAAGTGTCATTGTTTGAGGGACAGTAAGAGGGCTCAAGAGTAAGAGTGCTTGTCCCCAAGCCCGAAGACCTGAGTTTGATCCCTGGAACCCATAAGGCAGAAGGAGAGAAGGACTTCTGATCTCCACTTATACACCATGGTACACACACACACACACACACACACACACACAATAAATAGATGCAAATTACATATATTAAAAAATTATGGGTATGGGTGTTTTGGCTGCATGTATGTCTGCACATTACTTGTGTGCTGGGTGCCCACGGAGGCCAGAAGAGGGTACTGGATCTTCTGGAACTGGAGTTACAGACAGTTGTGAACTGCCACGTGGGTGCTGGGAATTGAATCCCAGCCTGGGAAAAGCAGTCAGTGCTCTTAACAAGAGGTCATCTTTCCAGTCCCAGAATATTTCTTTTTAAAGTGTGGGTTTTTTTTTTTTTTTTTTAGTAAAGAAGTATTTTAAAAACTGGCACAAGAAAATGGCTCAGGAACAAATAAATTATTTAGTTCTTAAGAGAGACTGAAAGTCCCTGTAGCATAGTGCCCACATGGCTGTAATGCCCACATGCAGACAGAGTTGAGAAAGGAGGAGCCCAAGTTTGAGGCCAGCCTGGGGTACACAGTGAGCTCAAGACTAGCCTGTGTACTCAGTGTGTGTATCTCACACAACCAACGAGGAAAAACAAAATGAATTGTTGAGAATCTTCCTAGTGTTTTTCAAAGTATAATCCACAAACAGAAAAGTACCACAGTACCTGTGAAGACAGCCCGGAGATTTCCCAAAGCGGGATACTGAGGCCGTCAGCACCCGTCTACAGACACTGTCATCCACAGTCGCTTTCCAGGAGTGGCTGCTGGGCTGCTTTCGAGCATTAGGTTAACTTTGCCTATCTTTACACATTACGTGATTGGAATCAAAGACCATGTGCTCTTTGGAGTCTAGCTGCTTCCGTGCTGTATGCTCTCCAGTGTTCACCTGTGATACATGTCTCTTAGTGTGATTCATTGTCTCTTAGTGTGCATTGCAGGAATATGTCACACTTGGTTTATGTGGTCTAGTGGCCTGGTAGGTAGTTGCTAGTGCAGTCTATTGTGATTGGTATCAGTTGATTTTAAACATCTGTGGATCTTAAGCTTTTTATTAAGTTTTTATTACATTTATTTGTGTGTGTGTGTGTGTGTGTGTGTGTGCAGCATGCATATGTATGTGTAGAGTACACATGGAGGCCAGAGAACAACAAGCAGAATATGTTCATCATGTGGGTCCCAGAGATGGAACTTGGGTCTTCAGACTTGGTGACAAGTACCTTCACT
The DNA here is from genome assembly GCF_018167655.1 of Microtus oregoni. Taxonomy (NCBI): domain Eukaryota; kingdom Metazoa; phylum Chordata; class Mammalia; order Rodentia; family Cricetidae; genus Microtus; species Microtus oregoni. The sequence goes on from NW_024543066.1 coordinate 46,681,609, forward strand.
CACTGAATCATCTTGCTACCATCTTGCTAGCCTGAAGAAACTTAAGTAAATTTGTCGACCTCTTGTTCTTTCTTGAACAACATATATAAATACTCTTTAAGAATTTCATAATTCTTATTATCTTTATAAAGGTCATCTTTATCTCCCACCCTCCAACTCCTTCCAGTTCACCCTTCCTTTCCCATCCACTCAACTTTGCATCCTCCTTCCTTCCTTCCTTCCTTCCTTCCTTCCTTCCTTCCTTTCTCTCTGTCTCCGTCTCTCCCTCCCTCCCTTCCTCCCTCCTCCTTCCTTCCTTTCTTTCCTTTCTTTCTTTTTTCCTTCCTTCCTTCCTTCCTTCCTTCCTTTCTGTCTCTGTCTCTCCCTCCCTCCCTTCCTCCCTCCTCCTTCCTTCCTTCCTTTCTTTCCTTTCTTTCTTTTTTTTTCAAGACAAGTTTTCTCTGTATAACCAGTCTAACTGTCCTGGAACTCACTTTGTAGACCAGGCTGGCCTTGAACTCACAGAGATCTGCCTGCCCTTGCCTCTTGAATGCTGAGATTAAGGCATGCGCTCCCCATTTTTTAAAAACTCACTGAGTCCAGTCTCTGCTGTCCATACAATTCTGGGTGCATGGCTCTGCGCTAGAGTGGGTTGACCTCTCATGGGCCACACTGTTAGAAGAAACAAACTCCCCTTGTCCCAGCTACAATCAGTTACCAGTGGGTCCTCCTTAGCTGGGGTGGATTTCCTGCCTGTCCACCAGCTCCGTGTTGGAAGTTTTGTTTGTCTTGACTTTATACAGGTCTTGAGCAGGCTGTCGAGCTCCTCCCATCACTAGGCATGGGAAGAGAAGAAGCTATGATATAGAGGTCCCATTTAGGGATGAACACACTACAGTCTCTTTCTACACCTTGGCCAGTTCTGGATCTTTATGTTCATTGTTATCTTCTGTAAAATGAGCACCTATGTATAACCCTTCTAACACAGGTTTGACCCGATGGTGTAAAGTATGGGCTCCATCTTGTGAAGCAGACCTAAATCCAATTAGAAAGTAGTTGGCTGCGTACACGTGAGTACATGACCCTTGCATCACCAACGCCCCAGTGGGCGTATTTTGCCAGACCACCCATTGTTGTAGTTCCCATAATTCACAGCTAAGTAAAACTACAATTACTTCTCTCCTCTGGGAGCGTGGATAGCTCCTTTCAGCACTGTGGAAGCTAGCCAATAGGGATGGAGCTTCCACGTCAGTATCAGCTTAATTTCGTGTCATTACGTAGCCCATGCACAATGTCTTCAGAGATAGGGTCACTAGAAGGTTAAGCCAAGGAAGCAGAGACAGGAGGATCATGAGTTGGGAGCCAATTTGGGCTACACCTAGCAAAAAATACTAAAAAACCCAGGGCTTTGGGAGTAGAATACAATTGCCAGTCAGTCATAAAATTTATCCTCTTTCACATTGACATGTGATTAGTCTTGCCTACTTCCTAGAGACTTTGGAAACAAATGGAGGCACAGTCACCTGCCACATAATGTCATTTTATTACACAAGGGACTGCATATGCATCCACTAGATGATAATGGAGATGAAAGATTTCTGTTACCTAGCGACACCATAGCCATCATAACAGCACAGCCTAACTCATTTTCACAAGGATGCCTGTGTGAGCAAACCCACTGCAATGCCAGTTACGAAAAAGTAACAATCTAATTATATATACTATATAATAGTCTACAAATGGCCATATTCCTGCTACCTACATTTACCACCCTTTATATCATTATTTTAGAGTATCTTTATTTTACTTACAGAAATAATATTTGGGCCAGCAAGATGGCTCAATGGATAGAAGCACTTGTAGCATGAACCTAACCAGTCAAGTTCAATTCCAAGGGCCCACAGTAGAAGAGGAGCCAGAGAGTTGTCCTGTTATTCTTCATGGGAACTGCAGTGCATCATACACACATACAGTACATACATGCACACACACATATGCATGCACACATGCATACACACATGCACATGCATATAGAATAGTAACAGTTTTTTTTAATTGAAACCTGATGACAGAAGTTACAAAATAATCCCACACTAGTTCAGAATTACGTTTAATAAAGGGTTATTTATTATGGGGAGACTCACAGATCACTGTCCTAAATCACAATCCTCTGCAGGAATGAGGAACAGGAAGAGTTTAGCAACTGGAAGCGGGAGCCGGAACAAGAGAGCAAGCACATGCTTTACAGCTACATTTATAGTATAAGAGGTCATGGTCAAGTGAGCTGGTATCTTAAAAGCTATTGGCCAAAGGAGCTCCCATAGCACCTCCCCTTTTTGTTTAAATAAGAGAGTTCTAAACCCAATCACTACAAAACTAAATACACTAGGAACAGATGTCAAGTATAAGATTAGAATAACAACTATCATAAAAAATATTAAGCAAAGAACATATTCTAACATTTTAATAAACAGTCTATCCTAAGGAGTCTAAGTCTTGTATTGGAAATGGCTTGGCTAGATCATAAGACAATGGTAACTATGACTATCTAATCTTCAACCCCATCAAAGGCCTGAGAAGGGAGATAATATTACTTGAGTAGTCAGGAAGTGCAATCAAGCAGCTTCCAAATTGTGCAGTAGATAACAGAGACAACTGGCTGCTTGAGCAATCACCCAAGGTCTTATTTGCAATGTTGAAGCAACCAACTTTGGCTAAGGCTTAGAGTAACTTATAGACCATTTTTAGACGCAGAAACATTTTCAGAACCATCTTACCCTGTCTTGGCAAGGTTTGCCAGTCTTTTTCTTGTATCCTGCTTGTCCAGTCTGGACATTGTGCACTTTGTCAGTGGTCGAGGCATGGGCAGTTCCTTGGCCAAAGGCCAGTTGTGCCAAGAAGAAAACAAACTCCAAGTGGAGTGTCTTTGGTGCTCAACACTCTCTCAGAAATAGATCAGTACTGCCAAGAGCAATCATGTCTCATATCAACAGAACCCTAAGTTATTTAAATGCCATGTTCAACAGATCTTTGAGGTAGTTGAAGATTACCTATCTATGCAGAATACAATCTCTATGTATCTAAAGAACCTAGTAAGTCTGCCTAAAAATATAACAAACATGAATGACTATTGATCTATAATACTTAATATCTAAATAACTGAAAGATTAAGATTTCATATCAGAATATTAAACAATTTTAAACAACTTGCAGTAAAGGAGGACAATGACCTCAAAATGTAAACAATGTATAAATATCTTGATCAGAGGTAAAAATATATAATGCAGTATGATAAATATATCCTAAAAATTGTATCAATATACAAAATGTCTTAAACAGAGGTAGAAACATGCATGCATGCAATCTGACAAAATAACTTTGCATAAGTATACAAATATTGTAAACAGAAATAGGAGCATATTCAATATAACAAACGTAATTTGAATTTGTGTCAATATATAAAATCTATACCAATGTGAATTGTCTATAAATAATAGCTCAGAAGTATTTACACTATTTCATTATTATTATTATTATTATTATTATTATTATTAGTGTAAATTCACACTAATCTACCTATTATCCCATTTAGTTTTCCTTCTTTTTTATTTTTGATGTCTCTGAGCCTACATAATTTCTGCCCCAACTCTATATGAGTAATAATCAACCCCTCAATGGTGTCTCTAACTGTGAGGACAATTTTTGTTGGGAGAGGGGACATCGCTTTCTAGAATTGCTTCCACCTGTCATGGGGGCAATGTTCTTTCTATGGGATCCTGTAAAAGTAAAATGATGGTTAAGTTTCAAGATTGTTGTTTTGTATAATTATAAATGGTCTCTAAGTAGTCAGTCAATAGAGTATTTTTATTGTTGTTGTTCTTATTTGGAGTTCTGGCCAGAACATTGTAAGAAGGTGCGCCATTTTCTCAGCTGGTACCCAAAAACCAGTCTCATAGTAGCGCTATCAGCATCATGACGTCATACCAACCAGGTGAAGTCATTGTTGTGGGGCCCCATCTTCTTCCTGAAAACTTCAAAGATTACTGCAGGAAAATCTACTGTTTATTGTTGAAAACTTAAACGTCATTCATATAGACATATATTCAACAAAAGATATGATATAGACAAAATGGGCATGGAGAAAAGTAAAATATTTCCTTAAAATCTATCTTCTTTCAGTCCCATATCAGATGGCTCCTGACATGAGACAGAAATTCTGAATTTTTCTTTTAACAACATGCTTGGATTTAGAGAAGAATAGAACCATCATCTAACTCCAAAGCCAGCTCTGATTTTTTTATTAGAGACATATACATGTGCAGTATACTTCAAGAGTATGATGGGTATCGAAGAGGCTTCTCATGGAGTTTGTTAGCCATTTGGGCAAGAAACTGCTCTTGCCTGAACTGCTTGATGCTATGTTATATGAACTGGGTGTACAGGACCCATAGAGAAATGGCTGTTGAAGCTGCCTAAAGAAGGTGAAAGAGTCCTTCAGGGTTCCTGTTTCATGAAAGAAACTGCCAGACATTCTGCAGGACACAGAAGAAAGTGACTGATAAACTGCCAATATAGGCAGAACTGTTTTTGAAATTTCCTACTTCATGGAAAAGTCTGCCAGATGCTATAGGCCAGTGGGCTGAAGATGGATGCCCCAATGTTACAGAAGAACTTTTGGTGACTGTCCAGGCAGCAAGATGTCTTTGTCAATTCTAGAGTTTTGGAAGTTTCTTATAATGCACTTCCTGTTTACTTAGGTAATATATCCTTCTAGGGTCTTTGATGGAGTTGAAGAATAAATATAGTTTTATCATATCCTTAGATATGATAAAACATAAAGTAGGTATAAATATTGTAACTATAATTCTTACTTGACACCTGTTTTTCTATATGTAAGTTTACTATGTTAAAGTTAAAACCTTCCTTTTTATTTAAACAGAAAAGGGGAGGTGATGTGGGATTCCCCTCTGTGTGCTGTGAATATGATTGGTTAAGGGATAAAGAAACTGGCTTGGCCTGACTAGGCATTTTAGAGCTAGGTTGGGAAAACTAAACTGAATGCTGGGAGAAAGAAGGCAGAGTCAGTGAGAAGTCATGTAGCTCCACCGGAAACAGATGCCAGAATTTACCTAGTAAGCCACAGCCACGTGGCAGTACACAGATTAATGGAGATAGGTTAAATTAATATGTAAGAGTTAGCCAATAAGAAGCTAGAACTAATGGGCCAAGCAGTGATTTAATTAATACAGTTTCTGTGTGGCTATTTCGGGAGTCTGGGCAGCTGGGAAATGAGTAAGTGTCCTTCTACAACACAAACCCATCTTTTCTATGAATCCATGTACCACGTTATGCCACAGCACTCTCATAAAGCTCCTGTTTGCCTATGCCTCTTGATTATATCCAGAGGCCACTTCCAGAGATTAACCTACATCATGCACTTACACCATTGTGTGGATATGTCCTATGATGTCTCAGAATGTGCTGTCCTTACTGGCAACATATGGCTAAATTTGGTAGCACTGGTTGTCACACACTTATATACTGTGCAGGTATGTTGACTCAGCTCTGAGTGGTTGCAGAACTATAGCCGGGTAAAATTAGGCCATTGCTTGCTTTGGTGGCTGACCAACACATAACTGTACCACAAACAAAAGTCTTTTTCATCCATCCCTAAAATACCATTTCCCACTTTCTCTAAAATGATTTTAAATTTCAGTTACATTTTCCCAGGGAGCAGCACAGTCAGTGCTCACATCTTGATTTCCGGGTTACTTCGAGGTCCTATGGGAGCCATCTGTGCTCAGGCTGCTTCCTGGGGTGCACAGCCAGCACTTTGTGTCACCTGACGCTAACCAGGTGAACTGTCAGTCTTGGGTGACGTTAGATTCTCAGAGACTTGATCTGGTGACAGGGTGGGAGGTCTGTCAAGCCTGGTTGAGAAGGGCAGCAGGTTGGCGTCAGGATGTGCACCACCAGTCTGTTAAATGTCATTAGATGTGTCGTGTACCTCTGGGCTTCGCAGGAGCCGTGATAATTTGTGCTTCAGATGGCCACTGTGCTGCATCACAGAGGAAACTAGTGTTGCTACTTTATAAAGAGAAAATATAATAACCTAGTTTAGCTTATTGTCAAAGGCATCAGGAAACCCCACAGGAAAGCTGGCCATTTGGAGAGAACCACAAGTGTCCTGAGATGGGACGTTTGTGGTCCTTGGAGCGTGACGAGTTGCGTTGGCCAGGCTGTTTGCACACACTCGTGACTGACTTATAAAAGATGCATTGGGTGATACTGGTCCCTGTGACAGTCAGGGAAATTCCATTTCCCTGTTCTGAAATTTTCTGAGTAAGACACAAGATAAACACATTTTAAAAAATCAGAGCAGTACTTACCATTTTGTCTTGCCTTGGTGTAAATCAGCTGTTTTGGTAAAGGGATCGCAGCATGGATTAAAGGAGCTCGCCTCACAGGTGTGTGCTCAAGGCACACTGAAACTTAGTGGGGGGCTGCAACTGATCAATGGCTCACACTTTTCCTTGTTCGCTGTCAAAATCTTAGCTCTTCCTGCCTTGCAAAATCCTCCTCACTCACAAGAGCAGCACCGAGAAGTGAGACAGGCAGGCGGACAAACTCTTGCCCTCAACACAGACTTTGCCCTTCACACTCAGCTACCTGCTGCCTGGAGGGCTGGAGAGTAGGGTGGATATTTGATGTTGCTTCTTTTGAGTTGTATTACACATATTCAGATATATTTAGCTTAGTTTTATCTTTATGAACCCAACAAAAGGTGTTCTTGTACACTTCTGCAAACATGATCAGAAATTTCACTGTCTGAGAGGTTTCATTTTGAATACAAGGAGACCCTGTATCTCAGAGGACTGTTCAGAACTTGGGGTTCTGTGTTTGCCGACTCAGCTTTAATTCAGATTTTTGTTCCTTTTGAGACATATGTAAAATTAGTTCAGTGGTGTAAGTTTACAGACATCTGGGAATATACGCTTTCCCATTAATGATGAATCTGAATTTTTCTGAACACACAGAAATGCTGATGTGTAAATGCAGGGCTTTTAAGGTTTCTTTATGAAAATGAAACTGCCTAGTTGTAATGAGAGGAATGGCTTATTTCACAGGCATGCACTGAACTTCTTGTGGTTGTGTGGAGGCAGAGAGAAACAAATGAAACCAGTGTTGGCAACACCACTTAAGGCCCAAGTAGTAAATATTTTAGACCTTACGGGTCAAGGTATCTCATTTTCAACACTAAACTGTATCTTTGTGGTGGGAGACAGCCATGATAGCACATCAGCCAATCAAGGTTGTCATGCCCCATAAAATACCAGAGCAGCCAGTTTTGGCCTGCAGGAATCAACCATCCATCTTGGGGGGTGGAGTTGTCATCTCAGCTGTTACTGACTAAAGCTATGGGGCTTTGCAGATGTTCATTTTATCCATATTTAGGATAAAGAGAGGTGATTAGTGTAAATTCTAATAGTATTTACACTATTTCAATGCTGAGGAATTAGAAAACTACAGAGATAAAATTTGGATCTGGTTACTATTTTGTAGGTAGAAATTTCTAATTTCTGTTGTCCCAAATGTGGAGAAGATGGAAGAAGCTCGGGACAACCCAACCTCAGAGCAGGGACTTGCTGAAATGATGAGACCTTTCTACCAGGCTGTAGCAGAGCTGGATGGACCTCTTCAACCTCTTCATTATAGTCTTATTTGCCTGTCTGTCTGTGTACTGAAACAGGGTCTCTCTGTGTAGTTCTGGGTGCCCTGGAATTCACTCTGAAGATCATGCTGAAGCTTGAGCTTACAGAAATCCACCTGCCTCTGCCCCCCAAGTGCTAGGATTAAAGCCTGGCTCTAAGGGGCTTACCCTTGCCTTGAGTTTGTAGGACAAGTACAGTGTACAACTCCACCTGTTGGGCCTGGGAGATGACTCTATAGGAAAGGTGGCTTGCTGTGAAAGCAACAGGACTAGGGTTCAAATCTCCAACACCTGTGTAAAAGCTGAGTATGCAACTCCAGCACTGGCGGGGGCGGGGTGAGAGACTGGTAGAATTCTGGAGTTTGACCGCCAGGGGGCCTAGCCAAAACAGCAAACTCCAGGTTCGGTGAGTCTGCCTCAAAAACTATGAGCATGAGAGGAAAATACCAGATGTACTCTTCTGGCCCCCACAAATGTGTACACAGGGTTTACACGTGGACTTCCACACCACACACACACAGTTAAAAACAAAAGAAAACTTACTATGTAACATTTGCTCTGCATTCCCTGAGTTCAAGTCCTAATGACAGGCTGCCACCTGCTTAACTATAAGAGGAAACAGCGCCTGGCAGACATTCTGGACTCCGATCTCCTCCTCCAGCCAGAGGGAACCTCCAGCTCAGAATTCCCACAGCAGAGACTCCTGCCCCCTCCTGAGCGGATGGAGGGGAACAGTCGTCCACATAGAGATGTTTTTGATGACGGCACTGTGTTTCCTCTGGAGAACCTGGAGGCTGGATATTTTATGGTGCGGATGCTTCTAGACTCTAAATGCTGCCATCTGGGGCATGGTAGTGTAGGGCACTGGACCCTGAGTTGAACAGTGTTTGATTGTATTCAAGTTCATATTATTTTCCTTAAAGATCAAAAAACAAGCAATGTAGGCATCTTTAGAAATGTCAGGAAGAGTAGAAATCCTGTGAGGAGTGAGAGCTGTTTAGGGAAGACCAGCATTGTCCTGGGGTCTCTCTCTCCTTGTCCCACATGGGAAACTGGCTCACTGAGCAAGCTACAATGGCCATCAGCTGGCTCAGACAGTTTTACAGTGACAGAAATTTGGAAATTAATTCTTTTTTGCTCATTTATCATTTGGTAGTACACCAGACACTGGGCCAGTCACGGGGCACTGGAAACATAGGCAAACGCTTCCTTTTTTGTTTTATGCTCTGGTCCAAAGAACTGATTTTATGTACTTAATTGTTGTTGGGAAAACTGCTTTTCATTGACACTAGTTTACTTTTAGAAGCTTATACCTTCTGCCACAATGTCTTGTGTGTATTGTTGCCGTTTTGTTTAGAAAGCATTAAATTACGCAGTGTTTGGTCATTCATTTCTCCAGCTACTCTGGGAGAGAAGTATAGGATTCTTGGCCCGTTTCTCCGGTAAGAGAGGGCAAACTGAGAGGCTTGTTGGGCTCTCCTGGCCCAGTCCACAGATGGAAGAATGCAAACCCAGAGATTTGTTGGATGGTCCTGGCCCACTGACGGGTGGGAGAGTACAAACCCAGAGGACCACAGAGACTCTGTTTTGTCCAGTATTGACCTTTGAGCCCCCATTTCTCGAAAGTTTCTTGATTTGTAGGATTACTAGAAACTATTTTGTTTGGTTTGCTTAGGTTTTGTTTGTTTGGTTTGGTTTGGGTTTTGTTTTTGAGACAGTTTCTCTGTGCAGCTCAGGCTCCTCTTCAGTTCCCAGTCCTCCCGCCTCAGCCTCCCCAGTGCTGGCATTACAGACTTGCATCGGAAGCCTAGCTTTGATCAAGGGATTGTCAAGAGGTGGCTTTGAGTGACCTGTGCGGCCTAGCAGCCTGTGGCCCAAGTATTATTTTCTTGGTCAATTACCTGTGCAGCCTGAGGAGGTTGTGTGACAGAGTGGTCATCTTCAACTTGAAGTTCAACTGAACTTGGGGTTCAGAAGGGTCTTTATTGCTTCATTTCTCAGTAACTATATGCTAATTTGCTTTGGTTGTCAGAACCTGACGGTCACAGAGCATTCTAGGAACTGTCCAGCCTGGAGGGAGACATACTTCATATTTACAACATCACCAACCTTTCTCTACCCACAAGCAGAGTGGGAGACAGAGATGCCCTGAGTACCCCTCACTGCATGGAGCTCAGGCTGTGGCAAAAACTGGGCTTCTGCTTTGTCTTAGTGTTCTATTGCTATTTCTTATTAACACAATTTCACTTCGCAAGTTAAGCAACGGGGGAGGGGTTTGCTCCCCTTCTTCCCCTAAGGAACCCATTCAAGTGAAGTAAATTTTATTTAAAATCCAGCAGACAATGTAATGATGGCTGTTGTGTGGTATGTGCTATCAACACACCTGTGCTAGGTGCTGGGAGTAAAACAGTGCATGAGGCAGAAGATCCCCTTCTGCATGTGTGTTGTGTGATGCTGTTCATGGGGAGATAGGGACAAATATTTATTCACCCTAGATGGAACCAGGGAGAGACCGAAGTGCAAATTTCTCCAAAGTCTGACTTGGGAAACCAGTGAATTTTACTGGGGTCACTTACAGGACTAGGGGTGAGGGGTCACTTACAGGCCCAGAAATGACTCAGACAGCTGCATCACCCAGCAGGTGACAGCTTGTGAAAGCTTAGAGAATACGGAACAATCTGAAGGTGCTCAGCATGTTAAAGAATCTCCTTACCAGGCAGCTCTGTTGGTGCAGGGCTCTTCCCAGGCAGCTTGACTGGTCTCTGCTTCTTTCAGGCGCTGAGCTTGTCTGAGGGTTTTCCAGCAGTCCTCACAGCATAGGCGCTTGGGGAGGAGTAGCCTAGTGTATCCGGTCCATTTCAGGAACTTCCTGTAGGCCTTTGAGCTGTTGACTTACTGAACCCAAGTTGCTTCCCAGCAGGATGGAATGTTTCCTCCTCCCTAGGACTTCCTGCTGTTTGTCTCCCTTTAACAGCCTGTGTCTTAAGTTTAATAGCCTTGCAGGTTGGAAGGGTTTTTTTTTTTTTTTTTTTGAGACAGGGTTTCTCTGTAGTTTTTGGTGCCTGTCCTGGAACTAGCTCTTGTAGACCAGGCTGGTCTCGAACTCACAGAGATCCACCTGCCTCTGCCTCCCAAGTGCTGGGATTAAAGGTGTGCGCCACCACCGCCCGGCTGGAAGGTTTTGATCTAAGGGGAAACTTCCATACAACAATAGTTTAGGCAAGCCAGGGACTGTCAGGGTGCTGTACACTAGGAAGTAACTACAACTGAGTGATGTAAGAGGGTTGGGGCTGTCTGAAATCTGTAATTGACACTTGTGCTGAGATATGAGCACATAAAGGACCCAGGCATGTACATGGCATTCCTGGCAGACAGACCATCAGGGGGCAGGGATGAGCGTGGTGTGTTCAGCAGAACCAATACGAGAGAGTGGAAGGTAGACCATGTCAGCTCTTCTGAGTGTGTGGTTGTCCCAGGACTGACCAGGATAGGCAGCCAGTGACCGGGATGCTTTGACTGGGCTGGCTGGAAATAAGAATATTGTCTTAGTTGGGGTTTCTGTTGCTGCAGTGAAACACCATGATCACAAAGCAGTTTGGGGAGGGAAGGGCTTTTGGCTTACACAGTCCATCAGTGAATTAATACAGGAACTCAAACAGGGAGGGCTTGGAGGCAGAAGCTGATGCAGAGGCCATGGATGGGCCCTACTTACTGGATTGCTTAATAGTTATCGCTAATAACCACAATGGCACAGCCAATATCAGGCTGTCTTGAATGCAATTAATATAAAATCAATTTTTTATTTAGTCTCAGGTGGATTTTTTTTTTTGGACAAGGGCAGAAAGCAGGCACATTTTTTCTCCAAAATATCACAAGAACAGTCTCTAGGCCACTTACTAATCTTCCTTCCCTCTGAAACCTCTTGAGCTGGATTATCATAATCTACATTGCTCTCAGTACCATCATGCTTCTACTAGAATTGCCCAGTAAGCCCCACTTAAAACGTCCAGCCACTTTTCTAGTCCAAAGTCCCATAGTCTTCCATAATTCTATAACAATCAGCATGGCCAGGCTGTCACAGCAAATACCCCACTCCCTGGTACCAACTTCTCTGTAGTCAATCTATTTCTGTGATGATGCATCATATCGAAGCCAACTCACAGAAGAAAGCATTTAATTGGAAGCTTGCTCACCGTTTCCGAGGTTACTGCATTATCGTCATGTGGGGGGCATGACAGCATGGAGGCAGACATGGTGCTGGAGCAGTAGCTGAGAGCTCCTTCCTGACCCACAGGCCAAGAGAGAGACTGAGCTTGACGTGACATGACACACCCCCAATAAGACCACACCTCTTAATGTTTCTAATCTTTCAAATAGTGCCATCCCCTGGTGACTAATATTTAGACATATAGGCCTTTGGAGGGGGCATTCTCATTCAAACCACCACAACTGTGGAGGCAGAGCCACAGAAAACTTTTGGACTGTGTTGATGTGAACGGGAGCAGAGAGAGGAATGACAGCTGAGGAAGGAAAGACTTGTCTTGCTCTGTTTGGAACTCAGCAAAGCATACCATTTACTAGCCTTCAGAGCTCAGCTTTCTCATGTACAAAGCGGGAGCCATCAGCCTTTCAGGGTCATGGGAGGCTGAATGGCGAATATAGAATGTGCACGAACATGTGCTTGGCATGTGACACGCACTGTACACAGGTGTCTGCTGCTGCTACTGCTGCTGTTTGAGATGGGAGGTCCTGGGACTGACAGGGAGGACAGAGGACACTTACTAGAGGGACAGGTTGTACCAGGTACACAGGGAGCCTTTGGCAGGAGTAAGGGGTTCTTCCCCTCTTTGGCAAAAGTCCACTAATAACCAACCTAAGCCACTTAAAAACTAAATTTACATAGGTGGCTGAGAATAGGTGTCTTCTGTACAGTAGCTTTTAAATAACCAGCCTTGCAATCAGTTTTCCATGTCAGTTGGGATTTTGCTATCACATAATGTCCCTGCGCTTTGTAGTCCTTATGTGTAAAATGACGTACTATTTTCAATGATTGGATTTCTTTAACTCTGAAATTTTCTGAGCACTAACTATACATTTTTTGGTTCTCTTTAACCCTGGTTTGCCAAAACTTTTAAGCCAGAAAACAGGTAAAGAGGGTGAGTCCGATTTCAGACCCGTTTCCTGTAGGAGAGTTTTGTATCGGCAGAAACATCAAAATATCCTGCACCCAACCAGCTTCCAATGAGTAGGATGCAATTTTCTTTTAGATGCTGCCTCTGTAAGCATATTAAAAATATGTTTGAATAAAATGTCCCCCATAGGCTCATAGGGAGTGACACTATTAGGAGGTGTGGCCTTGTTGGAGGACGTGTGTCACTGGGGTTGACTTTGCGGTCTCAGATGTTTAAGATACCACCCAGTGTGACTGTCTCTTCCTGATGCCTGCAGATCCAGATACAGAACTCTCAGCTCCATGATGATAATGGGCTAAACCTTTGACCTTTAAGCCAGCCCCAATCAAATGTTTTCTTTATAAGAATCGCCATGGTCATGGTGTCTCTTCACAGTCATAAAACCCCAACTAAGGCATGTGCCAATACAAGTTGACCAGTGTATTATTTTATTTAACAGTGGAAAGGTGTAAGTGTCACTTTATGTAAGACTTCATTTCCTGTTTTGTAATTTAGGATGTGCTGGTTGACATTTCAGTGATGAAGTCTTCTGACCCAGTGAGTATAAGAGCAAGTACAAATGCTCAAACACACGTTTCTCTGGTATGTTTCACTCACCTAATAGAAAACAGCACATGGGACCAGCTTAGCCAGTAAAGGCGGTTGTTACAAAGCCTGAGGAACTGAGTTCAGTCTCCCTAAGCCACATGGTGGTGGGAGAGAATTACCTCGTGGTTGTCCTCTGATCTCTATATGTGAACCCAACACAGATAGAAGCATAGATGGATGGACTGTTAAAAAAATAAGAGTGGTATGTAACAAAGGCCAAAGTTGCAGACCTTTAATGACATGAATAAGCTTCAAAATAAAATAAATGTGTTCTCTAAAAAGACTGTTATGTTTTTAAACCCCGTAGGTAGGAATCGTTATATGGTATACAATATTGATATTGAGCAAAGTAAAGTCCTGTTCTGATTTGCTTCTCTGCTGCTGTGCTAGAGCACTGACTAAAAACAACTTGAGGAGAAAAGGGTTCATCTCATCTTTCAACTCTGCAGTGATGGAGGAAAGGGTTCATCTCATCTTCCAACTCTGCAGTGATGGAAGAAAAGGTTCATCTTATTTTCCAACTCTGCAGTGATGGAGGAAAGGGTTCATCTCATCTTCCAACTCTGCAGTGATGGAAGAAAGGGTTCATCTTGTCTTCCAACTCTACAGTGATGGAGGAAAGGGTTCATCTCATCTTCCAACTCTGCAGTGATGGAAGAAAGGGTTCATCTTGTCTTCCAACTCTACAGTGATGGAGGAAAGGGTTCATCTCATCTTCCAACTCTGCAGTGATGGAGGAAAGGGTTCATCTCATCTTCCAACTCTGCAGTGATGGAGGAAAGGGTTCATCTCATCTTCCAGCTCTGCAGTGATGGAGGAAAGGGTTCATCTCATCTTCCAACTCTGCAGTGATGGAGGAAAGGGTTCATCTCATCTTCCAACTCTGCAGTGATGGAAGAAAGGGTTCATCTCATCTTCCAACCATTCAGTGATGGAGGAAAGAGTTCATCTCATCAGAACTCTCCAGTGATGGAGGAAAGGGTTCATCTCATCAGAACTCTCCAGTGATGGTCCATCATGAAGGGAAGCCAAGGCTGGAACTAAAGCAGCAGACAGGGAGGAATGCTGGTCCTCATGGCGTGCTCAACCTGCTCTCTTACACGCCCAACTGTTGCCTGTCCAAGAGTGGCACTATCCACATAGGCTGGACACTCCCATGTCAATCATTAGTCAAGAAAATGCCCCACAGACTTGCCTTCAAGCCAATCTGATGTAGGCAATTCCTCAGTTGAGGGTCCCTCTTCAGGTGACTCCAGTTTGCATCTAGTGACAAGACTTAAGCCCTACAAATAGGATGAGGGAAGCATGGCACTAGAGATTGTGAACTGGATAGAGTGTTAATTGTCAGTGTGGTCCAGGCTGGGGAGATGGCTTCATAGAAAGTGTGATGTCTTTGATACATTTGTGTTTGGATGTGGAGAGGCTGAGTCCATCGTCCACAGTCCTAGCATTTGCTATGAAGCATTCTCACATGCCAGCTCATGACTGTGACTGTAGGCCTCACTGCTGCCAGGTGGTTCTTACGAATGTAGTTAAGGAGACTACATTTGCTGGTTTTATGTGAGAATCCCACAGATGCCAGCTAAGTTGTTAGGAATGGCACAGTGCAACTCTTGCCTGTCTTTACAAATTACTAAATTTAAAGAAGATAATGTTTATAAAATGACAGTTTTTATACACATAGAAAGGAATATAATGTGTGAATGAGACTTTCTGGAAAGAAGCTGTGTATAAAAATGGATTGACTGATTAAAACTACAGTGATGTGAAGACTGGAATTCTGCAGGTCCTTCTCTTGGGCTAGCTTTAACCCCTGGATTCCTTGCCCATCTCTACATCAGAACTAATATCCTTTAACTAATAGATAAAACCCTTTTAAAGCCTATTAGCTTAGCAGACCACTAGTTTCTATCAACCCAGAAACTAGGAATGTAATCAAATAACATCTAAGACCTATTTACATTTAAATTAGGACTCAATGAAGCCAAATAGTTACTGCAAAAAGACTACTGCCACAATTAATGCTGGCAAAGAATCCTACCCATGAAAGTTAAAGCAATGCTAACAGGATCTTCTTGCCCAGTTCAAGCTGCCGCCATGGGTAGACCAGTAAGCTCCTAGGTCTGTAACTGGGGCAAGGCTATAGTTTACTCCAGGTTCATCCATGTGTAGACTGACCAGCTTCTGGTGTGGCCAAAACAGGGCTATGGGATTAAAGGGGATCTCAGATCTCTACTTAGTCTACCTGCCTGGCCATTCAGGGAGGGCAGCAGCCTTCGCTCTGGAGTTAGGGATCCAGGTGTCTATCCCTGTGACTTTCAAAGCTTCAGGAACGGTTGGAAGCACAGAGTAGGAACCCTTCCACTTGGCTTTGAGGAACTCCTTGTACAAGTGCGATTGGGCTGTGGCAATGGCTAGGAGTTGTAATTGAATGTGGGTTTTTAGGTTTTCACCCCCTTCTGTCTCTGGAGATTTTTACGAGGAGACAGGGTCTGCTATGAGAGAATCTCAGAGGATGAGATTTTGACTCTGGCCCCGGGGAGCATCTCATCTGCAGTGTAACCACAGGCATAGTAGAGGCCCAGAGTCATCAGGCTCCCTGACAGATTAGCTTGAGGTTTGGTTCTTGCATTCAGCTTTCCCTGATCTCTGCGGTTAGTAGGCCACAAGTAAGTTCCACTTAATTTGTAGTGTTCTCACCAGTCTTTCTATAATCTCAGCCATGACGTCTGGTCCATTTTATAACCCAACAATCCATACCTCGGTAAGATTTCTGTCAGCAAAACACTTGCTATTCCTCTGGCCTCCTCTGTTCTGCTGGGCTGAGCCTCATGTGCTCGACTGTACCTACAGTAAAATCCATTCCCAGGTCTTCAGACAAGCTTTGTCCTATCCTCTGCTGGGTAGCAGTGAGGCCCCTTTTCAGCACTGTTAAGCACGTCTCTTGGTTATATTTCTACAAAGTGTGGGGAGTCTGGCCATGTAGTAACACTTGCTTACTAATGCTGCTGTTATGATTTCAGCTACAGTAAGGATGACACTTCCAGGTTCTAGGGCCGTGATGTACAGATAACCCCTCAGGCACAAGTGCCTAATGGCCCCAGGGATATTAAAAGGCTCGGCATGATCCACGTGCAGTGTGGTTGCATCATCCACGTATGACCCAGCTAAGTCCTTGCGTGCATGCATGAGCCCTGTCATCTACTTGTGATATAGTCACATCATCCCCTGTGAGCATGTGCTAGGCAGCTTTTAAAAGCTGGATGCGCTCTCTCTCTCTCTCTCTCTCTCTCTCTCTCTCTCTCTCTCTCTCTGCACACTGACCTTCACCAGGCCTGTATGCCCCCCAATAAACTCCTAAGCGGGTTTGTTGCATGTTCCATGTTTCCTTCTCGTTCACACCAGGTAATTTCATTGGTGCTGTGAGACTCGGGAGGCTCGCCCACCCTGAGCACCTCTCCTGGGATTGGGATCCAGAACCGGGTATTTTTTCCACAAAAGCCACATGTTCCATCTGCCTGAGCACAACCTTTACGCACACCACCGGCTTCAATTGGTGAGTTTCCCCCATTCTGGTCAGTTTAACCCGTTCTCCGAACCTGAGGAATTGACCGCTGAGCTCCTGGAAATCTTCTGGTGTTCCTAGAAATAGGGGAACAGTCCCCCAAACATGGCCTTCATGACTACAGTTGAGCCCTTCACTGACATTCATCTCTGGATTGCTTCCTTAGCTAATTGTATTTGGATGACCCGAGATCAGTCTTACCACACAACTGGAGGCCCAGGGTCCTTCAGATTTTTCTTTCTCCTTTTTCTCTCTTTTTATTCTTTTGGACCACTTGTCAGTGGTCCCCACTGTGGCCTCTCTGGCTTCTCAGTTATGCTTTAACACCCCACCTGTAGGTAGAGAACACTTTCCTACAAGCCCTGCAGTGTTCGCCACCATTCCACATCCCACCTGTAGAGGGGAAACATCCCCCTATAAGCCTTGTGGTGTCACTGCTTTCATGGGTTTTCACAGTTTCAGCTGTGGGTAACAAGCCATCCAAGACCACCAATCCAACCTCCCCCAGGATGCCTTTTAGAGGTCCTGAAACCATAGTCCTTGACACCCTACTTACAGATTCCCACACTTGCCCATCTTTGTTCAAAAAATGGCCTCCTTACAATTTAGATAACAATTTAAAGTGGCTGCCTGATGGCACCTTTGATCCCAATATTCTATGGGATCTTTCTAACTACTGTCATCACACAGGCAAATGGAGGGAATTTTCTTATACCTAGCCTTTTATTATCTAAGTCCCAGCCTTAGATATCACCTTTCGTGATATCTATATGATCCTATCTAATAACCTACTTCCTGAAGAGCAGAGGCAAGTTTGGGAGCAGGCCAGGCTACATGCAGACAAGGTTCACCAAACACAATCAACACACCCACCGGGAGCAGAGGTGGTCCCTGCACGGGACCCACACTGGAATTATAACACCCCAGGTGGGATTTTAGCTAGAGGCCAGTTTTTGACTTGCCTTCTGGCAGGTCTCCATAAGGCTACCCTAAAGGCAGTAAACTATAATAAGCTCTCAGAGGTCATTTAAGATATGAAGGAAAATCCTTCTGCATTTTTGCAATGCTTCACTAAAGCCCTGTTACGGTACACTAACTTAGATCCAGAAACCATGGAGGGCAGACAGTTACTCATGGCTCATTTTTTTTCTCAGTGCTACCCTGACATTAAAGCTAAACTTAGCCGTTTGGAGAAAGGTCCCTTGACACCACAGGCGGAAGTCTTAGAGTTGACTTTTCAGGTGTACCATGCAAGGAATGACAAAGCCTGCAATCATCACTGTTACATGCTAACCACGGCCCTCCAACTGGCTGAGGTGACAGACTGCCCAATCCGTGCTGTCCGTGCTGCTCCCTTGTCCCCCAGAGCTTGAGAACCACCAGGCCCAGGATTTAAATGTGGCAGAACTGTTCACTGGGCCTGAACATCTCCTAATCCTTATTTTGTTCCTGCGAGACCTTGTCCAAGATGCCACAGGGAAGGACATTGGGCAGTCAATTGTCCTCATGCACAGAGTGGCATGGAGACATCAAACCCAGAAAATTCCCAAGTTGACCTTCTAGGTCTGGCCATGGACAAGTGAGGTTGCCCGGGCTCCTTTGACCTGACCACAACTGTCATCTGTAACAGGGAGCCACAGGTAAACATCATGGTATCAGGGTGGCTCATGTCCTTTCTCATGGACACTGAAGAAGTTCCAGGGGCCTACCTCTCCTTCTAGTTTCCCTATTGTCAGGGTAGGAGGACAGCCTCATCTACCTCACCAGACACCACCACTTAGCTGTGTTTTTAGGGGTATTTACCTCACTCATTCATTTTTAGTCATGCCGACCTGCCAGGTACCTCTTATGGGAAGAGGTTTTTTGTTTTTTATTTTATTTTTTTTGCAAAAGTAGGAGCTTCCATTCACCTTACCTCAGACTCACCAACAGCTCCCTTCCCTCCTCCTTCTTCTAGCCTCCCAACCTCACAGCTCCAATGTGTCTTTTCCTCTACCAGCCTTTCAGGTGGACCCCAAGTCTAGGACACCCAAAACTTGTCTGTTGCTAAACACCATTCCCCCATCGTTATCCAATTACAAGATCCTACTAAGAACATTACCCAAGCTCAGTAACCCCCTCTTCAGAGCCTTAGGGGACTTAAGCCTATTATCTCTGATCTTCTTAGAAAGTAGCTGCTTTGTTCCACCTCTTCTCCCTTTAACACCCCTATACCTGCTGTTAAAAAACCTAATGGAACCTATTGCTTGGTTCAAGACCTTCTTTAACTCTGCAGTGGTCCCTCTTCATCCTGTAGAGCCTAATCCTTACACACTTCTTTCCACTATCCCCCGCCCCCAGGAACCCCTTTTCACTTCTGATTTTGTTAATTTGGATATTCTATCTCTGCCTTTTGGTTAGTTTGGATAAAGGTTTGTCTATTTTGTTGATTTTCTCAAAGAACCAACTCTTTGTCTCATTGATTCTTTGTATTGTTTTCTTTGTTTCTATTTTGTTGATTTCAGCTCTCAATTTGATTATTTCCTGCCATCTAGTGCTCTTGGTTGAGTTTGCTTCTTTTTGTTCTAAAGTTTTCGTATGTTCTCTTAATTCGCTAGTGTGAGATTTTTCTAACTTCTTTATGTAGGCTTTTAGTGCTATGGACCTTCCTCTTAACACTGCTTTTATTGTGTCCCATAAATTTGGGTATGTTGTGTGGTCATTTTCATTGAATTTTAGGAAGTCTTTAATTTCTCCCTTTATTTCTTCCTTGACCCATTGATGATTCAAGTGAGCTTTGTTTAATTTCCATGTGTTTGTGGGCTTTCTGGAATTAGTATATTACTGTTGAATTCTAGTTTTAAACCATGGTGATCTGATAAGATACATGGGGTTATTCCAATATTTTTGTATCTGTTGAGGTTTGTTTTGTTATCGAGTATTTGGTCAATTTTTGAGAAGGTTCCATGAGGTGCTGAGAAGAAGGTATATTCTTCTATGTTTGGATGGAATGTTCTGTAGATGTCTGTTAACTCCATTTGATTTATAAAATCTGTTAGTTAGTTCCCTTATTTCTCTGTTAATTTTTTTGTCTGATTGACCTGTCCAGTGCTGAGAGGCGAGTACTGAATACTCCCACTATCAGTGTGTGGTATTTAATGTATGATTTAAGCTTTTGAAGTGTTTCATTTACATATGAGGGTGTCCTTTTCAGTACTGATATTTCCTCTTGATGGATTTTTCCTGTGACTAATATGAAATGTCCTTCATTGTCTCTTCTGATTGATTTTAGTTTGAAGTCTATTTTGTTAGATATTAAGATAGCTACACCAGCTTGTTTCTTAGGTTCATTTTTTTTCCTCAACCCTTTACTCTGAGGTATTGTCTGTCTTTGAGGTTGAGGTGTGTTTCTTGTATGCAGCTGAAGGACAGATTCTGTTTTCACATCCAATCTGTTAGCATGTGTCTTTTTATAGGTGAGTTGAGTTCATTTATATTAAGGGATATTAATTACCAGTGGTTGCTATCTCCTGTTGATTTAGTTTTCATTTTTTGTGATGTTAATTTGTGGTTTTTCCCCTTCTTTGGATTTGCTGCTGTGAGATCATCAATTGTCTATGTTTTTGTTGATGTAGTCAACTTCCTTGGGTTGGAGTTTTCTTTCTAGTACTTTGTGTAGGGCTGGGTTTGTGGCTAGATATTGGTTAAATCTGGTTTTGTCATGGAATATCTTTTCCTCTGATTGGTGTAGCTGGGTCTGTCTGTGACTCTGGTGATCAGTCTTCCAGGTGCCTGCTTATCTAAGGCTCAGACGGTTGCTCCTCATGCTGTGGTCAGTTCCACTGTTCCAGTCATCCCATTGGTCACTCCATGCTCCTGAGGTTACTCAGCACTCCCAGAGTTTGCTTCAGTACCGTGAAGTCCACTGTCTCAGGCCTGCTCTGCCTAGGTTGCTGGCTCAGAACTGTTTCTGTAACTGTCCCTGGTCTGTATTCACTCCTGCAGAGGTCCGTGGCTTGGGGTTGGTCCTGCAGAGATCTCTGGTTCCTGCCCACTCCTTTAGAGGTCACAGACTCATGCTCAGACCCTCAGAGTTCCTGCCTCAGGTCTAGTTCCTCAGAGATCCCAGACTCACACCTGGACCTTCAGGGGTTCTGGCTCAGGTCAACTCCCTCGAAGGTCCCAGACTCATGCCCGGACTTGCAGAGGTCTCTGGTTCCTGCCTACACTCTTGTAGTTCCCAGACTCATACCTGAATCCACAGAGGTCTCTGGCCCACTCCGTCAGCAGTTGCTCCCCTTACCTCCTCCTGTGGAGTTTTCCCTCCCAGGCCTACTTCGGCCCAAGTCGCTGGCTCAGTCCTCCTCCTGTGGAGTCTGCTGCCTCAGACATGCTCTGGCCTCCATTTCCACTGTTTTATATTTTACCATGAGGCTCACGGTATACCAGCAAAGTTCCAGCTGGCAGGTCATGTCTTTCCCCTCTGGTGGCTCCATGGCATCTCTCTGACTCTTCCTTCTTTCTACCAGCATTCAGTTTAGTTTTCCCCACCTAGCTCTACTCTGCCTATCTTTTTTTTCTTTAACTAATAAAAACAACACATATACAGAAGGACATCCCACGCCAAAGTACAGTTTTAATATTTTAAATCCTGTACATATTTTTTAAACCTTGTTTTTAGTATGAGACATTGCTATCATGCAAAAATCTATCCCAATTCAAACTATCTTGGAGATCTGTTGTTGTCTCCTTGATAGGCCCACTCCACATGGTCACCTTTAGTTAAAATAATGATAAAACCAAGTGGCATCCTTCTTTTTAACTCTAGGAAAATGGGAATCCAAAATTCAAAATGGAATTATGCCTTACGATTCTTTAAAATCACCCATGCATAGATTTTTAGGTTATCAATTCCCAGTACTACTAATTAACTTTTAACTAGGTTTATTTTAATTTTAACTGATTTTTGACAGTATCTGACAATATAAATTTATAAATCTGAAGCTACAGAATGTTCACATAAAACAAGTCCAATTTTTTGACTGTTCTGCTTCTCCTTGTCATTGTATCAAGGGCTCAGACTGACAGAGTGACAGAGGAAACTTTTAAATAAACATGGGTCTAACAAAAGAGCCATAATCTAATTCTAGAGCCAGCTTCAATAAAAAATGGCACAAAACAGTTTTAACATTATCCATACCAAAAAGTCATCTGAATTTCTGCTAACCCATATCTAGTAACCAGAACTCAGAGATAAATTCTGAAGTCAGGCTCATAAATGTGGCCACAGCAGTGATGGGTGCCATAAATATAGGTGAAAATATCCAAACCATTTCTGTCTCAGCTCCATGCTTGCAAGAAAACTTACATAGACAAACTTTTAAACAAAGCAAGCACACTCAGTATCTGCAGGCATGAGAAGCCACAGCAAACATAGTTCCCATCCCCTCTGACCTTCTATAACTTTCTTATGCCTTCAATCCATTTTTCCTCCCTTCATTCTTTCAGTCTCCTGCTTTCTCCCTCACTTTCCAGACAACATACAGGTCTCTCTTGCTTTTTACTAAAGTCTTTTCACTTTCCAGACAACATGCCAGTCTCTCTTGCTTTTTACCAAAGTCTTTTCACTTTCCAGACAACATAAAAACTTGTACCAAAGTCTTTCTTGTGGTTTCCCTCAGTAGTATACAATATATTGTATGGCTACAATTTTTTAAACAAGAACAGAAACATTCATATACTATAACATAAATAACTTTAAATTTACATCATATAAAATCCTGTACGAGTGTGAAACATCTGAGACTGTGTTTTTTTTCATATCCTAACCAATCATAATTATAACACATTGGATCTAAATGACCAAAGCAGCTCTGGTGGAGGGAAGTCTGGCTACATTGTAACAACATGGCCATTGCATCTTAGCACCTATAGCCAGAGTCCTTGGCCTGTGGAGCAAAACCTTGGTCAGGTTTGGCCAGAAGTTGAGGCACACAGCCACCAGGGCAGATGTAAATATTGTAACTTTTACTTGATAACTGTTTTGTTATATGTAATTTTGCTATGTTAAAGTTAAAGCCTTTCATTTTTGTTTAAACAGAAAAAGGGGAAATGATGGAGGAAGGTCATTGGTTAAGTAATAAAGAAACTGCTTGGCCTCATAGGTTAAAACATAGGTGGGAGGAGTAAACAGAACAGAATGCTGGGAGGAAAAGGAAGTGAGGTAAGACGCCTCAGACAGACGCCATAGCTCAGCTCTTGGGGGCACACGCGATGAAGCTCCGACCCAGGATGGACGTAGGCTAGAATCTTCCCGGTAAGCGCACCTTGGGGTACTACACACATTAGTAGAAATGGGCTAGTCCAGGTGTGAGAGTTAGCCGAGAAGAGACTAGATATAATGGGCCAAGCAGTGTTTAAAAGAATACAGTGTCCATGTAATTATTTCGGGGCATAAGCTAGCAGGCGGCCAGGGTGCTGGGGGCGCAACTCCGCCGCTCCTATTACAACACAGGGCTGTCCAAAGGACCCCGTCCACCAGGATGGGAGGGGCCAGGGTGGCACACAGCATAGGGGAAAATGATTGTTAACTTCTCCAGTCATAGCAATTAACCCCAGATTTTCTGTTCAGTGTTTGAAGTCCTATTGGGGCACAACCAGCCCTTCCACTGTGGCTGATAGTCTTATTACATTGTAACAAGGCTCTACAGCCCAGCCACCCATCCATACAAGCAAGCTGTCTGGCAGCCTTGTGCTCCTATGGCAAACCTGCCCATGCTGCCCCCACACTGAGGCCAAGGTTGATTCCTTTCAATAAAATGTTTAGGGCAGGTAGAGGTTGTTTGTCTCATCCATCATCAGACTTTCTGATGGATTTTTCAAGATGGGTTCCCATGGTGAGCTGCCTGGAGAAAAAGTCAGCTTGAGCTAGCAGTAGGATGGGAGGGTTCTAGAGAGCCCTCTGGTGGAGCATGTCAGGGGTCCACCACCCAGAGGACACGGGTGCAGGTCCCAGGCAAAGCTGAACCTAAGAAGACTGAAGGAAAGTGTATTTATCGTCTTCTAGAGTGGAGAGAGAAAGGGAAAGCAGAGCATTGTAAAAGAGGAATAAAAAGAAATGATGACACTTTCCATTTTGAGGGCTACTGAGGCACTGGCCGCCCTTCAGGGAACAAAGTTCCCTGAACTTTGATTCAAAGTTGATCAGTTTGGAAGTTTCCAGAAAGTGGGTGCATCATTTGGAGTAGTGCTCTCAAAAGTTGGCAGGAAAGGGCCCAGGCTTCCAGTGTGAGGTTTGGAAAAACACAATAAATTAGAAAAAGTTAAGAGGCACACAAGGAAAAACAAAACAAAACAAACAAACAAAAAGAAAAAACTAAGAAGCATGTTCTCTGTGACTAAAGATGCAAAGTCATCAAGAATTCCTTTTTTAAGCAATTCTTGATGTTCTCTGATGTTTGCTATTAGTGTGCCATGGGTTTCTTACATACTCAGAGGTGACAATGTTCTTACTTGGGCTAATACTCATGCAGAGTTTAGAGGTCAGTGGGGTTGCTGAGGGGTCCCAGAGCTTTTCTGGGTGCCTAGCCCAGTGCCTTGCATGGAACCTGTACCCCTCAGATGAAGCTGGTCGCACCATCCTTATAAGGAATGGCTCTTTGTGTACAGGATAAGACAGTGTTGGACCAGTCTGTTAAAAAGTCAACTGAATCTATTTGGTGGGCGGAACCGAAGCAATGTGTACTTTGCCTTGTTTGGTATCTTGTAGAACCTCTTTGTGAGTTCAGAAGTCCTCAGGAAGAGTCCTCAGGAGGTCATCTGTCACTTAGGCCACATGTACAGAGTCCTCTGGCTTCAGGTTATAGCTGTGGCTAAGGTGTATGTCTGTGAGTCTGTCCATGGATGTCTGTCCACTTGTTTATTACTAGTAAAGATTTCTATTTTAAGACTGGCCAGAGATAAGTGGTGTTTTCTCTTCTAAGAGTGTATGTTTAAGTGGTGCTGTTTGGCGAAAGAGAATGCATTTTCTTCTGGCAGGATTTGCTTTGATTTCCATCTCCTACCGAGATGACTCCTGGGTCACTTCCACTTGGTCAGACAGTCTGACTCCTTTCTGGGTTGGAGCCCACCTCTGTTTTGAGCCCATAGGTCCCTCTGTCATGCCTTGAGTAGTCCAGTTTCAAATCAAGAGGCTGGTGCTGGTCCATGCAAACACAGCTTGATCATCATGCCTGCAGGCAGCTTACTGTCAAATCGGTAGTGGGATACTCATGCCTTCCTAAATACCAGTCTCTTTTATTCTAGAGAATAAATATTCTTTATATAATAATAGAGCAGCCAAAAGGACAGCCAGTTCTGGCCTCATAGGGCTGTCTGTCCCCCTGACCAAATTCTTCATTCCTCATGCCTTGTCTGCATTTAAATATTCTGCTTAAGTTATTAACAGGCTTCTACAGTCAGGCATGCGCGCGCGCACACACACACACACACACACACACACACACACACACACACCTCCCACCCGTCATCACACACAAACCCTAAGTGTGTTCTGTTTGACTTTGAGGACTCATCAGTATGCTGACAGGCTAGCAACCCAGCTGTCCTACTGTTTCTCAGAATGGCCTCGCTGAGCCATACTGTAAACAAAGCTACTTATGTTTCCCCAGAAAAGGTGTATTTGGGTGTGTGTGTCCTCTATTTAAACACCATCTTCATGTCTATGAATTTCTGGCCTGCCAATCTTGGTGGTGCTTCTTCCGAGTTACTTGACTGATTTTGACAGTCCATCTGGAAATGCGGTTTGTTTAGGACGTGTGATAACAGCAAGAGCAGCAGTCTCGTGTTAATAGTTCGCCTTTGAATTTAGAACTAGAAAACAAGATGCTGATTGCAATAATTTGCGTTTGTGAAGCAATTTAGTACAATCCTTGCACATGTTCGGTGATACGGATTAAAAGCATTTAGCAGTTTAAGAGGCCGGCAATTATTACTTTGAAAAATAGAGACTTCGATTGTAACGATATCATTCATATTTCCCTTCCACAGGGATTTGTTCCAGCACAGGATTGTCCCTGTGCCTTCAGCTCCCGAGTTCTTCCCAGTCATGGACCTCAGTCTCCTAGGTCCAAAGGCCTGGGTGTTGGCTGTAATGCTGCCACCATGCTGGCCTGCAGGACTATTAGCCCTTGCAGACTGCAGTGACCTGGTGGGAATGATGTTGGAAATGGAGCTTCACAATAAAAGCATTCCAGCTGGAGTAATGTCCACCAGCTCAGCAAGAGGCTTAGGACCAGCTTACTGTGCTCCTGACCGATGTGGGCATCCGGGGTCAGAGTATGGCCCTTTCTCTGGGCAGCAGTGTGGGTCTGCAGTTACTCCTGACTCCAGGCCTCTTCCCCTTGAATGACTGTACCCTTACCACAGACTGATAAGGTTCTGGGCAGTGGGCTCATTTCCATATCTGACCTTACGGGTTAGAGTGGCTGTTTGGGACAGGCTGGCCTGGCGCCTTTCCCTTCTTTGTCAGGACGGCTTTGTAGCTCATGTTTCTTAGGGCTCCAGCTTGACAATAGTCTTCTCTCTGGCAGGACAGAGAGGTGAGTGTGACTGAGGGCAGAGAGTGGTCAGGATGGGAGGAAGAGCAAGGCTTGGTGCTCGGCTGAGGCCCCACATCTATGACATCTTGACTGGCACCTCCTCTGACACCTGCTAAACTCTGGATCCAAATCTAAGAAAATTAATGAATTATCATGGGCACCTGGGCTCTACCCATCAACTCCCTCAGACTCCTACGTGTGGGAAGGGCTGAAAGGAAATCACTTCCTGCGGCACAGTTAGGTCTCTGCTCCTCTGTGAAAGGCCCACTGTTTACCAACTAGCTCCTTGGTGGGGCCTGCTTTTGACCTCGTCAGAGTTCCACCTCCCTCCCAGGGGGAAGGAAGGACAGGCTATCAACTTGTGGCGGGGGGGGGGGGGGGGCTGCCATGTTCTCCTGTGGCACTTGCTGCTAGTCTCCTGTGGTGGCTCTACTGCTGGGGCAGGGAGACTTCATGGCCTCAGGCCTCAGGCCTCAGGCTGGGGCTCCTAGGCTGGTGTTCTTGCTAGGTCTGTGATGTGGGAGCTTCCGAATTTCCCTAGTCTTCAGCTTTCACACGTTTTAGGAGGAAACAGTGAAACTCCTAAGGATTGGTACAGCCTATGTGTCTGTGTGATTGTCTAGTAGGGACTGGTACAGCCTATGTGCTGTGTGCGATTGTCTGGTAGGGACTGGTACAGCCTACAGCTCTGTGTGATTGTCTGGTGGGGACTGGTACAGCCTACAGCTCTGTGTGATTGTCTAGTAGGGACTAGTACAGCCTACATGCTGTGTGCGATTGTCTGGTGGGGACTGGTATAGCCTACAGCTCTGTGTGATTGTCTAGTAGGGACTGGTACAGCCTATGTGCTGTGTGCGATTGTCTGGTGGGGACTGGTATAGCCTACAGCTCTGTGTGATTGTCTAGTAGGGACTGGTACAGCCTACATGCTGTGTGCGATTGTCTGGTGGGGACTGGTATAGCCTACAGCTCTGTGTGATTGTCTAGTAGGGACTGGTACAGCCTATGTGCTGTGTGATTGTCTGGTGGGGACTGGTACAGCCTACATGCTGTGTGCGATTGTCTGATAGGGACTGGTATAGCCTACAGCTTTGTGTGATTGTCTAGTGTTAGCTTCATTAGTTTGGTTTTCTTTTCTGTTACTTTTAGAGTTTCAGTCAGCCAGTTGGACATCTGTGCTCCTGAGACTCAGGCAAAATGGAGTTCTTAGTTTTGCCATCAGCTCCTAGCAAAATGAAGCTGTTGGTCGGAGGAATGGCAGCCAGTGTTAGATGGGTGAGTGCATGTGGTCACATGACACCGGTGACTTAAGTGAAGAGGAGAAAGAGGGACAGAGAAGACCCCTTGCTTGGCTGCTGCTGTGCTGGCAGTGTCTGGTGGCCTCAAGACCAGGAGCTGGGCCTCTTCTTGACCACACCTGGGAAGTGCTGTTTCCAGTTCTTCATTTAGATTTCCCTCCTCCAGTCCAGTCTGTTCAAGGCCAGGTGAGCGCTGTTTCTTGTAGAACTGGGTTTGCCCTTTGCCTGTCTCTCCTCTCTGAGACTTTAACACAGACTTTAACTTTATTGTTGATGTATTTCTGTGTGAATGAGTTTGTTGAGGGTAGGAAGTGGGGCACCTGTAGGGTCTCTCCCACAAGTCCCACTCGCACAATAGCGCGGGAAGAGCTCAGGACCGTGGAGCACATAGCATCAGCATTTGGCCCACTCTGCATTGGGCACTGGTGCTGGCTCTGCACAGGGCCTGGCTTCTGGTGTGTCTGTGTTGGATGTGGATCCATTGCTGTACTACACGCTTGGCCCCTCAGTTCTGTGTGCATACATAGTACACATGGCAGGTGTCTCAGCTCATGAGTCCCAGGTGCTAATCAGGCACAGCATGTTAGAGACTTGTGTTTTAGCTCTTTCTTGGATATATGCGTGTGTGTGTGTGTGTGTGTGTGTGTGTGTGTGTGTGTGTGTGAATATGTATATGGAATGTGAATTGTACATTTTCCTCAAATTAACACGGGGCTCTCGCATGTTACTGGCCTTGTTTTCTGAAGGTGGCCTTCAGAGACAGAGAGGGTTTGGGAAAGGTCTCTGTTAGCATCCAGCAGCAGAGGGCACCGCAGTGAAGGAGATGAAGCAGAACCGCAGCTGCACATGGAAACAATGAGGCCCAGAGCCACCTCACACTAGCCTGCAGCAGCTATGTTCGCGAGCCTGGACTATAGTCTTTATAATTTTACCTTATCCAAAATGAAAGACAGTTTAAGTATTCTTGCCAGGGAACTTTTCTGGAGCACTGTCTACCTCATAGCTGGTTCAAATTATTATTATTATTATTATTATTATTAATCATCTTGAGACAGAATTTTATGTAACCCAGGCTGACCTTGAACTTGGCCATCCACCTTCCCAGTTGCTAGAATCACAGACTATGCCACCATATCTGGTTACTGTACTTGGGTGTACGCTCAACAACAGCATAATCCAGCTGTAGAACAGGTTCAGTGTGGGACCCTGAGACTGTGGGACCCTGACTGTGACCCTGAAACTGTGGGACCCTGATACTGTGGGACCCTGAAACTCTGGGACACTGAAACTGTGGGGAACCCTGAAACTGTGGAATGCTGGAACTATGGGACCCTGAGACTGTGGGACCCTGACTGTGACCCTGAAACTGTGGGACCCTGAGACCGTGGGACCCTGACTGTGACCCTGAAACTGTGAGATCCTGAGACTGTGGGACCCTGAATCTGTGGGTCCCTGAAACTGTGGGACCCTGAAACTGTGGGACCCTGAAACTGTGGGAAACCCAACTCCTGTAGGTTTCCCACACTTTCCAGTCTCCTTTTTACGTTTATAGATCTGCTCATTCTGAACATTTCCTATGAATGGAATCGTGAAATGTGTGGTATGTTGTGGCTTCTTTCCCTTGAAATGACGCGGGGTTTTCTGGGGTGTAGCACGTGGCGTTTCTTCATTGCAGTGAGGATGCACTGCAATTTCTTTCTTCACATAAAGGTTTAGACTGCACTGTTGGAGCTGCTGTGACCACAGTGATGCTTATGCTTTTGAGTACTGTTTGTATGTGCTTGCATATGTGTCAGATGAGGTCAGAGGTCACAGAGGTGTTTTGTTTTTACTTAATTTTGTGTATAATGTGAAGGAAGGGTCCAAATTTATTGTTTTACATGTAGATGCTCAGTGTCTCTGCTATCATTGCTCAACGGACTATTCTTACACTGAATAAATAAGGATTTATTCCTGCATTCTGATCCACCTGTCTGTCCTTATACCACACCACAAGGTTTTCTTAGATGCTAGATTTGCAATAACTTGAAACTGGGAGGCATGGTTGCATTGAAACATTAGGTAGCTTTGGGGACCGTCCCCACTGTAGCAATATTAAACCTTCCAATCCATGAACATGGGATGCGGGATGCGTTTCTATTTATTTAGATCTGTGAGCTTTTCAATAGGGTCTTGTAGCTTTCAGTGTGTCTTGTAATTTTTTTCTTTATTAATTGTTAGTACTTGTTTTTTTGACATAGGGTTTCACTGTGTAGCCTTGGCTGGTCTTGAACTCAGAGATCTGATGTCTGTCTCTGCCCCGAGTGCTAGAATTAAAGTCATATCCCACCATATCTGGCCTTGCTTCTCTCTCTCTCCCTTCCTCCTTTCTTCCCTCCCCCTCACCTGGACTTTTGTTGCAAGCATATAGAAATACAGATATCTGTATAACCTTGTGTTCTACAATCATATCTGGATTTATCCTAATACCTTTTTAGTGAATTTGGATTTTCTGAATATGAAATTATGCATCTGTAGTTTTCCTTTCTCCAATCTGAATGCTTTTTGTTTATAACTTCTCTTGCTTACTTCACCACCCCTCTAGTGCAGCGCTGAGTGGGAAGCATAGGAGCAGGCCCACTGTCTTCTCCTGGTCGAACGGAAGCCGTTTTCAGCCTCTCACCGTGATGCCAGCTCTGGGTCTACGTAGGTGCACCCATTAGGCTGAGGGCATTCTCCTTCAGTTCTAGTTTCTTGAGTATTTTTATTATGAAGGGTTGCTATATATTATCAAATTTTAGTAGTCATGTGGATTTTGTTTTTAATTCTCAGTGATATTTGATTGGCAAATTTTCCACTGTTATACCAATCTTGTATTTTTGAAATTACATCTGTATTTGAATGAATATTCACTGTTTATAGTTTTCTTGCAGTGATGTATTTTCTGGCATCAGGTAATGTCAGATTCATTGGAATAAGTTCAAATCATTTGTCCCCTTCTGTCTTGGGGAGTTTATGAAAGATTGGTATTCATTCTAAGTATTTGGTAGAATCCACCAGTGATGGACATTTCAAAATTACTCATTTCTTCTTTTCACCTCATGTAATTCTGCTTACATTTTCTAAAGAAATGGTACTTCTTGTACCATTTTGATAGTTTATGCCTTTCTTTTATTTATGTTTCCCTTTGTGTTTACTGTTTGCAGGAGCCCTCAGACGCCACAAGAGGGCCTCAGAGCCCCAACACTGGAGCTACAGGTGGAAGCCATCGTGTGGATGCTGGGAATCAAGCTTGGGGCCTCTATGGTGACAGAAAGCTCTCTTATGCAGGGATCCCCTGCCTTCCAAGCTTATGTCATTTTTGTTTGTTTTATTTTTTGTTTTTAGTGACATCTGAGCCAAATTTTGGTATGCAGTTCTTCATTAAAATCCTGTATAATTGTTTTCATTTTTGTAAGATTGGTTCTGATAATCCCTTCTTCTCTCATGAACTTGAGTACTTCATCTCTTCTTTTCATCTAATAAAAATCTCGTCAGTTTTGCCTATCTTGTTGCTAACAAGTTAAGTTATTTCAACAGTGATACATTTTTCTTTCTTTGCAAGGTCAGCTCCTTTACTCCAGAAGTTTCAGTGGCTGGTAGGTTTTCACTACCAGACCACTAGAATGAAGAGTGGTCACATAACAGCCCCTGCTGTCTGGGTTCCCAAGTTGAGCAGCTTCCTGGAGGGCTGAGTGTCTCAGCCTTCCATGAAGTGTGTGCAGTCCATGAGGACGCCCTGGCATTGGTGTGCAGAGCAGGAAAGGTAAAGACGTCAATTTTTTTATTCATTTATTTTTTAAATTTATTTATTTATTTGGTTTTTTGAGACAGGGTTTCTCTGTAGCTTTGGAGCCTGTCCTGGAACTAGCTCTTGTAGATCAGGCTGGACTTGAACTCACAGAGATCCATCTGCCTCTGCCTCCTGAGTGCTGGGATTAAAGGCTTGCGCCACCACTGCCTGGCGGGAAGTCAAATCTTGTTGGTGAGCTGTGTATGATTAAAAGGGCTTTGAAACATTTTTATAACCAGGTATTCCATTCAAATTTTTGAAAATTGGCTTTGCCATATAAATATCAAATCTATAAATCATATTATTTTAAT
Organism: Microtus oregoni; assembly: GCF_018167655.1. NCBI lineage: Eukaryota > Metazoa > Chordata > Mammalia > Rodentia > Cricetidae > Microtus > Microtus oregoni. The sequence continues at coordinate 46,713,642 of NW_024543066.1, forward strand.
ATAAACACCCTGATTAAAAGGATTCAGAGTGGGAGTATTTAGGGTGAGAGCCATATCACTGCAGAAGTATTTGGAGGCACGCGTGGTACTCCACTCTCGTCATGGAGGGCCTTCACACAGGCTCCTGAGAGGGCATCCAGTTCTAACTGTTGCTTATACATGTGCTGTAGCATAGGTTTACCCAGATCCTGCATAAGCCATCTACCTGTCCTGTTAGAACTCTGGGAACCAAAGTGAGTTTAGAACAGATTGGTGCTCGTCCTTAGTTTTTGTTGCCAAACTACTTCTTTCCTAGAGTGTGTGCTTTATATTCCCCTACAACCTCCATCCTATTTCACGGTCTTCTTTTACCAAAATTTGCCCAGAAACTGAGCAATGTCCCGTTCTTTTCCTGGAACTCATGGATCAACAAAAGAGAACAGAAATGGGAACTCCAGCTTCAGTCTGTGCAGGGTGTTTTTAGAGGGTGCAGAGAATTCTCGTGTCTGTGTAGCAATCGTGTGGAAGGCGAGGTGTGAAGCCAACAGTCACAGATCTCAGCAGTGCACCATGGGGTGGGCGAGTCATCTCGCATCTGCCTACAAACAGTTTGGGGAAATAAGGTTGAATTTTGTGGCTACAGTTCGGTTAGGAGACAGGCACACAATCTCAGAAAATCCATATTTGTAGGAAGTATTATGTGCTTTTGGCTGAACATTAGCTATTGTAGGGCACTTTCTTACTCCACCCCTGAGAACAGGACCATCTTTCATATGGCCTCTGTCTCTCTCTCTCTCTCTCTCTCTCTCTCTTTCATCACAATCCATCACAATCTTATGAAAAGAATCACACAGTGTTCCTAGGCGAGAAGATTTGATAGCAGAAGGGCAACAGCCTCTAGCCTCTGACTCATAAAAGTATGATTAACACTCAACAAAAGCTGATCCTTTTTACAGATATAGACAAGTGATTTTGAAATTCATATGGGACGAAGAGGAACTAGAATAATTAGAAAAAATTTTGTAAAATAACACAATGGGAGGAATCAGCATCACAGATGTAATCCCAGCAGGTTTGTGAGTTCAGGGGCAGCCTGGGCTAATGACACAACGGGAGGACTCAGGATCTTTGGAAGAGCAGGCAATGCCCTTAACCTCTGAGCCATCTCTCCAGCCCCCTGGAGTTTTATTTTGATGGTAATCACACACACACACACACACACACACGTATACACACTCTCACACACATACACACTCACTAAGATAATAGAACTGTACCAAAAGGAAAATGAAGTTTTACTATAAGTGTTTTTAAAATACATTTTTTAAATCTTTAGAAGCAGAAACCCCTTCTTCTTGTGGTATGCTCTACATGCAAACTGCGTCTGCTCAGGACAACCCCAGCTGCTTCCAGATGTTGTTTCATTGTAAACGTTTCCTGTCACATTCTCATCCAGCTGCCTTCTGGGTCTCCTGTGGTACAGCCCTACCCGTCTCATTTGCTTTTCAAATCTCTGTAGATTTTCAACCCATTGCCATCTCTGGGCTGTTCTCCAAGTCTCTAAAATGTACCTCATATCCCTTGTCATACTGAACTGTTCGAATTTGTTTGTGTTTGTGTATGTGTACCTGCTTGTCTGTGTGCTCAACATTGTGGGCAAGCGCCCTAGAGGCCAGAAGAGGTCATGGGATCCCTCAGACCTAGCGTTAGAGGGAGTTGTCTTCATCTAATATAGATGCTAGAAACTGAATCCAGGGCCTTTACAAAAGGAGCGAGTGCTCTCATCCACTGAGCCATCTTTCCAGCCCCCTGCTCCATCAGATTTAGAGAGGGCATAACCATTCCACTTCTTAGAGAACACACACACACACACACACACACACACACACACACACACACACACGACCTGGTTCTGGTCTACATCCCCTGCTTGGTTTCATGCCTCACTAGCATTTCAATGAAGAAACTCAATTTTTGAGACTGCAGAAAACCTCCAAGTGTGCACAGCCTAATTGTGACTCTTTTCTTCTCTTCATAGTGGGATTTTTTTTCCTGGAACCATTTCCAGGTGGCTATTTTCCTCCTGAGGATTTGTCTTATTAAGCCATTAGGGTGGACAATGGACACACTTGAATGTCTGGGTGGCAGCAGGCTGCTATGTTGGGACACAGGATGAAATGCCATAAACATCTTCCTTTATTTTATTGGCTTTGGCTCAAGCTGTTGACAGGGCTATTGTGTGCTCAGCTCCAGTGGTTATGGAGAGGTCTGTTATTCTGCAAGTAGAAAATCTATGCTCAAATTTGATACGGTGTTCTGCAGTGAAGGCGATGCCCTTTTATCTGCTGTGTATCAGAGCACAGTGATTTGACTCCCGTGTCTAGGCCACCCTCGTACTTTTTATTGATCATCAAAAGACAAAGGTGGCTTTTGATTCTTTCCATGCTAGCAAATTAGGAGACACTGCAAAAATTATTTTGTCACCAAGGAGAAGACATGGCACAAAATAACTTGGGCAGTGTCCTTCCCCAGGGCACACTTTCTTGGCAATGTTAGTGTTAAACATACCCAAATTTCTAAGAAGTGAATAGCTCTCTTTGTTGTCACACTAACCATGCTGAAGAGGCCATGGAGGAAAGGTATTTCTTTCTTGTTTCTCAACCCTTTTCCCCTAGGATTCTTATGAGTCAGGAGAGAGCTGCTCAGGCTTGAGAGGGAAGGCAGGGAGGCAGGGCCTCTGGAGTGCTAGATTCTATTTTCAGGAGTGTTTAAACACTGGAAGCCAGGCAGCCATGCCTGGAGCTAAGCTATTCGGAACCAGTTGCTCCCTTGTGCTCTTTTTCTGTGAAATGAAAACCCATTCACTATCATTCACTTAACGGTTAGGTTCCGGTTTTTCCCTTAGAGAAAGGATTTTCATTCATTTAACATTTTTTTTAAACAAAAGAGACCTATTTTAGGAGTTCAAGTGATTTTTTTCTCTTAGATTTTTCTTTAAGTTTATTCAAATCACAGAACCTCAAATAAAATGCATTGCTTGCCTGGCATGTGAGATACCAAGGTCTGTGTACCAAGCGGTGGACCCTCAAGGAACCTGTGATGTGACGGTAGTTCTCAGAAAAATGTCCATCCGGTTGACTTATGCCAGGAACATGCAGTGGGCGTGGGGTGTAAGCATCGCCATTCCTGGACTGTTTCTCAGAGGCAGGGAAGAAGGGAGCCCGCTCAGTGCTCTTTCTACTCAGAAAGCCATGATAACCCAGACTCTTCACCCTCCTCAAAACCAGCAGGGATCCCCTGTCTTTTCGTGCTATGTGACAGTGGGCAGCTCAGGATCACTGACACACTTCCAGAATGGCAGCAGAGGTCAGAGAAGCCAAAGAACTTTTGACCAACATTCATTCATTTAAGGCTCAAAACGAGGAGCTGTCAACCTCATCACAGCTACTGTGACCACTGTAGAGCCATCTCAAGATGGAATTCATAATTTGTATGACAAATACATCACGCAAAGAAAGGACAAACAGCCCCTAATGCTCATAGTCCTCCAGCTATAATATAATGGAAGTAGGAAGAAGGGGGGGAAGTGACCCACAGTCAAAGAATATTTATTTCCTTATGCACAGGCTTTAGCATATTGAAACTCCAAGACAGAATGAAGCCACCAGAGGACTTACTAAAGAGAAACACCACAAAGACAGGCCTGCAACCCAGCCGGTACAAACATGGTGTGTGGGCAACAGGACATTCACGACACCTGGGATGTGGTCTTCCAGAACAGTGAACACGCCTGGCCACGTGCTGAACCTAACCATGTGCTGGCAACACATTTGTTTCATTTGTTCTGGGAAATTCAGGGGAATTTAGATCTGTGAGAAAATATCTCAGTTTATCTGTAAAATGAGTCGTTTGTGTGGGTTAATCTTGACGGTCAGCTTGGTGGAGAATCGAGTGCACTTCGCCTCTGGTTGTGTTCTGTGATGGCATGCACAGACAAGATTGAGTGGAGACAGAAGATGCACCCTGAGTGTGGGCTGGCAGCACCACCCCATGGGCTGGGGTGCTCAGATGGAATAAAAAGAGGGAAAAGGGAAAACTTACTACATCTATGTTTCCTGGCTGCCATGTATAAACAGATCAGATTCTCTGTACCCTTCCATCATGGTGCTCACTTCACCACAGCATCGTGACAGGGGAGCAGCTGACCATGGACTAAGGCTCCAGCTCAAGAGAATGTAAATCTTTGCTGTTTTTAAGCTGTTCTCTTAGGTAGCTCAACCAGCAGAGTTAAGCTGTGGTCACCTATCATTACGAACCACCTTTTACCTACTCACACAGTGCAGAAACCAAACAGCCTTGGAATTACAACAAGGCATGCTGGGAAGCCAGCACCTCAAATTCAAGAAAGCCCTCATTTGTATCCATAGCAAATTTCTGTGTTCTGAATATCCCATCGGTGGCGACTCCAAACTACAGAAGAGAGTAGTTTGCAAAATTCCTGCAGATTTTGCCATTAGCATATTAGGAGGAGATTCAGGCGCCACCAATTGCATCTTGCATCTCTAGCCCTATACCCAGAATGCCCCGTGGCTCCCACAAGCCATTAGGATAACAAAAAACACACTGCTGTGAGCTTCCAAAGCTCCCTTCCAGAGGCAGAATTGGCCCTCTGGGAAGCAGTGCATTCACCTGTGGTGTGAGTGACCAAATGCTGGCTCTGACTTATTTCCTGAGCAGGCCTGTGTGAGCCTCGGCCTACATGTGCAGCCTCTGGCTGCCTGTCCAGCTTCTCCAGGGAGAAATGAACAGAATCTATGAGTGTGAGTCCTCAGCACTAGTCTGGCTGAGTCTACTGGGGACTTCTCAGGCCTGAGGACCCTCCAGAGGCTGGCCTTGCCAGTCTGTTAGCTCAGCTCCTCACCCAATAGCAGACATCTCTGTAGCTATGCATTCTGTGAAAGCACCAGAGGGCTATGTCACAAGGGTGGGACAGCAAGTGACCTGCATGATGGACAAGCAGGAACAGGTCTCAAGGCCCTGGGAAAGCTGAGAGCACAGCATACAGATCTGTCTGCGCACCGACAAACTGCAGAAGGCCACGCCAGCGGCCTCACTTACAAGAAGGGTGCC